>NC_091627.1:20348161-20973161 GCF_027580195.1 Bos mutus
GAGACAGCAAAGGAGTTTGAGATGAAAGAGTTAAGAGATACTCTGAATAACTGTCACAGAAGCCAAGAAAAGACAGTATTCAAGAAATGTTAAGCACATTGGAAAAGACTCTAATGCTGGGAAAGATTGAAGGCAGGAGAAGGGCATGACAGAGGATGAGATGGTTGGATGGCATCACCAACTCGTTGGGCATGAGTTTGAGCAAGCTCCGAGAGTTGGTGATGGACAGGGAAGCCTGGCGTGCTGCAGTCCATAGAGTCACAAACAGTCGGAGAGACTGAGCAACTGAACTGAACTGAGGTGAGACAGTAGAAGTTTAGCAAGATAAGAAAGAATCAGAATTAAGAGAAAGAAAAAAAAAAGATTCAAAGACAAAATAGAGTTAATCAGCAGGAAGGAGAGAAAGAGATTCAAAGCACTCTGGAGAATCAAGCTGAGACATAATGATGGACATCTCATCCACTGAAATAGAAGGAAAAGAAAGAACAAATGATACAGAAGAGATAAACTAATGAGTCAAGTAACAGGAAATTTAAGGGATCTCCTTTTGATGGCTTCTGTTTTTTCACCAAGTAGGAAGACCATCAGTGGAGAATACTTTGTTTCTTAAGTTTAAAGAAAGAAAATAAAAATGCTTAAAATAGCCTGTATGGGGAATGAACAAATTGCTCTGCAGACCTGACAACTCCTGCAGGGACTCCTGCAGAGACTATGAAGCCCTAGTACACTCACCAGGGCAAGTCCATGATTTTTCTCCATGAGTACTCAACAAGCAACTTTTGTGTAAGCCACAGAGACAAAATGACCCAAAATTTAGGTTTTACCAGATGCATATGATAGTAATTGAACAAAGCAAAGAAACTGAAAATTCTAGCTAGCATTTTGAAGTGATGGACAATGGATTTCTGCTTGCTTACATAGGAAGCATTTGACAGAGAAGGGTGTCAAGGAAATGCAGATCACAAAAGCAACAAAGAGTAAAAAGGGTAAGGGATTAGCAGGATGTTTAATGACCTCAAAGGTGATGCTAATTTCCAGTAATGGTGGGATAGCTTCATGAAAGAAAAGCAAAAGTGTTAGTCTCTCAGCTTTGTGACCCCATGGGACTGTGGCCCACCAGACTCCTCTGTCTATGGAAATCTCCAGGCAAGAATACTGGAGTGGGTTGCCATTTCCTTCTCTTAAGGGGTCTTCCCAACCCAGGGATTGGACCCAGGTATTCTGCTTTGCAGGAAGATTCTTTACCATCTGAGCTGCCAGGGAAGCCAGGATCCTGGGTGCTCTGCTCACATAACACTGGAATGGTGGCACAACCTTACAAGAAATGAAAAGAATATAAGCCAGAAGTCTTCAACAAGCAAGAAAAGACGCATTACCCCAAATATGTAAGACTCAACAACAGGAATTTTACCAGAAAGGGTTTTATAGGCACAGCAGCATAACGAAGGAAACCCCTCCTACCCTTTCCTACATGAAGGTCACGTAGAGAGGCAAAGAAGGTACAAGTTCCAGAAAACAGGGATTTCCCTCCAGAGAAAGACAAGTGTTATTTAAGCAAATTAAAAAGTAACAGGGAAGAATCTGAAGATGCAAATGATTATGTTAACATTAGAAGAAGAGTAAGAAAGTTTTTAAAAGGCAACAATGAAATGAGATTTGGTGGAGTCACTTCACAAGAAGATAGCTAAGCGGACAGGCTTCAGGAATGCTCTGGAAGAAAAGACATCAAACCTCTCAGGAGTCTGCCAGTGCCTGGAACAACTGCAATTTTTAATAGTAAAGTCTGTTTCTAGAGTATGTGAAGACTTAAGACTTCTCTAAAAAGAGCCAAATGAAATTTGGATGAATTGTATTGGCTTAAGGCTACAGGCTAAGACTATCAGGCAAAAGCCTCATTAACTCGGCCTGTTAACTGAGAAAAGCACACAGTCTATCTCAGATTTTAGAAATCAACATTTGTCCTTGACTACAGATAAGCCCCAGCTTGGAGCTTTGCTATGTTTCACAATACCCAGTAGAATGTGATAAAGAAATAAAAACACCTCATTACTAAATAAGGCACCCCTCCTTTATACTTGATTCCTCATTTGTAAAATGAAGGGGTTGAACTAGAACCACTACCATTAAGTTAAGCACCAACCCTCTCTCTCCCCCGCAAGAGGAGGCAGCAAACCTCATATATAAACTACCAGTTGGGAGTCAGACTAACCATTTGATAAAGCCTCTGAAACACATGCTAAGTACTATAGGCTCTGTGCTAGATATTAAGGAAAGACATAAAAATGAATACTATATAACTATATAAGGTGATGAATGTTAACTAAACTTACTCTGGTAATCTGTTTGCAATGTATGTAAGTCAAGACATTATGTGGCACACCTGAAACTTATACGGTGCTGCAGGTTGATCACATGTCAATAAAAATGAAAAGAAAAAATGAAATTATCTTTAAAGCACTTATGCCCTCATTACCATCAAAACTAGGGCTTCCCAGGTGGCTCAGCAGTAAAGAATCCACCTGCCAACCCAGGAGACAGTCAGGAAGCTTCCCTGGAAGAGGAAATGGCAATCTACTCCAGCATTCTTGCCTGGGAAATCCCATGGACAGAGAAGCCTGACAGGCTTTAGTCATGGAGTTGCAAAGAGTCGGACACAACTGAAGCCAACTTAGTACAGCACAAGTAAGGAATGAGAGAAATAAAAATAAATTTAAGATGAAAAAAAATGTAAGGTAGATCTTAAAGGAGAATTAAAACCCAGGAGTGATTAACAACAGATATTGCGGGAAGATTCCTGGAGGAGGACATGGCTACCCACTCCAGTATTCTTCTCTGGAGAATTCCATGGACAGAGGAGCCTGGCGGGCTACAGTCCACAGGGTCACAAAGAATTGGACACCACAGAGCAACTAACACTTTCATTCTTTTCTCTCATTAGTAATCAAATAGTGAAATACATATTTTAAAAAGAGTGATAATGGCTTTTTTCACCTACAAGATTGACAAATAACATAAAAGGCTGACAATACTCAGCCTACCAAAGACATGGGAGTATGTGTATTCTCATCGCTATTGGAAGGATTCAATTTGCTAGGCAATAAAGATTATTTTGGAATTTTGAACTGCACACACTTAACAATTCCAGTTTTAGAAATCTACAAAAATATTCACACACATGCACAAAAATATTTACAATGATGTCCACTGCAGCATTTTTTATAATGGAAGAAAGCCACCTAAATGTCTATCAATATTGGAATAGTAAAATAAATTATATCAAATGCAGATAATGGAATACTCTACACCTTTTGAAAAGAACTACCTGACTGGACAACCTCCAAAACAAATGAAAAGAAAGCAAATACAGAAAACAGACACAGGATAGCTGCATTTTGGTTTTTAAAAAATAGTAAATATTTGTATATTTTTAATGTAAGGGGGGGAAATGAAATATCAATATGATGATACATGCACAGAAAAAGGGAAAGTAACACACTGATGTGTTATAAAGTGGTTGTCAAAAAGACAGGGCTAAGAAAAAAACTTATATTTACTTCTATCATTTTTAATTTTTTACACAGACATGTATTACTTTTGAAGTTAAAAAATTAAGTTTGTTTTTTTTGTAAACTGACACAAGCAGAGAAGGAGAGCACTCATTCCAGGTAGAAAAAAAAGCTAGGAGTATAAAAGAACATAACTTATTCAGTTACTGTTGAAAGGATGACTGTCTGGTCCTGCTCACTCTCTTCCTTTTCACATCCCTGCAGATAAGCCTCTATCCCCTGAAGCCCACCATCCGTGAGCCATAAACCTCAAGACCTTGCCTGCCTATTATGGAGACAGACAGATAAGCACCTGAGCACAGAGACCAACCACAAAATAAAAAAGTCTATGCTGAAGACTTCTAAGAAAAACACTGAAATTTTTAAAAATTTAAAAAGATAAAATCCACTTTCTAATTCATAAATGCCACAACAGAGAAAATGTATAATTTATCACTGTAACAGTGGCTACCAACAGAACTCTCCCCATATTCATTTCAATTTTGCCTGGATACCAATTCCGTTTTGCTAGCCTGTAGAAATACAAATTCCAATTTCATGAGGTTGTTAAATGGTTGACAATGGACTTATGTAATAAGACCCAGCTCTGTTACCAGATCCTAAATCCCAAAATCAGCTTTGAAATTACATGAGCCAAGAAAATCAGTTACTGATTACAGTGGCCATCAACACAGAATGAGCATATCCTCTTACACTACTGGTGTATATTTTTCTACATGATAAATTAATAATTACCCTGGTATGCCTAAAGACCAGAATCTGTATCAGAGGTAACACGGCAGAACATCGGCAACCTGCAACTTCACACCTGTTCCTAAACTTAACTTCTGTTAAGAAATGCAGGCCAAAAGTTGCTAAATTCAAGCCATAGTTAAGAACTGTTGGTACAACCCAAATGCTCCTATATACCTTATATAAAGTATAATTAACATTTTTGCAAGTGAATAATGCAATGGTTTAAAAATTCTGTCATGACTCTTCCTTACATACTTATGTCAGGATTTCTGAAATTTTACATAGGAACACCAGACTCTGTTTTGATGTTCAATATCATACCTACTGAAAAAGAATAAACGTTAGGAAAAGTGACAATTGCAGTGCAATAAAGTAATCAAAAAAATGAATATAAGCAAATATTCACCCAAGGAAACTAATTATCTTCAGTAAATTAAAAAATCAAAATGCTTTTCATTCATAGACTTAATACTTCAGAGAGTTGAGTATGTGTAAATTAATGTGTTACCTTTGTGGGAAAAGCTGGCTAACTAACATCAAAAGACTGATTCTGTATGTACATACATACCCTTTTGAAGACAGAGACATATACAAACAGGCAGTTTTACACATAGTTCTTCAACTGCCTGTAAAGAAGCTAAAGTTCTGTACAGTTTACACAACACTAGCACATATAGTTTCTCACTGGATTTAATCTTCACATCTCCTTGAGGCAGATGGATGGAGACACAAATTTTATCACTCATGGACAGAAAGATAATTAACAAAACACCTAATTTATTAACATCAGTCTTCTGACTCTAAATCCAGTGTTCTTTCCATTACACTACTCTGCTTCTCTTCTAAAAATACACATGAAAATAATCAAGCCGTTTCATTTTTTTCCATCTTTACCACCTTAGACCAGAAAAATTTCTTAAGGAAAAAGTTCATCTGTATTTTCATATTATGAATACAGGTTAAACAGGTTTCATTTTATTTTAGCGGAATTTTACTTACATAAAATAATTTGAAATAAGCAAGTCACTGTTTACATTTTTAAAATTTTTATTTCACAAATTAAACTTGAACCAAACTGAAAAATCTTGTTTATAAGTGAGAACAAGAAGTAAAGTAAGACACTATACCAGGGACTTACATTCTCCATATCATCCTGAAAGACAAAACTTCCTTCTCCTAAAATTTAAAATCCCCTCTCTACAATTCCCCCCTCCTATTACTTCCCTCTGAAGGAAATTTCATAAGCCAATTTTAGCTAATTTTTTACTAGTTTCTTATTTATTCTAAATTTGGTTTTATTTGTATCATCCGTTGTTTTCCTATTATGGAAATGTCTTAAATGTGGAAAACAAACCTGTTTTCAGCAATGTCTTCAAAATTTGTAATTTTACAGCTTCCTCTTTTATACAAAATATATGCTTGCAGCAGAAGTTGTTTTTCAGAACTACCAGCAAAATCCTCTAGTTCAGTTTCTAATTATTTTATATCTTGCTTTAGTGACATTTTTTCACTAGCCTGAATACAACATTAACAAAACACATTCATCCGCTAATTTTAAATTTTGCAATCATGAATTATACATTCCATTTAAGCTACAGTCAGAAATAACAACCTAGAAATTTTTTGGCGTTAATATGGAATAAAGAATCATGAAGTCTCAAATTGCATTTTGTCAAGTACTTAGACGGAGAAGGCAATGGCACCCCACTCCAGTACTCTTGCCTGGAAAATCCCATGGATGGAGAAGTCTGGTGGGCTGCAGTCCATGGGGTCGCTAAGAGTCGGACACGACTTAGCGACTTCCCTTTCACTTTTCACTTTCACGCATTGGAGAAGGAAATGGCAACCCACTCCAGTGTTCTTGCCTGCAGAGTCCCAGGGATGGCAGAGCCTGGTGGGCTGCCGTCTGGGGTCTCACAGAATCAGACACGACTGAAGCGACTTAGCAGCAGCAGCAGCAAGTACTTAGAAATGCTAGGGAGCAATACAATACTGAGGTGTTATGGAATAGGGATTCTAATCACTAGTTGTAAAATGTTTCTAAATCCAAAAAACACTTCCAATGAAAGGTTACTAAATCATATGTAACAAACTTCCAATGATAACTGCAGAAGTACTGATATATTTAGGCAGTGAAAGAAGAGTCACCCAATTCCAGATTTGTTTCAGGTTTACAGTTATCTTTTTATTCAGTAATCATTTGGAAAGAATGGATACATCTTAAAAGATAAACTGTTACAAAATTTAAGGCTTTAAAGATACTTATGTATCACCCTAGACTCATAAATAATAATTAATTGTACCTTTGGCCACAATGATGCAGTTTTTTTAGCCACAAGATAAAATCTACAAAAGTGAGTTGCCAAGGATTTCAAATATGAAAAAAAGATTTCAAAAATCATAACT
Source organism: Bos mutus (assembly GCF_027580195.1). Taxonomy (NCBI): domain Eukaryota; kingdom Metazoa; phylum Chordata; class Mammalia; order Artiodactyla; family Bovidae; genus Bos; species Bos mutus. The sequence continues at coordinate 20,354,869 of NC_091627.1, forward strand.
GCTATACCTCTAATAGCTTTACTATTATCACAAGGATTAACACATGCAAATTTTAATTTGAAACAGGTATACACCCCTTAACCACCAAAATTAAAATGGCGTAAGAGCAGGAAATCTGATATACAAATATTTAAGTGAATGAAAAGTATGGCCACCTTATCCACTGTCTGTGAATCATGTGGATTTCTCTAGTTTTAAATGAAGTGAAGAGAAATAATTGCAAATAAAGTATATTTTTAAAAATCTAAATAGTAACATGTTAATGACTATTAATGTAACCAATAACTTTGAAGGCTGCTTTGAAAGCAAAATTTCAAAAGTTTAACATAAAGGCTTGAATATTTTACAATTTTTTTGCTTCCTTGTAAACAAAGTTTTTGAATGATTTTACTATTTTTTCAACATAGATACAATCACAGACATATGCCATTCAGCTTCAGGTGCCATTCTCTGAAGGACCATACATTTCTAGTGAAATTTTTCTTCCTAAATTAAATCAAGGAATAAAAAGACTGTTCCTATTTTCCCATCATCATTTGTTAAATGTAAAACATCAGAATTATGTATTTCTAGGACAATAAGTCTCTGGAAACTATATTTCCCACTGAAGGGTAAGATGTAATGATAACATTTCCACATTGAAATTTGTATTGTGTATATTTTACCACAATCTTTTTTTATTTTTTTTTTTTATCATTTCTATCTGGTGTATCTTATCTGATTCTCCTTTCAGAAAATCTCAGCAAATTAAATTTTCTTCTAAAATGAGAAAAAGAAAAACATTGGTCTGATTCCTATGGAGCTCTAAAAAAAAATACACTTAAAATGCAATGACTCGTATTTCAGAAAACGTGGCATCTCTCCATGTGCCAGAATTTTCCACATATACAATTCTGTGTGCCAGAGATCTCAACCATTGGTTTTTGCTTTTTCCCAATCATTATAAAAAGCAACACTACAATGTTTCTCAAACTTTGACCAGCAGATTACCTGCATTAGAATCAACTGATATGTTTGTTTTAATGCAAATTCCGGGCCTCACTACAGGTCATCTACATCAGAAGATCTGACACCATTTCCACCAAGCACCTTCACTGTACTTCTGACTTTCATCAGTAATTCTGACTTTCTGGCTTCACTGAAACCTCTCTGAGTCACAGATCTAAAAGAAGAAACAAAATTCTCCTTTTCTGAGATACATTTTGGACCCAGTGGCCCCTCTGCCAATCTTTGAATATTGCACCTCTCAGCTCACTTTCCTGTATTTAAAAACCAGATGTGGAACTTTTAAATCTCCTGATCCGAAGGTCACATCACATACCAATTATATTAGAATGGGTGGAGGTGGAATCTGGACATCAATATTTGTAAAATTCTCTAGTAGAGTCCTATGTGTAACAAGGTTTGGAAACCACTGCCTTAGCTGTTGGCTTTAACAGACACAGATTATTAAAATCTTAACTAAATACACTATGCTAGTATTAAATTAAGTTTTTAAATTGCCAGATATATGTATATATTTTCATTTTTATTTTAATCCAGTAAGGAATTTTTTTCAATGCATTGGATTAAAGCTTAAGAGTATCATTTTGAGAGAATGTAAAACAACAACAAAAAAAATTGTTTCACACTGAATGCAACTAATATAGGATCATACCACGCATTTAAAGTTCAGAGAAAAATCTGTTATTTCATTTGCATACTAATTTCAGTGATTATATTTTGGGAAATCATGGAAAAGCCAATACAAAAATTCAAAATGTGTGCTTTAGATATTTAAAAGCACTCCAAATACTCTGTTAACTCCAAGCAAATTTTCCTAAATTTAGAACAGATGGAATATTGTCATTAACGTTAAACACTATATTTTGCATTATCTTTTTCCAATTTCTGACTTGGTATCTCACTTCCCTGAAAGAAAATCATAATTTTGATATATTTCCCTCTATTCTTTACTAATTCCCATAGATGACGGTTATACTATACAACCTGTTACCATCACTTGATGAAATCTAATGGCTCATAAAGAAAAAAATTTTTAAATCTTGACTCTTTTAAGAAAGGCAAACTAATCAACCATAACACACCATTTTTATCTATTCAATTTCAACCTGCACTTTACCCACTATGTAACACAATAAAGTGCCACACACTGTAACTCTATAATAAGTTATCCCCAAAAAGTGAAGCATTTTTCAAAATCATACTGTTTAGACATTCAATACTTTAAATATTTTTACAGGGTTTCAACATGCAAAAACACATTTCACTACACTTTACAGGCCTCAAAGTTCATGACAATTGTGCTAATGCACTTTTCTTTTAGAAAAATAAACTAAACCAAAATTTTTTAAATTCATCTTTAATATATTAAAGCATCTTAAAGATTAAAAGAATAATTTCCTAAAATTTCCCTTCACTGCTCAGAAAAGTCCTATGTGCAGTTATCCTTGATAAAAAAAAAAAAAACCCACAATCATCTAAACTAAAGCTAAAAGGAAAACTTTAATTTCAATAAGCATATTTTTATGACTTCTAAAGGAATCATACTGAAAAGCAAGGCAAAACAGCAGGGTCATATCCTGATACAGAATGCACAAATAAGGCAGTTACTATTATATCTAAAAGAACACTATTTTGATTAAGTTCCAAAACTCTGCACATAATGTAATCCCCAAAATGAATACCCAATGCCACTTAAAAACAGGAAAAGGCAACACTTGTATCTGTTGTTAAATTCAGATGAGTACTCAAAGTAAAAAACAAAGGTAAGCATAATAGTGTTTTAAACATCAATAGTTATCCTTCCCTCATAGGAACCAAGTTACTAAACTGATACTAAGAATTGTTTCCTAATCTTTATGTAAAACAGAAATGTATAAAGATGAACGTTGGGTCCAACAAGAGAGAAATATGCTTATAAGCTTACTTCAAGATGCTCAAAATAATCAAAAAAGAAAAGATGAGCACAGAGCAGAAAGGAGAACCATTTAAAAGCCATATGTTATGTCAGAAGTACTTCAGCTTTAGCTTAGAAATGACCCAACTAGGAGAGACTCTACGGCCATCACAGGGCCTACACAGTTCAACAAGGCTCATTCATTACTTGGAAGAAAAAGGATAATAACAAGGTTTCGTTGTTGTTGTTGTTGTTGTTTTAAAGAAAAGAAAGTGAAAGTTTAGTCACTCAGTCCTGTCTGACTCTTTGCGACCCCATGGATTGTAGACTACCAGGTTCCTCCATCCATGGGATTTTCCAGGCAGGAGTACTGGAGTGAGTTGCCATTTCCTTCTCCAGAGGATCTTGACGACACAAGGATCAAACCTGGGTCTCTCACATTGTAGGCAGACACTTTACCGCCTGCAAGCCTTGTATTAAATAGGCCTTTCAGGTGGAGACACAGTAGGATAGTTTCACCTACAAAGGGCTCTGATCTGTATTTATCTGCATTCTATTTTTCAACACTAGAATTCATGTATGGTGAACAAAGTTAAATTTCATTTACTATACCATTCTCACGATACATTAGTAAAATATCAAAAGAACAAGCAAAATTAGCAAGCACATGAAATACAGTTCAGCCATCATTTGTCATTAGTAAAACGCACTACAGCTGCTATAAACACAAACTCCACACCAAGTGTTCTCTGAGGATGCAGAGAAACTGGGACCCTTATATATTGCTGGTGGGAAGTAAAATCGTGCAGCCAATTCGGAAAACATTTTGTTCACTCCTTAGAAGTTAAGCATAAGCTTACCACATGACCCAGCAATCCTACTTCTTGAAATCTAGTCAAGAGAAATAAAAACATTAAGATGAATTCCTAAGTAAAATGTGGTATATGGAATATTATTCAACAATTTAAAAGAACAAGATATTGATAAATGCTACAACATAAATGAAGCTCAACAACATTATGCTAGGTGAAAGAAGGCCTTCCCTTGTGGCTCAGCTGGTAAAGACTCCGGCTGCAATGCGGGAGACCTGAGTTTGATCCCTGGGTTGGGAAGATCCCCTGGAGAAGGGAAAGGCTACCCACTCCAGTATTCTGGCCTGGAGAATTCCATGGACTGTATAGTCCATGGGGTCTCAAAGAGTCAGACATGACCGAGTGACTTTCAACACCACCAGGTGAAAGAATCCAGAACAAAGTCTCCATACTGTGTAACTCTGTCTGTATGGAATTTCTGGAAAAGAAAACTTCATAGAAACACAACAGAATCAGTGGTTGGCTGGGGCTAGTAATCAGAATGCTTGATACTATCTGAAAGTTTTTCAAAATAGTCATTCAAAGTTACTTGTAATAACACTCTTAAATCCTGATCAAAATCTCTCATGCCCTTTGGCTTTGTTTTTAATTCTGCTACCAAATGTGGCCTTACTGTTAATAACAGCCAATATGTCACTTTAAGGAATTTCATCCTGTGAACACATCACTAGCATTTTATCTGTCCTAACTCATGAAAGGCTGTTTCAAACACAGGCATCACCTAGGTACTTAAGAAGAAACTGGATATGTTTAACCAGAAGAAAAGTTAAAGAGTAGCAGAGCATGATGAAGGCCGTTCAGCCCTCAGAAGCTGTTTTTATCTTACCTAAAACACTGAATAAAATCACCTTAAATACTCTCCAAGACAAACTGCCTAAGCACAATTCTGAAAATATTCAAATCACAATTCACTTCTCCTGCCTGACTTTCAACTAATTCTACCACCCAAACACAACCCCTCTGCATATATACGTGTTCACTTATCTTCCTTCCTATAGATAGATAAGAAATAAGTGACAAGAACATATATTAATATCAAAACTTTTACTTGGGGAATACTTTAACATCTCTTCAAGCAGGGATCTATTTCTATAGGTTATCACTTCCATTACTTAAATAAGCATTATTTGTTATTCAACAAATATTACAAGACACAGCAAGAGGAAGAAAAAAAATGACCCATATCCTAAAACAGCTTGTATTCTATCCATCAAATAAAGCCAAAAACTAAGAAGTACATATGACAATACTTAGTCATTCCTCATCACAAACATCCAAGTAATTAAGGTAATGGCAAACAAGATCTGCTCCATTTCTATCTAAAGTATTAGCTGGTTCCGCTACTCATTTCCCTGGCTTAAAAAATAACCCCAACAATGAAGTGTTAAAATTTAGTTCCAAGTCTATCATCTTTTGAAAATCTCTATCAACTGCTTTATAACTTAAAAAAAATCTGAAACTCTTTTAGAGAATAAAGGAAATTAGATGTTGAGTACTAAGTGATCAGTTTATAACCAAAACAAAACAAAACAAAACAAAACACCTACAGAGCACTCTAGATGGCAGACCTAAACAACCCATACCTTAGCAGAATGAAACAATAAACCATATAAACATTCTTGGACTTAGTCAGAAACACTCCCCAAAAGTTTACCAATAATGAACCAAAAATGAATCTCAATACTTCCTTTTTTGTCTATGTCTGTCTGCCTCTCTCTCTCTCACACACACACTCACACACACACACACACACACACACACACACAGAACTGCTAACTATCACGATCCAAATGCTTTCTAAAAAGATAAGTGAGGGTCATCTGGGACACTCAAATGCAGAACTCACAAATATATCTCTATAATTTAATCATACTTCACAGGGGAAAAAAAGGTACAAATGATACAGATGAGAGGAAAGGAGAATGACTCCAATCAAGGATCAAAGTGACAGTTTTAGTAGAGTCCCAAATGCCACCATAATTTCATATCAATTAAAATATCAACCTCTATAAAATAAGCTAAGCTACCAACAGAAAATGTTTTGTGTTTTTTCCCCAAAAGCTATATTATAATATGCTGCTCCGAGTCTCCATAGTCTTCTCATCAGTAACCCTTATCACTAACAGCTCATATTTTTGGAATGTAAGCACAGGATAGAATTTTAAATATGGTTGTAGAGATGTAATTTCCATGAAGAAACTCAAGAAGCTCAAATGAAGACCAAATTCATAATCATTACTCTCTCTTTTCTCCCAAGCACCACTCTCCAAATAAAGTTATATGACAATACAAAGATATAACAGAGGTTCCCAATTAACATTTTGTGAACTATTTGTTCACAAATAGTTAGACAAATAGTAGTTAGACAAACCTCCTGATAAAATTTTTGTACCCCTACTTCATATTTTCTATCAGAATTCCAAATGAAGTGACATTAAAAATAAAACCATTAGAGTACTAAAAGAAAATTCATGTCTATATCATAATCTTGATAATGGAGAATGTCCTAAGCCAGAAAACACTCTACAGTGAGAAGACTAATAAACGTGATTACATAAAAGCTTCTTATTATTCATTAAGTATTTAAAAAAATGACAAAGCATAGGTACAGTGTAATTTTACTTCTTTTACATTTAATTTTTTCGGACAGGTATTTATACCAAAATGTGCTCTCTATGTGAGGAAACTATGTAGAAGTGTCACTTGCATTTATACCTTTCTTTAGTCTCTAAATTTTCTACAATAAGAACATATTATTTTTATAATTTAAAAAATAACAAACCTTACTTCACTTCAAAAAATAAAATCCATGCTTCCCTGTCTCAACCATTGCTGTTTGCTCATTTCCTTCAAGTAAAATGATACAACTTAAAAATTAAAGAATTTTGAATAGAGCATGGGTTAAAGAATAGAACCACGACTAACGACTTGATGTAGTTACTAAGTTGATAAAAAAAAAAAAAAAAGCACCTATCAGTAAACTGATTTTCAACAAAGGTGCCAAGCAAGGGAATCCAATGAGAAAAGAAAAACATTTTTTTACAAACTGCTGCTGGTGACTATACTGTCCAGTAACAAAACTGTACAGATGACCTGAAAGTTGCTGAGAGTAAATCTTAAATACTCTCAAGATGACAACACCAACACAGTAATTATGTGAGGTAAAGGATGTTTTAGCTAACTTTACTGTGGTAAACATTAGGTAGTATTGTGTATCACGTGTACACCTTATACATATACAATGTTACATATCAATAATATCTCAGTAAAGCTGTGGAAAAAATGTTGCTGAATAAGCTAAGTAACTGGATTTGGGGAATATGAGGAAAAACATTCACATTGCACACTAAAACTGGCTTAACATATTATTCTAGACCTAAAAGTAAAACAATAAAGCTTCTAAAAGAAAGTAAAGGAAAATTTCTTGAAACATGGGAATAGACAATAGTCTTTCAAGCAGAAAAAGCAATAACAATTTAAAAAAATGTGATTAACCACCTTGCCATATATTTGACAAAAAAACTGATACATAAGATATATAAACAGCTTGTGTAACTCAAAAATAAAGAATATTAATTTTTCAAATAGATGAAAGATTTGAACAAATGCTTCACAGAAGATATACAAATGTCCAGTTATGTGCATAAAAAAGTACATCAACAGTCATCAGAAAAATGCAAACGAAAGTCACAATCAGATACCACTACCCACCCACAGAATGGCTAACCTTTAAGCTTCAGTGTTGGGAAGGAACTGGAACTCTCCCAGGTCGCTGTGTGAATGTAAAATGGTATGACCACTTTAGGAAAAGATCTGACAGTTAGTTATATTAAAAAAAAAAAAAAACCTAAAGATACACTTACCCTATGACCTAGTAATGCCACTGCTAGGTATTTAACTCAAGAGAAATGAAAATGTGTTCTCACAAACTTACTGCTAGATTGCTTACAGTAAGCTTTATTAAAAGCTGAAGTATATTATACAAAATAGTCAAAAACTGAAAACAACCCAGGCATCCATCAACAGAAGATGCCTAACAAATTGTGCATTATACATACAATAGAATGTTAGTTAGCAATAAAAAAAGGAACAAACTGCTGATACACAAAATAACATGGATGAATCTCAAAATCTATCCTGAACTAAAGAAGCCAGATATAAGAATACACACGATGGATTCCATTTATACAAAGTTCTAGAAAAGGCAAAAGTAATCTTTAGCACCATTCTGCATGCTATATTCTCTTAGTATGCTTAGAATACTTCAGAATTTGAAATTGCAAAAGAGAACTATCTGATCAGGACTCAACCAAAACAACGGACAACAACTTAGGCTTCAAGATAATTATCCACTATTTCTTTACAGCTTTTTAAGGTGTGTGTTAAGTCAGTACTTTCTTACTTAGTCTGTGCTGGCCTTACCTTGGAGCAAGATGTTTCCAAATTCAGAATATTTGGATTTTAAAATAGTAATAAAGTATATATACTTTATTACTATGTATACTATATATGTAAAGTATATACTCTATATACTGAAGTATATATGTATACCATGTAATATAAAGTATATACTAAAGTATATACTTTATATACTTTATTACTATGTATACTATGTACAGTATAGTCCCCAAAACTCTGGGGAGTCTGGGGTAGCATCCTGAAATCAAACGCTATTATTTCTCTAGTGCTCAGTAGCTCAGTCGTGTCCGACTCTTTGTGATCTCATGGATTGTAGCCCACCAGGCTCCTCTGTCCATGGGATTCACCAGGCAAGATTACTGGAGTGCATTGCCATTTCCTCCTCCAGGGGCTCTTGCCGACCCAAGATTGAGTCCCTGCCTCGTGCATTGGCAGCCGGATTCTTTACCACTGAGCCACCTGGGAAACCCCAATGTTTCTCCAGAGGAAGCTATTATTATTTACACCAAGAGAAATAAACCGCCTAAAATACTGTAACATCAGATCAGGACAGATGTTACATCAAATAAGCTTTAGCAAAAACCACTGTGATAAAAAAATATTTTCACATAGTTTACAGGTTTAATAAAAATGAATCAAATGAAGTGTTTTGTATTCTAAGTTACTGTAAATCCTAAGTTTTTAATCACCTTTTCCCATCAACACAAGCCTAATGGAACACTTTACTCAAGCCTGAATCCCAGGGGTTACAATAATCATTTACTCTTTAAAATAATAAATCAAAGCACAAACGCACAAACCGTTAGAAAGACATCTCTCCAGCACAACACTAAAGGACAATTCTTTTTACCATAATATTTGGGTAAGCAGTATGGGAAGCTTAGTCTTGACAACAAAACATGGGTATATACTCAAAAGTTTCAAACAACGAAAAAGCATACTACTGAAGATCCTTCCCTCCGGTGGGGGGGGGGGGGCGCGGATACTACAGAAACAAATCTATCTCAAAACTCTGTTTTTAAGTAATAGCTAGCAACTTACAATCTGCAGCCACAAAAGGGATATATGCTCTTCAGATTAATCTGAAGGATCCACATAAAGCCTCTTTAAAACGAGCCACAGCAGAGGAAAAGACACTTTGGTCTCTGTACTGACCGTCTTAAAATTCAGTTATATCTATGCTTGGTGACTGCTAGCACTTTTCTGATGGCAAATTCAAAACATAATGTTATTCATTCATTCATTCAAAATTTTATAGCAAGAAACAGCTGCCAATAGAACCATTTTCCTTTTCAAAGGAAATTAAAAGCACTTACTTAAAAATATGCTAAATGCACAGAGAAGTGAGCTAAATTTAATAAGCACTACTATGTACCAAGCACTGAACTAAGCACTTTTACATGTTATCTCATAGAATACTTTTTCCAACAAACAGTTTTAACCTCAAGGCCTAGCCTACAGTACCTATAATAGTAACTATGATAATAGTAACTTCTGGTATATTTCACCTCTTAGTTTTGTCACCTTAGGCAGTATATAATTTTAAATGGTACTTTCTAAGCTCCAAAATAAGTAACTAAGATTTGTGGCTGTGTTTTTATCATATTACTTTAAATTGTCTCTGTTAAAGAAAAAATATTAATATTTTCTATAATAAAATCAAAAGAAATGCCATTTACAGTAAAACAATGATCAATTATGACAATGAAGGTTAAACAGTAAGGTTTTAAATCTTTAAAGTGACCCTCACCATCATTTTTGGAAATATGTTTTTATAACACTTTTAAAAAATTAACTCATGGAATTTCTGTTTGGAAGGAAGAAAAAGTCCTGGAGATGGACAGTGGTGATATTTGCACAAAAATGTGAATGTAACGCCACTGAAGTGTACATTTAAAATGGTTAAAACAGTAAATTATGTTATGGACAGGCTGTGTGCTCGATCAGGCACTCAATTGTGTTCGACTCTTTTCAACCCATGGACTGTAGTCCACCAAGTTCCTCCATCCATGGAATTTTCCAGGCACGCATACTGAAGTAGGTTGCCATTTCCTACTTCAGGGAATCTTCAAACCTATGTCTCCTGCATTACCACATTTTTAAAAATCAATTCATTCTACTATTTGATATAATTAAATATACAGGTTTAAAGCTAACACTGTAAATAACATGGTTTAAAAAAAAAAAAAATCTTCAGCTTGTCATTCTACAGGAGAAACACCAGCAACCTCAAAGAGTAAAGGACACTTTGGGGCCTGATAAGATTTACTGCAACCCAGAACCATAACAGTTAATCAGCTAAAAACAGCAAAGATGAAACCTGTCCAGTCAGCAGCATGTGATGTCCTACTAGCAGCATGTTACCTTAATAAAGGTGTAAAGTGTCTTGGCTGATCTAGGCACTCAATAAATGAATGGACCAGGCAGTTTACTGAGCATGTATAATGCTTCATTTTTTAAAAAGCAGCCTTCATTTTAATAATTTAGAAAACACTTAAATAATGTATGATCATAAATAGCTTAGGCTCAAGCTCATAATGACCCTAATAATTAACATTAGTAAAGCCTAAGAGATGAAAGTGCAAAAAATTTCTATCTGAGGTTGAATATGAACCTGATGAATACTTGAGATTTGCTGTACTATTTTTAACTGAACTTTCTGGCCTTAGGTCAGAGTTTTGCTAGCAAAATACCAAAGTGAAAATGCTGGGAGTGAAGCCCAGAGTCTCTGCTCTGGTCTAGGAAAAGCTATGCCCTTCATGCAACCAACCCTATCCCCAATCGAAGACTTTGAAACACTATCAGAGTGTCATGCTCCCATGAAAACATATGAACAACACACTGACATGAAAATCAGTAAAAGGAAATGTCAAACACGTCTGACACACTACATCACTACATTCTGTGCACTGTACAGAAAGACACTCTTTAGTCAGTTCCTGCACTTTGGCCAAATGGGACTGAGTCACTCCGCAAATGATTCCAGAAACCTCAAAGGATAACCAACAGCTTCTGAAGGAAAGTCAGTCAGTCACTGGAAAGGGAAGAGACAGTTTTTCTCATCATACAGTCAATAGATTTCTGTCAGGGAGTAGAACAGGCATTCTGGAAGGAAATACCTAAAGGATCCAAGGATCCCCTACCCGAATTCTAGTTGTCCAGAGCTAATTTAACATCCAGCACATCTTTTTCACTTTCTTCTCCTCCCCAGGGTAAAAACCTACACCCCCTACCTATTCCCATAAATGCATCTCTATTGCATACTAATCAGAGTCTGTAAAATACAACAGTCTATCCTTACAAAAGCAAGAAATAAATAAGCATTCTACAGTGCATTTCTGATCAATCTTGTTCCTTTCTCAAACAAAGCCAACTATCAGACTTTACATGGCTATTAATTGGGATCTCCAAGGCCATCTCAGGAAAGAGAAACAATGAAAAGGAGAGACTGACAGTACACTACAATTCAAGTGAATTCTATAGCTCCTGGGCAATAATCGCGGAAATTAAATTTACAGAAATTGAAATGCACTGAATTGTAACGATTAATGTTCACAGACAACCGAAAACATGGAAACTTCAGGCTGTGTGTTACCAGATTTCAGACTGAACTCTTTGTCATGTACCTCAGGTAGGGACACCCCGTAGGGACAGCCACCGGGTTTCTCTCTTGCTCCGACCCGCGTCCCCAGGCAGCATGACGCTCTTTCAGATGGGCTAGCCTGGGGTCTGATGGACTGCAGATCTCCCCACCGGACCCCCGCTCCCAGACCCAAAGGGCAGGAGGGAAGAAAAAGAGGGGTGCTTCCTCCCTGCGCCCCAAGACCAGGGCAGCCACGGGTGACACCAGCTCCAGGAGGCAGAAGGGAAGAATCCAAGGTGGGTCTCTCTACTCCCGGAACTCGGTCGCAGAACTGTCTGGTCTCCCCGACCCGGGGCCCGGCTGCCGGGAAGCTGGGCAGGGTGGGGCGAGACCTCCCCCTCGCCACCCGCCCCCACCGCTGGGTGGGCACAGAGGAGTGGGCAGTAGGGGCAATCTACGGTTCGAGCGGTCATCAGGGAGGGCTCCTGAGCCCGCGGCCACATACCAGCAAGCTCTCCACGTTGATGGGCGAACGAGGGTCTCGGATCAGCGCTTCCAGCTTCCTCTGGCGACTCGCGCCCGCGCCGTCCCCCGACACGGCCTCGGGGGCGCCGGGCATCTTCCCCGTCGGCGGGGGCCGGCTCATGCCGCCGCCAGGCCCGCACTCGGCTCCCCGCGCTCCGGCCCGGCCGGCCTCGGGGCCTACCGCCGCCCTCGAACCACCGGCTCCGGCCGGGACTCCGCCCGGGCCCACCGCGCGCCTCGAGCTTAGCGCCCCGGGGCCTTGGGGCTGTTGGAGGCCCGCCCGGCCCCGGGAGCAGCGCGGAGCAGACGGCGTCCCCGCCCCTCAGTCAGATTCGCGCCGCCCGGTCCACTCCTCCGCCGCGAGCTCCCTCAGGACTCCGAGGGCGGGAGCGGGGAAGTGGCGCCGCCACCGCCGGGCCCCCCGGGGGCAGTCCCGCCCTCTGGGGGCTCCGGGAAGCTGAAGCCCGGATTCCAGACAACTACGGCCGCGGCCAGCCGGCTCCCATGACCGCTGGCGGCCGCCCGCGCCCCACACGCCCGCGCCCCTCACACACTCCCGCGCTGCGCCCGTCTCCGGCCGCGCGCAGCCGCTACCCACAAGCCCCTCGGGCCGCGGCTGGCGGCGCGCCCCCGCGCTTGCCCCGCCCCGCGCGCTCCCGGCCCCGCCCGCCGCGCGCCGCCGCCGCCCGCTGGCCTCCGCCTCCTCACGCCTGTTTCCTCGTGTTTTTTTTTTTTATCGTTTCCTCCTGTCTGCTTGGCTTCGCATTTCTCCTTTTTCAGCCTCCTTCCTTCTCTGTGTCCCCTTCCCCTTGTTGATTCTCACAGGGTAAACGGTCGGGCGGCGCGCGGTCACCGCCTTGCTGGACCCGCGAGCTGCAGCTGAGGGGAGGGGAGGGTGCACCTGGGAGCTCGGGGGTCGGGCCCTCCCTACCGCCGCCGGCTCCCTCAGCTCCCGCCGGCCCCTGCCCGGGTGACCGACCGCACGGACTTGGAGGCCCACCGCACCCACCCCCGCGGCGCCTCGAGGACACCCGGCTGCGCCCGGCGCGGGGCCCGGAGGCCGGGGTGGGGGGTGGGGAGATGGGCGGCTCGGCGCCCCCCGCCCCCGCCCGGCTCAGCTGACTCAGCGCGCAGCTATGCGCTGCCTTGCATCACCCGCGCCGGAATAATAGCGGCAGCTCCGTGGCTGCCCTCGCGTGCGGAGCTCCGCGCTCGCGAGGGGCCCGCCTGGGCCACGGGGATGGTAGTGGAAGGGCTGGGAGGGCGTGCCTAGGACTCGAAAACGGGACGAGGAACGGGCGGGTGGAATGCGAGTCCTGCGGCAGGAGGGCCTGGAAGTGCTGCTTGTTCCCCCCCAGCCCCAGGGCAGGCGTCCCGGGACTGCCCAATACCTCGCTGCGCCTCCCTTAATTGTCGTTCTCCCCAGCTGGGCTTCAACACCCGACCATGAAAAGAACGAGAGGGGCCATAGAAAAACTGCTTTCCCTCCGCAGACCTCGAGCTCTTGGGCTTTTTTGGGGGGGGAGGGTGGCGGAAGAGGGGCGGTCAGAGGGGCCGCCGCTTGTCCACATTCCTGCCTTCTCCGGCCTGCGCCATTGGTCAGATCCACCCAGGGCGCAATCTGAAAAATATGTGCCAAGAGCTGTAAAGCTGTTCATTGAGCCCCTTTGACCCAGTAAACCCATTTAAGGAAGTCCATTTCTAAGGAAATGATCCCAAGGGGGGTGGGGGGAGAACTTGCATAAAGATGTTTACAGCAGGGCTGTTCAGAATGTCTATAATGACCAAAACCTGGGAAGGGACCCAGTTGTCCAACGCTTGGGGGATAATCCAAACAAGCTCTGTCACATTAACAGAAGGAATCCTGGCAGGTATACAGGATTCAAGTCAAGCACGTCAAATTTTGGCAAGTACATGAAAAGATGTATTGGAAATAAGGTTAAATAAAACAACGAAGACAAAAAAATAATTTGTACACACCACACAAAACTAAAATGAGCAGCCTTATGAAGAGGATGTGAATACAGTTGTTTTTAAGTAAATGGGATCTTTTTTCCTTCCTAAAAGATGCTTAAGAGAACACTTAAATTTCAAAAATTGAAAAACTTATACTAAGATACAGGGGCCACTCCAAAAATCTGCACTCTGATATCCGATAAGTAGTAAGAATTTTAAGAACCTCTCTCATTGGCATGTCAGAAGCCCATAGAAGAGCAACCTAATTCTAAAGGCCTAACCTTGTAAAAGCATTTTAAGTCAGTGAGTTGGTTTCCAGGAGCGTCATCTTTTCCTTCTGTGTTAAAGCCACCTTCACCTGGATGAGGCAGGAAGAGATCCTGGAGGATCCAATACAGCTTTTTCCTGTCAGATAATAACACTGACTTCTGGTCAAAGGTCAGTCCTTTCACTGTGTATGCTAAGTGACTCATTTATACCTCCACAGACCACACCAAGAGGTCAGAGTGAGCCGGAGACTCCACCTGCTTCTGCACTGAAGCAAAATAATGAGATAATCCTTGATTACCAATCCTTTTACCTGATCACAATAGAACAGGCAAAGCAGAAGGAACACCATATGGTTCTCAATTTTCAAATTAATTTTTCAATAACTGGCCATATATTTTTATGAAGCTTGGTGGACTAACAGAAAGCCATGATCCCAAATACTAGGCATGAAAACCTTACTTAAAAAGAAAAACACAATGATCAACAAGATATAGAGAAGGGGCAGCTTTTACATAGGGTCATTTACATAGACTAGAAAAAGCCACGGTGTAGAAGGATTTTATCCACTACCGATACCATTGTCTATGTGGAAGAAAAGACTAATCTCTTGATATGAATTAAACCTTTTTTATTTCTTTTGATCAGTACAATAATTATTTTACCAAGAGAGCACAAATACGTTCTTGTAAAAGTTCACACAAACCACAACTAGATGGAACATACCTTGAGAAATGACACTCCCAAATCTCTCTACACACATTCTCTTATCATTCCAGGCCTTAATCCATTCTCATACATATGTATTTGTATATGCCTATGTGTATCTCTTACCCATGTATACAGTGTTACACTGTATCACAGTGTTTTGCCATTGATATTTTCCCTCTAGTCATATGTCCTAGAGACATCTTCAGATCTGTCACGGAGATTGACCCCGTTCTGTTTAACTGCTATTCTGTGTTCCATAGTGTGGATGAGAAGGCATAAACAAGGGAATTCCAGAAAGACATCTACTTCTGCTTCATTGACTACGCTAAAGCCTTTGACTCTGTAGATCACAACAAACTGGAAAATTCTTAAAGAGAAGGGAATACTAGACCATCTTACCTATCTCCTGAAAAACCTATATGCAGGTCAAGAAGCAACAGTTAAAACCAGACTGGAACAACATATTAGTTCAAAATTGGAAAAGAAGTACATCAAGACTGTATATTGTCACCCAGCTTATTTAACTTATTATGCAGAGTACATCATGAGAAATGCCAAGCTGGATGAATCACAAGCTGGAATCAAGATTGCCAGGAGAAAAATCAACCATCTCAGATATATAGATGATACCACTCTAATGGCAGAAAGTGAAGAGGAACTAAAGAGTCTGTTGATAAGGGTGAAAGAGGAGAGTGAAAAAGCTGACTTAAAACTCAACATTCAAAAAACTAAGATCATGGCATCAAGTCCCATCACTTCATGGCAAATAGAAGGGGAAAATGTGAAAGTAGTGAAAGATTTTCATTTCTTAGGCTCCAGAATCACTGTGGATGGTGACTGCAGCCATGAAATTAAAAGACACCTGCTCCTTGGAAGGAAAACTATGACAAACCTAAGAAGCAGAGACGTCACTTTGCCGACAAAAGTCCATGTCCTCAAAGTTATGATTTTTCCCGGAGTCATGTATGGATGTGAGAGTTGAACCATAAAGAAGGCTGATCGCCAAAGAATTGATGCTTTCAAATTGTGCTGGAGAAGACTCTTGAGAGTCCCTTGGACTGCAAGATCAAATTAGTCAATCCTAGAGGAAATCTACCCTGAAAACTCATTGGAAGGACTGATGTTGAAGCTGAAGTTCCAACACTCTCCAACATTTCGGCCACCTGATGCAAAGAGCCGACTCATTGGAAAAGACTCCGATGCTGGGAAAGATTGAGGACAAGAGAGAGGGGTGACAGAAGATGAGATGGTTGTATAGCATCACCAACTCAATGGATGTGAGTTTGAGCAAACTCCGGGAGTCAGTGAAGGACAGGGAAGCCTGGTGTGCTGCAGTCCATGCAGTCACAAAGAGTCAGACATGACTTAGTGACTAAACAACAACAAGAGGGCATATGATTAAGAACAGACTCTAGAAACAGATTGCCTGGGCGCTGCCACTACCACACACTAGCCATGTGTGTCTCAGTTTCCTCATTATGTTTGCTATGAAACACTTAGAATAATGCTGGCCCCCAATAAATGTGAGATTTTATTAGTGTTTTCTCAGTGTCACAAACTTTGTTGCAGTGAACATCCTTCTATTTTTGCCTTGATGTGGACATATTTAAATAGCATAGATTCCTGAAAGTGAAATTGTTGTATGAAGAGGTAGGCATACTTTAAATAGTGCCAACATCCACTGGATTGTCAAAAAAGCAAGAGAGTTCCAGAAAAACATCTATTTCTGCTTTATTAACTATGCCAAAGGCTTTGACTGTGTGGATCACAATAAACTGTGGAAAATTCTGAAAGAGATGGGAATACCAGACCACTTGACCTGCCTCCTGAGAAATCTGTATGCAGGTCAGAAAGCAACAGTTAGAACTGGACATGGAACAACAGACTGGTTCCAAATAGGAAAAGGAGTACGTCAAGGCTGTATATTGTCACCCTGTTTATTTAACTTATATGCAGAGTACATCATGAGAAACACTGAGCTGGAGGAAGCACAAGCTGGAATCAAAATTGCCGGGAGAAATGTCAATAACCTCAGATACGCAGATGACACCACCCTTACGGCAGAAAGTGAAGAGGAACTAAGGAGCCTCTTGATGAAAGTGAAAGAGGAGAGTGAAAACGTTGGCTTAAAGCTCAACATTCAGAAAACTAAGATCATGGCATCTGGTCCCATCACTTCATGACAAATAGATGGGAAAACAGTGGAAACAGTGGCTGACTTTATTTTTCTGGGCTCCAAAATCACTGCAGATGGTGACTGCAGCCGTGAAATTAAAAGAGGCTTACTCCTTTGAAGTAAAGTTATGACCAACCTAGACAGCATATTAAAAAGCAGAGACATTACTTTGTCAACAAAGGTCCGTCTAGTCAAGGCTATGGTTTTTCCAGTGGTCATGTATGGATGTGAGAGTTGGACTATAAAAAAAGCTGAGCACCGAAGAATTGATACTTTGAATTGTGGTGTTGGAGAAGACTCTTCAGAGTCCCTTGGACTGTGAGGAGATCCAACTAATCCATCCTAAAGGAGATCAGTCCTGGGTGTTCATTGGAAGGACTAATGTTGAAGCTGAAACTCCACAACTTTGGCCACCTGATGCAAAGAGCTGACTCATTTGAAAAGACCCTGATGCTGGGAAAGATTGAGGGCAGGAGGAGAAGGGGGCGACAGAGGATGAGATGGTTGGATGGCATCACTGACTCAATGGACATGAGTTTGAGCAAGCTCTGGGAGTTGATGATGGACTGGGAACCCTGGCATGCTGCAGTCCTTGGGGTTGCAAAGAGTTGGACACGACTGAGCAACTGAACTGACTGAACTGAATTACTACTGACCCAGTTTCGATCCCTGGGTTGGGAAGATCCCCTGGAGAAGGAAACGGCAATCTACTTCAGTATTCTTTCGTGGACAATCCCATGGACAGAGGAGCCTGGTGGGCTACAGTCCACGGGGTCAAAAAAAGTCCGACATGACTGAGCAGGAACATGGATGGCATAGAATTACTGCTGAAGATGAGCATTTTGTGTTTCTAGTTCTTCTGAAATTACCTATTTGTATCTTTTGTCCTTTGGATTTGTCTTTTTCTTACTGATTTATAGGAGCTTTTATGCTTTATAGATATTCCTCCTGTTATTATGTTAAAATATGTTAAAATTACAGTTTGCAATTATTTTCTTCCAGTCTATTGCCTGTTATTCAGTTTTGATGTTGGTGTCTTTTGTCTCATTAAATGTTTACCTTTTATGAAGTCACATCTACCAATATTTTCCTCTACAGCTCCTGGGCTTTGTGTCTGGATTGGGAAAGATTTTTAAATCCAACTTTTAGGGCACACAGAGGCCTGAAATTGCAATAACTATAAGGAAATGGCAGTTTCCTAATAATGTCAAACTCATCATGTTCCAAATGATCCACAGAAAGAGGGTCTCCTTGGGCTTGCTCTTCTCGGAGGGATTTTTGCTGCTCTGTGACTCTGTCCCACCTTGACTGCTTCCTTTTTAACACTCTCTTGGATGTGCCCTGAACACAGGTAGGACAAAAACTTCAGTGCAGTACTAAGGAAGGATAATCAGAGAAGGCAATGGCACCCTACTCCAGTACTCTTGCCTGGAAAATCCCGTGGATGGAGGAGCCTGGTAGGCTGCAGTCCATGGGGTTCTAGGAGTCAGACACGACTGAGCGACTTCACTTTCACTTTCCACTTTCATGCACTGGAGAAGGAAATGGCAACCCACTCCAGTGTTCTTGCCTGGAGAATCCCAGGGACGGGGGAGCCTGGTGGGCTGCCATCTATGGGGTCACACAAAGTCGGACACAACTGAAGTGACTTAGAAGAAGGAGAAGGAAGGATAATAGGAGGGTAAACACAGAGACTCTAGGGCTGACCTCTTTGTGAATAAGGCTTTGGTATAAGCCTTACGGTATAAGGCTATTTGAATAAGCTGCCACAGCTAGCTTGATCTGTAGGCCTTGCTCCCCTCTCTTTCATATGTATTTTGTCTGTGTTTCTCTCTCTGTCTCTTCATTCCTAGCCCATCTCTTAAGTGGTTGGGTTAACAGTAGAATTTAACCTCCACTACCCAGCAATGACTTCCTAGCTCTTCTGATACTTCACATTCCAGACTGAGTGAACATGTCTCCTTGGGTCGATCTGAGACCCATCTGCTCTGTTTTTAATTTGAGGCCACCTCTTCCCCAGGAATTAAGCCACCCTTTAGATGCAACCTTCCTCTCTCCACAGATAAATAGGATTGTAAAAGGACGTTGTTTTTTTTTTTTGTCTTTCCATGTGGCACTTGCAATTACTTGTTTAATGAGAGTAATTATCATTATGTATAAGGGCTTACTATGTGCTACGCAATGTGCTTTGTAGAAATTATCTTACTTCTCAAAACAGCCTTTCGCTAATGATTGTATTACTACGCTCGTTTTCCAGGTGATGTAATAGGAACTCAGATATATGATAATGGAATGAAGAAATGAAGTTATAAATGAATAGATAAATGAAAACAATGAGCTCTCAATGGTCTAGGCATCACCAAAACACATCCCTTTCCTGTCCTGCTTCATGTCAGAACAACAGCAGGTACAGTGTACACAAGCTGGCATTGTACCTAGATGCTTCCGCCTCACATAAGCCAAGATTTAATAACAAAATAAAGGGATGAACTCTTGATACAAAGGTATCATTATTTTTGCAAACTCCATTCCTATAAAGGATGCAGGGTTTAATGGTTTATAAAACAGAGTTTCATCCTAAGTTTCATTCCTGGTTCTGGTCGTAACTCCCAGTGTGAATGAGAAAATTGCAGTACCCCTCTGTGAGTCAGTCTCCTCATAAGCGAAACAGAAATAATGAAGCTTGGTTGTCATTAAGTCTCCTTAAGATCTCCAGATGAAAGATATTAGATGCGTCCGGGACAGGTTATTCACCAGTAAACTATGAAAAATTCTCAGAGGAGAACAAGCTGGTCACAGCTCGAAGGTATATTTGAGTCACATAGACATAAGTCACATAGACATAAATATATATGTTTGAAAAGAGTGGTTTCAAGAAATATCTGAGATCCTGGAAAGCTCAGCTTGGATTCCAGTTTGGCAGGAGATTTTGATGTCCCATTTGGCCACCCCATTCTCTGCATCTCTAGGATGTTTTATGTGATTTCCTTTCTCAAACCTTCATTGGATCCTCCGTGATTATGCTTGAAATCCTCAGTCTGGAACCCGGGTCTTTCTGCAAGTTGTCCACAGTGTTCCCTTTCAGACTTTTCTTCTATGGTTTCTCTTCTTCTCAGGCTGAACATTCTGACTCCTCTCTTCGCTCTTTGGTTAAGGCAGTTTCCACCCAGGCGGAATGTCATTTTTCCTTCCTTTCTCCACCCACCAAGCTTCCAACCATCCTCCACTAAGCCCTTCTGTTCCTTGAATGAAGAGCTTGACTCTTCCTGAGCTCT
The DNA here is from genome assembly GCF_027580195.1 of Bos mutus. Lineage (NCBI taxonomy): Eukaryota > Metazoa > Chordata > Mammalia > Artiodactyla > Bovidae > Bos > Bos mutus. The sequence goes on from NC_091627.1 coordinate 20,375,552, forward strand.
GGGTCCCCTGTGGCTTTTAACAAAATATTTAGCAAAGTGCTTGTTTCACATACATGAAAAGAACAATATGTCTATTTCTTTTTCAGTGTTTTTAACACCCCACCCACCCCAGCAAATGGGTCTTTTATGTGTCCAGAGTATATTGGTGATTTCCCATCATTTACCATCCACCATATGAAGACTGCTCTCCTACCATTTCATTCTCCAGACACTTTGATCCAGCAAACTATAAACCATATGGGATGTGTTGTTCACAGAAGGCACCATTGCATCCCCACTTCTGAGTTTTGCTCTTGCCATTCCACCTGCCCTATCCTCTACCTCCCAGTCTTGTTTTTCTTTTTTTTCCCATCACTGCCACCCTGGATGGCAGCTTCCTTTCCCTTTCCTCCCAGTCCAGCTTCCTATGTCCTGTTTTCTCCTAAATGTAACTGGAGTTTTGTGCTGGTTCTTTGTCAGATACAAAAAGGAACTGTGTATGGATTCTTCCTATGTAGAGTTTGCATTTGAGAATCGGTCACTGAAGGACTTCTCTGGTGGTTCAGTGGCTAAGACTCCACGCTCCCAATGCAGAGGGCCTGGGTTCAATCCCTGGTCAGGGAACTGGATCCCACATGCCACAGCTAAAGATCTCACGTGCTGCAACAAAGATGGAAGATCCTGCATGCTGCAGGTAAGACCCAGTACAGCCAAAGAAATAAAGAACTGGTGAATGACTCAATGAATGTATCCATAAAAAAAAACACATACACACAAATAATTGTAATTCAAGAAAGATTAGTGACCGAAAATATTCACCGATAATATGCTAAGAGAATACAGAGGATCTTGGAGCAAGAGATTTCTTCTAGCAAGGGAGTCAAGACATGTAGGTTGCTTGTGACGTGGGTCCTTAAGGTTCATTAGGGTTTGTAAATGGAAAAAGAGGACAGTCCTCCAAACAAAACAGGAACTTGTGTGATTAAGTGTGAGATCAATAAATGAGAAAGCAAGTAATGACAGAGAGCGGAGGTGTGAGTGGTGAGAAAGAGAGCAGAGGTCTCTTTTTCCTTGGCTTCCCTGAAGGCCTGGAGTCTATACTCACATGCTGTGCAATGCCACATACACCACTACTGTCCTCCAGGACTTGCTGTCATTGAAGATGCTGGCACAAGGTGCCATCCCCTGGATCTGTGGCCCTCTGTGGTGGGCATTAGGGGTCTTCTCACCAATTATGGGTGTCATGGGGGAGAGACTTGGGACTCAGCAACAATATGATTAAGCAAAGTGGAAGGAGGCCAGTCTGGGAGCTGTTTCATAATCCACAGGCCACCATTTGTAATTAAGTGGTTTATGATCATGAGTAATTAAAAACTTACAAAGTATACAAAGGAGAAAACTATAGTTAAAGTGATCAGTTTTTAGAATACAGAGATAACAGTTTTCATAAAAACCAGTCTTACTGTGAAATAAGGAACCACTTTAAACTTCCTGGCCTTTAGAGTGGCACTTTGATGTCTAAGCTGCCCTTGAAATATTCCATTTGCTGCTTTGGCCTCCAAATGAATTTGGGGCCTTTGTAAAGTGAACCCAGAGGAAATGGGCCCACAAGGAGTCAGAACTGTGTGGCTGGAAGCGCAAACAGCTCAAAGCTACATCTTCAGACAGGCAATGAATGGTTGGGACTTGCAGTAGAGTTGGAGAAACCTCATCCCAGGCCAAGCTCTGTCCCTTTCTAGTTGTGTGACCTCAGACAAATTAACGTACCTCTCTGAACTTCAGTTTCTCTCCTATGGGGAACAAATAAGGCTCCCACAGCATTCAGCATCCTGAAAGACTGATTCTTTCCCACCCATCAGAACTGACTGGCTGTCAGGCATTATTTCTTTCATTGATTAATTTATTCATTCAATGAAGACATTTATGTGCTGGTTACACAATAGTAATCAGCAGAGAAATAATCCCTGTGGGCCTTTATTAGGTTTATGATCTAATGGAAGGGATGGATAGGATACAAATGGCAATGGAAATGAACAAGTAATTGCAAATGTGATAAGTGCTACAAAGAAAAACTGTAAAGTGTGAAAAGAATTAAAACAGGCAGGAGAGCCTAGTCCAGATGGGGATCAGAGAAGGTTCATGAGAAAGAAATAATTCTGATGAAGTCTAAAAGGAATTAGAGCTGGGAAAAACTGGGCTGAGGAGAAGAGGGTCAAGGAGAAAAGTCTCTTTCTATTTAACAAATAAAAGCATTTCACGACAGCCAGGCCCATAGTTAAGCCGCCAGCCTTGTGGTTCATTGAAAGTGACACCAGGAAGGTCACAGGCCCACAGTGGGTAGAGAGGAAGCACTTACTTGTGCAGAACCCTGAAATTTAGCCCACTCAGGTTTCAAGAGTTTTCTTCTACCTGTCCACACCTTCAGTGTTTGCAGGGTTCTTTGTGGCCATTTTTCTAAGTACTTTTGGTAGTAATTCTTGAAAGCAGGTGAACCTAAAAGCACCTGGTCAGATAGATCCTTGTTCTGATCACCGTGGGAAAGGGGGCCAATTTTTCTCCCTTATCTGAAACAGCAGAGCCCATGGGAGAAGCTGAAGTTGTACTCATGAATCCTGAGCTCAGGGCTTAGCACTACCATCTATGGGTTATGTGACCTTGGACAAATCACTCAAACTTGCTGAACTCTGCTTCCTCGTCTGTCAAAGCTACTCCACAGAGTTGAGTCCAGTGTAAAACAGTGTATGTGAGGGGACTCTACAAATGTGATCCTGATACACATCCAAACTCTGTTCTCTTATATCCTGAGATATTCCCAGCTTGCACTCTGGGTGTGGACGAGGAGAGAAAGAGAGGTATCAAGGATGACCTCCAGGTTTTACTAGGCTCCCCCAAGGAAGTAACCAAGATTGATTATTGCATCTAAATGCTTTAAATTTACCTTAAAGTACATAAAGGTAGATGAGTTTGAAAAAAACAGAAGTGAGTGATAGGATCATCCTTTGTGATTCTTTTGCACTTTTCCAGAAAAAAAAAAAAATATATATATATATATATATTATATTATGGCAACCACCAGAAGCCGAATGCCAATGACCACAGTCTTCAAATCTTTCCATCTCTTGTTGACATTCTCACTGACAATGTTTAAACAGGGCTGGGCTGTTTACACATGTTCACTGTTTGCTGCAGCCCAGCAGGACCTGTAAGGGGAAGCTGTTCAAACCTTGACATATATCACCGGATCACCCCAACAGAGAGGTGTGAACCACAAGTCTGAAGGCAGGGCAAGCTCTGCTTTCATCTGCTTCACCACAACCCTCGAAGAAGCAGTGCTGAGATTTCACAGCCAGAGCTGAGAGCTGGGAGGAGCTCAGCAGAGTGGAGATGCTCTGACAGTAAGACACGGGTATTGTAACTTTGTGTTGTCAGAAGGGGTGCAAATTCTCAGAGCATCAGAAGCATTAGCCCTCAAATACAATCCACCTTCTCATTCCAAGATGATATGATGAGTGCATCAACATCCCTGCCCCATGCCTCAGAGAATAAGAGTGGGCTTAAGGCTTACTCTGGGGCACCATCCTTTAGTGCAGTTCATAATGGTCCTTAGTGGAGCTCTTTATTCATCAACAAAATGGGTGGAATGCCTACCGTGCATTGTGGACTATGACTGGGGAAATTGGCGGAAAGTGATTTGGAGGGAAATGGGACATACACATATGGTTTATTAAGGAGTAAGTTCTCAGCGTGTTTATTACCTGAACAAAGGGTTGACTGATGAATGAACACACAAGGGCATAAATGCAAGCAAGCCTATGGTACAGAAGAAAGCACAGGATCTGACATCTGAAGGCAGAGCTGACATTCCAGCCACCCACTTTCCAGATGGTTATTAGGCTGGATGCCTCTGCTTGTTCACCCTGCTCTGTGCTCCAGGGCCTGACCTCTAAGGACCACCTCCCCCGGGCTCTCCCATTGTCTGTCTCCAGGTTGGGTTTGGCCAAAGGCATCACTGGGAAGAGATTGGAATGAAGGACAAGGTTTCTTCCCCTTCTCACTGACATGTCCTCTAGCAGCAGCTCCACACATGACACCTGCAGCCCCATCTCCCAAACGCTACATTCCCTTCTCACTGGGATCCAGAAACACTGGGTCCTTCCCCTGCCCTGGGGCCCTAGCTTCTCAGTGTTGCTGATACCTGGGAGCCGCAGTATGCCTTGCCTTCCTTTAATCCTATCTACGCCTCTGGAGAGAGTTCCTTCCTAGAAACCACTTGAAACAATTCTGTTTCCTGTTGAGACTCAACTCGTTCAGAAAATTAGAACATGACATGGAACTTCTTAGAGCATCGGAGTCTTCCCCTCTGAAATGAAAATAATAATAATACTTAGTACTTCCCTGTTGGCTCAGTTGGTAAAGAGTGCCTGCAATGTGGGAGACCTGGGTTCAATCCCTAGGTCAGGAAGATCCCCTGGGGAAGGAAATGGAAACCTAGTCCAGTATTCTTGCCTGGAGAATTCCATGGCAGAGGAGCCTGGTGAGCTATATAGTCCATGGGGTCACAAAGAGTCGGATAGGACTGAATGACTAACACTTTCACTTTCAGTATCTAATACCATGCTTGAACATGGGCCCTCAATAAATATTGGCTACTTGAAAAACTGAATGAATGGATGGATGGATGGATGGCTGGGTGGATGGATGGATGGCTGAATGAATAGATGAATACCTATAAGAATTAATGACAAGATGCTAATGTATTAGCTATAAAATATTGATTATAATTCTCATTAAAGGGCAAATGAATGTAATAGTATTAACTCTCGTGTTATCATACAATGGACATAAGTCAAGAATCAGAAAAGCTGAATCAATTTTTCCATTTGCTAATTGTGTGATCACAGGAAAATTATTTCCCCATGCTATGCCTCTATTTCCTCTCCTATAAAACAAAAGAGTTGTGTTCATAACTTCTAAGGGGCCATCCAACTTGAACATCCTATGGATACTAAGCATTCCAGACAAACATGTAACAATTTGAATTGAAGAAATTAAGGAAGCAGCCAGGGCAGATGCAGGGACCTGAACAATACAGTAAGAACTAGAGCAGCAGAAGGACATAGCAAAATGAGCAGAGATTAGAGGGGATTGTGAGGAGAGAGGTCGGTCAATTCTGATGACCAAAATAAACACAGGACCGGAACAGAAGTTGCTCTTGGGGTCATAAGGGTCCTTGGACATCAGGCTGAGGAACTAACACTGTAGAAGGAAGGATTCTGACTTCCTCAAGGCCCCTGAAGCCAGAGAAGAACTAGGACCCTAGTTTCCTCCTCTCAAGCCTCTCCACTGCCATCAGCGTCCTTGTCTTCATCTCCGGATGGCAGCTATCTTCTCCCCTTTGTGATTCCTTTCTTTGAGGAAAAATGTGTTAGATGAGGAAACCATTTGGTAAGGGATATTTCTGGCACTGTTCAAATCTTGGCAAAATTTTCATTCCTGTTATTATCCTTCTTGTTGTTGTTGTTGTTCAGTCACTAAGTCGTTCCGACTCTTTGCAACCCCATTGACTACAGCATACCAGGTTTCCTTGTCCTTCACTATCTCCCAGAGTTTGTTCAAACTCATGTCCATTGAGTCGGGTGATGCCATCCAATACTCTCAACCTCTGTCACCTGCTTCCCCTCTTGCCCTCAATCTTTCTCAGTGTCAGGGTCTTTTCCAATGAGTAGGCTCTTTACATCAGGTGGCCCAAGTATTGGAGCTTCTACTTAAGCATTAGTCCTTCCAGTGAATATTCAGGGTTGATTTCCTTTAGGATTGACTGGTTTGATCTCCTTGCTGTCCAAGGGACTCTCAAGAGTCTTCTCCAGCACCACAGTTCGAAAACATCAATTATTTGGTGCTCAGACTTCTTAATGGTCCAACTCTCACATCCATACATGGCTACTGGAAAAACCATAGCTTTGACTATACAGACCTTTGTTGGCAAAGTGATGTCTCTTATTAAGTGCTGTCTAGGTTTGTCATAGCTTTCCTTCTAAGGAGCAAGTGTCTTTTAATTCCATGGCTGCTACTTTCATTTAAAAATCTGTTAGGAAAGTTGAAGTCAAGATAATCAAAAGACAGTGACTTTTTAAAATTATTGCAGAAGTGTCAAAATCCAGGAAAAAAAAATGTATTGGACCTTGAGCAAGAATATTACCTTGAGGGATCCTAGACATGAACTCAAAACACTTGGAAAAGCTTATGAAAACTAACAAGAATAACAATCCAAAACTACCATAAAATAAATGGAGTTATTTGAAAATGTGTCCAGCCATGGGAGTTTGGGCATGGCTCTTCATTCTATGATCTCAGTCTCCCCACATGTCATATAGATGCAAAGGTGGGTTCTTGAATTCTCTCCTGCCCAGGCAGGGCCTGAACCCCCAGCTCTCTTTCCCCTCTGTTGAGAACAGCATTCCTGGGAGGGCACAAGGGTATTTGTACCACTTTGGTTTCTGGTTACCTGACCTCTGACCCCTGTGTGGACCCCTGGAGCTGTGAAGCTATGGCAGCTGCCCAACTCTGAACCCTGCGTGGGTTTGGCAGGAGACCAAGAGGAGTCAGCACCAGCCTGCAGTCAGACTGGGCCTCTGTGAATGGGTCATGAGCCAGCCTCACTGCCACTGCTGGGAGCAGGGCTCATCAAGTCTGGTAGGTGCTCCTTGGGGTGGCCCCCTGGCCATTGCCCATACGATGAGGCTCACAGGGGGCACCTCCATGGTTGATGTTATTCTCCAGCTCAAAGACATTGGTAGTACCTCCTTATTGAGCAGCAGTTGTGTATCCCCAAGAGGCCTCCGTCCTACAAGGCACTCCTTGGAAACCCAGGCCGCATCACCTGAGTCTAGAGAAGGCAGCCTGGTGTGTCTCACTGCCTCATGCAGAGTCCCAGGGCTCCAGGATGTCCCCAAGGAGAGAGACCTGTTCAAGACCCCGTCTGGTCCCCAGTAACTCTCAGCCCCACTTCCCACATCTCCTCTGTCTACTCTAAAGTCCAGGGCCAGTGAATTATTAATTTATAGTTGATGATTTTTGTGTGCATGAATGTTGCAAAAGTATAAACTTGGAGAAAGGACAGGGGAAAAAAACCCAGCATCTTCAGCAGGAATTTTCTGAAGGATAGATTTCAGCTTAAAAGCTCCTGGAAAGGTAAATTTGACTAATTATCCTCTCTTTTTTTGGTCCATAAACTATGCACCGCCTCCCCCACCCATGACTTTGTCATGCTGTTCCCTCAATCTGGAAAACCTTCTCCCTTTATTTACCTTGAAAATCTTTTCATCTTTCAGAGCTTTATTCAAATGCCACCTCTTTTAAAGACACTCCCCAAGGTCCATACTAAGAATTTATTACTCATTACTCTGTGTAACTTATTACTCACAGGACTTTTCATGAATTTCTCTGGAAGGACTTTTCTTGATAGCTGTGTATAAGAAGCTATTAGCACCCCTCTGTGCCAGTACTTAATTTTTCAACCAGTATCGCCAGTTGTGTACAAGAGGCTTGAATGTATGCTTAGTCACTCAGTCGTGTCCAACTCTTTGTGACCCCATGGACTGTAGCCTGCCAGGCTCCTCTGTCCACGGGATTTTCCAGGCAAGAGTACTGGAGTGGGGGTCTTCCCAATCCAGGAATCAAACCTGTCTCCTGCATCTCCTGCATTGGCAGGTGGATTCTTTACCACTGAGCCACCAGGAATGAAAACAGCTCCTGTCCCGTGATTCTGGGTCTCCGCCTTTGAGATCATTTCCTGGGAATCTTTCCCGCAGACATGGCTCCATCTGAGTCTGTCTTGGCTACATCTTCCCTCATATTAAGATAATCTGTTGAAATCAGAAAGAAAACTGTTCTGAGCTCTAAACAGAAAGAAAATGAGGCCTTAATGAGCAGTATTTCTCAAATGAGGAGTTTAATTCCCTGGCACTGAGACAGTCAGAGAGGAAATTGAGAGAAAAGAAGTCGGCACAACAGGTCCCATGGGAACAGGCAGAGCAGATGTCATAAAGCGCCGGCATTAAATGTTAGGCTTCTGCTCAAGTCTTTTTCTTCTGGAACCAACCCTCACAAGCGAACAGCTTAGAAACAGCAGATGAAAGGCTGGGGGTGGTGATGTAGAGAGACTGCCTGAGTCAGCAGAATGCAAAAGCTGACTGGGTGACAGAGAATCAGTGTAAAAGAGAAACAGACTTGGGGCCACTGGGTGGAGGGGCAAAGAGTCCTCCGAATGTCAAGTCTCAACCTCTCTGGACTTTGTTACATGGTCGTCCGGAACTGATAGTCACAGAAGTGCTGAATTATCACACACACACATGCGCACACCCATACACAGGTGATCTGCTCTATCTTCTCTTAGAAGACAGTGAAGTGTAAGCTATTTGGGGGAAAAAAATTCCTTGTAAAATTATAATTATTTGTTCAAAAAGTTAAGAGTTTCCCCCAAGAGATCCTCACAGTTTATTCCTCTTGTGCTTGGGGCTTTGTTCAATTGTCACTTTCCTGAACCTTGGTTTCAATTGCAGCCCACTCACCCCGGCACGCCTTAATTCTTTTTCTTAGCATAGTTTTCTTCATACCAGCTGTCACTTGCTATATATAATAATACTGTTTTGTTATGAGCCTTCTCTCCTATCCCACAAGAAGGTAAACTCCACGAGGGTAAGGGTTTGTCTGTCTTGTTCACTGCCTTGTTGTGGATGAACCATGTGTCTGGCACCTAGTAGGCATTCATTCTTTATTGAATGAAAGCATAAATGAGCAGACTTACTTATTTGGAAAACACATTTAAATTTTAAAAAGTCATTCTATAAAAATACTGGCTAAATGCAGAAAAATTATATGAGAATTTATCAACATAGGCACATTAATTAATTGGCAAATATTTATTAAGGAAATACTCCATGCAGACTTATATATTGGGGATTTGCTTATTTTGTTCATGTTCACAGTTTTCAGTGCCCTAAATACCAAGTATTCCACATGCAGAGTCACTGACATGCTTGTGAGACACATCTGTGCTCCTGTACATATACTCACAAGCATGTGCACACACACACACACACATGCAACATTCTGGTTCTTCTGGTAGCCTACCTTAAATTTTACCAGCTCTCTCATGTAAAGATTTGACAAGTCTGTTCTGTGCCTCCTTCAGAAAATTCTTAGAAGTAGGAAGTGATGGTATTGATTAGGAATGCTAGTGTTTCCCATGAGTGAGTCTAGAATCAATATTTAACCACCATTTATTGTGATGTTGGAGGCAGATTGATTGTATCCTGGAAAGTGTACTGGATGTAGAGCCAGGAAATTTGAGTGCAAGCCCTGGATCCATTGCTGAAGAGCTGAATGATCTTGGCAAGTTATTTAACCACAAATACCTCGCTCAGAGGTTTTTTTTGTTTTTTTTTTTTTTTGAACAGGACTTGGTAAGCCGTAAAGCACCATACAGTTTTAAAAAATAATTGTTTATTAAGAAGTAAAATGTGCATTACCTGTCACTAAAAAATAGAGGTGACATCAGATCCCTTGAAATGCACGGGTATCAATCTCCATAACTTGGCCACCTTCCTTCTTATGTAATTTGCTGTGTGACCTTCACATTTCAGGCCTCAATTTCATCATGTACATAAAAAAGGATTCTACCCAACTCTAGCAGGCTGGGATGATTTCTCAGATTCTGATTACAACTGACAGGCTCTGCAAGTGTGTAGCAGTAAATTGGGATGGGTTCCAATCGATCGTGCAGTCTAACCTGGTAGTTTTCTAGATGCAAAACTATCCATTTTCTTCATTCATTCATTCATTCCTTCAACAAATCCTTGCTCAACTTATGTGGTAGACATGGTGTGAGATGCTGGAGAGGGGAGTTGGCCGAGGACGCGGCGTCAGCACCATCAGTGATCCAAGCTGAGTTGGCGAACCAGTTTCATAAACACATCTTTGTTGTCCACATTAAGAGCCATGAGGAGACAGGAGCAGGGTGTGGGGGACCACAGAATGAGGCCTGATTTACTCTGGAAGCAATGGAGACAGTTTCAAGCCGAGATGTATGTCAGGGGAATGTCAGAGGACAGATGAGGGGTAGCCAGGCAGGGGTTGTAGAAAGACATGTCATTAAAAAAGGAAAGACTGTGAAAAGGTCCCAAACCACCTCACTTGGGCAGTTTAATAAGCACTGATTGTGTACTTATTGTGTGCTGAGCACTGTAGAGGGAAGAATATTCAGGGAATGGGAAGCAGATAGGATAAAGCTGACGAGGGTTAGTAAGTACAATAAAAGGCTTGACTGCCATGCTCAGGACAGACTTACAGCATCACTGAATGTAAGCATCACTGAATGAATGACAATGACAGAACATGATCCTTTTGTGTAAAATTGTTTACCTTCATCATTCAAACATTCACCAGATAGCCTGCTGCCATCCATGGGGTCACAAAGAGTCAGACACGACTTAGCGACTGAACAACAAAACTAGTATACGAAACCAAGGGAGGCAAAAACAAATAGGACAGAATCTCTACTGGAGTGGCACATGTCCACAAAGTGTGATAAATGCTCTGATCACAAGACCCGCAAGCAGGAGGACTGAATCTAATCTGACAGGAAGGATGGCTGAAGGAGGGCTTCCCAGGGGAGGTGACATTTTTAAGCTGAATCTCTAAGGGTGAATAGAAACTATTTAGGTGGCTGGAGTGGGAAGTGGTTCAAACAGAAGCAGAAGCATGTATGAAGGTCTGGAGACCCAAGGAAGGAGCTAGGAGACGTCAGTGAGCCTGTAGCAGAGTCTGCATTGCACAGTTTGGGCTTTGTCCCAAGGGAAGTAATTCATTGGTGGATTTTAGGTAGGGAGGTGACATGATAAGATTTGTATTTTGGATGTGTATATCAATATCCGTGCAATTGACATTTCCCACTTCACCAGCTTGGTATACAGAGATGTTACCCTTCCTGAAAATTCAAATCTTAATGGCTAGGAGCCTGCACCCACCCAGATTAAAAGAAAGGTTCTATCTTTGAGATTCATGTCTCAATATATTTCCTTTTTTTAAACTGGTATATAATACTGTGTACATTTAAGGTACACTGTGTTGATTTGATATACTTGTTATTGCAATATGATTACCTCCCTAGAGTTAGTAGACACCTCCATCACCTCATATAACTGTCCTTTCTTTTTGTGATAAGAACATTTAAGATCTGGTCTTTTAGTAGCTTTCAAGTATCTAATACAGTGTACGTAGCAATGATTGCCATACGTGCATCAGGTCCTCAGAACTTACTCATCTTCTAACTTCAAGTTTCTATCCTTTGACCAGCATCTCCCCTGGTCATCCCACCACCAGCCCCTGGTAACCACCATTCTACTCTCTGTTTCTATGAGTTCAGCGTTTTTAGATTCCACGTATAACTGATCCAAATATCTCTCAAGACCTGTCCCTAGTCAGTGAATCAGTCCTCTCAGGCATGTCCTTGCTGCCACCTGCCAAAGAGCATAAACTTGACTGTGTCCTTTGAGGCTGCTTCCCTTCTCGGGGAATGACTGACTTCTGCATACGGCCACCAGGGTGGTCTCGCCTCAGTGGCCAACACAGGGGGTCCATGTCTTTCTAGATCAGTGACCATCTGGGCAGCCAGGGGAAGCACCAGGGTCCCTTCTGCAGCCAGGGGAAGCACCAGGGTCCCTTCTGGAGCCAGCTGCACGTCTTCTGGACCCTACTCGCTGCCTCTGTGGTGGTCTGCTCTTTCATCTCAGTGTCTCCCCAGGAGCAAAGGGAGTGGGGGCACTCTCCTGCCCACGTCACTTCCGGAAGAGTCCTCCCACAGCCACTAGGCGACCATTGTGCCAGCTCTTTCGGATCAGCCCCTTCTATGCACGTTAGCAGAAGATTACTTCTCAGGAGGCGTGACCAAGGACTGGTGGGGCCATGTTGGGAATGACTCGAATGCCCGCTGCCTGCTCTGCCCAGGGACAGCATCCTCCCTGACCTCAGGGTGGGGACGCCATCCTCCTCCCATCCAAAATGTCATTCCTAATTTCTTTCACTGCTGTGGGGGGGCGGGGCAGTGGGGGGGTACAACTCTTCTGGAGGGTGGAGACCATGGTACATCCTACCCAACACCATGCATGTCGCTGGGGACTGGCTACCTGCAGGTCCCACCACAGGGACCCCTTCCTTCAAGCCTCCCAGAGAAGGTCCTGGCCCTGTCGCCTCCGCCTTCAGCCCAAGACCAGCCTTATTTCCTGCCCAGGATGGTCCACTTTCCAGAATGACTGACAATGGAAACGTCCATTTCCTTCAGGGCTTTGGCACCATAACCTCAACAGAGAGTGATGTTGGTGTATTTGGGGAGATATGTTAAAATGGTAGATATGCACAGAGAAATGTCTGGAGAGCTATTTCCCTAAATTATAACAGCAGTGTCTCTGGCTTTTAGTGAGTTTACCATCTTCATTTTACTTTAGGATCGTATTTGAATTTTTTTTTCCACAGAAACTGTGCATCATGTTTTCAGGAAAAGATTTTAGGCTTTGGTATCAGATCACATTTGGAAAATCAGATCATCATCTTCTCATCTATACAATGAGAAAAGTAGTATTTCAGAGGGCTTCCCTGGTGGCTCAGATGGTAAAGAATCTGCCTCCAATGGGGAAGACCTGGGTTCAGTCCCTGGGTTGGGAAGATTCCCTGGAGAAAGGAATGGCTACCTACTCCAGTACTTCAGAATATTGTTCAGAAAAATTCAATACTGTTAATATTTCTATTTTTCTAATATTTTCATTACTTATAACTGACATGAATAATTTTATGTAAATACATAGACATGATTATATTAAATATAAAGGGGGGTTCTCTTAAAGTGGAGTCCTTTATTTCCTTTTCCTTTGTTTTAACTTGTCCTTCCCACTTGGCTCAGCACTTCTCAAATCACAGCTCCTCTTCAAACCCAGGCATTGGCCCATCACACGCAACTATGTTGACAACCTGGAAGATGCCCTCTGTGTTTTTCTTCATGATTATACAATGATAAAATCATATTGATATGTACACTGGGCTTCCCTGGTGGCTCAAACAGTAAAGAATTCACTTGTAATGCAGGAGACCTGGGTTCAATCACCGGGTTGGAAAGATCTCCTGGAGAAGGGAATGGCTACCCACTCTAGTATTCTTGCCTGGAGAATTCCATGGACAGAGGAGCCTGGCGGGCTACAGTCCATGGGGTCGCAAAGAGTTGGACACAACTTAGCAACTTTCCCTTTCACTTTTCAAGTACACTTGAGTGAATATAAGTCCTTGTGTGAAAGATTTTTGGTCATTTGTAGAAAGAGATCATTGTTTAGTTTCTCAGTCGTGTCCGACTCTGCTACTCCATGGACTGTAGCCTGCCAGGCTCCTCTGTCCATGGGATTTCCCAGGCAAGAATACTATTTGCCATTTCCTACTCCAGGGGACCATATTACACACAATTTTATGCATCATTTTCTTACTCAACAATATGTTCTGGAAATCTACTCTAGGCATCTGGTGAAGGTCTCATTTTAATAGCTGCATAATTTTTTCATGATTTGGAAATAACATTTTATTCATCTGCTCCCATGTTTATTGATATTCATTTTGTTTCAGCTGCAGCACACACAGACACACGCACACACACACCCTTGATGCAAAATCAATTTTATTTCTTTGCAGTAGATTTTCAGTCTGGGTGAAACAGCAATAGCAGAGCCAGTCAACAATATTTCTAATGTATGCTAAGTGTCTGTTATGTAGTTACTGCTCAATAAAATGATACCTGCTATTATTCTCATTATTAGCTGAGAAGTTGTATTTTGGAGAAGTTGAGTCATTTATTAGATCCCCATTTAGATAAATTACATTCCCTTTAAAGACACGGGTTATCTGCAATAACCAAACTAACGACTGTCCGTTCTCTGTTTATACAAAGTCAAAAGGAAATGGGACTTCACTGGAAAACTAAAATAGACATGAAAGTTGACCTCCTTGTTTCCTCTCTGGCATTTCAAATCCATTTCCTCAGTGAGGCAGGAACTCAGAAGCCCACGGAGTTCTCATAATTCGAGATTCTTGTTTTGTATTTTTAAAAATTGCTATCAGCTTATTTGTATATCTGATTTGAAAGACAAAAGAGGGCTCACTAAAATGTGCTCCCTGTTGTGAAAAAGGAACCAGTTTGTAGCCTTGGAGTGAGATTAATGAATAAGTTCCTGTGTCTGCAGCCCGGGCCGTGCCGTCTCCCCGCAGAAGCTCCCAGGGAAAAATCGGGTAATTTCTAGTTTGAAGTTTCTTGCTATGTTCAGCTACTCTCTATGAAAATTGAGGCAGCACCTTGTGAAGAGAGGGCAGTTGTGCAAAATGCAGACTTGGTAGATTCCGGACATGAGCGCTTCTAAGCCGTTTGGCCAAAAACGTCAACACATGACAAATTTCAAACTCCAGACTGAAATGGAATCTTGGAAGTTGGCTGAGGGCCAGGGGCTGGGCCCTGGACACAGACTGCGAGAGATTCTGGGAGAGAAAAGGCACTCGTACAGTTTTCATGAAACAGGAAATAGGTACCTCTGTTTGTCCATGGCTTTGTTCCTTTTTTGTCTGGACACCAGTGAGCCAAGGGAAACTGGGCGGCTAGTGTGGGCATCCTCAGATTGCCAGCCATCAAAGTGGGCTGAGCCTCCCAGATCCCAAGTCCACACCCATAAAAATGAGCTTCAGGCTCACAAGTCTCTCTCAGTCATCGTTTCTGCTCTTCTTATCCTATCTTGTCTAACATTTCAGTGAGGGACTGACTTCTGACTTTCTGAGTTTTGAAAACATTTTCGGTTTCATGAAAGGAAACCCTTGGACAGAATTCTGCTCTCTGCTTCAACTCTCATTGCATCCTAATTTAGTTTTCGTTTATACGTATATATTTTCTCACCATGACTCAACTCTAGTCGTAAAGTTCTATGCATCTAGCCCCACTTCCTGCCGATCCCCAACAGACCCATGCTGTCCCCTTGGAAGGGGTCCTGGGAGTTAGAAGGATTGGGTCACAGAACCCGATTCAGAACTGGAAGAAGGAAAAACTGATTCACATTTACACGCTTCCCTAGCCTGTTCTGCATCCATTTGGCCTCAGTCTTTAAAAGGCCCTAACTGCACTGAACTGAAAGTTGCTCAGTCGTGTCTGACTCTTTGCGACCCCATGGACTGCAGCCCCCCAGGCTCCTCTGTCCATGGCAAGAATACTGGAGTGGGTTGCCATTCCTTTCTCCAAAAGCCTCTAAGGCCCTGCCCTTACCTAGTCCCTGTAAAGCCAGTACGGAAATCAGTGTTCTTTCGGGACCAGGATAACAAGTCTGAATCCCTGTTTGTAAGAAGCTCACTCTCTGCATTTAGAGACCCACATGCTCAGAGGAGAAATGACTCAGTTCAGAGTTTGTGAGTTTCCAGCCAGTTGCAGGGGGAGGAGTTAGGGACATGGGAATTCAGAGGATGGGATGTACCTGGGGACAGGGAGGCTGGGTGGAGAGGACCAGGACCAAGGCCTCCCTTGGCAAATGGAGAAAGGAAGGAAGGCAGCAGGTACTAAGCCTCCTAGTGTGCCAGAGTTCGTGTCAGAGCTTTAGTGGTTGTCTCTGGTAATTCCCAGGACTGGGGTTGGAAGAGAAGAGGAAAGACAGCATTTCCAGCCAGGATACGGTGCAGTTAACCTGAGTGCACATTTAAGACATTAATGACAGCCTGGTCTGAGCTTTGGCCGAATCTGTTCAAGTTGGACATTTGTCTAGACAAATTGAGCTTCTCTGCCAGCGCTGAAACAGCCACGATCTACATATCCTACATAGATAAGGAGCAAGTTTAATTGGCTTACTCCACGGTCACGATGAATTCTTTGAGTGCCCACAAGGCTTTGGGGACCGTGTAAATTACGAGATGTTGATATGTAAATTCAGAGGGTATATTGTTTTTGTTGTTGTTTAGTCACTCAACTGTGTCCAATTCTTTGCAACCCCGGGGACTGTAGCCTTCGAGGCTCCTCTGTCCATGGGATTTCCCAGGCAAGAACACTGGAGTGGGTGACTATTTCTTTCTCCAGGGGATCTTCCTGACCCAGGGATTGAACCTGCGTCTCCTGCATCGGCAGGCAGATTCTTTACCCCTGTGCCACCAGGGAAGCCCTTTTGAGATGGGCAGAGACAGTTGTGAATCCGGGGATCGGCTGGAAGACCTTGGCCTTACTTTGCAGCCGGATGCTCAATGGTTTCAGTATGAGAAAGATTATGGGAACTTTTACGGCCTTATTGAAGAGTCCCACCCAAAATATCTTTTCTCATCTCATATCTAGAAAGAAGAGTGGTGAAGAATGACAAAGGAAAGAATTTTAAAAATCAAACAATGTGTAAGTTGTTAATATCTGTGTTTATTCTGGCAGTTTGTTCAATAAGTGTTTTCATGAATGCCTCTGAAGCTCTATGACAGTCATGGTGTCCAAAGTAAAGTTCTGGTTCCTGTGTTTACAGTCTAACTGGAAAGGCAGATGTTAAAAAAAAAAAAGCAACACACAAAGAAACATGTGATTACAAAGTCATTAGGTATATAATGATGTATAAGATCCAGGTGCTGTGGGAGAGAAGAAACACGGAAGGTATCTCAGAGGAGCTGACATTTGTGAAGAAACCTAGGTGATGAGAGGATCCAGATGGGTAGAAGGTGCAGCTAGAAGCACTTGGACCAGCCATGTAGCTCAGCTGAACTCCTGAAATGGAGATAACAAGGATGTGTCATCCCAAGTTGTCATGGAGACCATTTAATGCCTATAGGTCACCTGGTCTGGTGCCGAGTGTGTATCCGTGACACTGAACAAATGTTGACTGAATCTGAGCCAAAAGTCCCTCCTAGTCCTTACATTCCAGGGTTCCGAGTTTCTCTCTGACTTTGACCCCAGGGAGCCCCGCCCTTGATGTTAGGGCTTGATGTGGTTTCTGGTTACCTGCACAAGTAGGGAAGAGCCGGGAGCACGACCTTTTAGGGATCCACAGCCATGACTTCCCTGTGATGTTCGTCGGTGCCTTGAGTCAGCTTCCTCGGGCAGCAGGGAGGGCATGCACTGCTTCTCCCTGGAAAGAATGCTGCCTGCTCTTTCTCACCCACTAATGACAGTGACCACAGTCCTGAACTGGAGACAGTGGATATTTGGAAATCCTTCAATAGAGTCCACCCTCTCTTTATGGTTACAAAGTGTACATATGCATTGTCGTGTATCAGCTAGACATCATATATGACTTGAGCCAGGCAGGCAGATACCAAACCATGCTAAAGTGAAAGTGAAGTTGCTCAGTTGTGTCCGACTCTTTGCGACCCCATGAACTGTAGCTTACCATGCTCCTCTGTCCATGGGATTTTCCAGGCAAGAATACCGGAGTGGGTTGCCATTGCCTTCTCCAGGAGATCTTCCCGACCCAGGGATTGAACCTGGGTCTCCCGCCTTGTAGGCAGACACTTTATCGTCTGAGCCACCAGGGACGTCAAACCATGCTATGTCACAGACGAAGCAGACTCTGGGAGGGAAAATGACATGCTGAGGGTCATGCAGATAACTAGTGGCCCGGGCCTGGGTCTTCTACCACCGGTCCGGTTCTCCCTCCACTGTGGCCCCCTGTGTTTCTGCCCAGAGCAGGCTCCAGGAGAGAACAGGGTGGACGGGTGTGCCCTTGTACTCTGCCCTTTGTTCACTTTCAAGTGCAAACATCTATTGCGTGTTGTCCGCTGCCAGGCCCTGCACTCGGCCCCACGGAGGCATCAGCCTCTTCGACGGTGGTGTTTGAAGGCTCAGGATGGCAGGGGGATGTCCCAGAGGAAGGAGGGGATCTCCCCCCACTCTGGAGGCTGTTCCTGCATCCCAGTCATTCCTGGTCTGAAGGCAGTGCCAGCCATGCGGTAATGCAGTTAACCTTTGAAACCGAATCTGATCCGCAGCCGCCCTATGGTGTCTGGGCCTCCCTCTGCCAAGGGATCAAGCCTACTGCGGGCTCACCTTCCTCCTTCATAAGCCTGAACTTCCAGAACCAGGGGCAGAGTCCCTGGTCTGTCCTCAGACCAGTTGTGGGTGAAGCTTTTCCTCCAGGTTTCCCTGCTCTCATCCATGAGGTTATTTCTTACTCACCTCCTCCATTCCTGGCTGGGTGCAGAGTGTCTGTCACCCCATGAAGGCTGCTCCCTAAAATGCCCAGCATCCCACCCAGGAGACTGTTTCAGGGATCCCACAGCTCGATCTGGCAGATGGGCCCCAGTGCCAGCCCCTGTAACAGCGGACTTTTGTAAACTTTTAGGCCCATGTTCAAGCCCTGGGTCTTGCAGCCTTTGGCATGCTGTTCTCCATGTTTGGAATGTCCTTCCTCCTCTGGCCAGTCTTCCTCCAGCTTCGACCCCACTTGGGCTGTCCCCTCCTTGACCTAACCTGCATGTGTACCTTGCACTGACTGCTAGAGCCCTAGAGACTTTAGTAATGAACTCATCTGTGTTTAAAAGCCCTTTGGACTGTGCCTCATTCTCCATTGCATTCGCAGTACCTAGCCCCGTGCTGGGCACATAGCAGGCCATCACAGTACCTAATGAATGAAGAAGACTCATTTAACCTTCTACACCCTCAGCCATATTTGCACCCAGAACTCCGCAGCGCCCCCTGGCCTTGCGCTGAGGGGAATCTGCCTGCTGAATCAGATTCAGAGTCTCTGTGGCTTTCACCTTTCCTGGAATTCTACTGTCTACAGTCTGTCCTCTCCTTGACACATTTGATGCTTCAGTTCAAGAAAGCTGTGCATTTCCGGATTTCTACTGCTGGCTTCCTGTCTCTCACCCTGCCGGTCAACACCATGATGTGTAAAAGGGTGTTTGGAAGTATTCGTACATTCCACGGGCGTGTGTGTCCAGGTAGGGGTCGGGAGGCATCTAGAGTCCCAGCCTCTGGGAGGTTAACCCATGAGGGTTTGGTGATGGCCACCCATACTCCTTCCTGCCGCTTGGGGATTTCAAAGATGAATTTATCCTTGCTGTCTAAAAGCTTAACTTGAGGGTCTGGGGATAGAAGAGAGAACTAACACAAAGGGTAATTCAAGAATGAACACAGGGACTTCCCTGGTGGTCTAATGGCTGAGACTCCAAGGTTCCAATGCAGGGACCCAGGTTCAATCCCTGGTCAGGGAACTAAGATCCCACATGTCCACATGCCGCAACTAAAGATGCTCTGTACTGCTCTGAGTACCACAACTGAGACCCAGCGCATCCAAATAATAAATAGAAGCAAATATTTTTCTATAATGACCTTGCAATTTGTGAACTAGGACATTGTATTGGCAACAACATTGAAATAAGTCAGCTACCTTATATATTGGAGAGTAGAAGCTTCTGGGACTGAGCTGTGAAACCAGACCTGGCCAAGGAATGACCTAATTCCTTACAAAGATGCCGCTTTGTGGGGGCCTCATCTAAAGAGTAGGAGAAGGCAATGGCACCCCACTCCAGTACTCTTGCCTGGAAAATCCCATGGATGGAGGAGCCTGGTAGGCTGTAGTCCATGGGGTCGCTGGGAGTCGGACACGACTGGGCGACTTAGCAGCAGCAGCAGCAGCATTTAAAGAGTGCCTGTGTGCTTCCCTCCCAGTCCAGACCCTCTCGAGTTCTCTTCCTCTCTAAGACCCACACACAGCAGAGCCCGAAGGGACAGGGCCCCCAGCAATGCTGAGAACACCTGTGTCTAATTCAGTCTGTGACTCAGAAATCCCATTCCTGAAATAGGCAGCCCCGGCACACACAACCGTGTGTCCGCCTCTGCAACCTCTTAACAACAAACCCGAACTTCCGACCCTGTTTTCTGTGATTGGAAGGAAGCAAAGCAGTGGCCCCGGGAGCAGCTGTTCCCAGCCTGAACTTCACACCTAAATGATGTCAGTCGGTACAAATCAACACGCCAATTATTAGGTGAGAAACAAGCCGAAGAAATACAGCTCATTAGGATCGAGAGTGTCTGAGGGCCATGAGTGTGTGTTTAGTTTGTCCGTATTCTGGAAAATTTTTATTTGCCGAGGTTTCGCCTTTACTTTCTCAAACCGAAAGAGGTCATGACCTTGAGCTTCCAGTCAGCCAGGAGGACTTGACAACCGCCCAGCCAGGGGTGGACCTGCCTGGAGGGATCTCCTTTTTACAACTGGGTTTCACCAGGGCAGGCCTCAGTAGCCGTGGAACCAAAAAATTTCTCCTTTCCGGTTGAGTAGTAAGTCTAGAGTTCAAGGCAGACTTTATCCATTCACGCTTTCTTTTACGTAAAAATAAAGACAAGCCTTCACCTGAAACTGTCACAACATTGTTAATCTGCTATACCCCAATACAAAATGATTTTGGTGTTAAGAAAATAATTAAAAATTTTAAAGTAAATAAAGACAAACTTTATTCAGTTTATTCTGTATCTTGAATCACTAGTTTTTACACCAACGAGACTCAGTTTTGCAGGACTTTATTCTTGATATACTTGGATAAGGACTCCGTGAACGAGTTTGTTTAAAAATAATCCCAGCCATTCCCCTCCGCTACAATCTCAGGACAACACGCAATGGCAAAACTCCACTGTCTCACAGGAGAGGAAACGTGACCTGGGGGGAGGCAGACGGGCCTGGAGCCCCCTGCCCTTGCTCTTGGGGTCCCCCTGGGAGACTGGGGGAGAGGGCTCCTCCCGCAGCTCCGGCCTCTCCCATGAAGTGCTTCCTGCCACAGACACAGCACAGCACTCACAGAGGTCTCTCTGTGGCATTTCTGGAATGTCCTTCTTCCCCAGTTCTGCTGGGCTTTTTTTCTTCGCGTGAAGGCAGGGGAATAAAGAGGCCTATTTATGTTGGGCTGGGCTTCTGCATGGAGCGCATCTCCGTGCGGGACTGCTTGATGGTTAGTGTTTCAGAGACGACCTGGGCACGGCCTGGAGCCTCTCCAAGGGAGTGGACGTGGTGGGGTTGGCACCACCCGCCTTTGACTCTGGCGGGGCTGGGTGCTGCCTCCCAGCCAGGAGCGTGTGAGGGGCTCACAGGGGCTCTTCTGCGAGGGACTCCCCACTCCTCACCCCCACGCTCAGGGCCACTGAGATGCTCACAGCTGGTTCTGGGAGGGTCAGCTCCAGGTTGGCCATGGCGACTTCCCTAAAGTGATTTCACCAGCCTCCATCAGCCCCTTAGACTTGACCGAGTCCTGGAGTGTGCGACTCATGTTCTCACAAAAATTCAGAGAGGGGGGTGTTACATTCCATATTTTAAAACCGAGCACTAGGTGCAACGTATCCTTTCCGTATAATGTCACAGGCTGTTTGGACAGCCTTTGGGGGTACCTGAGTCCATGGGGTCGCTAGGAGTCGGACACGACTGAGCGACTTCACTTTCACTTTTCACTTTCATTCATTGGAGAAGGAAACGGCAACCCACTCCAGTGTTCTTGCCTGGAGAATCCCAGGGACGGGGGAGCCTGGTGGGCTGCCGAATATGGGGTCGCACAGAGTCGGACACGACTGAAGTGACTTAGCAGCAGCAGCCTCGCCAACAAAGACCCTTTACTCTGAGAACTCACCCTGCCCCACAGCAAGCTCACGGAATAACCGTGCCTCACACAAGCTTCAGTTAACTGGATTAGAGACGGACCAATGACCCAAGCTGGGCCAGAAGAATATTCTAAGTTTTGAACCTTGACTCAGAAATGCTGCCCAGCCTCTGCTGGGCCTTTGAAAGGGAGCCCCGACAACATCAGGCCTGAGGCAACTGTGAGGCCGAATGCAAAAATGATAAGATACTTGTCACAGAGCACATGATGGAACTGTCCCCCGGTCACCTCCTGCACCTGAAGGACAGTTCCGACAGCTTCCTTGTTTCTGATTTCAGTCGCTCTTGAGACCCTTTTTGTTCTCTGAAATATCCCTCTATCTTCTTGTAACAGAATGTTCTATTAGGGCTTAAATTTATGTAACATAATGACCTATTAGAACTGCGAAATAATTTTTTTTTAAATGGAAAATCCTCCCAGCTGCTATCTGGAAAGACAAAGACAAGAGGGCAGGGCAGGGCAGGTCCTGAGTGGCCTCGCTTAGACGGTGAACCACAGCAGAACTCTAACTTGACAAAGCCAGCCCACCAGTTAGTCTGCAGGGCACCTACAGGGGCGAGACTATTCCAAGAGTGACCCGGGAAACTGAGGTGGGGAGCAGGGCCCTTTCCACCTGGTATTTGATGAAAAGGAGGGCTCCTGGGTAGACTAGCATGACCCATCCGAAACCAATGTCAGAGGAGAGCAGCAAAGGGCCCTCTGACCTGCGAGGTTGACTTCTACCCCAGGCTTCCCCAGTAGATGCTCAGTAATATTTACTTAGTAATATTAATATGCATGATTATTGCCCATGCTTTGGGACTTCCCTGATAGCTCAGCAGGCAATGAATCTGCCTGCAGTGCAGGAGACACAGGTTCAATCCCTGGGTCCGGAAGATCCCTTAGAGAAGGAAATGGCCACCCACTCCAGTATTCTTGCCTGGAAAATTCTATGGACAGGGGAGCCTGAAGGCCTACAGTCCATGGGGTTGCAAAGAGTCAGACACGACTGAGTGACTTTTTTCACTTTTTGAATTATTAAGAAAGGAACATTTAAGGAGATGAGAAAGCTTCATAAGGTAGGAACCTGGGTCTGCTGAAAGCCAAACTCACTTTGCGGTTATGAAGATCCAGGCTACCCACTTTTCTGGAGAATGGTACGTCCCCCTCCTCTGCTGCTGGGCCACAGACGTGGGTGACTCCTTTAACCGCGCTCCATGTATGAAGCCACCCAAAAAGGGCTTCTGCAGGCTTGGGCTTCAGCTCAGCGGTGGTGCATTTGATGTGTCACGTGTGGACATGCTCCCCACCCCACAACACTTTTAGTTTGCCTTTTAAGCAGACAGAATCCATCAAAGATTAGCACTCTGCTGGAGTTTATGGGTCGAGTGATAAAGCACAAGTATTTCCCTTTCTGAGACTCTCTGAACTCTCTGTAATATTTCTACGGCTGTCACTCTCCTATTCACAAAAATAAACCCAGGCTTAACTAAGCTTCTCTTCCTCCCTTTACTTTTCTAAGACTTGGGGTGTCCAAAATAACTGTGTTTATTACAGCAGCACATGGCGACATTGTCTGCTGTGATAAAAAGTCCCTTCCTCCAAGTGGTCCCGTTCTGAGGAGGGAGAAGGCGGGTGGGGCCTGTGTTTCCTAGGCATGGGTGCTGTACCATCCCAGGCTAGCTCCTCCCCTGCAAAAGGGGGAATGAGAACAGCTTTTAACATCAGTCAGATTGAGTCTCTGTGTCTTAGTGTGTCTGGGCTGCAATAACAAAAATATCATAGGCTGAGACATTTAAACAACAAACATTTATTTGTTATGGTTCTGAAAGCTGAGGAGTCTGAGATCAAAGCACTGGCATATTTGCTTCCTGGTTTTTAGAAGAAGACTACCTTTTCTTTTTCTTTTTTTAGTGGACACGAGTTTGAGCAAGCTCTGGGACATGGTGAGGGACAGGGAGGCCTGGCATGCTGCGGTCCATGGGGTTGCAAAGAGTCAGAAGCGACTGAACAACTGAATAACAACGATTTATTATTCATTGCATCTTTGTTGCTGCAAGGGCTTTTCTCTCGCTGTGGCACTTGGGGGCTACCCTTCACTGTGGTGAGTGGGCTTCTCACTGTGGTGGCTTCTCTTATTGCAGAGCATAGGCTCTAGGCACTCGGGCTTTGGCAGTTGCAGCATGTGGGCTCTGTCATCGTGGCATGCAGGCTAAGTTGCTTCCTGGCACATGGGATCTTCCCGGACCAAGGATGGAACCTGTGTCCCCTGCATTGGTGGGCAGATTCTTAATCACTGCCCCACCCAGAAAGTCCAGAAAGCTAACATCTTGCTGTGTCCTGACATTGCAGAAGGGTGAGAGAGCTGTCTGGGGTCTCTGAATTAGGGACTAATCCCATTCCTGGGAGTTCCACCCTCATGACGTCATCACCTCCCAAAGGCTACACCTCCAAGTACCAGCACACTGGGAGCTAGATTTTCAACATATGCATTTTTCGGGGGGCGAGGGGCCAGGAGGTGACACAAACTTCAGTCTATAGCCCCCTCCCCTTAATTAAAGTGAAGTTGCTCAGTCGTGTCCAACTCTTTGCGACCCCATGGACCGTAGCCTACCAGGCTTCTCAGTCCATGGGATTTTCCAGGTAAGAATACTGGAATGGCTTGCCATTTCCTTCTCCACTCCCCCTAATTAAGCCACTCATTAACAGCACAACCCTGGACAAGTTATTTTATCTTTCTGAGTCCCAGATTTCTAACTTTAATTGGTTGAAATGGGGAACAAATGAGATACTATATCGAAGGTGCTTGGTTCAGATCAGACTTCTATAAATGATCATCCATTTTTATTAGGCTCCTTACCCAGGCAGGGAAGGATATGGTTCTTGCCTGCTTTTGTTGCCGGTTCCCTCTCACCCACAGGTGCCTGTTGTACTGTCTCTCCTCGCTGAGCCTGGGCAGAAAGGCCAGAGAGGCAGGTCACCCATCCACATCCTGCCCTGTGCCTCCTTCCAGGGCTGGGCTCATCAAGTCACTCAGCCTTTTGTCCCATAAACATGCAATGGGTGTGTACTGTGCCCGAGAGACTGACCTGGCCCACAGGGAATATACAGAAGAGTAAGACAGGGTCCCTGCCCTTGAGTACACAGATCTTCACAGGACATGTGTGACCCTGACACAGCTGTGCACAAGGTGAACACAAAATGCCATGTGCTGGGGGCAAAGAGGCTGGACATCCAGCAGGAGCTTCTGGAAAGGTTCCATGGGAGGAAAGCTCCCCAGAGGCTGTGGGGTCACCTCACTCTCCACCGGGTTGCAAACATTTATAGCTTTTTTAACAGCGCCAAGGGATCTCGTGAAGCTGGGCCTGGGAGGTGGAGGGAAAAAGGATATTCTGGGCAGGAGGAACTCCATCTTGAAGGCCAAGAGGTGTCCCAAGGCTACGAGCGTCACAGGAGTGGACAGTAACCCAGTGCAGCAAGAGTAACAATGAAGGGTTTAGTGGGAAGACCTCGCGGTGAAACGGGAAAGAGGCGTTCACACCGGGCCTTGAGGTCTTGGCTTCTCTCCAGACATGTGTGGGCAGTCCAGCTGGTCAGGGGCTGTTAGAACAAGGGTTCACAGACTTGTGAATTTTACACATCACAAAAAATTATTTTTAAAAAATGGAGGAGGAGGGAACTGATGTGGGGTTAACAACATTTCATTTTGCCCTAAAAGAGCAAGGAAACAATTTCCAGAGCCACCATTTCATAAAATAAAAGGCATTTTTAAATTTTTGATTTTTTTTTAGCTGTGCTGGGTCTTTGTTGCTGCACAGGCTTTTCTCTCGTTGCAGCAAGCAGGGGCTTCTCATTGCAGTCGCTTCTCTTGTTGCAGAGCACAGGCTCTAGGGTGTGTGGGCTTCGGTAGTTGCAGCATAAACTCTGTTGCAGCTCAGTTGTGGCTCCCGGGCTCTAGAGCACAGGCTCAATAGTTATGGCACACGGGCTTAGCTCCCCGCAGCATGTGGGATCTTTCCCGACCAGGGATTGAACCTGTACCTCCTGCATTGGCAGGTGGCTTCTCTACCACTGAGCCACCAGGGAAGCCAAATAAAATATATTTTAAAAATAAAAAAAGAGAAAGAAATGAATGAGTTTAGCTTCTTGAAGAACTCGCTACATCATCCTTGTTGTTCTTATTGAGCTTTAGATTGAAAAAAAAATTTATGCCCTGACCCTTGCTCCTAAGACTAGTAGTTGGGAAGCAGGGATTAGAAAATAAATTGTCAAATTGTCAGGGGAGGCATGAAATTGAAATTCCTTTAAAGCTCAGCCATATTTTGGGTGGGGAAGACCACCTTTGTGCTCGTTTGGTTCAGTTCTGACAACCCCAAGCTCTGTACTTCCAGTCAGATTCAAAGGAGCTCCCCAGGATTAATGATGCAAAGTGACATACTTAGGAATAAACTCTATCAGGGGAGCAGGGGGACTGGTCACCTGAGAGAAGCTCAGTGACATCGTGGGGACGTTGACCTCCCCATTTGTATGCATGATACCACATGCTCTCTAAGCAGTCTCCTGGCGCTGACACCAACAATCCTAAAATCAGCAGTCCTAAACACTGATGGGGGCTTCTCTGGTGGCTCAGCGGGAAACAATCTGCCTGCCAATGCAGGTGATGTGGGTTCCATCCCTGGGTCAAGAATATCCCTTGAAGTAGGAAATGGCAACCTACTTCAGTATGCTTGCCTGGGAAATCCCCCAGGGAGAGGAGTCTGGCGGGCTACAGTCCATGGGGTCACAAGGTGTTGGACAAGACTTAGCAACTAAACGACAATAATAAAAAAGCTGATTACTATAAGGAGGTCTGGAGTTTGGGCCTAAATTTCCTGGCAGCTAAAATGAAGGGAGGATGTTATGAGTTACACAGTTTTCTTTTTCTGACAAAAGAATGCATACAAATTGATTTGCAAGAACCCAATGTTTTCCCGGAATGAAGCTCCTGCTAAAACTTCCTCTGAGTGTTCCTGTGAAAGAGACACTGGGCTTTGGACTGGACCATGGCTTCCACCATGGTCACACAAGACTCATGGATGCTGTTCAAACAGATGATGCTCACAGGCCATTTCCAAGAAGGCAGAGGTCACAGGGAGCATCATAATTCAAGGAAGGTACTTCTGCCTTTGATGTACCTGTGGTCTTAGAAGTACAGGAAGAACCAGATGAAAACGTTGCCCTGTCTGTACATTCCAGAACCATAGCAGAGCCCTCAGCATGGCTCTACTGCAAGGACCCATCAAGGTTCTGGCCACGTCCCATTTCTTGACCCGAGTGATGGATATTGCCCAACCCATACATTTATCTTGTGCCCTTTTATGTGTGTGTAACACAGTAAAAATTTAAAAAGAAAACCTTGATGGACTTCTTTTTAAATGTACAGTTAAACTCACAGTTAATTTGAGATGGTTTAGTTTGCATTTGATTCATTTTTTAGCTTAGTGTTTTAAAAATAAATATTTTTCTACTCATCATAGCAAACATATTTTCAGGAAAGTCTCTTCTGTACATAAGGAGGCCCCAGACCATACTCAACAGGGTCTGTTATGCACAAGACAGCTATGGGTCTGTCATTGTATCATTTAAACTTCTCAAATGTGTTTATTTACACAAAATAACTCATGAAAAAAATGACTGATGTTCCTTCAGAACCCACTGGGGACATCAGTTCTTGGGTGAATGAACAGAAAAGCAGTTGATCATTAGTCTTTGAAAACAGTGTGGTACTTTGTGGTATGCATAGCGCATGTTGGCTATTCATGATTAAAAAGCATTGAAATTTCTGCAATAAAATAATGTGATTATACACTTGGTTGAAAAACGTTACTCAGTCATGTCCGATTCTTTGTGACCCCATGGACTGTAGCCCACCAGGGTTCTCTGTCCAGGAATTCTCCAGGCAAGAATACTGAAGTAGGTAGACACTTTGGTAACCCTTCCTAAAATTATTTGACCAGGTAACCCTTATGTGATATAGAATATATATTTAAAACCTCATGGAATTAGGATCTTGCGGAACACACTTTGGAAAGCACTGTATTAATTCATTCTTCTAATTTTACAGGTAGAGAAACTGAGGTCAGAGAAAAGAGGCTCCCCTGGGGCCACACACTGAGTCCTCTGTGTGCTAGGCTGCTCTGAAATGAGGGAGTACTCAGCCATCTGTCACACTTGCTATTCTTGTGGATTTAAATTAAAATAATATAACACTAAATTAAATAAATTAAATTAGAATGCTATAACAACATCCAGGCACCCACCATGCAGCTTAAAGAATAAAATATTGCAGTCACCTCACACCAATCAGAATGGCCATCTTTAAAAAGTCTACAAATAATAAGTGCTGGAGATAGGAGAAAAAGGAATCCTTCAACACTGTTGGTGGGAATGTAAACTGGTGTAGCCACTATGGTGAGAACAGTATGGAGGTTCCTCAACAAGGTAAACATAGAACTACCAAATAATCCTGCAATTCCACTTCTGGGCATTTATCCAGAGAAAACTCTAATTCTAACAGATACATACATCCCAATGTTCATAGCAGCACTATTTACGATAGTCAGGACATGGGAACAACCTAGATGTCCATCAACAGATGAGTGGATAAAGATATATATATACAATGGAGTATTGCTCAGCCATAAAAAACAATGAAAAAGTGCCATCTGCAGCAACATAGATGGATCTAGGGATTGTCTTACCAAGTGAAGGAAATCAGACAAAGAAAGACGCGCATCATATGATATAACTTGAGTGCAGAATCTTAAAAATGATACAAATGCACTTATTTACAAAACAGAAATAGGCTCACGGACATAGAAAATAAACTTATGGTTACCGAAAGGGATTCGGGGGAGGGAATAAACTAGAAGTTTGGGATTAACTGATACACACTACTATATGTAAAATAGATAAACAGCATGGACCTGTTGTATACCACAGGGAACTACAGTCAATATATTGTGTTAACTGTAATGGAAAAGAATATGAAAGATAAACATGTTAATATAGTAACATGTTTAATATTATAAACATGTTAATATAGTAACATGTTAATATTAATAAACATGTTAATCCAGTAACATGTTTAATATTATACATAAAATATGGACCTGAAGCTAACACAACACTGTAAGTGAATTATTCAGTTTGTAAAATGGTTAGAGATAGTCCAAGCTTCCTGAGTACCCCTCCCTCTCACATCCTGCTTCCCTTCTCACAGGGGCAACCACCATCGTGAATTTGGTGTTCATCACTACTAGTCAAGTTTTAATACTTATACCACTGTATGAGCTTGCTGGGGCTTCCATAACAAAGCACTGCAGACTGGGCAGCTCAGACCACAGACAGTTTTTCTCTCACAGTTCTGGAGGCTGAGTCCAAGGTCAAGATGTTGACAGGGTCAGTTTCTTCCAAGGCTCCTCTCCTTGGTTTGTGGATGGCTGTCCCCTCCCTGTGTCCTCTTTTTTTCTGCTTATGCACACGCCTGGTGTCCCTTTATTGGTCTAAACTTTCCCTTCTTATAAGGACACCAGTCACACTGGACTAGGGCCACTCTCATGATCTCATTTTAAATTAATTACTTCTTTACGGACTATCTCCAAATACAGGCACATTCTGGGGTGCTAGGCGAAGATGTTAACACATGAACTTTGAGGGGCACGAATCAGCTCATTACAACCACCCACATACTCATTCTCCTGGGGATAGATTTTTGGGGCACTATAAACAATGCTGCAATGAATACATTCATATAAAACTCTGTGTCACATTTACTAACTAGATTTGTGTGCATGCCTAGGAGTGAAATTGCTTAGTTACTCAGGTTATTTATTGACTAGACCGTACTTTTCTTGTTGATTCACGATGTCATGAGTTCTGTTGCCAAATATATGAGAGTCTGAGTTCATCAGCTTGTGGGTCTATTGGTCTCTCTAGATCAGCTCATAAAGGAGAGGGCCTCTACTATGAGTTGAATTATGTGCCCCCCCCCACAATTCATGTGCTGAAGTCTTAATACCCTAGCATCTCAGAATGTGAATTTGGAAATAGGGTCATTGCAGTTGTAATTAACTAGGATGAGGTCATACTGGCGTTGAGTGGCCCTTAACCCAAATTGCCCGGTGTCCTTATGAAAGGGGGAAATTGGGGAGCAGACTCACAAGGTGGCTACCAGATGGAGATGAAGATTGCTGCCTGTAAACTGAGGATGGAGCTCAAATAGCTGGAATAGATGCTCCCTCACAGCTCTGAAAAGGAACTGGCCTGGCAAATACAATGATTTTAGACTTCCAGCCTCTGGAACTGTGAGCCAATACATTTGTGTTGTCTAAGTCCATCAGTGTGTGTTACTTTGTCATAGCAGCTGTAAGAAACTAAGGCAGCTTCAATTCTGGTTCTTGCTGTTGATTTTTCATCCCCATCTCTCTTCCCCGGGGCTTCCCAGGTGGCACTAGTGGTAAAGAACCCACCTGCCAATGCAGGAGACACAACACACAAGGGTTTGATCCTTGGGTCAGAAAGATCCCCTGGAGCAGGGCATGGCAACCCACTCCAGTATTCTTGCCTGGAGAATCTCATGGACAGAGGAGCCCGGTGGGCTGTAGTCCAGAGGGACACAAAGAGTCGGATGGACATGACTGAAGCAACATAGCACACACGCGCACAGTATGAACTAAGAGAATTAAAAGATGCTTGCTACTTAGAAGGAAAGCTGTGACAAACCTCGACGGGGGAGGCAGAGGATGAGATAGTAAGATGGCATCACCAACTCAATGGACATGAATCTGAGCAAACTCTGGGAGACAGTGGAGGACAGAGAAGCCTGGCAAGCTGCGATCCATGGGGTCACAAAGAATCAGACACGACTGGGCAGCTGACCACCAACAACAAATATGAACCGGGACTCCCAGAATCTGGGTTGAGTCCTCAAGCAGCCACAGATGGCCTGTGTGTCTTTGAAAAGTTGCTGACCCTCTCTGGGCCTTGTTTTCCTTATTTTAACAGCTGTAAAATAAGGCTGTTAAATGGTACTTTCCAGGGGCTGAGGGGAAGGAGAGAATGGAGAGTTGTTTAATGTATGTAGAGTTTTAGCTTGGTAAGATGAAAAGAGTTCTGGAGATGGATGGTGGTGATGATAGCACAATATTATCCATGTATTCAAAACCACTGAACTGTACACTTAAAAGCAGTTAAGATGGTAAATTTTATGTTATGTAAATTTCACCACAAGAAAAAAATGAGGGAAAAATAACGCTGTTAGTCCTAGGATCTTCCAACTGTTCTGTTTATGACATTGTATTTTAGGTCATCAGGAATAAAAATATTCTGCTGCCTCCCACTCTCTGCAAGCTTGGGTGGCAAAGATGATTTCAATTCTCCTAATTATCTGGGCTGTCGATGGTTCTGTCTCATCCTCAAGAAGAGTTTTTTTTTTTTTTTTTTTAGCCTCTGCTGGTTTACAGATGGTTATCTGTGAAAATCTGTTGTAAGACTTTCTCTGTGTGTGTGTCGGAATTACTTATAGTAGCTGCTTACCCGATTTCGTGTTCACAGGGATGCTGTCTGGCCAGTGTCAGAATGACTAAGTCCCAATAGAGCTTGGCCAGACTTGAACCAGAGCCCCAGATAACGTATATAAATCTTTCCTGTCCCTGGAACATGGGGAATGGAAATCATCAGACAGTGAGCGACTGGGGTGTTCCAAGGGTTTCAGGACTGAACGTTGGTTCTCTGGTTCTCTGCCTGGCATCTGGCCTTCATTAGGTTATAAAAAACAGTTTATGGCCCTTCTGGTTGGAACAATAACTTTTACAATATTCATCATGGCTAAGTGGTTATCGGAGCAAGAAGGCCAGCCAGCTAAACTTCTCTGCATCCTGGCTGTTTGTCATGGGTAGTGCCAGCCACATCTGTCAGCTTTTTAATGTCGCATCAGCCCTCTAAAGCTGGTGCTATGATTGCTATTTTCCGATTTAGCTCAGAGAGGCTTAGAGACTTCACCAAGCTCACACAGCCATCAGAGGCTGGGTTCAAATACGTGCCACTCAGCTTGCAGGATCCTAGTTCCCCGCTCAGAGTTCGAACCCAGGCCCCACCCTGAAAGCACCAAGTCCTAACCCCGGGAGCACCAAGGATTTCCCTGGATCCAGGTTCTCTGCCTCCCAGGTCAGCGTCTGTTTTTTCTTTTCCCTGTTTCATTGCTGCCTAGCCAATCTTAGAGACAGTTCTACTTGTTAGAATTTTATTTCTTGGTTCAGTTAAACCTTGAGCTCCCATGCAGCTCTTGGCTAGTGCCTGTCACAAGGGAAGATGCTGTGTCTCTGTTGGCATTGCTAGGCTGTGCTCTGTGAGGACCGGGGCTGCACATATAGGTGCTTCATAAATATGGGCTCAGAGCCCCCTGGTGTTTCATAAATACGGGTTCAGAGGATGAGCAGCTGAGCCCCCAGCACAGGATGTTGCTCTAGAATCTTGCTTCCAGGCGCTTCCTCTGATTGGCTCCTGGTCTGCCCTCTGCAGTGGGTGTCCCTGTGGCAGATGCCTGATGTGCTACCTAGAGCCTACTGTACCGCAGGAGCTGTTTCCCCAGCTGCTGGGGGTGCTGTGTTCACCTCAGCTGCACAGCTGGTGAGTCCAAGGTCATACCCTTTCCGTGGTGGCCACACTCAACGGGAGAAAGTAGAAGGGCTGGGTCAGCTCAGTCCCACAGGAAACGACTGTGAAGGCCACCCTGCCTCCCATGTTCCCTGTGGGGCTGACAGGGTGGTGGTCGGGCCTCACTTTCTCCCCCTGCCCAGCCCGGCTTCCTACCTCTCCCCTCCTCAGGGGATGGTCCCATGACACCTCCCAACAAACATCCCGTCTGCACACTCTGCGGAGTCTGCTTTCCTGGGGACCCACCCTGGGGCCCCCATCCCGGAGCCTCGTCTTCTCCACACTACACAACCACATAACCTTTCGCGTGGCCCTGGCTTCCCACCTTGGGATTCTCTCAGGTGCTTCTGAATTCACTCTCTGGGGCAACCTCGTGGACTCTGGGGGCTGTCACTAGACTGCTTCTGGCACGGAGGACAGCATCACTTACCACCTCCACAGGGATGAATTCAGCTAGCAGACCTCGCCTGGGCACTGGCCGGTGGCTGCACCTCATCTTTCCAAGTCTCTTCTGCCCCCAGAGGGGAGCAAGCTTATCTGGCATCTGGGAAAGACAATAACGAAGGGAAGCCAACTGCTAAGGCTCTTAAAAACTGGTGTCTTTCTGCCTTGAGGGGGATCGAGATGAGAAAAGTTTATGACCCATTTGCCGAGCAGGTGGGAATTTAAATTCAGTTCTGAGGAGTGGACCTGGGTTAACTGGACCCGTCAGGGTATCACCGCACGTGCCCTGCCTTCCGAGCAGCCTGTCCTTGCTGAATGGGATTGCTTAGGATTCTCGGGTTCTGAGAAGCAGAAATGATGACCTAGTTTAGCAGTGATAACAACCGAAACCAAACACCAAACCTAAGGTCAGAAACACAGCCAGGACCCAGACAGGGATCAGGGGCGCGACTACTGTGTCCCCGAATTCTGCATCTGTGCATCAGTGTGTGGACATGTGTATACACGTGTGCTTCTGCATGTGTGTTAACGTGTGTGTATTCTGATTAAGTGTCTCATGATGGCAAATTGCCAACTGTCCATTCTGGGATTTCTATTTAACCACATCAAGATATTAATACCAAGATGCTAACTGAACTCTCTTGGACTCAATCCTAAATTCCTGGGAGATACAATTTTATATGAAGGTTTTGGTCCGATATTAACTCCCGATGCAATTAGGCAAGGACACCAAGGAGGATTGTGTAGTCCAAACCAAATACTGTAGTAACCTACCCCTGTGGACAGGATTGACATCCCAAAAGTTGGCGCCCCTAACCAGCTTTGGAGATTGCGCTGTGACTAAATAGGCAGTTCACTTCGCTATTGGACCTGGGTAATGATGGTTAAGCTTCTGGCTAAATTCATTAAGCCCCATTATTCCTCCTGTATTGCATCTGAGGAAACCAAGCAAACTGATCTCATCCTGATCTCATCTTGATGGAGAACCCTCTAAGGCACAGTCTTGCCTTCACGAGCATGTAGCCTAACAGAGGACTAACAAGAGAGGTGAAAATACAACAAACTGAAATATAGTGGGACTTTCTGTTCAATAAGAAAGGCTCTCAGATGCAAACTAGTATATATAGACAATGGATATTGTATAGCACAAGGAACCATATTCAATATCCTGTGATAAACCATATGGGGAAAGAAATAAAAAAGAATACATATGTCAGTCACTCAGTTGTGTCCGATTCTTTGCAACCCATGGACTGTAGCCTGCCAGGCTCCTCTGTCCATGGAGTTCTCCAGGCAAGAATACTGGAATGGGTTGCCATTTCCTTCTCCAGCAGATCTTTCCAACCCAGGGATCGAACCAAATCTCCTGCATTGCAGGCAGATTCCTTACCATCTGAGCCACCAGTAAAGCTTATTTGTATGTATATATAACTGAATCACTTTGCTGTTTATATATATATATCAGTTCAGTTCAGTCGCTCAGTCGTGTCTGACTCTTTGTGACCCCATGAATCTCAGCACGCCAGGCCTCCCTGTCCATCACCAACTCCCGGAGTTTACCCAAACTCATGTCCATTGAGTCAGTGATGCCATCCAACCATCTCATCCTTTGTCATCCCCTTCTCCTCCTGCCCTCAATCTTTCCCAGAATCAGGATCTTTTCAAATGAGTCAGCTGTTTGCATCAGTTCTTCCCTGGTGGTAAATATATATAAAACATATATATATAACTCACATGTATATATAACTGAATCACTCACTTTGCTGTACAGCAGAAATGAACACGACATTGCCATTTAACAAGTATACAATATTGTCAAATGAACAACTATTCTTTAATAGAAGAAAAAAAGGAAGGAAGAAAGAAAGGTTATCAGGAGTTGAGTGACCACTATATGTTGTTGTTCAGTCGCTAAGTCGTTTCTGACTCTTTGCGACACCATGGGCTGTAGCCCAGCAGGCTCCTCTCTGTCCATGGGGTTTCCCAGGCAAGAATACTGGAATGGGTTGCCATTTCTTTCTCCAAGGTATCTTCCCAATCCAGGGATCAAATCTAGATCTCACATTGGCAGGTGGATTCTTTACCACCAGGGAAGCCTGACTGCTATATACCAGGTGTTATATAGATATTATCTGTAAATTTCACAATAACTTAATCAGGAGACATTACTATATGCCCATTAAAAAAAAAAAAAAAAAAAGGAAACTGATGTTTCAGAAAGTTAATTAAGTCTTCCAAAAGCACATGGGTAGTAACTAGTAAAATTTAGAATTTCTATTTTTTTTGGTCTTTTCACTTTCTTTTTTAAAAAATATAATTTAGAATTTGATTCCAAATCTGGTTCATTCTAAAGCCAGTAGTCTTCCCAGAACAATGTATCACCGTCTAAATAACTAATAGATTACACAAGTAAAACCTTAATAATTCATGCATTGTATGATTCAGGAATGCCATTAAGGGCTATGCTTTGCCAAAACCATTCAAAGAAACACTGAAACATTCCGTCAGTCATCAGCAGTCCAGACTTTAGTCTAGACTGATTCCCAGTAATTTATGGGATGGGAAGACTTCACTAAATTAATTTACTATTCCTGTTTTGTGCTTATTAATTGCTTTGACAATCATCCAGATGCTTGTGTTGACTCGGTCCAGACCTATGGTGCAAACCATGAGGGACCCGGGTAAGGAAGAGGGCCTGGATGCTTCGATTTCAGGGTCTCTGACTGAGGCAGAGGAGGTGGGCAGGCCAAACTAGGGGTCAGTGTGTCCCCTGTATATGATGGGGTGGGGAGTGGAAATGACATTGGATTTAGAGCCCAAAGAGCGGTCTTTTCACTCTTAACCACACTGGCACTCAGGCAGAGTCCCTCTTCCTCCCTGAGCTCCAGCCTCCTCAGCTTTAAAATGCCCTCGTTAAATCCAACTTGCCTCCTTCTCTGCATTGTAATAATTATGGTTATTGGTGTGTGGCAATCATTAGTTGCTATGTAAAAATAATGGTTAAATTTTACTGGCACTTTGGTTTATTTCCTCGCTACCCAAAGAAAGCTGGTCCTATTATTAGCCCCATTTTACAGATGTGGCCACTGAGAGCTTAGAGGATGAAATAATTTGTGGTCCCAAACCAAGTTTTCCAGGAACCAGAGCCTGACCTGGACAATCTACCATTTATCAGATTGTCATAATTGCCCTGCAAGGCCCTAATCCAGGAAGCCCGGGGTGTGACCCGTGCAGGGTGGGAGCTAGCAAGGGGATGTATACGCTGAGCCTGACTGCTTCACCTTCTTCATCATCACCAAGGAAACGAGCTCTCCCTTGCTGTTGCCAGGGAAACCTTCTAAGCTCTCTCTTTCTCTCACCTTCACCATGGAGACAGCTGCTCCTAGAGTGGGAGGAGGTCCCTGACAAGGGAGTGGGGACAGCATGCCTCCAGACACTTCTTTGTTGCCAGCAAGGCCGCGTCAGTAGGAACCCGAGCTGGGAATTGAGGAATGTGGAAGCATTCTTGGAGCTGCACAGAGATACAGTGTCAAAGCCAGGATGTCCCTGGGGAGCACAGGTTACAAGAATAGTCTTCTGAATTTATTTCTAGAGACTGCCTTGCCTTTAGTCAGCCATCGTCCAGTTCAAAGGAAATTCCCAACTTTTTGTGTCTCACAAATGTTGAAAACCTGTCCAGCCAGGTCTTCTCTTTGTATAATTTTGCTTCCAACCTGCGGGGTGACATTGGGTAACTCAACTGTGTTTCCCTCGTACCTGTCAAACAAAGTGTATGGGCGAGCACGGTAGCTCTCACACGTGCAGATTTCCCGATCATTGCAAGTTGTTTAAAAACATGAGGCTCCAACCTAGTCTGCCAGACTTGTGTTTTGCAAGATAAGGACATGCTCAGTTGCTTCAGTCGTGTCTGACTCATTGCGACCCCATGAACTGTAGCCTGCCAGGCTCCTATGTCCATGGGATTCTCCAGGCAAAAATATTGGAGTGGGTTGCCATGCCCTCCTCTAGGGGATCTTCCTGACCCCGGGGATATTCCAGACCTAGGGATCAAATGCATGTCTCCTGGGTCTCTTGCATTGCAGGTGGATTCATGAACATTTAAAAACTCTATTTCATCTCCAGAGGAAAGATGGTGTGATGATGAAGTGCGTGTGATGAAACCAGAGCACCAAGCTCAGGTCCCAACCCCAGGACATCCTCCTGCAGGACATGTGCCGACTTGATCTCCACGTCTCAGTTTCTTTGGGGGTATAATTGGATTAATAACAGCACCTATCTGCCCAATACTACTAATTATTAGAGAAATGCAAATCAAAGCTCCAATGAGGGTGACCTCACATGGTCCGCATTGAGGTCACATGGTCAGACCACATGGTCTGACCTCAGAATGTCCATCATTAAAAACTCATCAAATAATAAATGCTGGAAAGGATGTGGAGAGAAGGGAACTCTCCTACACTGTTGGTGGGAATGTAAGCTGGTGCAGCCTCTATGGAGAACAGTATGGAGGTTCCACAGAAAACTAAAAAGGGGATTACCATATGACCCAGAAATCCCACTCCTGGGCACACATCCAGACAAAACTCTAATTCAAAAAGATACACGCAGCACCATCCCCTTGCCTCTGTTCACAGCAGCACTATTTACAACACCAAGACATGGAAACAGCCTAAAGGTCCACTGACAGATGAATGGATAAAGAAAATGTGGTATATGTGTACAATGGAATACTGCTCAGCCATAAAAAGGAATGAAATAATGCCATTTGCAGCAACATGGATGAACCTAGAGATTATCATACTAAGTAAGCCAAACAGAGAAAGACAAATACCATATGATACCACTTATATGTGGAATCTAAAATATGACACAACAGAACCTACCTACGAAACAGAAACTGACTCACGGACATAGAGAACAGATTTGTGGTTGCCAAGGAGGAGGGGGTTGGGAGAGGGATGGAGTAGGAGGTTGGGGCTGGCAAATATAAATCCATTCTTTTATATACAGAATGGATAGACAACTGGGTCCTACCGTATAGCACAGAGAACTATATTCAATACCCTAGGATAAATCATAATGGGAAAGAATATTAAAAAAAGAATGGATATTTTATAACTGAATCACTTTGTTGTACAACAGAAATTTACACATTGTAAATCAACCCAACTTCAATAAATAAACATTTGGTCATAGGAAATCAAGGATAATGAAAAATAAAGGATGGAAAAATACTTTGAAATGCTTTTTTAAATTTTTTAAATGGCAAACATTGATTTAAAGTTATATAAAAATATGTACAGAATAAAAATATAATAGCATCTATCTCTTAAGGTCCTTGTGATAAATGAGATAAACTGCCTGGAGCTTTTAGCACAAAACCCAGCACAATGGCAACACTCAAGAAATGCTAGCAAATATTATCACGATCGCCATCATTTCATACAGATTTTAACAACAAATGAAGTAAAAAGAAAGAAAGAAAGGAAAAAGGACCCAATCTAAGCCAAAAGACAGTGTTTCACTTGGATATACTTAGCTTTGGGAGGAATTCCTTGGTGGTCCAGTATTTAGAACCTAGCCCTTCCCTTAGAGGGAGTACGGGTTCAATCTCCAGTCAGGGAACTAAGAACCTGAGAGCTGCAGGGCTAAAAAAGTAAAAATAAATAGCTTTTGGTAAAAGCCAGTCTATTTTCCTCATTGATTCTCCATTCCTTCAGACTGGGGCCGAGAGTCACCACAATCTGTGCCTTGCAGTTTCTTTCTGCTCTAAGACGCAATGCTTTGGTAACGCTCAACAACCCTGATTGTCCAAAAGAGTGTCCAGGGGTCCATAGCCAGAGATGAATGAGAAATCAGGTGTTTTAGTGAGCAGCCTGCACCTAAGGCAGGCCCTCAGCAAGGACCTCTCTGTGCAGGGCCGGATGGTTTCAGGAAAGGAGGAAGCATGGACAGGAGATCCTCCACCAGCCTCCTCCGTGCCTCTGCGATGTCAGAGTTAAGCCACACCAGCAGTTAACTGAGGTCCTGGAGCCCTGGTCTGGGGTGTTTCATCCTCCACTCAAGCTGTTTGTTTGGTCCAGTTGCTGCCGCACCCAGCTCCCCGCCCTCGGTCGCAGGGACACGCAGAACCCTCCAAGCAGACGGTGATTCCGAGAGGCCTTGTCTTCTAATTTAGTCTCCCTCTGCCTCTCCCCATGGAAATTGGGTGGTAGAAACAGTCGGAGAAATCAACAAACAGGCAGAGCCAAGGAGACTGAAGATCCCAGAATCCAGAGAGAAAGGCCTTCAGAGGCAGGATGAGTAAGCAACTTTGTCCTTGGCCTTGCGTCTTCTTTGCTGTAAAACAGGGGCAATCCTGCCCACCCCACAGATGGGATGAAATGAAACGCTGGCTCATGATCTTAATATTCATTCAGGAGTGGGTCCAGGTTTTGTGGGGCCTGCAACTGATTCAGTTGGGAGAGGCCTTTTTAAAAAGAAGAAGGCAAATTTACAAACACCAAATTGAATGTGAAAGGAAATGTTTACTTAGGAGAAAGAAGTTGCAACAAATGACAAAAAAAAAAAAAAACCCAATACTACAAACATCACAAATCCAGAACAATAACATATTTTATTAATTAACTTATCTGCTTCGATACTACTTATTCCTAGTTTTTTGGGCTGCATATGCTTTGATCGCCTCTTCGTATTTTATAATAACATTTTCCATAGAGAGATGATAAAATCGAATCTGTCGGTTCCATAGCACAGCGGATCCAAGTTTGTTTTTTATTATTGATAGTTTTGAGTAGACATCAATGAGGAGAAAATTCTCCGCTTGCCATCTTACCTATCCATGATTGGAAGAGTTTCCCTTGGACTTATTCCGACTTGTTGCTTCTCCACAGCCCCACATTCTTGCAGCCAGCATGTGTTCATTCCACAGTACAGCTTTTAGCTTTGCAACCTTGTCGGTGGGATTCACACAGCAGACCCTCAGAGGATGCCTGGGAGCCACTCTTTCCCAGAAAGGGCGTGTTTTCAAAACATGTTAATATATCCACGAACCCAAACAAAATGTGTCTCTTGGCCCACTCCTCACATTTCTGCAGCCCAGGACAAGTCCACATTCTTAAATACTTGTTTAAAATAAATACTTGAAAATTATCAATCAAGCCAACAGAGTGGCTTGTCTTCCATCCTACTACCTTGATAGCCTTCAAAAGTTAGTCGCTCAGTCGCATCCGACTCTTTGAGACCCTGTGGACTGTAGCCCTCCAGGCTCCTAAGTCCGTGGGATTTCCCCCAGGCAAGACTACTGGAATGGGTTGCCATTTCCTTCTCCAGGGGATTTTCCTGACCCAGGGATCAAATCCAGGTGTCCTGCATTGCAGGCAGATTCTTTACTATCTGAGCCACCAGGGAAGATCCATGATAACCTGCAAGGCCAGGTTCAAATTTAGAATTCTCAGACTCCTCGGAGTTTCGAGGAGAATGCATTGTGTGGCAGAAGTTGCTCCTGGCCCCTGCCCACTGCCTACCCCCTTCTCTTCCAGGAGACAGCGCTGCATCTGTACCCACACAAGCGTGTGGACACCGGCTGTCGGTTGCCGGAAGCTGGACTCATGTACTGCATCCCTGGGTGTAGTTGCTCTCTGGCTTCCAGTTGGGTTTGGCCCACCGGAGACACCCACAGGAAATGGGAGGGGCTAAGAGGA
The DNA here is from genome assembly GCF_027580195.1 of Bos mutus. Taxonomy (NCBI): domain Eukaryota; kingdom Metazoa; phylum Chordata; class Mammalia; order Artiodactyla; family Bovidae; genus Bos; species Bos mutus. Next base: position 20,416,024 of record NC_091627.1, read on the forward strand.
CAGAGCGATGGGGTGTTCATTTCTCAGGCTTGGCAACGCTCCTGCAGGCACAGGTCTCACTGAGATCCAGTAATGCCTCCCTCTGTCCCTCCAGGCCCATGGGTGGCAGGAGCTTTCCTGCTCTTGCTGGCCCAGGATCTTCATTTGTCCATCCTGGTTTCGATGACTCTGCTTATACCTTTGTAAACAGTCCCTTTATTACACTCCCGTGAATCACCTCTTTGAAGCATGCCATCTGTTTCCTGCTGGGAGCCAAGATGATATGGCTGTTACTATTATCCCTACAGTACCATCCCTTTTAGTCTAAGAAATATGTCTGATCTCCTGTGTGATCCTATGGCGCCTGCAATCCTTTCCGAGCCTCAGTTTCTCCATCTGTTAAATGGAAGTATAATAGCCAGCTCCTACTTCAGAAGGATATTGTAAGAATTAAATTAGTCAATATAGGTGAACATACTCTGGGAAAAAATATGATAGTAACTCTATTACTAGATTTAGTAAAGGTAACATGTATGCTACGTTGCTTCAGTCATGTCCGACTCTTTGTGACCCCATGGGCTGTGGACCACCAGGGTCCTCTGTCCATGGGATTCTCCAGGCAAGAATACTGGAGTGGGTTGCCATTTCCTCCTCCAGGAGATCTTCCCGACCTGGGGATGGAGCCCACATCTCTTAGGTCTTCTGCACTGGCAGGCGAGTTCTTTACCACTAGCGCCACCATAACAATAATAGTAACCTTGTTCCTGCCCAGAGAACTCCTCTAATCCCTCTCTCGCCTCTCCAGCACTGGAGCAGTGACTGAGTCTTCAGTCTCCGGCAAGGCTGATGTCCTTTGTCGCAAAGTTCTGTGCTACTGAAAGATGAGACTTTGTGACCAGAGACACACAATTCACAGAGCTGTTGCCACCACATTTTGACAAATGTCCACAGAGGGCCCAAGGCTGCGCTGCAGCCCCTTGGAGCTCTCTCTCCCCAGCAGACCCACCTGGCCCTTGCAGCCTCTAGGCTGTGTCTGCTGAGAGCAGAGCCTGGGGCCATGACTGAAGCCACGTGAGCACCAGGGTCCCTCTCCAGGGAGCAGAGAGTGGGTGGGGTCTGACTCAGTGATAGCTGGTGTGGACTCAGGCCACTCCATGCTCCTGGCAGAAAGAAAATAGCTACTGGAGGATGCATGACCAGGTGGGCTAGGATTGCCCTACTGGGCACGGGGCTGGTTTTCTGTGCCCATTTCATAACAGCAGCACATCCCTGAGGGCTTCTCCTGCTGCCCCTGTCCATCCTCTTCATCCATCAAGTCTTCCCACTGTCCTGTATTTCCAGCTCCCCCCTTCCACCAGGCTGACAAGGGAGGGACACTAGGGTTAGCAAGCTTAATCAGTGGCCTCTGTGTGATCCAGAGATCTCTGCCCCACATTGTTCGAAATCAGAAGTCACTATCCCTGAAGCTACAGAAAAAAACAACAGTGAATCAGCCATCTGTTTCCTCTGCAAAGCTGACCCCAAAGTTTCACACATGATATCACTGGCACATCTGGGCTCCATGGGCTTCTATGGTCTATCCTAGAAATCTAAACCCTCATTAATTACACAGTCCTCTTGGTGCTTCCCAGGTGGCTCAGTGGTAAAGAACTCACCTACCAATGCAGGAGACCTGGGTTCGATCCCTGGATCTGGAAGATGCCCTGGAGAAGGAAATGGCAACCCACCCCAGTATTTTTGCCTGGAGAATCCCATAGACAGAGGAGCCTGGCGGGCTACAGTCCACGGGGTCGCAAGGAGTCGGACACGACTAAGCGACTAGAAAACAACAACCCATGGGAAAGTGTTTTTTGATCTCAAACTCTGCGGTCCAGTGAACCTTTTGGACACGGACCAACCTCACGTTGGGAAACATCTGAATTGACTATAGTCAGACATGACCATTAACTGTAATCCAGCAGTGAGGCTGGCCTTGAAAAGCTGGGTGGGCTTTGGCAAGGGAGAGAGAAAGAGAAGCGTAGGTGACATTCTGAGGCAGTCACCAGGCAGCTCAGAAAGGAAGGAGCCCTGGAGTTCATCTCTGTCAAGAGACTCCTCAAGAGCAATTCTTCTCTCTCTGGTTCTATTTAACAGAAAGCACTGTGGTCCACTCCCTGAGACCTCTCTTCAGGAGCAACTATGGGGGCAGGAGTATGAGGCGGAGGCCTTCTAGAGACTTCCAGGTTTAAACCAATCCCATGGACAGGAGACAGGATCCCCTGTAGAGAACCCTATTATAGCCAAATGCCAGGGTATATATTTATCTGCACATGAGATTCTCATCCTTTTTTAAAGAAAAAGCCACACATTTGGCCAAAAGACAAAGTGGAAAAAAATATACTGTTGAACAAATATTGAGGATGGTTGCTCAGAATGTTTGAAATGATGAACTAAGTGGGAAAAAAAAATGCATGTGGCAAATTGTCAGCAGGCTATATTTGGGGGTCCGAATCCAGGGCTTCCCCACCACCACCGATTTCACACAACCCTGATGTTTTTCCATGTCTATTTATAACTATTCCACACATTCACACACAAAAAATGCAGTGGACATCCGACTTCAGTTTTTAAAATGACTAAAATGTTCTAAATGTATCAGGTTACAGCACGTGAGAGCTTTTAACCTGGCTGGCATTAGACTTGCTTTCTGAAAAAGGGATTAATCAATCTGCGGAAAACAACGTAACAGGATCCTTTGGGAATCTGAAAGTATGAAAACAACTCCGAAAAATTTTTCTTTTTCAAAATGTAATTCACTTCAACAAAACTTTATTGGGCACCAACCATGTGAATGGGCAAACTTGAGATCTAAATAGATGGTGCTGCTGCTGCTAAGTCCCTTCAGGCGTGCCCGACTCTGTGCTACCCCATAGACGGCAGCCCACCAGGCTCCCCCGTCCCTGGGATTCTCCAGGCAAGAACACTGGGGTGGCTTGCCATTTCCTTCTCCAATGCATGAATTAGATAAGGAAGACACAGTCCCTGGTCTCAAGGAGTTTTCTGGGGGGAACAGAGAGTGGAATAAAATATGTGAAAAGGACGATTAGTGCCTTAACAGGACTACTGACGAATGTATTAGGCACTTAGAGAAGAGGGGGTGCACGTGATGGGCACTGGAACGTCTCCCAGCACCCACTCTTCCTGCTCTTTCGGGAGACACGTGGTTCCAGGCAAGTAAATGCTTGCTCCCAGCTTCAGCGGTCCAACGCAGGACCAGCTTGGCCAATCAGCGCACTCCATTTTCCTGGGCACAGTGATTGGCTCGGGATAATGATGTGCTCTAAGGTGGACCAATCAGAGTGAAGCTCAAGCTTTCGGCTAGAAATGGTGCATCTTTTTTGTTGACTAGGAAGGAAGAAGCTGGGTCCTCTTCCTTCCAAAACAGCTGAAAGCTATTTGTACCTATCAGGTGAGTCAGCCTTCAGATGACGTTGAAGGCAGACGTTGAGTGAAGGGAGAGAAACAAGTCCCCGAATCATCATAATATCCCTTACTTAACACCATTTTTATTTTGGATGTTTTCGTCAGAGGAGACAATAAATTCCTCTTCTTGCTGACATCAATTTGACTTGGGTCTCTTGAACTTCCTATCAAAATCATCCTTACCAATACAGAATGAACTAAGGTGTGCTTCCTGGAGGAGGTGGCTAATAACCTAACACTTGAGGATGTGTAGGATTTGGATCGATGATAGAGGAAAGGACAAGGATACGTTTATGGTAGCTGAACAGTTCAAGGCAGCTGGATGTGGGATGAGCCATATTCCTACTGAACCAACCCTGGAAAGATTATTAGTCTGTGTTGGATCATGCAAGTAGTGAAGGACACGCTAAGAAATTTGCTCCTAATTCCGTAGGCAGTGTTTGTGTGAGTGTCGTGGGAGGTTTCCCTTGTGCTCAGTTGGTAAAGAATCCGCCTGCAATGCAGGAGACGTGGGTTCGATCCCTGGGTTGGGAAGATACCCTGGAGAAGGGAAAGGCTGCTACTGCTGCTGCTAAGTCGCTTCAGTTGTGTCCGACTCTATGCGACCCCATAGACAGCAGGCCACCAGGCTCCGCTGTTCCTGGGATTCTCTCGGCAAGAACACTGGAGTGGGTTGCCATTTCCTTCTCCAATGAATGAAAGTGAAAAGTGAAAGTGAAGCCGCTCAGTCGTGTCCGACTCTTCGCGACCCATAGACTGCAGCCTACCAGGCTCCTCGTCCATGGAATTTTCCAGGCAAGAGTACTGGAGTGGGTTGCCATTGCCTTATCACCTACAGTGTTCTGGCCTGGAGAATTCCATAGACTGTGTAGTCCCTGGGGTCGCAGAGTCAGACACAGCTGAGCGACTTTCACATGGGAGGTTGTCCCCTGCTTCCTCAAATCCCTTCTCAGGTACCGGGTGTTCATTTAACGCATTAGCATCTGCTGTTTAGATGATCATGGGTCCAATGTTACAGCAAATGTAAGACAAAGCCAGAATGCTCCAGTGAAGAAGCAGAGACTGACTGTACTTGTTTCCTAGGGCTGTCAAACAAAATACCACAAACTGGGTGGCTTACAACAATAAACATTTTAATTCTCACACAGTCTGGAAGTGCTAAATCCAGGTGTCAACAGGGTCATACTCCCGCCGGAGGTTCTAGGGGAGGAAGCTTTCTCGCCTCTTCCTTCTTCGTGTGGCTCCAGGCTTTCCTCGGTTGTACCAGCACAACGCTGACCTCTGCCTCTGTCTCCACGTGGCTTCCTTCCCTCCACCTCTCTGTGTCCTCTCTTCTCTCTCATAGGACACCAGTCACTGGATTTAGTGTCCTTCCTAAATCTAGGACTTCCCTGGTGGCTCAGACGGTAAAGCATCTGCCTACAATGCGGGAGACCTAGGTTCGATTCCTGGGTCAGGAATATCCCCCTGGAGAAGGGAATGGCACCCCACTCCAGTACTCTTGCCTGGAAAGATCCCATGGACAGAGGAGCCTGGTAGGCTACAGTCCATGGGGTCGCAAAGAGTCAGACGTGACTGAGTGACTTCACTTTCTTTCTTTCTTAAATCTAGGATGATTTCATCATGAGATACCTAACTAATTGTATCTGCAAAGACTCTATTTTCAAATAAGATCACATTCTGAGGGTCCAGACAGTATGAATTTTGAGGGAAAACACTATTCAACCCACTCCACTGACCAAAACCCACAGGCAACTTACACCAGTTAAACCATCTCCTCCTGCTTTCCTGTTGGCAGTGCTGGGGCCTTTGTGGGCATTGCTGGGCCCTCAATCCTGAGAGCTCCTCAGCTGTGCCCACCTTAAAAATTTGAACAGCTCATTTATTGAGAACTTTCAATATAAGAAATATTGCCGTATGGAATTCCCTGGTGGTCCAGCGGTTAGGACTCTGCTTTCACTGTTGAGGCTCTGGTTCAATCCCTGGTTGGGGAACTAAGATCCTATAAGCCGAGTGGCATGAAAAAGAAAGTGAAAGTGTTAGATGCTCAGTAGTGTCCAACTCTTTGTGACCCTGTGGACTGTAGCCCTCCAGGCTCCTCTGTCCATGGCATTCTCCAGATAAGAATACTGGAGTGGGTAGCCATTCCCTTCTCCAGGCATCTGCCAAGTGGTGTGGCCTGGAATGAAAAAGAGAAAAAGAAATACTACACTAAAAGCCTCCTCTTGAAGTGGAGGTTCTCTCCTTGGCATCTGACAGGACAGAGTTCTTCAGGGGTGGAAAATAACAGAAAGAAGGACATGGCAGGGAAGCCTTATAACACATACCTGCCATTCCCCTGCCATATAGATTAGGCTCAAAAAAGCAAAGAGACTTGCTCAGAGAGGAGGGCACTGTGCCAGGATGTAAAGACATGCTGACTGCAAACTTACATGATTAACTATTCTCATACTGCTTTCTTGATTCAGAAGGACAAAAATAAGGGACAGCATGAATTACTCTGACTCTCAGCTATCCTGATGACCAAGTTAAAGGAGAAAAAAGGAGATTTGCTGTACAGTGTATTTGAAACCCTGAGCTCCACCTCTGAATTGACGATTTTTACTTTCAAGTGCTTTTAATGGCATAGTGTTGGAAAGGAGTAAGTCATCAGGAGACTGATGCTTTGGGGACATTTTGTTTCTGGGCTGAGCAGTGGCCTGACTGTTGCAGGGGCAGTTGAACAGGGAGGCCTTTTGGAGGACATGCATGGATGCATGCTAAGTCGCTTCAGCCATGTCCAACTCTTTGAAATCCCATGGACTGTAGCCTACCGGGCTCCTCTGTCCATGAGATTCTCCAGGGAAGAATACTGGAGTGGGTTGCCATGCCCTCCTCCAGGGGATCTACCCAGGGACTGAACCCGGGTATCTTACATCTCCTACATTGGCAAGCGGGTTCTTTACCATTAGTATCACCTGGGAAGCCCTTTGTGGGACATAATCCAATTTATTTATGTTCTCTATTTGAATCTGGTAGGTGGTCTGATCATGTCCTTGTTGCTGATTTCTTCCTACTGAGGGCACTTGTCACAAGTTGTGTCTTTCATACTTTATTTTCTTTTTAATTGTTATATATTTATTTGGGTCTTAGATGTGGCACGGAGAAGGCAACGGCACCCCACTCCAGTACTCCTGCCTGGAAAATGCCATGGACGGAGGACCCTGGTAGGCTGCAGTCCATGGGGTCGCTGAGGGTCAGACACGACTGAGGGACTTCACTTTCACTTTCACTAGATGTGGCGTGCAGGATCTTTAGTTGTGGCATGTGAGCTCTTAGTTGCAGCATGTGGGATCTAGTTCCCTGACCAAGGATTAAACCCAGGCCCCCTGCATTGGGAACATGGAGTCCTAGCCACTGGACCACTGGGGAATTCCCTCTCACGTTTTCTTATTTCATTCATTCACCTAACATCCTCTGGAGAAACAATACAACGTAGAAAAAAAAAATGCCAAAAGCAGTGCCAGATACTGAATTTTGGAAACTGAGAGGAAAGAGGGATGAATAAATGAAGAATGAATGTGTCACGGATGAGGGAACTGACAAGCAAGTCAAAGACCACGAGGAGATTCCATCAACCTGATAGCATCTCCCCTGATGAGTGCACATGTAATTTTCCATTGTTATCAGACATCTGCATACAGCATCATAGAGTTTGCCTTTAGCGTGAGTGAAAGATCTCAAAGAATCTCAGAGGTCTTCATTAAGATCCCACCTGTCAAGATGCAGTAATATAAACTTTGGTGCTTCAAACTCTACAGATTCAAAATACTAAAGTGAAAAGGTGAAAGTTGCTCAGTTGTGTCCGACTCTTTGCCATCCCATGGACTATATGCTGTTAAGTCACTTCAGTCGTGTCCGACTCTGTGTGACCCCATAGACCGCAGCCCACTAGGCTCCTCTGTCCTTGGGATTCTCCGGGCAAGAATACTGGAGTGGGTTGCCATTTCCTTCTCCAATGCATGAAAGTGAAAAGTGAAAGTAAAGTCGCTCAGTCGCGCCCTTAGCAACCCCATAGACTGCAGCCTACCAGGCTCCTCCGTCCATGGGATTTTCCAGGCAAGAGTACTGGAGTGGGGTGCCACTGCCTTCTCCCACTGACTGTATAAGTCCATGGAATTCTCCAGGCCAGAATACTGGAGTGAGTAGCCTCTCCCTTCTCCAGGGGATCTTCCCAACCCAGGGATTGAACCCAGGTCTCCCACATTACAGGCAGATTCTTTACCAGTTGAGCCACAAGGGGAGCCCCAAATACTAGGTGTATGACATATAGCTCAAACTACCTCTCCTCCCTACATGCCTATTTCATCTGCTGCTGAACATCTGGGAGATGTTAGGACTCTAGGCCCTCACTTGTCTCCCACTTCCACTTACCCCAAAGAGATTCTTCTCTAAGATAATGCCTCTGTCCCTTTACATTTCCCTCCCTCACTTCTGGTCAGAGTTCCTCTGATTCCTTACTTAAGATTTGGGTTGTGCCTTCTAGTGAGTGCAATGCCATGGATGCCTTTAGGGAGGAGGAATTCAAGGAGATGGGACTACAGCATCAAAGCTGCAATGCTGGGGAGAAGAAAGGAAGGGTTGGTTCACTTGAAAGTCAGAGGTCCCTTTTATGGTTGTGATTTACTTTGGTGGTTTTAGTCGGAAGTGTGATTCTAATAAGCATTAAAATGAAATAGCCATGTACACAATGACAGAAACTTGCCATTAGCATGAATGTCACATCTGCAAGGACTGATTCTCCAGTCCAGGACCTTTATTTTGCAGATATGAAAACTGGGTCCAGGAACTTCCCAGGTGGTGCAGTTGTTAAGATGTTGCCTTCCAATTCAGGGGAGGCGGGTTTGATCCCTGGTGGGGGAACTAACATCCCACATGCCTGCAGCTAAAACACCAAAACAGGAAACAGAAGCAATATTGTAACAAATTCAGTAAAGACTTAAAAAAAATCAACATAAAAAATTTCTTTTCATTTTAATTTTTTAATATTTAAAATTTATTTATTTATTTTAATTGGAGGCTAGTTACTTTACAATATTGTAGTGGTTTTGCAGAGAAGGCAATGGCACCCCACTCCAGTACTCTTGCCTGGAAAATCCATGGACAGAGGAGCCTGGTGGGCTGCAGTCCATGGGGTCGCTAAGAGTCAGACACGACTGAGCAGCTTCACTTTCACTTTTCACTTTCATGCATTGGAGAAGGAAATGGCAACCCACTCCAGTGTTCTTGCCTGGAGAATCCCAGGGACAGGGGAGCCCCGTGGGCTGCCGTCTATGGGGTCGCACAGAGTCGAACACAACTGAAGTGACTTAGCAGCAGCAGCAGTGCTTTTTGCCATACATTGACATGAATCAGCCATGCGTGTACATGTGTCCCCCATCCTGAACCCTCCTCCCACCTCCCTCCCCATCCCACCCCTCAGGGTCATCCCAGTGCACCAGCCCTGAGTGCCCTGTCTCATGCATCGAACTTGGACTGGCGATCTATTTCACATATGATAATACACATGTTTCAATGCTATTTTCTCAAATCATCCCACCCTCGCCTTCTCCCACAGAATCCAAAAGTCTGTTCTTTACATCTGTGTCTCTTTTGCTGTCTCACATACAGGGTTATTGTTACCATCTTTCTAAATTCCAGGAAATTCTTTCTAAATTCTTAAGAAATTTCTACATTTCTTAAAAAAAAAAGAAACTTGGGCCCAAAGAAGCAAGTGCTTTGCTCGAGTGAATGATAGAGACTTAGACTCCAGGTCTCTGAGTTTCTAGACTCTGAGTCTGATTTTTTCCACTAAATCAGTGGTTCTCAGCCTGGACTCACACTAGAATCACTTGGAGAGTTGTGGGTTTTTGCTTTTTTTTTAATGTTGATACCTATGTCTGAGGCGATGGCTTTGCAAGTTGTAAAGAATCTGCCTGTCAGTACAGGAAACATAAGAGACAGGGGTTTGATCCTGGGTTGGAAGATCACCTGGAGGCAAAAATGGCAACCCATTCCAGTATTTTTGTCTGGAGAATCCCATGGACGGAGGAGCCTGGCTGGCTACAGTCCACAGGGTCACAAAGAGTCGGACTTGACTAAGCAACTTGACACACACACATCTGAGCTGAGCTTTCCCCTGGGATTCGGATGTAACTGTCCTTAGATGGAGCTCAAGCCACTGGAAAAGAGCTGGAAGCATTCTATTCCTAGCTAAGTCTTCTACCGGCTCCCCTGTTCAGTCCCTTCATATGAAATTAAGAAAAAAAATTTTTTTTCTTTTAATTCAAATTAAAAGCAGGATATAGTTAGCAAGTCAGAAAACATTCGAATGAAAATGCCATGAGAGACAAATTAGTCTGCTGGTTTCTTAAAAATTTAGCTGTGGATCCCTTTCTCCAAATGAATTCTTAAGGGGCTATGAGCTTAGTCACTCAGACACGTCCAACTCTTTGCGACCCCCAGGCTCCTCTGTGCATAGGATTTTCCAGCCCACAGTGGGCTACCATTTCCTCCAAAGGATCTTCCTAACCCTAGGATTGAACCCGCATCTGCTGTGTCTCCCAGATTGCAGGCAGATTCTTTACCAGGTGAGCCATCAGGGAAACTCTTAAGGGATGGCCTAGTATTTAAACTGTTAAGGTTGGAGCTCGTTGGGTTGCTATGGGCATGGGGGCCCGAGACCAGGCAGTGGCACGACAAGGGGAGACGGGAAGCCCCCAGCTGCAGAGATGAGTGGGGCTTTCGTTGTGGTCTTCAGCACAAGCACCTGTGTTTCGCTGCTCATCTGTCAGGGAAGGTAAAAGAAACTCAAGGAGGAGGAGAACTGATTCAATGGACCAGGGAATGCAATTGGGAGGGGGCTGGTAAGTTTGTTTCTTCCATTCTAAGATGTTGGAGGTTGTAAAATATACTGTTGATTGAATAACAGCTTTCTGGGGATTAAAGAACCACTACTTGCTGATGTCTAAGAAAAATTAATGGATGCATGCATGCCAAGTTGCTTCAATCATGTCAGACTCTTTACAGCCCTATGGACTGTATCCTGCTAGGTTCCTCGTCCATGGGATTCTGCAGGAAGGAGTTCTGGAGTGGGTTGCCATTTCTTCCTCCAGGCGATCTTCCCACCCTGCGTCTCTTATGTCTCCTGCATTGACAGGCGGGCTCTTTACCACTAGTGCCCCACCTGGGAAGAAAAATTAATGGAGGGCATGGCAACCCACTCCAGTATTCTTGCCTGAAGAATCCCCATGGACAGAGGAGCCTGGTGGGCTATAGTCCATGGAGTCGCCAAGAATCGGACGCGACTGAGTGACTAAGCACAGCACAGCATACATTTATCTGTACAGTTGATTTCTCTTTTTTGTTTTTGTTTTTTTGTATGTACAGTTGAATTCATGTAACTTTCCTTTTCAGTGAACAGATAACATTTTTATTTAAGCATATCCCAACTCTGAAAATTCTTGCAAATTATCTTCTGCTGTTGGCGGCCATGGATAGCATCCAGATGACGTGCACTCTTCAGACCTGAACTTGTGACCTTGGTCCTGGGAGCACCTTTGAAATTGACCAGCATATTGGGATTCTAGATTGACATTTCCTATTTGGTTAAACTCATAGTTTCAGTCCTTAATTGAATGACCTATTACTGGAATTAAATCAATTTTCTTGGAAATCAGCCAGGAGCTTTTGATGAATGCTTGTTCTGGAGCCTGAGGAAAAATCACTTTTTAGTTAAGAACTGACTACATTAACCTTGCTTAACTTAGAAGCCTCTAAGATACATGCTGAGAGATTTGGTGATTTCAATTGCATTTTAATGGATTGGGACATGAGAGGCAGTGTTTGGCATATAAATAACTTTTTTGTCTCAAGGCTGCTGTGCAGTGTAAGATTATGAAGACAAATTTAGATGAGAGTTTAGAGATCCAAATTTAAGATTCAGCAATGCGTGATGGCAGCAGTGTGAAGAATTCAGCTGTGGGGAAGATGGGGTAAGCACAAGCATTCTGGACAGAACTCAACCTTCTGGGCCGGTGATGGCCATCAGACCATCAGGGAGGACCAAGGCCTGGAGATGCCCCAAGGGTTGTCTTTTAACGTTTGATGTTAGCTGTTGGCACATCTTTCAGAGCAGTTAGTCGTGTAAGAAAATATTAGGTAAATATAGAACTTGAAGAGGGGAGTGAGGGAAGGAGTTTGGATTTTCTGGTTTGGGCAGCTGGGGACACAGAGTTGTTACAATTTACATATGTCCTTAGTTTGTAGCTTGCCAGGATTCAAACACATCAGATATGGTGTCATCAATGGATAGAGAAGGAGGGATAAACAATGCTTTTTAAATTTTATTTATTTAGTTAGTTATGGCTGCACTGGGCCTTCCCTGCTGCATTCGGGCTTTCTCGAGTTGCACTGAAGGGGAGCTACTCTCTAGTTGGGGTGCACAGGCTTCTCACGGAAGTGGCTTCTCTTGTCACAGAGCACGGCTCTAGGCGAGCGGGCTTCGGTAGTTGTGGCGCAGAGCTTAGATGCCCCATTGCATATGGGATCTTCCCAGATCAGAGGTCGAACCCATGTCCCCTGCATTGGCAGGCAGATTCTTTACCACTGACCCATCAGGGAAGTCCTGAGGGATAAACCATCTTTAAAGTTCATTTTTTATGGACTATGTTTTTGGTTTTAAGACTTTGAGCAAGAAGTCCAGGAATTCACAAAATTGCACAGGAAATGAAAGAAAATGAAGTCATACAGTGAAGACTCAAAGATCTGCCTTTGGAAGATGGAATGATCCACGGCTGTCTAGCAAAACCCTCCTCCAGCCCCTGTACATGGAGGAGTGAGGATACCCTTCCCAGACCCAACACAGAGCTCCAGACCAAGATGAACTGGACCCTTTTTCTTTCTGACCATAAGGGTCCTTGTTGGGAGGCAGGGGAGGAGCGGGGATAAGACTTGTTTTCATTTTCAGGGGTTGCCCTGGTGGGTTGTAGTCTGAGAACAAGTGGAGGCTTTAAAATCCACACACAAAAAATAGTGCTGCAATTATCCGTCAGTTAAAAATAAAATTTAAAAAAATCCACAAAAAGACTAGCTTAGTGAAAGTGAGGTTGCCATTGTGAAACCAGAAGCATTTGAGACTTAATTCTGACCTAGTGATCTGTCATAAATAAACTATTAATAGAACCATTTCCATTTTGTTTAGTAATTTTAGATCGCTGACATGGAAGGTCACATTGTTTTGTTCTCCTGGTGCATGAAGCAAACTTCTAGGATTCTCTCAGTAAACCCACACGGTTTCTGTTTTATGAGGAGAGCTGGCTTTGTGCTTTTCCCGGCAGAATCTTAATAAGTGTGTTTATTGGGAATTCTTACCCATCATTTGGAGCCATCACCTTAGTCATGTTTATGGACAAAGTGGAAAAGGATGTCTAAGTCTATGCACGAAGAGGAAGTGGTCCCAGAGTCCAGATAAAATCTTCCATTGCATGGGTTTTATGAACCCAATTGGACCACTTGGCATTTTAAGTCTAAAGAATCTTTCAATTTCTCAGACTCTGGCAGGAGTAAGAGAACATCTTGAATATTTATAAAAAATTCTATGGCCTCTTTCATCATCCCACTTGCAGGGATAATTCAGTTTTCTGAACCCCAGTTTTCCAGGGCTTTCCGGAATGGACATATGCCATCAGCTCCCCCTGCAGGTCTGAGTCTTTCCTGCCAGGGAATTCTTGGAGGTTTGCTGTGAAAATGGATTCTGGAGAGATTTACTCATGTTTCACAGATGGAATGCTTCAACTGGCTGGACCTGACCATACTTCTGCTGGGAACTGCACATCCTGGAAAAGCACCTGGGTTTGAGCCTGTAAGAACATAAATCCGCCACAGGAGAACAAGGTCTCAAACAGGAATTCCGGGGTCCAGGTAGTGAGTTCCTTGCACAAAATGCCTTTCTAAATATTCTCTTATCTCTTTTCTTTGTAAGCATCATGACCCTTTGGGAGATTCATCACAGATACAATTGCCTCTCTGAGATCCTTGAGCTAAGAAATCAAACATGTACGCATGGTGTGATAAGTTCACAGGCTATTTTTTCTGAAGAAGCTTTGGAGTGTTTCAAATTGTATATGCTACTTTGCTGATCCATTCAATAAATACTATGATAGGCATTCTTACATGTGACCGATACATGACAGATCTTGTTTTAGACACCTGGATTAAGTGAGGACCAAGACAGACTAATCTTGCCTGGTGGAACTTAAGCACTGATGTGGAAGACACACAACAAACAAGAACACGAAGAACTGTATAATGTAATTTCATGTGGAGATAGTGCTATTAAAAAAATTAAAGCGGGATACAGGGTTGGAGTAATGGGGTAGGTGGTTACTCTTTCTTAGAGAGTAGTCAAGGTCTGTTCAATCAGAACCGGGATACAGTAAGACAACAATCTCACCCAAGATGTGGGTGGAGAGCCTTTCAGGGGCATAAACAACAGAGGCAAATGCCCTGGGACTGGAATGAGCTCAGTGTGTGCCAGGAACAGCAGGCAGGCTCAGAACAGAGAGAGTTAAGGGGACAGTAATGGGAGATGAGGTACAAGAAGTAGGGATGTAGGCAAAATCCATTCTGTAGGATCTTATAGAATTGATGCCTTCAAACTGTGGTGCTGGAGAAGACTCTTGAGAGTCCCTTGGACTGCAAGGAGATCAAACCAGTCAATCCTAAAGGAAATCAACACTGAATATTCACTGGAAGGACTGATGCTGAAGCTCCAATTCTTTGGCCACCTGATGCGAAGAGCTGACTCATTGGAAAAGACCCTGATGCTGGGAAAGATTGAAGGCAAAAGCAGAAGCGGGCAGCAGAGGATGAGGTGGTTAGATAGCATCACTGACTCCATGGACATGAATCCGAGCAAACTCCGGGAGATGGTGGAGGACAGGGGAGCCTGACATGCTGCAGTCCATGGGGTCACAAAAAGTAGGACATGACAGCGACTGAACAACAAGTTAGAATATGGAGTGGAATTTTTATGAAATGAGAAGATTTTGGAGCCCTGAGAGTAGGGGACTGAAGCTATCTGATTTATGGTTTGAAAATTTCACACTCCACTGTGTGGAGGAAATGCTCAAGGAGAATGTGTTTCTTAAGGAGAAACACTCAAAAAGGCAGAGAATCTAGTCAGGAAGCTGAATAATAAGAGGTGATGGAGGCTCTCAGGTAGTCCTCTCAGTAGGAAGAAATGGATATATTCTGGATGTATTTTGAGGATAAAGCCTTAGGACTTGCTAGTGAGCTGGCTGTGGGAACAGAGAGCAAGAAAGCTATTAAGTATGACTCCTGGGATTTTGGTCCGGGCATTTGGACAATCAGTTGAGCTTGATAGACCAGGGGAAGCACCCTCTGGAGAGGGTGGGCAGAATCAGGAGTTTTGCTTGGACAAGTTAAGTTGAAGAAACTTCTTAGTCATCCATCTGGAGACGTCAGGCTGGCAGCTGGAGTTGCGAGTCTGGAACACGCATTCTATGCAGGAACATCCGGAAGAAACTATTTCTGGAACGAGGAGCAGTTCTGCAAGATGTCGTGACACTGGACTGGGAGCCAGCTCCTCTCCTGGGCCCCGGTTTCCTCATTTGTGAAGTGGTGGAGTTGGTCAGTCTCTAAGGGGCCTTTCTGATAGGCAAGTGTAAACTCGAAACGTTAACTTTGAATTCAGGGAACAGCAGCTCGGGCGAGGCTGCTGAGGTTGGGGCATAACACCAGCAAGAGATCTACGCCTCACAGGAGACTGGCAGCTTATCTTAGGAATCAGAATTGGAGACATGTCTTTGCAACCGTAGCCACTGCTTGTTTCTGAAGTGCGGGAAGGAAACATTTCAGCCCCAGAGGGTGAACTCCTCAGAGTCAAGCAGTGGAACATCTGGTGTAAAGAGGACTTGGGGGGAAGGACATCGAGGTGGCCCTGATGTCAGAGCCCCGGGCCCCTTATCATGAGGACCCTTAGCTACTGACACCTGGGTCTGCTAGGGGCACTGCAGTTCAAGAAAGAGAATGTCGAGAGGACAGCTGGTTTGGTTTTTTGCTTTCCTTTCCCCGCTACTGTCCTACACTGCCTAGATAAAATTGCAATTTAATTTTTGTCTCCTTTCTCTGAAGGAGTCCTTAGTGGAAAGAAACCTTACTGGTTTGTATTTTGTCTCACAGCTTCACCAGGTGCTATCACGTCTCTTATTCCCTCACTTGAGCAGCAAAACAGTCCTGTGGGCCAGGAAGGTTATTATCTAATCTTGCTTTAGAGATGACAAAACTCAAGGTCAGAGAGGTTAAGTAATGTGTTCAAGACGGCAAAGACAATAGAGGGGTGAACTTATTTTTGAACTCAAGCTCTGTGGATCCCTAATTCTCTCCTCTTAACGTGATTTCATTTGACTTTCCAAACTGAGAGGCTTGATAAACGTTGCTTGACCCAATCCCTGATATTACTATGGCACAATTATTTAGTGCTTTCCTGTTTTAGATTGGAATGTAATTTAAAATGACCTTGTTTTACTTTATCATGTTGCTTTATTAAGTTTTCTTTACACTGATAAAGTAATAAGACTTGTGACACAATTCTGAAATAGTTTTTTTTTTTTTTTTAAGCACTTCAAATAAAACCATTAGTCAATATAGCAAGTTTAGATGTTTTGGGCTTTCTTTTCCATAATGATACTCAGCAGAAGGGAAAGAAGATCACTGCTGCTGCTGCTGCTAAGTCACTTCAGTCGTGTCTGACTCTGTGTGACCCCATAGACGGCAGCCCACCAGGCTCCCCCGTCCCTGGGATTCTCCAGGCAACAACAGTGGAGTGCGTTGCCATTTCCTTCTCCAATGCATGAAAGTGAAAAGTGAAAGTGAAGTCACTCAGTCATATCCGGCCCTCAGGGACCCTGTGGACTGCAGCCTTCCAGGCTCCTCTGTTCATGGGATTTTCCAGGCAAGAGTACTAAGACAGTATTACTATTAGAGGGAAGACTTATATATAAGTTCATGCATTTCAGTGCATGTGAGTTGTAGGATAAGATTGGCAGGGATCCAGAAGAGCTTTACAGTTTGTTGCAGTTACTACTGCTGTGTAACAAATGATCCCCCCACCCCAAAAAAAAAATTTAAAATAACTACTCTTATGCATTCTGGGGTCAGACGTTCCAACAAGGCAGTGGGATGGCTCTGGAGCCTCATGACGCCTGGGAAAGTGACTCAGCAGCTGTGGGCTGGATGCTGACATGTCTGGTGGTCCATCTGGCTGCTGGGTGGGTGGGATGTCTGCTGGGGCTGTTGATTGGAGAATCCACATGTGGCCTTTCCATGTAACTTGGGCTTCCTCACAGCGTGCAAACTTCTTATGTGCAGACTCGGCTCCAAAAGCGAGTGTCCTGGAGAACAAGAAGTAGCTGCATTGCCTCTTTAAATTAGCCTTGGAAGTCTTACATCAGTTTCATTTTCCATTGGTTACAGGCCAGTCACAAGCCTGCCTAGATTCAAGGGCAGGGAACAAAGAGCCTGCCTCTGGATGGAGGGCTGGCAAGGTTGCCTTGTAGGAGAACGTGTATGATGGAAGTTACTGTTGCAGCCATCTTTGGAAAAAAATCACCTACCATTCTAGTGAGGATTTGCCACCTTTGGGTTTCACCAATACTGAAGGGACATACTTATTACCAAATATCATTAAAGTATGGCTGGGGGTATGGCTTACGACCAATTACACCTGGCTGAGTTTGAGTCAACTCTCTCAACCATTCAACCAACCAACCCAGGAACCAAGCTGTCTAAAGCAACACTTAAAAAGGACAGATACTGAGCTTACAGCCAAGGGAACATCAGTGAATCAAAATATCTCCATCCTCAATGAGCTCCTCAGTCTTAAACTTTAGTGTACATAAGGCTATCTGGGATAGAAGTTTAAAATACAGATTCCTGTCTCCCTTCCTGCATCCTAATTCAGTTTGTCAGTTCCATGTGGAGTCCAGGAATCTGCACTGTAACAAGCCTCTTGGGTGATTCTGGTGTAACAGATGAGGGCTCTTTGAGACTACTCACGGATCTAGCAGAGCTAGCAATTTTGTTCACAGAGTGAACTTCAAAATCATCCTTTTTGTCTGCTCTGTGAAAACCCATCTGGGCCCTTTAAATATTGTCAGCTGGCACAATATTACTCTTTGTCAGAAGAGGGCACTAGAGAGACATTGCAGGAGGAAAAGGGGTTTATTTTCTGGTTGGGGTATCCCTGGTGGCTCAATGGTAAAGCATCCACCTGCAATACAGGAGACACAGGTTTTATCCCTGGGTCGGGAAGATCCCCTGGAGGAGGGCATGGCAACCCCCTCCAGTATTCTTGCCTGGAGAATCCCATGGACAGAGGAGCCTGGTGGGCTTCTGTCCATGGGGTGACAAAGAGTCAGACATAACTGAAACGAGTGAGCACATGGCATACCACAGCAAATACAAGACAGGACACGTGGGCGAATTCATTATTTCTTTTCATATTTATCATGGCACAAAGTGAAAATAAGGTACACTTCACATTTCATCTAAAACATTTTGCAGTTCTATAGAGAGGTATATACATTTCACTTTATCATTTTCAACTCATCTACTTAAAATATTGATGTAAAGAATGTTATCAATGCTTTCACTTTGCAAGTCATGGTGTTAATAGGGTATACTCCATAATCCTCACAGGAAAGGGAGAATTGGAAATCTTTAAATCCTCTCTTTCAGATCTGTCCACTATGTGTACTGGTCATAGCGATTTCTAGAAGAAAGGTTTTGATACTGCTGCCAAACTATGGCCCATAAACATATGCCAAGTGAGCTGTTTTCCATGGGGATGGCTCATCCAGCTGGCGTCATCCTACACGGTGAGCTGCTAAAGATACCGCGGTCTCAGGGCTGACGTCAAGCAGATCTGAGAATTCTACACAGCTGATGGCTTGCTCTGAGTCCCAAATTGGAAACATGAGCTTGCCCACATAAGAGGTTCCAACTAACTTGACAAATGAATCCTCAAATGCTCCTTGTGATCACTTTTTAAAAAAGGTCCAATGATTTTTCATTATCTCAACTGCTGTGGAAATTTGCCTATTACAAAAAAATAAAAAAGGACAAAAATCGAGTGGAATATTTCCTAAGGCAGGGTAGAAAGGACAAAGTATAAAAAGGACAAGACATTCCACTGCTGAAAAAAAAATAGATGGAGATTCTTGATCAAGGAGCCACATTTTTAGGAAAGTGAGCTGTACTGTTTTATTTTTAAAATGAAATGCCATGAATGACACACTTTACAGCAGGTATTCTGTGTACTAACCTCTCCCCTGGTTTCATTTCAGTTTTTCTACCCTTATTTATCCTTTGCCCCAGTTTCCTTAACTCATTTTTTAAAAATCCTATATTGCATATTTTTATAAGATGGAAAGTTAATACAATGTGAAGTGTTAATAAGTAAAAAGATCATATTTCAAAATATTAATAGCTTTCTAAATTTTCTATGACAGATTATTTCAGGTGAGTCTGTTTAAAATAGTTCAAATAAAATTCTCTAATTGAAAATAAAAATATATATTCTATATTTCTGAAATCAAGATCTAAATAGTCACCACAGAATACATATACATGTATATACATATACATCTAGACACTCATTTTATATATATAGAATGATCTAAACAGTTACCTCAGAATATATAAATATATGTATATATGTATATATATATTATGTATATGTATTCTGTTTAGATCATTTTATATATATAATAAGACATATAAAAATAAATATTCTAGATTTCTGAATCAAGATCTAGTTATCCCAGAATACAGATACATTAAAAAAAAATATATATATTACATGTATATACACACACATATACGCGTGTATATATACATGTGTATACACATACATATACATGTATATATATATTTTTATGTATGTGTATTCTGGGGTAACTATTTAGATCCTGATTTTAGAAATCTAGACTATTTATTTTTATATGTCTTATTATACATGTGGAGGTGATGGAATTCCAGTTGAGTTATTCCAAATACTGAAAGATGATGCTGTGAAAGTGCTGCACTCAATACGCCAGCAAATTTGGAAAACTCAGCAGTGGCCACAGGACTGGAAAAGGTCGGTTTTCATTCCAATCCCAAAGAAAGGCAATGCCAAAGAATGCTCAAACTACCGCACAATTGCACTCATCTCACACGCTAGTAAAGTCATGCTCAAAATTCGCCAAGCCAAGCTTCAGCAATATGTGAACCGTGAACTTCCTGATGTTCAAGCTGGTTTTAGAAAAGGCAGAGGAACCAGAGATCAAATTGCCAACATCCGCTGGATCATGGAAAAAGCAAGAGAGTTCCAGAAAAATATCTACTTTTGCTTTATTGACTATGCCAAAGCCTTTGACTGTGTGGATCACAATAAACTGTGGAAAATTCTGAAAGAGATGGGAATACCAGACCACCTGATGTGCCTCTTGAGAAATCTGCATGCAGGTCAGGAAGCAACAGTTAGAACTGGACATGGAACAACAGACTGGTTCCAAATAGGAAAAGGAGTTCGTCAAGGCTATATATTGTCACCCTGTTTATTTAAATTATATGCAGAGTACATCATGAGAAATGCTGGACTGGGAGAAACACAAGTTGGAATCAAGATTGCCGGGAGAAATATCAATAACCTCAGATATGCAGATGACACCACCCTTATGGCAGAAAGTGAAGAGGAACTAAAAAGCCTCTTGATGAAACTGAAAGGGGAGAGTGAAAAAGTTGGCTTAAAGCTCAACATTCAGAAAACGAAGATCATGGCATCCGGTCCCACCACTTCATGGGAAATAGATGGGGAAACAGTGGAAACAGTGTCAGACTTTATTTTTCTGGGCTCCAAAATCACTACAGATGGTGACTGCAGCCATGAAATTAAAAGATGCTTACTCCTTGGAAGGAAAGTTATGACCAACCTAGATAGCATATTCAAAAGCAGGGACATTACTTTGCCAACAAAGGTTCGTCTAGTCAAGGCTATGGTTTTTCCTGTGGTCATGTATGGATGTGAGAGCTGGACTGTGAAGAAGGCTGAGCACCGAAGAATTGATGCTTTTGAACCATGGTGTTGGAGAAGACTCTTGAGAGTCCCTTGGACTGCAAGGAGATCCAACCAGTCCATTCTGAAGGAGATCAGCCCTGGGATTTCTTTGGAAGGAATGATGCTAAAGCTGAAACTGCAGTACTTTGGCCACCTCATTCGAAGAGTTGACTATTGGAAAAGACTCTGATGCTGGGAGGGATTGGGGGCAGGAGGAGAAGGGGACGACAGAGGATGAGATGGCTGGATGGCATCACTGACTCGATGGACGTGAGTCTAGGTGAACTCCGGGAGTTGGTGATGGACAGGGAGGCCTGGCGTGCTGCGATTCATGGGGTCGCAAGGAGTCGGACACGACTGAGCGACTGATCTAATCTGATCTGATATGTATATATATTTTTAGGTATATGTATTCTGGAGTAACTGTTTAGATCATTGTATGTATATATACAAAATTTTCTATGTATACATACATTTTGTATGTATATATACAATATAAGCATAAGAATATGCAAAAAAGCAAAATGGCTGTCTGAGACGGCCTTACAAATAGCTGTGAAAAGAAGGGAAGCGAAAAGCAAAGGAGAAAAGGAAAGATATACCCATTTGAATGCAGAGTTCCAAAGAATAGCAAGGAGAGATAAGAAAGCCTTCCTCAGCAATCAGTGCAAAGAAATAGAGGAAAACAATAGAATGGGAAAGACTAGAGCTCTCTTCAAGAAAATTAGAGATACCAAGGGAACATTTCATGCAAAGATGGGCACAATAAAGGACAGAAATGGTATGGACCTGACAGAAGCAGAAGATATTAAGAAGAGGTGGCAAGAATACACAGAAGAACTGTACAAAAAGATCTTCAAGATTGACTATGCAAAGCCTTTGACTGTGTGGATCACAATAAACTGTGGAAAATTCTGAAAGAGGTGGGAATACCAGACCACCTGATGTGCCTCTTGAGAAATCTGCATGCAGGTCAGGAAGCAACAGTTAGAACTGGACATGGAACAACAGACTGGTTCCAAATAGGAAAAGGAGTTCGTCAAGGCTATATATTGTCACCCTGTTTATTTAAATTATATGCAGAGTACATCATGAGAAATGCTGGACTGGGAGAAACACAAGTTGGAATCAAGATTGCCGGGAGAAATATCAATAACCTCAGATATGCAGATGACACCACCCTTATGGCAGAAAGTGAAGAGGAACTAAAAAGCCTCTTGATGAAACTGAAAGTGGAGAGTGAAAAAGTTGGCTTAAAGCTCAACATTCAGAAAACGAAGATCATGGCATCCAGTCCCACCACTTCATGGGAAATAGATGGGGAAACAGTGGAAACAGTGTCAGACTTTATTTTTCTGGGCTCCAAAATCACTACAGATGGTGACTGCAGCCATGAAATTAAAAGATGCTTATTCCTTGGAAGGAAAGTTATGACCAACCTAGATAGCATATTCAAAAGCAGGGACATTACTTTGCCAACAAAGGTTCGTCTAGTCAAGGCTATGGTTTTTCCTGTGGTCATGTATGGATGTGAGAGCTGGACTGTGAAGAAGGCTGAGCACCGAAGAATTGATGCTTTTGAACCATGGTGTTGGAGAAGACTCTTGAGAGTCCCTTGGACTGCAAGGAGATCCAACCAGTCCATTCTGAAGGAGATCAGCCCTGGGATTTCTTTGGAAGGAATGATGCTAAAGCTGAAACTGCAGTACTTTGGCCACCTCATTCGAAGAGTTGACTCATTGGAAAAGACTCTGATGCTGGGAGGGATTGGGGGCAGGAGGAGAAGGGGACGACAGAGGATGAGATGGCTGGATGGCATCACTGACTCGATGGACGTGAGTCTAGGTGAACTCCGGGAGTTGGTGATGGACAGGGAGGCCTGGCGTGCTGCGATTCATGGGGTCGCAAGGAGTCGGACACGACTGAGCGACTGATCTAATCTGATCTGATATGTATATATATTTTTAGGTATATGTATTCTGGAGTAACTGTTTAGATCATTGTATGTATATATACAAAATTTTCTATGTATACATACATTTTGTATGTATATATACAATATAAGCATAAGAATATGCAAAAAAGCAAAATGGCTGTCTGAGACGGCCTTACAAATAGCTGTGAAAAGAAGGGAAGCGAAAAGCAAAGGAGAAAAGGAAAGATATACCCATTTGAATGCAGAGTTCCAAAGAATAGCAAGGAGAGATAAGAAAGCCTTCCTCAGCAATCAGTGCAAAGAAATAGAGGAAAACAATAGAATGGGAAAGACTAGAGCTCTCTTCAAGAAAATTAGAGATACCAAGGGAACATTTCATGCAAAGATGGGCACAATAAAGGACAGAAATGGTATGGACCTGACAGAAGCAGAAGATATTAAGAAGAGGTGGCAAGAATACACAGAAGAACTGTACAAAAAAGATCTTCAAGACCCAGATAATCACGATGGTGTGATCAATCACCTAGAGCCAGACATCCTGGAACGTGAAATTAAGTGGGCCTTAGGAAGCATCACTCCGAACAAAGCTAGTGGAGGCGATGGAATTCCAGTTGAGCTATTTCAAATTCCAAAAGATGATGCTGTGAAAGTGCTTCATTCAATATGCCAGCAAATTTGGAAAACTCAGCAGTGGCCACAGGACTGGAAAAGGTCAGTTTTCATTCCTATCCCAAAGAAAGGCAATGCCAAAGAATGCTCAAACTACCGCACAATTGCACTCATCTCACACGCTAGTAAAGTCATGCTCAAAATTCTTCAAGCCAGGCTTCAGCAATACGTGAACTGTGAACTTCCAGATGTTCAAGCTGGTTTTAGAAAAGGCAGAGGAACCAGAAGTCAAATTGTCAACATCCGCTCAATCATGGAAAAAGCAAGAGAGTTCCAGAAAAAAAACATCTATTTCTGCTTTATTGACTATGCCAAAGCCTTTGACTGTGTGGATCACAATAAACTGTGGAAAATTCTGAAAGAGATGGGAATACCAGACCACCTGATGTGCCTCTTGAGAAACCTGTATACAGGTCAGGAAGCTACAGTTAGAACTAGATATGGAACAACAGACTGGTTCCAAATAGGAGAAGGAGTACGTCAAGGCTGTATACTGTCACCCTGCTTATTTAACTTCTATGCAGAGTACATCATGAGAAACGCTGGGCTGGAAGAAGCACAGGCTGGAATCAAGATTGCCCGGGAGAAATATCAATAACCTCAGATATGCAGATGACACCCCCCTTATGGCAGAAAGTGAAGAGGAACTCAAAAGCCTCTTGATGAAAGTGAAAATGGAGAGTGAAAAAGTTGGCTTAAAGCTCAACGTTCAGAAAACTAAGATCATAGGATCCAGTCGCATCACTTCATGGCAAATACATTTGGAAACGGTGGAAACAGTGGCTGACTTTATTTTTCTGGGCTCCAAAATCACTGCAGATGGTGATTACAGCCATGAAATTAAAAGACACTTACTCCTTGGAAGGAAAGTTATGACCAACCTAGACAGCATATTGAAAAGCAGAGACATTACTTTGCCAACAAATGTCCATCTAGTCAAGGCTATGGTTTTTCCAGTAGTCATGTATGGATGTGAGAGTTGGACTATAAAGAAAGCTGAGCACCGAAGAATTGATGCTTTTGAACTGTGGTGTTGGAGAAGACTTTTGAGAGTCCCTTGGACTGCAAGGAGATCCAACCAGTCGATCCTAAGGGAGATCAGTCCTGAGTGTTCATTGGAGGGACTGATGTTGAAGCTAAAACTCTAATACTTTGGCCACCTGATGTGGAGAGCTGACTCATTTGAAAAGACCCTGATTCTGGGAAAGACTGAGGGCAGGAGGAGAAGGAAACAACAGAGGATGAGATGGTTGGATGGCATCACTGACACAACGGACATGGGTTTGAGTGGACTCCGGGAGTTGGTGATGGACAGGGAGGCCTGGTGTACTGTGGTTCATGGGGTCACAAAGAGTCGGACACAACTGAGCGACTGAACTGAATTGAACTGATAGAATGTAACAGAGACTTCCAACTACAGTTCCAAGGATTTACTGCCCAGCTAAGACAGCCGTAGTAGTGAATTACAAGACCAATGTTACAACAGCCTACTGTTTTAGTCAGATTACTTCTTTTCACCTGGTATCATTACACTGTACATATTCATACTCATATATACTGGTCAAGAGAAGAGAGCTTTGGTCAGTGGTAGAACAAACAGAACCAAATCCTAGTATGGTTTGATAGTTAACATTTGCTCCAACATTTGCTCTAAAGCATTGTCCAAAACTTGAGACAATTTCTCATGCCTATAGCATGAACCAAAAGAATTCTAGAACCTCAAAACACATAGCCCAGCAAGGAGATCACTCTGTCTCTAAAGGGAGCCTGGGACTGTGAATCACACTGTCTCAGGTCCAATTCCTGGTTCTCATAATATTTAGCTGTGTGGCTCTGGGCAGGCATTCACTTAACCCTCTTGAGCCCCTTCTCTCTCATCTCTAAAATGAGGGTGATGATACCTATCTGACAAGATAATGTGAGGATTCAACTATTTATGTCTCTGCTTCCAGTGACTGGCACATGGCAAGCACTCAATAAACGTAGTTATTATTATACATGGATAATAATTATAACAGTCGCAAAAATGTAAAATGATTCATAAGAGCACAGCAGACTGAGGCATAGCTGAAATTGCTACAATTCACTGCCCAAACGACATACAACATTTACCTGCAGTTCAATTTTCCTTTTTTACCAAATTAAGTCCTGCAGTGTGATGGAGAAGAATGATTCTTTGCCAGGATTGTAGATATACTTCCGAGGTGAAATACAAAATGAGAACCTGTCTCACTGCAACCGAGTAGGCTTGTGGTGACGTTTCTACTGAAGCTGTCAGTAGAGGATCTGAAAGAATTTTGCAAAGTACTGGACATGATGTTCAGCTACTTAAAAAGCTGACAAGTACTAAGCAATATATTGCCTTGTTATAAATAGCAAGTGAGTGTCACGTTCTTTTCTCTCTTCACCAGATTACATGATTGACTAAGTCACCATATGTTAAGTGGAAACAAATGTTTAAAGGCTTCTAACTAAGCAATATTTCTATCTTTCTTCTAAGTCTGATATTTTTTACCATGAATACATTTTAAAATTAATTTTTATTGGAGTGTGGTTAATTTACAGTGTTGTGTTTCTGCTGTACAGCCAAGTGAGTCAGTTAAATATGTACATATATTCACTCTTTTTTAGAGTCTATCGCCTTATAGGTCATTACAGAGTACTGAGTAGAGTTCCCTGTGCTATACGATAGGTCTTTACTAGTTACCTGTTTTATAGATAGTAGTGTGTATAGGTCCATCCCAATTTCCCAATTTATCCCTCCCACCTATTTCCCCCTTGGTAACCCTAAGTTTGTTTTTTACATCTGTGATTCTATTTCTGTTTTATAAATAGGTTTGTTTGCACCATTTTAAAATATTTCACATATAAGTGGTATCACGTGGTCTTTGTCTTTCTCCGTCTTACTTCATTCAGTATAACAATCTCTAGGCCCATCCTAGTTGCTGTAAATGGCACTATTTCATTCTTTTTTATAGCTGAGTACTATTCCATTGTTTATATGTACCACATTTTCTTCATTCATTGAACTGTCAATGGGTATTCAGGTTGCTTTTATGTCCTGATTATTGAAATAGTGTGGCAATGCACATTGGGGTGCATGTATCTTTTCTAATTATGGTCTTCTCCAGATTTATGCCCAAGAGTGGGACTGCTAGGTCACATGGTAGCTCTATTTTTGGTTTTTTAAGGAACTCCATAGTGTTCTCCATAGTGCTGTACCAATTTACATCTTCACCAAGAGTGTAGGAGGGCGCCCTTGTCTTCACACCCTCTCCTGTATTTCTTTGTCAGTTTTTGATGATGGCCATTCTGACCAGTATGAGTACATTTTTAACTATTCTAACACTAACATTTTAGCTACCCTAACATTTAAGTCAACCAGAGTTGTTTAAGAAATAGACAAACGTGGACTTCTTGGTGATCCAGTGGTTAGGAATCACCTCCCAATGCAGGATACGTGGGTTTAGTCCCTGCTCTGGGAAGATTCCACATGCCATGGGGCAATTAAGCCAGTGTGCCGCAATCACTGAGCCCACACTCTAGAGCCCGTGCTTTGCAATAGGAGAAGCCAATGCAATGAGAAGCCCACGCACCACAATGAAGGGCAGCCCCTACATGCTGCAGCTAGAGAAAGCCCGTGCACAGCAGCAAAGGCCCAGTGCAGCCATAAATAAATATTTTTAAAAATAAATAGACAAATGTGAAGATATCTTACAAAATGAAAAATCAGTTTAGTGTATGGATTCCAAACTCTGTGAAAGTCACCATGAGCCTATTTCCCAGGGTTGGTTTCTTTCCTGCCGTGTGGTCTGTGGCTGACTCAGCTGCCCAGATTCCCTGCCTGGGCTTGGGTAGAATCCAGGTGCAAAGCCTGCCATTTAGGAAGATCATTTTAAGGTTTATTTATTTAGGTCTTTGATTTTTCGCATCAGCATTTTGTAATTTTCCACACGTAGAACCTGTACACATTTTGTTAAGTGTATAACCCAAGTATTTCATTTTCTTTGGAATAAACCATAAATGGTGGAAAGGTTAAGAATCTTGAAAATTTTGTTTTTATTAACAGCAACAAATAAACAGATCTTAAATGTGCAGTTTCAGTGGGTTTTAGCAACTGTATACACTGTCACCACTGAACAATACAGCATAGAGAATATTTCTGTAGATGAAAGAGTGGATGTTCTTCACCCCCCATGACACATTCACTGTTCTTTAAAAAAAAAAATTTGGCCACATCCAGCAGCTTGTGGGCCCTTAGTTTCCCAACTAGGGATAGAACCCTCGCTCTCTGCATTGGAAGGCAGAGTTTTAATCACTGGACCACCCGGGAAGTCCCAACATAGAGAACATTTCTGTCACCAAAGAAAGTTTCCAACATTCCTTGGAATACCTCTTTCCAGTCAATTACTGATCCCATATTCTCACACTTAGGCCCACAATGTCTTCTCATTTTGTTCCTAGGGCTAAAAAGTTATTAAACTCTAAACTGTATTAACATGGAATTTTACATCATCTTAGGTTAGATTGCCCCACATAATGGTGACTGTCTGAAAGAGCTTATGTTGGAAGAATGAGATACTGATGTCAATTAAAATATTGGTGACCTTGTTCAAAAAATGTTTCTTAATGAAATTTTTAAACATTTTCTTATAAGAGTATTTAATTGAAGTGATACTTTTTTTTTCTATTTTGAACTTTTAGAGTTTGAAAGTTCATTATTCTGATTGAAAATTTTATTTCGAATGTTTTGACTTCATGCGCAAAGATAGATGGATAGAAGTAAAACTAGGGAGAAATGTGGATCATTTTTTACGTGTCTCTGCATTTTTCCAAACTTTTTGCTACAACCATATGCTGCTCTTAGAATAAAGCAATAACATTTGTGTAAAATGTATTTTTAAAATAATCATGTTGAATCCCTGTATATGACCTTTGGTCAAAGTGTCAGGTAAGTGTTCTCATTTAAGAAGCCCCACAGTCTACCAGCTGTGGTACTTCTGTTTCTCCTCACCTAAACAATAATTGGCCCCCTTGGTGCTTTTATATGGACTGTGATGCATTCTGGGAAAAGATAAAAGACACCATTATATATAAGAGAAAGTGTTGACCAGGTTTGTTATACTCACAGGAAGAGGCAAAGTTCCATTTCTCAGAATTTTAATATATATTCTTTCCAGCTCATAATACATATAATTTCTTTTTCTCTCTTTTTTTTGAGGAAAAATGAGTAGAGATTTAAAAAGCAATGTGAGTTCAGTGAAATGATCATGCCACCTGTGCTGGACTGGATTTACCTGACCTTGGTATTCAAAACCCTGATGCTTCACAGCTGCTAATGAATCATGCTTCAGGCAAGCTAGGTGTTGAGTTTATGTTTCATTTACATGCATTCCACTTTTGTGGATACCCTAAAATTAATGCTGAATATGCCCTATTGATAACTACGCCATGAGATAAATCAGCTTAACTGCTTTAATAGCTTTACCTTTTATTAGAACCACTATAATTAATCTTTGACAATGAAACATTTCTTGATTAAACATTTTAAATACCAAATATAATTGTTTAAGCTTAGTTACAGTCTATTAACTGCCCCCCTTTTTTTGGAGGTTAATAACAGTTTACTTCAGTGTTGTTTACTAGAACTTTCTGTGCAACAGAAATGATCTCTCCCTGTGCTACCAAATGTGTGAGATGCCAGCCACACATGACCAGTAAGCCCTTGAAATGTGGCCAGTGTGACTCAGGAATTGACTCCCCTTTATTTGATTTTAAACAAATTACCATTTAGATTTAAATAACCCCATGTGGCCAGTGGCTACTGTGTTGGCTGGCGAAGTTTCAAAGAGTAAGGTTCAAACAAAGATAAAAGACAGCTCCCACTGTATACAAGGAAATGGCAATCCACTCTGGGACTATTGTCTGGAGAATCCCTCGGACAGAGGAGCCTGGTAGGCTACAGTCCATGGAGTCGCAAAGAGTCGGACATGACTGAACGACTTCACTTCACTTCACTTCACTGTATACAAAGATTTTTCGGTCGTGTATGAATTGGATATTCAGCTTCTGTCGCTGAAATTCATAACTGTGTGAGAAACATGAGGTCTGCTGAAACCAAAGAAACAAAATGGTGATTAACTTGCTTTCATATTTTAATGTGATTTATAGACATGTTAGACCAATCAAGACCAGATTGCTTTTCTGATATGAAGGAACAAAACATTCAGTACTTTGGACAACACCTTCCGCTTCCCATTCTGTGTCTTAGAGATGGTTGATTGATTACCTAAGTTCATTGTCATTGAGTAATTAGAAGTATTTTTGGTCTATGGCCATAGCACCCTGAACACTCCTGATTTCATCTCATCTTGGAAGCTAAGCAGGGTCTGGCATGATTAGTACTTGCATGGGAGAAGCATTTTTGTAAACAACGGTTTCAGTTTTGTAGAATGATTGAAGGGTTATTCCTTAAGGCAGTTCAGTTCAGTTTAGTTCAGTCGCTCAGTCATGTCCAACTCTTTGCCACCCATGAACCACAGCATGCTAGGCCTCCCTGTCCATCACCAACTCCTGGAGCCTACCCAAACTCATGTCCATCGAGTCGGTGATGCCATCCAACCATCTCATCCTCTGTCGTCCCCTTCTCCTCCTGCCCTCAATCTTTCCCAGAATCAGGGTCTTTTCAAATGAGTCAGCTCTTTGCATCAGGTGGCCAAAGTATTGGAGTTTCAGCTTCAACATCAGTCCCTCCAATGAATACCCAGGACTGATCTCCTTTAGGATGGACTGGGTTGGATCTCCTTGCAGTCCAAGGGACTTTTAGGAGTCTTCTCCAACACCACAGTTCAAAAGCATCAATTCTTCGGCACTCAACTTTCTTTATAGTCCAACTCTCATATCCATACATGACTACTGGAAAAGCCATAGCCTTGACTTTGTTGACAAAGTAATGTCTCTGCTTTTTAATATGCTGTCTAAGTTGGTCATAACTTTCCTTCCAAGGAGTAAGCATCTTTTAATTTCATGGCTGCAGTCACCATCTGTAGTGATTTTGGAGCCCAAAAAATAGTTAGCCACTGTTTCCATTACTTCCCTGTCTATTTGCCATGAAGTGATGGGACGAGATGCCATGATCTTCGTTTTCTGAATGTTGAGCTTTAAGCCAACTTTTTCACTCTCCTCTTTCACTTTCATCAAGAGGCTCTTTAGTTCTTCTTCACTTTCTGCCATAAGGGTGGTGTCATCTGCATATCTGAGGTTATTGATATTTCTCCTGGCAATTTTGATTCCAGCTTGTGCTTCATCCAGCCCAGCATTTCTCATGATGTACTCTGCATATAATTTAAATAAGCAGGGTGACAATATACAGCCTTGATGTACTTGTTTTCCTATTTGGAACCAGTCTGTTGTTCCATGTCCAGTTCTAACTGTTGCTTCCTGACCTGCATACAGGTTTCTCAGGAGGCAGGTCAGGTGGCCTGGTATTCCCATCTCTTTCAGAATTTTCCACAGTTTCTTGTGATCCACACAGTCAAAGGCTTTGGCATAGTCAATAAAGCAGAAATAGATGTTTTTTTTTTCTGAAACTCTCTTGCTTTTTTTGATGATTCAGCGGATGTTAACAATTTGACTTCTGGTTCCTCTGCCTTTTCTAAAACCAGTTTGAACATCTGGAAGTTCACAGTTCACATACTGCTGAAGACTGGCTTAAAGAATTTTGAGCATTACTTCACTAGCATGTGAGATGAGTGCAATTGTGCGGTAGTTTGAGCATTCTTTGGCATTGCCTTTTTTGGGATTGGAATGAAAACTGACCTTTTCCAGTCCTGTGGCCACTGCTGAGTTTTCCAAATTTGCTGACATATTGAGTGCAGCACTTTCACAGCATCACCTTTTAGAATTTGAAGTAGCTGAACTGGAATTCCATCACCTCCACTAGCTTTGTTCGTAGTGATGCTTCCTAAGGCCCACTTGACTTCACATTCCAGGATGTCTGGCTCTAGGTGAGTGATCAGACCATGGTGATTATCTGGGTCTTGAAGATCTTTTTTGTACAGTTCTTCTGTGTATTCTTGCCACCTCTTCTTAATATCCTCTGCTTCTGTCAGGTCCATACCATTTCTGTCCTTTATCGAGCCCATCTTTGCGTGAAATGTTCCCTTGATATCTCTAATTTTCTTAAAGAGATCTCTCATCTTTCCCATTCTATTGTTTTCCTCTATTTCTTTGCATTGATCGCTGAGGAAGGCTTTCTTATCTCTCCTTGCTATTCTTTGGAACTCCGCATTCAAATGGGTATATCTTTCCTTTTCTCCTTTGCTTTTTGCTTCTCTTCTCACAGCTATTTGTAAGGCCTCCTCAGACAGCCATTTTGCTTTTGTGCATTTCTTTTTCTTGGGGATGGTCTTGATCCCTGTCTCCTGTATAATGTTATGAACCCATGTCCGTAGTTCATCAGGCACTGTATCTATCAGATCTAGTCCCTTAAATCTATTTCTCACTTCCATTGTATAATCATAAGGGATTTGACTTTGGTCATACCTGAATGGTCTAGTGGTTTTCCCCACTTTCTTCAATTTAAGTCTGAATTTGGCAATAAGGAGTTCATGATCTGAGCCACAGTCAGCTCCCCATCTTGTTTTTGCTGACTGTATAAAGCTTCTCCATCTTTGACTGCAAAGAACATAATCAATCTGATTTGGTGTTGGCCATCTGGTGATGTCCATGTGTAGAGTCTTCTCTTGTGTTGTTGGAAGAGGGTGTTTGGTATGACCAGTGGGTTCTCTTGGCAAAACTCTATTAGCCTTTGTCCTGCTTCATTTTGTACTCCAAGGGCATATTTGCCTGTTACTCCAGGTGTTTCTTTGGAGAAGGCAATGGCACCCCACTCCAGTACTCTTGCCTGGAAAATCCCATGGATGGAGGAGTCTGGAAGGCTGCAGTCCATGGGGTCGCTAAGAGTCGGACACGACTGAGCGACTTCGCTTTCACTTTTCACTTTCATCCATTGGAGAAGGAAATGGCAACCCACTCCAGTGTTCTTGCCTAGAGAATCCCAGGGACGGGAGAGCTTGGTGGGCTGCCGTCTATGGGGTTGCACAGAGTCAGACACGACTGAAGTGACTTAGCAGCAGCTTAGCAGCCATGTGTTTCTTGACTTCCTACTTTTGCATTCCAGTCCCCTATAATAAAAAGGACATCTTTTTTTGGGTGTTATGTCTAGAAGGTCTTGTAGGTCTTCATAGAACCATTCAACTTCAGCTTCTTCAGTGTTACTGGTCGGGGCATAGACTTGGGTTGAATGGTGATATTGAATGATTTGCCTTGGAAACGAACAGAGGATCATTCTGTTGTTTTTGAGATTGCATCCAAGTACTGCATTTCGGACTCTTTTGTTGACTATGATGGCTACTCCATTTCTTCTAAGGGATTCCTGCCCACAGTAGTAGATATAATGGTCATCTGAGTTAAATTCACCCATTCCAATCCGTTTTAGTTCACTGATTCCTAAAATGTCGATGTTTACTCTTTGCCATCTCCTGTTTGACCGCTTCCAATTTGCCTTGATTCATGGACCTAACATTCCAAGTTCCTATGCAATATTGCTCTGTACAGCTTCGGACCTTGGTTCTATCACCAGTCACATCCACAACTGGGTGTTGTTTTTCCTTTGGATCCATCCCTTCATTTTTTCTGAAGTTATTTCTTCACTGATCTCCAGTAGTATATTGGGCACCTACCAACATGGGGAGTTCCTCTTTCAGTGTCCTATCTTTAGGCAAGGGGGCATAAAATGACTGATGGGGAGTGATGGGAAAAGTTTGGTACAGTTCACTCTGTTTAGGATTTTATTCTCATGAGCTTTATGTATATTTCTGACAGACAAATATGTGAAAAAAATCATTACATCTTAAAAAAAATAAAAGGAAGAAATTGAATCAGTGTAATCCATAGTGCTTTCACGCCTGTGTATTCACAAGTAATTATTAGCCTAATAATAACAGCCTGAACATGGCCACTAGGATAAGTATTCACGTGTTTTGGTGTCAGGTGTTCATTTCCTTGTAATTATTTTTAAAACTTGAAGCATGACTTCTCCTTACATTATTGGGAAAGGGATGTTTTCCTCTTGAAAATTACTCAGAGCCCAGAGTTGTACCATCTTTTCTTAATGAGAAGTTTCCTTTCATCATTTTCTTCATGAAATTTCACTGCTCCTGCCCACATTTTCCATCTTATTCTCCGTTCCAGGGCATGGAAACAGCTTTATGGAAAGGCTGGCTTTGTGCCATTACCAAGAGGACAGAGCAACCTTGAGGCCCTTGGACATGAAACCCCACCCCTGTTGCTCTGTGCCCGGGCTTGCACATCGGACCTCCCTGGGACACGGTGGCCCTCCAGGTCTGCAACTCCACCATCTTTCACGAGTCAGCTACAGTGAGATGAAGAATGGCCCTCTCAGGTTCTCACTTGTCCTGCCTCTCATGGGCTTCCCATTTGGACCCAAGAACATTGCAATCAGCTCACCTTGACAGAGGTCTGTTCTGAATGGTTCTCCTTCCTCCACAAAATTCCTTGCAGATTTCTGAAGACAGTCCACTGAAGACTTCAAAGTCTGGGAGCCCAGGCCTTGTGGACCAAGACAACTGAACCAGTGCAACCTCCTCCATGGCTGTCCCTGCTCCGGAGGATGGCTGGCCAGGAGGGCCATATGGGTAAATTGTAAATGGGACTGAGAAAGCCCTGGGCATAATCAGAAGCCTCCACACTGTTACTGCTGCCTCTAGGACTGGCTTAGCACACAGAGGAAAGACATGCCCTCGGGGACAACATAGTCACAGCCGGCTGTGTGAATTACCCATACCCGGCTCCAACCTCTCCACTTCTTAACAGAATTGATACACAGGCAAGGACAGCTAGGATCATTGGACACTAAATCCTGAAGACAACAGCACTGTGACCATCTTAGGAAATGAATAGCGAAAGTGTTGTAACTTCTCACTTTCCTGTGCTCAGTCGCTAAGTTGTGTCCAACTCTTTGCCACCCCATGGACTGCAGCCCACCAGGCTCCTCTGTCCATGGGATTTTCCAGGCAAGAATACTGGAGTGGGTTGCCATTTCCTTCTCCAGGGCCTCCCTTTCTTAATGGAAGATAAAATCTGTGCATCCCCATCTATCTCTCTGGGAGTTAGAACTCATTTGGCTGTGGCTGCAGTGTTCTCGGAAGGCTGGAATGCTCTGGATTCCTCCATCCACCACTATGCCAGCACATGGATCAGACAAGGGTCCTCTGAAAACAGCAATGTGCCCCCTACCATGCAAGGAGCCCCTCTGGTGGACTGATACAGATTCAAGCCTAAATATCTGATCAGTTACCGTCTCAAAGCAGAATTCAGATCCACCTCATTTCTATTAGATTTTTCAATTTATCAAATACTTATAGAGTATTTACTATGTGCCAGTTCTGTACATTACAAATGCTTCAAAAGTAAGTATGTAGAAGCACTAACTCATTTAATCCTCATATAAAAACCCTACACATTTTTTATTGTCGTTTTTGGATACATCTTTTCATCTTTCCAGTCCAGTTCCCACTGACTATTAGGACCAAACTGTGAACCCAGACTAAACAAACATGTGTGTTCCAATGCAATTCCAAGCCACTTTTGAGAAAGGAATGGCTACCCACTCCAGTATTCTTGCCTGGAGAATTCCACGGACAGAGGACCCTGGCAGGCTACTACAGTCCATGGGGTCACAAAGACTCGGACACAACTGAGCGACTTTTACTTTCTCTGGAAATTTAATCAAAGTCATTAAAAGCAAAACACCCTAGTCCGTAACTTCAATATAACCTATACATTTTCTAGAATGGCTGAAGAAGAAAATGAAAGTAATCTTGTTTCAATCTAAATGTCCATTGACAGATGAATGGACAAAGAAGATATAGTACATATATACAATGGAATACTACTCAGTCATTGAAAACCAATACAATATTGTAAAGTAAAAAAAAAATGTGAACAGTAAAAAGCAGAGACATTACTTTGCAAACAAAGAAAAAAAAAGAATTAAACAATACCATTTGCAGCCACATGGATGGACTGTCTTATTAGGTGAAGTAAGTCAGACAGGGAAAGACAAATACCATGTGAGATCAACTTACATTTGGAATCTAAACTACGGTACAAATGAACTTATCTATGAAACAAACAGATTTGCAGACACAAAGCACAGACTTGTTGCCAAGGGGGAGGGGGGGTTGGGGGGTTTGGAATAAGCAGATGCAAGCTCTTATATATAGAATGGATAAACACCAAGGTCCTATTGTAGAGTGAAGGAAACTATATTCAATATCCTGGGATAAACCATAATGGAAAAGAATATGAAAAGAAAATATATGTATAGCTGAGTCACTTTGCTGTACAGCAGAATTTAACACAACATTGTAAATCAACTGTACTTCAGTAAAATACAAAAAAAATACTTCAGTTTCCTTGCCAGTCGTCACTTCTCTCCTCAAGCCCCCTTCACACCAGCAGGGAGAAACCTGATATTTCACTTCAGTTCAGTTCAGTTTAGTCACTCAGTCATGTCCGACTCTTTACGACCCCATGGACTGCAGCACGCCAGGCCTCCCTGTCCATCACCAACTCCCGGAGTCCACCCAAACTCATGTCCATTGAGTCGGTGATGCCATCCAACCATCTCATCCTCTGTCATCCCCTTCTCCTCCTGCCTTCAATCTTTCCCAGCATCAGGGTCTTTTCAAATGAGTCAGCTCTTTGCATTTTCGCATTAGACCATTATATCTACTACTGTGGGCAAGAATCCCTTAGAAGAAATGGAATAGCCATCACAGTCAACGAAAGAGTCCAAAATGTCGTACTTGGATGCAGTCTCAAAAACAACAGAATGCTCTCTGTTGGTTTCTGAGGCAAACCGGTAATCCAAGTCTATGCCCTGACCAGTAATGCTGAAGAAGCTGAAGTTGAATGTTTCTCTGAAGACCTACAAGACCTTTTAGAACTAACAACCTGATATTTACTGAATGCTTGTTCTAAGCCAGGTGCCATGTTTCCCACCTCAGGCCGACCATTTTAATGAGTCATCACCCTGAACTCAGAGAGGTTAAGTAAAGGACGTATAGGCCTCTGCCATTAAGTGGAAGATCCTGGATTCAAGCCCCCTCTGTCCCCCTTTTAGAAGGCGGAGACCTTGCCTGTTTGTCTGCGTGCATCTAGCACTTGCACGATGTGCAATTCGTGTCTGCAGAATGGAAACAGATTCCAGTCTTCCTGACTCTAAGGCGCTCACTAGGATTATGTGCTATTGTCTTTCTAAAATCCTAGCCTGACCTCACCGCTAACTGGTAAGGAACAGCAGCCCTTTATTCTCCAGGGACTAGAGCGTCATGGAGGCTCTATCACAATGCTTTTCAAACTGTAGCTTGAGAATGATGAAGTCTTCAAAAAAAATGAAACCTGTGGAAGAATGTATTGCAGGGGAGTGAGGTAAGTGTTGCCCGGGAAGCATGTGTGTGTGCACTGAAGGTTGAACGTCATCCTTGCTGTCCTTTGACCTCTCTCTCTGCCTTTGCACATATTGTTGCCCCATCTGGAATGTTCCTCCTCTTGCTCAGTCTGGGGACCTCCAGCTGTCCTTCAAGTCAGCCACTCCATTCTCACCTGTTTAATTCTCACCCCTTCCTCTGTTTCCTGGGTGGTGGTCACTTGTTTGCAGCTCTCTCCCAGTGCTGTGGGTAAAGGTGGGGACCAAGTCCTGTTGCTTTTTATCTTTCAAATACCTGTAACAGAGCTGGTCTCAGGAGGACTCTGAAATGTTCAGTCTTTCATAGATCCCTGCCTGCAGTTCACCTTTATTGAACATCCATTTATTTCTTAATATGTCATAATTTCCCATTATTGTCATATTCCGCTTTTAACAGCAACATAATTCCTCTGTGACCAAAGCTTAAAAATAATGAAAAGGTTGAAGACAACTCATATTCATTAGGATTCTTAGATTTGTCTTGAACGAGCTGAGGACCACATAACACATCGGTGATGGCATCTGCTTTTTGTTTCCCCCTGCTCCCAGTACTGATGGAAGTGTGTTAGTCGCTCAGTTGTATCTGACTCTCTGTGACCCCATGGCCTGCTGCCCACTAGATTTCTCTGTCCAGGATTTCCCAGGCAAGAATACTGGAGTGGGGTGCCATTCCCTTCTTCAGGGGGATATTCCTGACACGGATTGAACCCAGGTCTCCCACATTACAGGCAGATCCTTAACTTCCTGAGCCACCAAGGAAGCTCCAATATTGATGGAACCCCATTTAAATTAAGAATGCCATTGATGCATATTTCAGAAGATCCATTCACTTTTTAGTGTAAGGAAGTGGTGATCAGGGAGCTCAAACTGGTGCTCTGTGACAACGTAGAGGGTGAGATGGGGTGGGAGGTGGGAGAGAGGTTCAAGAGGGAGGGGACATGTGTATACCTATAGCTGATTCACGTTGATGTATGGCAGAAACCAACACAATATTGTAAAGCAGTTATCCTTCAATTAAAAATAAATTTAAAAAATTATTAAAAAGGAGAAGTCAAAAGTATGAGGCAATTAGATGAGTAGATAAGAGTGTATTTTTAAGAGAGCTTTTGTGGCATGTGTATCTCCTTCCTAATGTTTGAGCAATTTAAATAAAAATTTAAGTTGTTAAAAAAGAAAGAAACATGATCAAAAAGAGGCTGATT
Source organism: Bos mutus (assembly GCF_027580195.1). Lineage (NCBI taxonomy): Eukaryota > Metazoa > Chordata > Mammalia > Artiodactyla > Bovidae > Bos > Bos mutus. The sequence continues at coordinate 20,453,967 of NC_091627.1, forward strand.
GACACTGTAGAAATAAAGCAGGACAAAAAGATGAGTGAAACTTACACTCTGGGATTTGAAATTCTCTCTTCATAAATAGATTGATTACAGGCAACAAAAGACACTTAAAGGTAAGAAGCCTCATGGAACTCTGGCTAAACCTGAAAATAATTCCCCCCACCCCATCAATTTCATGCTTGTTCTTTATTTTTCCATTACAACAGCTGCCTTTGGGAACACCTAGAGTAAATTCGAGAAAAATAAGTAAAGAAGATCAGTTACCAGTCTAATGTGGGGTGGATGGTTTGCTTTTCTTTCCGCCTACGCAGCACCTATGCTTCAGGACTGAAATGCTGCAAGAATGCTGGGCCGCGCTTTCCAGCCCAACCGCAAGGCCACTCCATTCATGAGCGGAGTGGCTCTGTGCTGGAACACGCTCAGCGCACAGACTTGTGGGCTACATTCTTGGCCCTACACTTCAGGGCAGTGTAAACAGCTGAAGTGGCCACCTTTGTAGATACCAATCCCGGGTTTTTTACAAATGACTGTAAGGTTTTACCTCCTCTCAGCAGAGTTTCAGGCTATAAATAGAAGAGAACTAGGTATTTACCTGCCTTCCCCACAGCTCCTGCACCGACTACAGAGAATGTAAGGTAACCTTGGAGACAGCCATGAATCACTGCGGCCAATCCTTGTCCTCATCTCAGTAAAGGAGAGTGGAGATGAAGGAGGGAGATGACAGCTCCCAATGGGACTGGCTTGTACTTACTTATACAAGTTCAAACCTTCTTACCATCACACACCATCAGAATGCAGATCTCCCAGAAACTACCCCTATCACAGCCATTTGCTTGGACTGAGGGTCACTGAGGTCATCTTAGATTCGGCAATCAATTCAGAATCATAGGCAATGAGAACTAGAGCAACCCCTTGAACAATGTGGGGCTTTAGGGGAGCCCACCCTGTGCAGTTGAAAACAACTTTTTCTTTTTGGCTGTGCTGGGTCTTCACTGCAGTGCGGGCTTTTCTCTAGTTGCAGAGAGTGGAGGCAACTCTCTAGTTGTGGTGCTCGGGCTTCTCATTGCAGTGACTTCTCCTGTTGCGGAGAAGGGCTCTAGGACTCACAGGCTTCAGGAGTTGCAGCACATGGGCTCAGTAGTTGTGGCTCCCGGGCTCTAGAGCACAGGCTTAGAGTTGTGGCATATGGGCTTAGTGGAAAAGACTCTTGAGAGTCCCTTGGACAGCAAAGAAATCAAACCAATCAGCCCTAAAGGAAATCAACCCTGAATATTCATTGGAAGGACTGCTGCTGAAGCTGAAGCTCCAATCCTTTGGCCACCTGATGCAAAGAGCTGACTCACTGGAAAAGACCCTGATGCTGGGAAAGATTAAAGGCAGGAGGAAAAGGGGACAACAGAGGACGAGATGGTTGGATGGCATCACCAATTCAATGGACATGAATTTGAGCAAGCTCTGGGAGATGATAAAGGACGGGGAAGCCTGGCGTGCTGCAGTCCATGGGGATGCAGAGTCAGACACAACTTAGCAACTGAATAACAATGGGCTTAGTTTCTCAGAGGCATGTGGGACCTTCCTGGATCAGGGATCGAACTGAGTGGCAGGTCTCCTGCATTGGCAGGCAGTTTCTTTACCACTGAGCCACCACATACAACTTTATAGTATGTTTTCCTGTTTGTGGTTCCCCTGTGAGTTCCGCATCTGTGGGTTCGACCAACCTGGGATCATGTAATCCTGCAGTATTTGTTGAAAAAAAATCCACATGTAACTGGACTTGTGTTACTCAAGGGTCAACGGTTTGATGGAATTTTACAGTTAGCCTCCAGGTGAGATTAACAGGGTGGTTTCTCTTATGCCATAGCTGGCCAAGGGCCGGGCTGGGGCTGCCACACCTTGGGGCCATTACAGTAGAAAGTTTCCTCTCCTAGATCCAAGCCCACCCTTCTACACTGTTCTGTCCCCCTGGGGCTGGGCCCTGCAGACCCCATGGCCCTTCCTTCCCTGAGGGCTGGCTGGGTGCTGAGAAGGAAGCAGTGGTGGGAGAATGGATGGCAAGAGGAGACTTCCCTTTTTCTAGCTCCTGTCAGCATCCCTGCAGTGACAGGGCGCTGCGTGGCTCATTTGCAGATACCTTTGGTCACTCCAGCACCAGCCATGGTGTTCTCGGAAGGGCCAGCACTAGTGGCTGTAGCCCCATTAAGTGTGTGTACCAGTGTCCCTCCCCGATCAGACTTGAGCACCAACCACTAGCTGGGTGTCTCCTTCACCAGAGCACTGGTGTGGCATCTCCTCCAGAGATGTGAAGACCTCTCCTGTGGGCTCCCGCGTTATGTGAGTGCTACTTCATCCTGGTGGGTGGCACCTGCTCCCTGAACTATTACTATTTGCTACCTCGAGGTCCCTTTTTGCTACTTCAGCCTCCTTGTATTAACTCCCTCTGAAGCAATACCTACCGTGGTTTTTCTACTGGACCCTGCTTGGTACTTGGTATTAAGAGCGTGTTGTACCATCTTCAGAACAAATACATCTTACTGAAAACATCTAAGGCATTTGTTACTTTCTGTTCAATAGATCCAATGCATGGACAAATGTGATGCTCTGAGAGGTGTAAAGACAGGATGTCTGCAGACTAGATTATGGCAAGGACAGAGAAAAGGACACTCTAGAATATAGTGCTGATTCCTTAACAGTTGTAACTTCTTTCTCCCCAAGTTATTTCATTTAAATATTAATATGCAAAAGTTAGTATGAATTCACTGTATCAACAAGAATGGGCTCTGAAAATTTAAAGTCAATGTCATTCATTCTCAAGCAGCATCTGCTTAATTGGAAACAAGAGATCTGGCAACTGTTAATCCTCCACTAGGTGGCAATCATTACACAAATTCATGTTCGACTCCCATGACTCTAATAGCCAACAAACAGATTTGACAGTTAAATTTTACTGCTCTGAAGCAACCCACAGCAATTGGGGGTGTGCCAAAGGTACAACACTGGTTTGGTGTGAGGCTGTTTTGAGTCTTTCACTCACTGACTTGTAGCAGAGACTGCTGTGTATGCTTAGCCTGCTAGGCTCCTCAGTCCATGAGATTTTCCAGGTAAGAATACTGGAGTGGGTGGTCATTTCCTCATCCAGGGGAATCTTCCCAACCCAGGGATCGAACCCTCATCTCCTGCATTACAGGCAGATTCTTTACCCACTGAGCCACCAGTGGAACCCCACAGCAGAGACTGCTAGTTGTCCCAAAGCATACTAGTTAGGATAGGCTCAATTATGTCACAGTAATAAATTATTAATAGCTCCAAACAAATTAAAATGATTTGACACATTTCATGCTGCATGCAGACTGCCAGGGCAATTCCATGCAGTCAGTCTCAGGGATCCAGGCTGACGGGGACCCCTGGATCTTAGAGCTGCATCACATACAACATATGGCTTTTCTGCATCACCTACAACATATGGCTTTCTGGGGCAGGAAGAGCTACTGCAGAATGATGTGTGGTCTTTTCACCACATCACTGCCTCCTAGTAGCTAACTGGCTAGAACTTCTCACGTGGTCTTACTAGGAGGCTGTCTTCCTGCCTGGATGGGAGAATCAGATCGTCATGTCCAACCACATCGTGTATCTATTCTTCTTTCTTCAACAGCAATAGAACTCTGTTAGCTGGACATGAGGCTGCAACTCCGTCAATGAAGATTCCACTTCTAAATCTAAGGGGCTATGTTGGGTGTAACCTGATGTGGGGTGTAGGAAGTGTCCTCAAGGAGAGGTGTACCCTTCTCTGTAGCAGGCAACAATGTTTGCTAACGTTTTACCCAACTGCCGAGCTTCTCAAACCCTGCTGCTGCTTTATCAACTAAGTTTATACAATATTCTCAACCCGGTGTTGTCACTTCAATTTTCACAGCATCTTCACCCAGATTAGATCCCAACTCAAGAAATCATGTTGTTTCATCAATAAGAAGTAACTCATCTATCAAACTTATTTTTTATAACAAATGTAACAATATGAAAAAAAATTGACATACTGCAAGAATTACCACAATGTGACACAGACATGAAATGAGCAAATGATTTTAGGAAAAGTGCTCATGGACTTGCTGGACACAGGGAGGCCAAACCTTCAGTTTTTAAAAATCACAGTATCGCAAAGCATAGTAAAATGAGGTATGCCCGCACACAGAGATGGGCAGTGCTGTTCAGGACAGAGTGGGGAGGAAGAGCCTGGAGGCCAGGTTTAACGATGTTTACTTTAACAGTTGTAAAAAGAAGAGACGAAACACCAGAAGTTGGAGTGAGGAAAAAGATTCATTTATGTAACGTCTATAATTTACAGAGGGCTTTCGTTTACATGATCTCACTTTACTCTCAGAATGATTTGCAAAGTAAAATACTGTCACATTTCACAAGTAAGGAGCTGCTACTTAGAAAAATGCTACCACCTGTGGCCATGCTGCCTTTGTGGGTTTTGGGGGCATCACCTTCTTTAGCTATTTTTTCCCTCCTCCTCTTTTTTTCTCTCTTGGGAAAGGCTTTTTCTTTGGTGAAAGTGTTAAGTTGCTCAGTTGAGTCCAACTCAGCAACCCCATGGAAATCTCCAGGCAAGAAACTGGGTGGGTACCTCCCCTTAAAATAAATGCTAATGGGCCTTTCCTCTTCTCCTGCCGGTACCCTCTCATTAGGTGGCCTCATCCACTCTCATGTTTAGCCATCACACGTAACTGACAGCTGCCAAATCTACAATGTAGAGCCTGGAATCCTCCGCAGAGCACTTGACCTGTACACACAACTTTCTGCCGCATGGCAAGGCCTGCAGAGGCAACCAGTAGGAACTGTGAGGAGGGAAGAGGCTGGTGTTCAGCTGAGGGACAGGACTGCAAAAGCCACTGGAGCTCGGAGGTATGAGAATCCTAAATACTCGGCATGATTTTCCAGCATGTTGATTTTTTATTCCTAAGCTCTTTTTTTCTACATGGTCCTAATCACACGTTGCTTCAATTCTTTGAAAGCGAGAAAAGTTTAAAATATCAATCTGAATGATATAAGAATCTTGTATGGTATGAGCCAAGTATTATCAGTCTAATTAAACCATTCACTCACTCACTCACTCGTTCAAACATTTATCGAGTGCTTTTCAATTGCCAGGAGTGGCGCAAGGCGCTGGGCTTAACAATGATTAAGACAAAGTCCCTCAAGGAGCTCACAGTCTAATGGTAAACTACTGAGTAAACTGAGGCACAGAGTGGTAATGACTTACCCGATGAGGTAGAAAGAGCGAGGTGCTCGGGAACGTCAGACTAGAGCTGGAGAGAGGGCAGGGGACCACTGACTCACTGTAAATAAACCCCGCTGGTTGAGAAGCAAGGCTGCGTACAGAAACATATTACAAAATCTTGCAAGAAAGGTTAAAATAGTTTTCAACTGTCACCATGACTGAATTAATTCATGTCTTGCACGGAATTCAGTCATGAGCTGATGGCATGTCTACACCTGTCCCCAAAGCTTGGGGCATGTCACCAGTCTGCTTGGACACAATGACTCTATAGAGAGCCTGAAGTCCAATTTTAGCACTGGGAAACCATACTGAAATACTTGCATTAAATCCACAAACTTTAACTGTACACACACATTTATGGTACTTCTACATGTAGAAGTTAGGGAAAAAACTCTCCTCTAATGCTCATTCAGAGGATTCTAATAAGTTATAGACAGACCACAGAAATTAGAGAATATGTCTGTTACTTTCACTATTTACATTATTTTGGCTGTACAAGGGTGAACACTCTCACTTAGATGTATTTCACAAGTGATCTAGACATTATACAAATATGTACAAAGACGTCACATCAGGTGCGTGCGCACACCCATTCATGCAGACATGAACCCGTGTAAGGCAACTTCTTTTGTGACGATACGCGATCCGCGCGGCAAAGGGCAGAGTCCACGAGGAGCTGTCCACCCTGCCTGCCTGTCTGTTTCAGTGACAGCTGTGTAATTCAGTAATTTCTGTAGGCAAGATGACGGCTTCACTGGCAGAAAAGCAGTGAATAATTATAAAAAGAGCTGTTTTCAAATGCAGAAACCGCCATTATCCAGGAATCTAAGGAGCAAAGTGCCTGGAGGCACTCCTGGCCTTGCAGCTACCAAGAATGAGGAACGGCAGGGATGATTTATTGCTCTGAGGATTTTCGTCCACATAGGAGTCCAAGACACTCAATGCATGGACCCTCAAACACCATCAGTTGCTCACTTCAAGCACTTCCTCACTTTGCTGTGGAGGATTTTCTTCTGAAAGATAACAAACACGGGAGAAATCTTCCTAAATGAAGGTCTCAAAGGCAGGCAGCTAAGAGAACATTCAAGATAAAATAGGAAGACCTCAGTCAAGAACCATATTCTTACGTGAGTGGCATAAGGCTAATGTTTCCAGTCTCACAAGGAGTAAACCAGGACTCAAGCATGAGCCTGAGGGCCTGGGTCAGAGGATCAGACAGCCTTCTCTACAGAGACCACACTCCGAAACCAACAACAATTCTAACTTTTCACAGATATCAAAATTACGTGGGATTTAACAACAGGGTTGTTAGCAACAGTAAGCAACTATAGTAAGAATTACCCTGTAATTTTTAACTCATGTTTTTGTAGCTAGGAAGAGTAAAAATATCTGTAAGGTCATAATATTCTTATGAATATTATTAATAAATATTCATATTCATAATATTCATTTGTAAAACTATAAACATTTAAAAACTCATTAGAATCTTAAATTTTCCTAATAACAAAATCAGCCTGTTCACCTTTCTCAGGTTGAGGGTGCTCCAAAGGCTTGCTTTTGGATGAAGAGGTCCCTACATTGTCTGAAGTTTTATTACTTGAGTGGGAACCCTGCTCCACTTCACATAAATAAACGTCAATGGGTCCTTTGGTGCTCCTGATATGTACTGTGATAGAATCCTAGCAAAAGACACAGAAAGCATTAAGAGGAATGAGAGGATTCATGAATTACATTTTTTCACTTATTACAACTGTGAAAGTTTCAAGGGACACTTTTGGAAATTCTCATCCAGGTAGTTTCTTCGCTGTCATATACTTGAGAATATTGTGTACTTGCTTAGCCTGAAGCACAGGAAGCACTCACTAGGAGCATCACCTGAAGTCACAACTTGAGTGTGGCTGGAATAAACAAAAGGTGTTCCTTAACTGTCCGTCATACACTGTCCAGTTAACAGCTGGGGTCTCACGTGGACTGTGGTCTTCTGGGGATAAAAGGCACGGTGGGTGAGAGCTGCTTCACTGAGGGGGGTTAAGTCCCCTATTGCAGTGAAGAGGACACGACTTCAGCACCGACGGGTCTATCGGGCCATCAGCACTCCATCTGTCCTAAGAATGGTCTCACTCCTTGGTTCTGATTCCACCCTGATCACGCATCTTCGACAAGTATCTTTCAACACAAACTTTCCTGCAAGCTGTGGACAGTATTTCCATACATATTAATTTTACTTTTCATTTTAAGTGTTTAATTTAGTGTCCTCCTCTATCTGTGAGTCTTTTATGAGTTTGGCTAGTGAGTTAATTCCCCAGAGCCCTGTTTGACACTGGATCTTAACACTGAGGCCAATTTTTAGCGATTCCTCTAAGAGGCCATGATCGTACGATGGCTAAGAACAGACTCTGAAGCCAGACTGTCTGGGTTTGAATTCTGCTTCTCTCACTTACTGTACGACGGTAAGAAAGTTTCTCTTTCTGTGCTTTAGACTTCTCATCTGTAAGAGGATAATAATCAAGACTACTGAGTTTGTTGTGTTACTCAAAACACATTAAGCACGTTAAAATGGGTGGAGTGCCTTGAGCTGAGCATCAGGGACGCAGCTCACATGCACACACTAGTCACTAAGCTCCCGGGGCTGCAACGACGCACAGCCCAAGCAGCTGGCTTGCCTCCCTCTGTTGTTCAGTCACACAGTGTGTCCAGTTCTTTGTGACCCATGGACTGCAGTCCACCAGGCTCCTCCGTCCATGGGGCTTTCCAGGCAAGAACACTGGAGTGGGGTGCCATTTTCTTCTCCAGAGGATCTTCCCAACACGGAGTGAACCCACATCTCCTGCACTGTAGGTGGATTCTTTACTGCTGAGCCACCAGGGAAGCCCGTTTCCCTTTAAACCTTCGTAAGAATGGGGGTGAGAAGGCAATGGCACCCCACTCCAGTACTCTTGCCTGGAAAATCCCATAGACGGAAGAGCCCGGTGGGCTACAGTCCATGGGGTTGCTAAGAGTCGGACACGACTGAGCGACTTCACTTTCACTTTCACGCATTGGAGAAGGAAATGGCAACCCACTCCAGTGTTCTTGCCTGGAGAATCCCAGGGATGGGGGAGCCTGGTGGGCTGCCGTCTATGGGGTCGCACAGAGTCGGACACGACTGAGGCGACTTAGCAGCAGCAAGAACAGGGGTGGGGGTGGGGTGGAGAATTCTTGCTTGGAGAATCCCCACGTACAGATGAGCTTGGCAGGCTAAAGTCCATTAGGTGGCAAAGAGTCGGACATGACTTGAGCAACTAAGCACGTGCACACACACACACAAACATGCACACACACACACAAACATGCACGCACGATGTGCGTGCACGCACACACACACACAAGCAGGGCTACCTACCTCTTTGGGAGCTGGAACGTCCAATCTGGTTTCTGCCGGCGCTTTAACTGCAATTACGATCTGTTCATGGAAGGCTTGGATGCTGTGAATGTCTTGATACGTCACATATGCTAGTGTAAAAATCAGTTAAGGGTCTCTAAACAGAGGATGGAGATTAAAAAACTATTTCATATGTAATTCTTACTATTTCATCAACGATCCTTAGGATTTTATGAAGTGTTTTACAATATAACTCAAAAAAATTCCTTTACACTACTGTGATAGTGATGACACTTTCTGGAGAAAAAATAGTAATAAAGTCTGGGTGTTTAAAACAAAGACACCACACGAAGGTATTCAAACCTCCCTGTACTTTTCCCTATCATTGCTACATCTTATGAGAACCTCTAGGGAAAAAGTGTTTTGATGAGACTCTCCTAAAATGGAAGGGAGAAAGAATCTGTTGGTAGCAGAAACAACTTAGAACCAGTTTTTCAGGACTATCATGTACTTGTGGGGGTGCTCACATCCCAAACTCTTTTCCATCTCACTACCTGAATTTTTCTCATCTTTTATTGTATTGCTTGAAATTTTACCACTTACCTTATTTAAAGGGTTTCCCCAGCATTTTTTTTTCAACTCCACAGACCTTTTTGACTGAGTCCAGTGACAGCATTTACTTTCCTTCTAATAACTGTATTGTGCAAACAGGAGTTTTTGGCTGGTGTAGAACTTAAGTAAATTTGAAACGTGGACTAGCTCAGGATTGGTGACACCTCAGAAAGGTGCTACATGGGGAACACGACAGCAAAACTGTCTAGGAGACTTGGGAGGAGATCAGAGTCAAAGACAATCTCCCCCTCTGGTCCCAGAGACACTGACCTCAAGAGCATGGCCATCCAACTGTGTCAGGCTTGGTGGACTGGAAAGGCAGTTTCAGTATCATTTCTATGGCAGTTCATTCACTTCTAAAGGTCTGGTTTTGTATCTTAAATATATTAATTAAATTTCCAAGCTGAGCCTACTATTTAAAGTAATTGCTTTGGGAGATTTTTTTTTTTTTTAAGGTACAGATTAAAGGATATCTTTCATTTTCTTTGTCATCTGTTAACTCAAACAACTGCTGAGCACAATCCTTGATTAACTCATCCAGGGCATCTTCCATTGCTGATAAGTCAGATAGCTCCTCCTGCAGCTTCTTCTGTTGGGGCACTGCTCCAAAATTGCTAAGATCAGATCCTCTTTAAAAGAAAAAGATCACTATCAACAACATCTGGGAGATTACAAATTAATACAAGTTAGGTTACTGGAATGTCTCTATAAGTTTACACTGGTGTCTCCCACAACAACAGACAACAGGCAACAAACTCCACTCCTGTTCTCCTGTTGTTCTACACAACTATTACTTCTCGTTGGTTTTTGTCCCCATTTCTTTTCCGACACAGAGACTTTAAAAACAAAACCAACATTATAACCCTCTGGAAATCAGAAGTTCTACGGAAAGCTTACTGAAGTTCAATGAGCAGGGAACTGAGTTAGTAGCACCCAATTTCAGCCCAGCTCTACTTTCCACAGTATAACTTCTGACAAGTTCTTGTCCATTGGTATTTGTGCTCAGTTGTGTCTGACTCTTTTGCGACACTTTGGACTGAAGCCTGCCAGGCTCCTCTGTCTGTGGGATTTTCCAGGCAAAGATAGTGGAGTGCTATTTCCTCTTTTAGGGGATCTTCCTGACTCACAGATCGAATCAGCGCCTCCTGTGTCTTCTGCACTGCAGGTGGATTCTTTACCTATTGAGTCATGGGAGAAGCCTTTTGGCAAGTTATAGTCTTTAAACCCTTTAGTTTTTACACATGAAAAACAGCACATACTGGCCAAATGACAGTTCATCTGCTAAAATTCTGAGTCTTAATTTTTCCCTACAGTGCATATTTAATCTGGTTCTACCTGAATATAATATTTTTTCAAAGATTTATTTTATTACGGTCTGCCCCAATATGATGTGACGAGCAACTGCTGATACTCATTCTTTTCTTTGATCTTTATAGAAAATTAAGAGGGGAGAGGCTGTTACAATTTTACCTTTTGCTTGCTAGTTCTCAAATCTGATTCTAATTAATGATTTAGAACACAATCCAACATTAGCCCCTAGAATGTTAGTTATTATTCAGCAAACATGTTCAAATTAGAATTTGCATTTCTGTACTACTAAAAAAAGAACTTCCTTTTTGAACCCCTTTCCTCTAATAGCGAAGTTAACTACTGAGAATCATTTAATGATGTTTGGTGGTAGATTTTTCTTTTGCCTGCAAGGTATCTAGGTACTTATATGCTGGAAGTGTTTCTTACTGATTCAAAATACTTGTGCGTTGTTAAGTATAACAGCTCCCTTCCTTTGCGCGTGTGTGTGTGTCCCCCACACTTATCTATACATAATATCTACATTTATACCATAAGGTCTTCTTTTCCTGAAATCCTTCCTAATCATATGCTAAGTCCTTACCAACTGACTCTGAGATAGGCAGCCTCCTGAATTTTTTTTAACACTCAGGGAACTGTGTTTCCAAGCCTGACCTGCACCATAACCACTGGGGGTCGCGTTAAGAAGGCGGGCATCTGCGTTCTCCCAGAACTGAACTACAGCTCCTTGCGAGGAGGCCTCTCTGTGTTCACACTCTGGTGCAAGAACCAGTTTTACCACCTTAACTGATCTTCCCCCTGCTATCAGTGATCAATTGGAACTGAAGAAACTTTTATTTTTTTTTTTAATTCCTACACAATCAGATGCCCACTTACCTTGAAAAGTGAAATTCCTAAAACTAAGCATGACTCCACTCAGCTTTTCCATAATATTGGGATGGTATTATATGGCTTTTAATTGGTACCAAGTAGGAAAAAAAAAACAAAAAACACTGATAGTATCTACTTTGTTTTAAGCACAGTATTGTCACTTATTGAGGAGGAAAAAAAAAAAAAAACATGAAAAGTTTGAAAACAACTCACATCCACCGAATATGGTTCTTAGACTTCTTTTCAACCAGGTCGATTCCATCTAAGACGTTGGTGATGTCATACACTCTTCGTTTTCGTACTCCCAGTTTCGTTGCAACCTTGTTTAAGTCAAGAATGCCCCCAGGAGCAGATCTGACAAGATCCATAAATTTTCGAGTTAAATAAACCAGTGATACATCAAAACGAGGTCTCTTCACTTTTAGTGCTTCTGGGAAACAAAACAAACACAATTCGTAAAATTTTAAATAGCATTTCTTTCTCAATTCATTAAAAAGACCATTTATTTCTTCTTGATCAATAACCAGAGACACCTACAGATATTCTACCCACTGACCAAATCATAGCTAATTTTTACAAAATCAACTTCTCAAAGTGGATGAAATATTAGCCTATTCCAGGTAAACAAAGGCTTTAGACTTAAAGGAGTATTTGAAATATGCAACCAGTTTCCACTGAGTATGTCAATCTGATCGGCATCATACCAGACATAAATGGTGAGCCTGCATCTGTATCCATACCACTCTCGGGAACAGGATTAGAAATGATTTAGAATCAAATTTCTCATTTGGTCCTCAAGTCAAGAAATTCTTTATGAAGCAAAGTTAGAGATTTAGCTTTAAAAAAATGTTTAAAATGTCCCTATACATGTCATAGTCTAAACCAACCTGATGAAATCTGGAAAGGGCTTAATCAGTCTTCTAATTAGCATGGTTAGGCTATACCTTGAGGGAAAGTGGTGTGACTATTTTTTAAAATATTCAGTATCCTATATTAACAGATAAACAAATGAATAGGGGAAAATCTCTTTAATTCCCTCATTTATTCATTACTATGGTTTTCCAGATACCCCCTGACACTATGCACACACTTTCACATGCTCACGTATATATGTAAATATATATAGTCTTAAAAAACGAGAATAGAAACATACCACTTTTTAACATATTGTTTTTTAATTCAGTATTATGAACATTCTGATGTGTCAACAAATTTATTTCAACTTTATTCTTTACGGCTGCACGTTTAACTGCACAGAATATTTGCTCAACTCGGCCCAATGCTGGAAATTCAAATTATTTCTAATTTTACTATTTTGCACAATACTTCAAGAAATCTCCTAGAAGCTAATTTTGCATGTGTCTTTGTTTCCTTTAGATAGGTTTCAAGATGTGGACTTGTTGAGTAAAAGCTTATTTTTAAATGCTGCCAAACCTGTTATTCAGGATGTGTGTTCTATCAGTTTTACAAAGTTTATAAGGGCCTCCTCTCTTGCCCTTGCCAGAACTGAATATTATCATTCTTTCCATCTTTCCCAGTTTGATACTAAAATAATAGTTCTTATGGTTTAGTGTGCAGAGGAAATAAATTCTACAAATAATTTAGTTGTCCTCCTGGTGTGGAATATGTGATTAAACTTTTTTTCCTACTTCACAGCACACCACAGAATGCTTCAAAGGACAGTCATCCTATCTTCAATCAGAAATGCTCTTCTTCAGAACCTCTATATTATATTCAACTTAAAGACCACTGGTGGTTACTCCAAGAAACAAAAGGACATATTTTATAATGTAAATGTCTTCTATGTGGAGACTACTCTTATACTTAAAGATTAAACAGGATTAATAGGAATTAAATTTTTTTTAAAAAAGTAGAAGATAGTCACCATTCTATAAGACCTTCCAAGATTACAAATGAGAAATTCTGACTTTTAAAAACATTTAAATCTGACTCTTGACCAAGGCAAGAGTTAACCTGTGTATAATTTATATAATTTAAATCCTATCTGCAGATTCAATCAACCCATCTGTTTGGCTAAGTGAAATCACCATCGTGTTTCTTTGGTAGAGAGACCCCATGGGCAGCAGGGAAGGCCTGGCAGAGACGACCAGCATGGGCAGCTGTGCCAGGGCAGCTTGTGCAGGAAGCAGAACCTGACCCAGGGATAAGACTGCATGCTCAAATCTGAGCAGGAGGATGAATCCTGACTGGACAAGTTACTTAATCCCTCTGGGCCTCCGTTTACTCGTCTATTGAATAGGAATAATAATCCATAGCTTTACTTTGAAAGGTTGCTGTGATAATCCATGCAAAGAGCTGAATACAGGCCAGGCACTGCATGAGCTCGAGACATGAGTCTAAGTCATGGCATGGGGCAGACAAAGGAAACGCTTCCAGAGGAAAACTGGGGGCCACATATGGGTGGGACTGTGGGGGGTGCCAAGAAGAAATGAAGGCTGACGTTAAGATTCATACTGGGTGTCTAGGCACCGTCTATCCCGAGATTAGGACAGGAGTAGATGGAAGCGCACAAGGAACCACAGGAAACCAGGAGGGCAAAGACTGTCCTCACGTTTGTTGCCAAACCGCCTTCAGTTCCACTGATGACAATAACTGCTCTCATAGATCTCTGGGAAATATCCCTAACCACGGACCATTTAGAAAAAAAAGACATTTCCAAAGCAGTGAAGAATAAACTGGCATTTGTGCAGTTTTGTGTGCACGACACCCTACAACCTCAGGAGTTTTTGCTGAAATTCTAAGCTTAACATTTCAGTCTACAAATAGCACATTTTATTTAAGTTACTCATCAACTCAAGTACCTTTAACATAAATCACTGAAATCATAGAACAGCAAAACCTAAAACCTATTCAGGAATCAACTTACTTCTCATGGACACATACTGTACATTATCTTCTAAATTAATCCTTATTTTTGATGGCTGGAAAAGAGAAGATACAGAAATTTAACTTAGTAATTTAAATACAAGCAAACGAATAGCAAAAAAAAAAAAAAAAAGCAAATGAACATTTTACTGGATAACACAAAGGTTTGTCCTTTTTTTCACCCTGGGAAATAATTACGGTGTAAGGAAACCAGTCCTCCTCCTAAACTACATTTATGCCAACTGTCATCACATCTGACAGGGTTTACACACTTGAGTCTCTGAAACTGCACAGGCCTCCACAGGTATGCAAAGTGGAAGTCAAAGTCGCTCAGCTGTGTCCGACTCTGTGCGACCCCATGGACTATACAGTCCATGGAATTCTCCAGGCCAGAATGCTGGAGTGGGTAGCCTTTCCCTTCTCCAGGGTTTCTTCCCAACCCAGGGATGGAACCCAGGTCCCCCTCAGTGCAGGCAGATTCTTTACCAGCTGAGCCACAAGGGAAGCCCATAGCTACGGAAGCAGTAGTTAGAGAGATGGGGTAGGGAGAGAAAGGAAGGTTGGTGGCAGTAGAGGAGTACGAATACTGGAATTTATTACTACATGGACATTAATTTATTGACTGTATCAGGTACTGGGGATAAAGGGGAATTCAGAGGTGATTAGGACTCTGTCTCTGACTCTGGAAGGTGCGGGAGAGATCTACACCCAAACTAACAAACGCTCACCCTTTGCTAACTCACTGTTAAGTGGCTCCAGAGAAATGAGCTCACAAACTTTCATTTTCACAAGCAGCCATGCAGTCCCACGATAATTAATGTAAAAACAGCGTTATCTAATCATGGAAAATAATGCATGTAATGTAACTGGAAACTTCAGTATTAGATTAATAAAACACTTCTTATAAATCCCTGAGGCAACCACGAAATTAATATAACAGGAGCTCCACTGCCAATGCTCATCATTTTACTAGCTACCTGAAGGCTATGAAAGCTTACATAAACTTGTAACATTTGCAGTACATTTAAAAATTGTTTCTTGCAAAACATATATAAATCCTAACCATGAGACTAATAAAGAGAAACCCATATTAGCCTTTTGCTTAGAACAAAGTGTAATGATGTTCTGTGTCTCCAGACAGGCTGTGGGAGGGTTTAGTTTCTGTTTAAGTGAAAAAACTGCCCTCAATGGGGCCACAACAAAATTGGGGGAAGAGGATTTCATGAGCAGCTCTAAGACAATAGTCACCAGAACTCTGGGGTGTAGCCAGCAATTCTCAGGAGGGACCCCCAGCCAAGCCTTGGAAAACAAGCCAGATTTTGCAGAACCTGTGGGAGGTTGGGGAGAGAGGATAAATAATTCTTGGTGCAGGAAGTGACATGAATAAAGGTATGGAAATACAAACCACCTGGTACCTTTTGCAAGGCGGCCTGGCTGGCCAGTGTGAAATTGACTTCTCACTGAGGCTGGAAGGGTCTGCCAGCACCACGCTTGACACAGAGGATTATGAAAGTCATGCCCTGGAGTTTGGCCTTTAGGGTGTAACCAGTGCAGAAATGCCACAGATTTCTGAGCAAGACACGACATCCCTGGGCTCTTGGTTCAGAGATCCAAGTATGGTGGCAATACAGCAAAAAGACTGAGGAATGGGGAAGCCTGAAGGCGAGGTGAGCAGCTAAGTAGCTCTCTCCTTGCTGGTGTTACTATACAAGCCTTGGCACAATGGTTCCCTTATCATTCATGACAAGATGATGGCATCTGTCAGCAAGCTAACTTGATACGGAATAACTCCCCTGAAGCAGAATTCCACTGTAAAATTAACTTAGTTGCTGGAATTTAAACACCTGCAGGTACCCCTGCTGGGTGCAAAACCAGAATGGGGAGCCCATCCTGGGGCAGGGACTCTGCCTGGCTGGCTCTCAGCACAGTGCTGACAACAGTGACACACTGAAAGAAAGAAAAGTGAAGTTGCTCAGTCATGTCCCACTCTTTGCAACCCTATGGACTAGCCCACCAGGCTCCTCTGTCCATGGTGATTCTCCAGGCAAGAATACTGAAGTGGGTTGCCATTTCCTTCTCCAAGGGATCTTCCCAACCTAGGGATCAAACCCAGGTCTCCCACATTGCAGGCAGACTATTTACCCTCTGAGCCACCAGGGACACGTTGAAGGGCAGTCCTATTGAAGCCAAACTTCAGACCAGGGTGACCAAGTGTCACTGCTTTTTTTACATTCAACCCTTCTACTAAAAGACTATGAAACAGAGTTGAACTATTGATGCAAGATTCTTAAAAGAAAAAAAAATCCATCCTCATCACAGGGACCTGAAACACCCATCAACAGACACCCTAAGTTGCTGCTGCTGAGTCACTTCAGTCGTGTCCGACTCTGTGCAACCCCACAGACAGCAGCCCACCAGGCTCCCCCGCCTCTGGGATTCTCCAGGCAAGAACACTGGAGCGGGCTACCATTTCCTTCTCCAGTGCATGAAAGTGAAAAGTGAAAGTGAAGTCACTCAGTGTCCGACCCCTAAGTTGCTACACTACTTCAATCACTATAGTGTCACAATCAACCCTGAGAATGAACATGGACGGGATTAACAGAGCAGCAGCCCTAGGGGTCGTGCTGCAGATGAGACTTCTGTTCTTGGTTCAGAGCGGCAGGGCCCAGGCCCCCACTTGGACTGCCTCCCTATCTGCTCTCCACATGTGCCCCACGGGCGCCTTTCCTGCTCCAGACCCCTCCCTCTGGTCTCCTTATCTAGAAGGCTGCTATTCATGGCTTGGCACGGGGATGGTGGTACCTCAATTAGTAACATGAGAACGTATGACTTTCTTTCCCCCACATTCTTTGCTATAAACCACATATTGGGTATACTTAGATCTGTGGGGAAAACAACATCCATTCGTTTTGGTACCCCCCCCCCCGACCCCCCGCAACCAAACAAAAAAACCCTCTCTCTTTATTTTGGAGGACTCACGATAGTATCATGGCCTCTCAAGGGCAGACCTCCCAAGTAAAGATCGTGTAAATCCTACAGACCTACAATTCAGGAGATTTCCAATGTGTCAACAGCAATGACACATTCATCTCATTTATACTCAAGTTCGTGGCTTAAGATGGGGTTCAGGACCACCAGGACTTCTCAGGTGCAGGGAGACTCTTCCCTCCTCTGTAACACAGTGTAGGGACAGACCTCTATTAGAGCCCACTTTCCAAGCTACTGTGAAGCTCAAACGACCAATTCTGTAAACTGTAAAAATCCCAAGAAAGCATACACACACACTCACAGAAGTCGCTCAGTCGTGTCCGACTCTTTGCGACCCCATGGATTGTAGCCCACCAGGTTCCTCGGTCCATGGGATTTTCCAGGTATGAATACTGGAGTGGGTTGCCGTTTCCTTCTCCAAGAAAGCATAAGGGACTATTATTATTGTTGTCCTGTTTGAACCAGAACAGTTCTTGGTACATTCAGGCACTTGGTAAACATCTGTTAAACTAATGAATGGAAGAGTGAACAGGACCTTGTCACGCATGATGTCAACTGATAAACAACAATGTGTATTTACAGACACAGGGACCCCGGGAAAAGACGCCCTCTTGGATACCCCATCCGTAAGGATCACTGAGACTAGAAGGCCTCATGTTCTGCTTTCAGTACAAATTTATCACCTGGAGAGACTCAGTCTGACAATCCTGGTGAGCCTTTCCAGCTATGCTAACTCTGGTGAACCACATTCGACAGACAGGTGAGGAGCTTTCCCTTGTCTCACAGGCCTAAAGATCTGGAGGAACTATATTTGAGGTTATACTTAACGAGCTACACCGAAGGAGCCTGAATTCCTACCTTATTCTGAGCATAAAATCTGGTATTTTGAGGGTCAAATTATCCCAGATTCGGCCAATGGGAACCTTTTCAAAGCGGCTCCTGCACAGGACACATCTTTTACCTTCTCGGCATCTCGAGGATGGCAGTCCTCAGAGGAACACCCTCAAACTGCTATGGCACTAGATGCTGCTGCTTCTAGTGCTGACAACCCACCCCCGGGGGCACTGCCAACATTTCTGTTCCTTCAAGGAGTCTCCCTGAGAGGCTATGCTAAGGCATTTCCTTGAGGACCTGCCCACGGACAGCCTGCTCTGCTCAGTAGCATATGACTCTGTGACCCCCCAGACTGTAGCCTGCGCGTCTCTGTCCATGGGACTTCCCAGGCAAGCATACTGGAGTGGGTTGCCATTTCCTCCTCCAGGAGATCTTCCCGACCCAGGGATCCAACCCGCGTCTCCTGCATTGGCAGGATTCCTTACTGCTGAGCCAGCAGAGGAACCCAAAGGAGAGCCTGGTAGCAGCCAAACCTCAAGACTGGGCTTCCTAAAAAAGCTTGCGGTTCAAACACTCAAACTGCTCTCCTCCCTTGCTCGGGTCTATTGGTCTGCTTCCATCTTGGCAGAGCCTTCACCTGAAACCACAGAGGCTGTCAAATATTCAAACTGCCCCTCCCACTTGTTCGGGGCTATTAGTCTGTCTCCATCCTGAAACCACGGAGGCTGCACTCAGCGCACACAACTCTCTAGGAACCAGCAGCTCCTGGTGGGCAGGTCAGCACGTCCCAAGTCATTTCACTGATGCTCCAAGTTCCCACATCTCAAAACCTACACTTTGCAATTTGAGATCTCAAAGGAGAAAGAAATAAAAGATGAGTTTTAGGGGCTAAAATCTTAAACACTGCTTATAAATTGGTTAAAAATGTCTCTATACAGAGATGCTCGCTTATCCTGAACCAGCCTGCTTGGGGGAGTAATATCCCTTTAAGAGCTCTGCAGACACATACCTTTTTCCAGCGATCTGCTTTCTAGTCATACATGCAAGTTTTCCTAATTTTTCAATGTGTAGACTAAATTCTATCTCTAATCATATTGTGCCTTCATAAAATTCCAGTTTTCAAGCCATTTACCCCTGGAGGGAACATCAAATACTCAGCTGTACACATAACTATTTTTTTGCATAGCATTTAATAATACATAGTCTACTAAATACTTCTAGTCATCATCCAGTTTTTCTAAAAAATGCTGAGAGAGGTGTTGAAATCACCATTTCACAGCCAGGAAAATAAACATTCATGCATTCAAACATTTAGAGAGTACCTACTTCATTCACTTAACAGCTATTTACCAAAATAGCTTTTTTGTTTTCGCAAGAAGCCCCAGATATGCTGGGGATGTACCAATGAAAGGCCAGAGCTGCTGCCCAGGGCTAGAAGTGCCCCCATGCTGAGGAAGGGGTATGCAGGAGGCTCACAGGAGTGCCCAGCCCAGAGGCTGGGTCAGCAAGGCTGCCCACAAATGACCTGTAATGGGAACCACGGGTGGTAATAAGGGAAAGTGTGCTCTGAAGAAAAAATTTCTTACAGGTGGAAGTGCAGAGATATAGACGTCCTGAAGAATATAGACATATGGAAAATTCAGCAACCATAAGCAGTTCAGCAAAGATAAACTCAGGAGTCTGATGACATTAAGAAGTTGCTCCTCTATGATGAGAGCTGCTGGGAACCATGACAGATTCTTTAAGCCAAATGACGTGATTGGAAATACACTTTAAAAAGACCATTATGGTTAGTTACTATGTGGAGAATATATAGAAAAATCAGGGACAAGATGAGAAGCAGGAAAACTAGTTGAGAAGATAGCAATTCGAAAGGCAGACGACAGCTAGAAGTGGCAAGTACTGGTGATTAATTTCTATTAGACAGGATGGAGGGGGTCCATTTGGAAAAGGTAA
The DNA here is from genome assembly GCF_027580195.1 of Bos mutus. Lineage (NCBI taxonomy): Eukaryota > Metazoa > Chordata > Mammalia > Artiodactyla > Bovidae > Bos > Bos mutus. Next base: position 20,474,057 of record NC_091627.1, read on the forward strand.
AGATGACGTGTAGGATACCCGCTAGGTATTTGTTGCAATATGAGATCGAGAGTTGTTGCTTAAGTATGACAATGAATTCCACTTCAGGTATATGAGTCTGAAATCTACGTAGAGGTGTGTAGTAGACAATTGGAAAGCTCTGAGCCAATTTACAGATTTGGGAGTCACGACATGGTAACCAAAACTACCAGAGTGGATTGTTGTTTAGTCGCTAAGTTGTGTCCCACTTTTGTGACCCCATGGATTGTAGCCCGTCAGCCTCCTCTGCCCATGGGATTTCCCAGGCAAGAATACTGGAGTAGGTTGCCATTTCCTTCTCCAGGGGATCTTCCCTACCCAGGGGACTGAATCTGTGTCTCCTGCACTAGCAGGCAGATTCTTCACCACTGAGCCATCAGAGAAGCCCTACCAGAGTGGATAAGATTATCTGAAACTTCAAGGGATACGTGTATCTTCTGATATTAAATGCAAAATAAAGTGCTTTTTTCCAAATAAGAGTTCAGAGCTTTTATCAAATTCTAAAATAAGAAGAAGAAAGCCTATGACAAACCTAGACAGCATATTAAAAAGCAGAGACATTACTTTCCCGACAAAGGCCCGTCTAGTCAAAGGTATGGTTTTTCCAGTAGTCATGTATGGATGTGAGAGTTGGACCATAAAGAAAGCTGAGTGCCGAAGAACTGATGCATTGGAACTGTGGTGTTGGAGAAGACTCTTGAGAGTCCCTTGGACTGCAAGGAGACCCAACCAGTCAATCCTAAAGAAAATCAGGCCTGAATATTCATTGGAAGGGCTGAAGATGAAGCTGAAGTGCTAATACTTTGGCCACCTGATGCAAAGAACGGACTCAGTGGAAAAGATTCTGATGCAGATTGAAGGCAGGAGGACAAGGGGATGACAGAGAATGAGATGGTTGGGTGGCATCACTGACTTGATGGACATGAGTTTGAGCAAGCTCCAGGAGTTGGTGATGGACAGAGCAGCCTGGTGTGCTGCAGTTCACGGTGGCAGAGAGTCAGACACAACTAAGCTGAACTAAAAAGAATAAGACCACCAGTACAAATAGTAACAGAAGTCACAAGAGTGCTGAATGACATCCCATATTAAGAAACTGTGGAGAAGGCTGAAGAGCCAAGTAAGACCAACATGGAAGGGATGGGAAAAGGAAGAGTTTACAAAAGAGAACACGAGAGGCCAGAGAGGCAGACAGAGTGCTGAGAGTATGTGCCCAAGGGGACATCAATGGTGAGTTTCCAACAGAGTGAGTGGTCCATCGTGTTAAAACCACATCCGCTGGACCTGACAAGGTTGCTGGGGATCTTGGTTAGGACAGTCCTGGAGTTGTGCATAGGGCTGAGGTCCCCCAGCAGCAGGTCAAGGTGGTAATGAGATGTGAGCAAGAAAACCCAGAGTGCAAACAACTTTTTCAAAGAGTTTGGCTGTGAAGGGGAAGTGATATAGTAGGCGGAAAGGCATAAAGGATTAAAGGAGGGATCTCTCAAAATGGAAATGGGATTTAGGACATGGTTGGGTCAGGAAGACCCAATGGAGAAGGGATAGGCTACCCACTCCAGTATTCTTGGGCTTCCCTTGTGGCTCAGCTGGTAAAGAATCCGCCTGCAATGCAGGAGACCTGGGTTTGATCCCTGGTTTGGGAAGAACCCCTGGAGAAGGGAACGGCTACCCACTCCACTACTCTGACCTGGAGAATTTCGTGGTCTGTATAGTCCATGGGGGTTGCACCAGCGACTTTTCACTTCACTTAAGTAGTTGAGAATTTACCACCTGGAATTGGACACTGGGAGGTTCAACCCAGGCTTTTCTACTTACTAACCACAGAAAAACCACTTAACATCTCCAAGTATATCTTGGCAACTGTCAAACAAGAATAATCCCTTAGGACTGCTGTGCAGAATTAAATGAGATGGCACTCATCAACTATTCTGGAGCACTGAGTCCTCCTTGTGTCTGGATAATCTGACTTCGGGAAATGTTTATTTACTAGTAATGGGAAGAAACCAGCAGAGAGGTCGAGAATGCGGGAAGAAATGGGAACTGACGGGTTCCTTCCATGGAAAAGTCCTGATAATCAAGGAGAATACATGGCATGCAGTCCAGAGCAACAGAAGAATTCAATGTTTCACAGGGAGTCTTACTCTCCCTTGCGTTTTCGGTGTCAAACAGGATGCAAGACCACAACCTGTTGAATGAGGGGGGCAGAGATACCCCACGCCCAAGGTAAGAGAAACCCAAGTAAGATGGTAGGTGTTGCAAGAGGGCATCAGAGGGCAAACACACTGAAACCATACTCACAGAAAACTAGTCAGTCTAATCACACTAGGACTACAGCCTTGTCTAACTCAATGAAACTAAGCCATGCCCGTGGGGCAACCCAAGACAGGCGGGTCATGGTGGAGAGATCTGACAGAATGTGGTCCACTGGAGAAGGGAATGGCAAACCACTTCAGTATTCTTGCCTTGAGAACCCCATGAACAGTATGAAAAGGCAAAATGATAGGATACTGAAAGAGAAACTCCCCAGGCCAGTAGGTGCCCAATATGCTACTGGAGATGAGTGGAGAAATAACTCCAGAAAGAATGAAGGGATGGAGCCAAAGCAAAAAGAATACCCAACTGTGGATGTGACTGGTGATAGAAGCAAGGTCTGATGCTGTAAAGAGCAATATTGCATAGGAACCTGGAATGTCAGGTCCATAAATCAAGGCAAATTGGAAGTCATCAAACAAGAGATGGCAAGAGTGAATGTCGACATTCTAGGAATCAGCGAACTGAAATGGACTGGAATGGGTGAATTTAACTCAGATGACCATTATATCTACTACTGCAGGCAGGAATCCCTCAGAAGAAATGGAGTGGCCATCATGGTCAACAAAAGAGTCCAAAATGCAGTACTTGGATGCAATCTCAAAAATGACAGAATGATCTGTTTGTTTCCAAGGCAAACCATTCAATATCACAGTAATCCAAGTCTATGCCCCAACCAGTAACGCTGAAGAAGCTGAAGTTGAACGGTTCTATGAGACCTACAAGACCTTTTAGAACTAACACCCAAAAAAGATGTCCTTTTCATTACAGGGGACTGGAATGCACAAGTAGAAAGTCAAGAAACACCTGAAGTAACAGGCAAATTTGGCCTTGGAATACGGAATGAAGCAGGGCAAAGACTAATAGAGTTTTGCCAAGAAAATGCACTGGTCTTAACAAACACCCTCTTCCAACAACACAAGAGAAGACTCTATACATGGACATCACCAGATGGTCAACACCGAAATCAGATTGATTATATTCTTTGCAGCCAAAGATGGAGAAGCTCTATACAGTCAGCAAAAACAAGACGAGGAGCTGACTGCGGCTCAGACCATGAACTCCTTATTGACAAATTTAGACTTAAATTGAAGAAAGTAGGGAAAACCACTAGACCATTCAGGTATGACCAAAGTCAAATCCCTTATGATTATACAGTGGAGTGAGAAATAGATTTAAGGGCCTAGATCTGATAGATAGAGTCCCTGATGAACTATGGAATGAGGTTCGTGACATTGTACAGGAGACAGGGATCAAGACCATTCCCATAGAAAAGAAATGCAAAAAAGCAAAATGGCTGTCTGGGGAGGCTTACAAACAGCTGTGAAAAGAAGAGAAGCGAAAAGCAAAGGAGAAAAGGAAAGATATAAGCATCTGAATGCAGAGTTCCAAAGAATAGCAAGAAGAGATAAGAAAGCCTTCCTCAGCGATCAATGCAAAGAAATAGAGGAAAACAACAGAATGGGAAAGACTAGGGATCTCTTCAAGAAAATCAGAGATACCAAAGGAACATTTCATGCAAAGATGAGCTCGATAAAGGACAGTAATGGTATGGACCTAACAGAAGCAGAAGATATTAAGAAGAGATAGCAAGAATACACAGAAGAACTGTACAAAAAAGATCTTCATGACCCAGATAATCACGATGGTGTGATCACTGACCTAGAGCCAAACATCCTGGAATGTGAAGTCAAGTGGGCCTTGGAAAGCATCACTACGAACAAAGCTAGTGGAGGTGATGGAATTCCAGTTGAGCTGTTCCAAATCCTGAAAGATGATGCTGTGAAAGTGCTGCACTCAATATGCCAGCAAATTTGGAAAACTCAGCAGTGGCCACAGGACTGGAAAAGGTCAGTTTTCATTCCAATCCCAAAGAAAGGCAATGCCAAAGAATGCTCAGACCACCCCACAATTGCACTCATCTCACACACTAGTAAAGTAATGCTCAAAATTCTCCAAGCCAGGCTTCAGCAATATGTGAACCGTGAACTTCCTGATGTTCAAGCTGGTTTTAGAAAAGGCAGAGGAACCAGAAGTCAAATTGCCAACATCCGCTGGATCATGGAAAAAGCAAGAGAGTTCCAGAAAAATATCTACTTCTACTTTATTGACTATGCCAAAGCCTTTGACTGTGTGGATCATAATAAACTGTGGAAAATTCTGAAAGAGATGGGAATACCAGACCACCTGATGTACCTCTTGAGAAATTTGTATGCAGGTCAGGAAGCAACAGTTAGAGCTGGACATGGAACAACAGACTGGTTCCAAACAGGAAAAGGAGTTCGTCAAGGCTGTATATTGTCACCCTGTTTATTTAACTTATATGCAGAGTATATCATGAGAAACGCTGGATTAGAAGAAACACAAGCTGGAATCAAGATTGCCGGGAGAAATATCAATAATCTCAGATATGCAGATGACACCACCCTTATGGCAGAAGTGAAGAGGAACTCAAAAGCCTCTTGATGAAAGTGAAAGTGGAGAGTGAAAAAGTTGGCTTAAAGCTCAATATTCAGAAAACGAAGATCATGGCATCCGGTCCCACCACTTCATGGGAAATAGATGGAGAAACAGTGTCAGACTTTATTTTTCTGGGCTCCAAAATCACTACAGATGGTGACTGCAGCCATGAAATTAAAAGACGTTTACTCCTTGGAAGGAAAGTTATGACCAACCTAGATAGCATATTCGAAAGCAGAGACATTACTTTGCCAACAAAGGTCCGTCTAGTCAAGGCTATGGTTTTTCCTGTGGTCAGTATGGATGTGAGAGTTGGACTGTGAAGAAGGCTGAGTGCCAAAGAATTGATGCTTTTGAACCATGGTGTTGGAGAAGACTCTTGAGAGTCCCTTGGACTGCAAGGAGATCCAACCAGTCCATTCTGAAGGAGATCAGCCCTAGGATTTCTTTGGAAGGAATGATGCTAAAGCTGAAACTCCAATACTTTGGCCACCTCATGTGAAGAGTTGACTCACTGGAAAAGACTCTGATGCTGGGAGGGATTGGGGGCAGGAGGAGAAGGGGAGGACAGAGGATGAGATGGCTGCATGGCATCACTGACTCGATGGACGTGAGTCTGAGTGAACTCCGGGAGTTGGTGATCCTATGAGGTCAGTAGGAGACATGAGGAGGCCGCAGAGAAACCTAAAAAGAGCTTGCAGAGATCCACCGAGATAAAGATGGAAGAGCGTGCCAGTGTCAGGCACAGCTGTACAATTTTCTCCAACACTGCTCTGTGGCCCGAAGGAAAGATCGAGGAGGCTGACAACGTTATTTTGGAACACATGTAAAGGATAATGCAAAGGGTTTCAGCGGACGACGATGGCTCTGGTTCAGAGGATGTGACAGGCTGTGCGAGAAGCCGGGAGCCCGAGGGAGCAGCCCCGGGGCCACCCTGGGGCCCGGAGACCGCCCCCCCCCCCACGCACGCCGTTCCCCGCCGCCCACCCCGGGGGGGCTTACCAGCAGGCCCTCCACGTTGATGGGGTCGCGGCAGCGGCGGCGCACCGTCTCCTCTGCCGGGTCCACGAGCAGGCTGGGCAGCTTCCGCGCCGGCCGCTGCTGACTCATGCTGCCCGGCCAGTCGCTCCTCGCCTCGCACCCCCGAGAGCTCTCCCGCCTTCTCCCGCTCGGCTCGGGCGACGCCCCCCCCACAACACAACACGCCGGGTCCCGGGGGGTAGGCGGGCGGGAGGGGAAAAGGGGGCGCCGTCAAGCACGAACCGGGCCCCTGGCCGGCTCAGAGGCGCCGCCTAACTAGACCCGCTGGCGGACCAGACGCGACCCCGGGACGTAGGACGCGGGCGGGCTACAGAGCACCGTGACCCGCGCAACTCAGGACGCCAATCCCGCCATCTTCCCGCATGCGCAGTGCGCCACCGCCCCCCCAGTGCGCATGCGCGCCGCTGCCGCCGCCGCCGCCGCCGCCGCCACCTGATCATTCCCCACGAGCCGCGCGCGGCCCCCAGCCGGGCGGAACGAGGGGGAGCCCGGGAAATCCCGGAGGGCGGAGTCCGCGGAGAGGACGACACCGCGAGAGGAAGATACGGCGCCGGAGGTCCAGACGGAGGGGTCGGGGCGGGAGGGACCCAGACCGCTGGGACAACTGGCTTGTGCCCCTCGGAGTTCTTGACACTAACCACACTAATAACTGAACGTTCTCAGCGCGCAGGGAGTTACTTTACATCTCAGGCACTTGCCCACTGCTGATGCTTTTTCGTCAGTGTTGGTCACCGAACCGTCGTGGAATTATTTACTGATGTGCGTCTTTTTTTTTTTTCCTTCTCCTTCTTTCTTCCTTCCAAATGAAAATTTGAGAAATAAATGATTCCCTATGGTGTTAGAGATCGTGGTGGACACAGGAGTTGCTCCTTTGAATTTGGCACTATCTCCGATTCCAGTGGAGGAGACAGATAAAGGAAATGTTTAAAGCTAGAAGAATTGATGCTTTTGAACTGTGGTGTTAGAGAAGACTCTTGAGTCCCTTGGACTGCCTTAGCCAACAAAGGCCCGTCTAGTCAAAGCTATGGTTTTTCCAGTAGTCATGCATGGATGTGAGAGTTGGACTATAAAGAAAGCTGAGCGCCGAAGAACTGATGCTTTTAAACTGTTGTGGTGGAGAAGACTTGAGAGTCCCTTGGACTGCAAAAAGAGATCCAACCAGTCCATCCTAAAGGAAATCAGTCCTGAATATTCACTGGAAGGACTGATGCTGAAGCTGAAATTCCAATACTTTATTGGAATTTGATTCGAAGAACTGACTCATTGGAAAAGACCCAGATGCTGGGAAAGATTGAAGGCAGGAGGAGAAGGGGATGACAGAGGATGAGATGGTTGGATGGCATCACCGACTCAATGGACATGAGTATGAGTAAACTCTGGGAGTTGGTGATGGACAGGGAGGCCTGGCGTGCTGCAGTCCATGGGGTCGCAAAGAGTGGACAGGACTGAGCGGCTGAACTGAACTGAAAGCTGGAGCCACTTTGCTCTATAGCGGTAATTAATACAATGTTATTTCCCAGGTAGCACTAGTGGTAAAGAATCCGCCTGAGGAGTCAGGAGACTCAGGTTTAATCCCTGGGTCAGGGAGATCCCCTGGAGGAGGGCATGCAACCCACTCCAGTATTCTTGCTTGGAGAATCCCATAGTCAAAGGAGCCTGGTGAGCTACAGTCCATAGGGTCATAAAGAGTTAGAGATGACTGAAGTGACTTTGCACACATGCATGTAAATTAACTCAACTTCCATTACAAAAAGAAAAAGTGTTTCAATAAGAAAACTTAGTGAGTGAGTGAGTGAAGTCGCTCAGTCGTGTCCGACTCTGCGACCCCATGGACTGTAGCCACAAGAAAACGTACATGTGCCACAAATCCAGGAAGCAGGTAATAAAAAGTGGAGTTAAAATGCCTATATAAATAATAAAACCGGAGCCAGACGATGTGTTTTCTGATCCTGGCTCCCCATGCTTAGAAGTTTACAAGACCTGAAACAAGCTGTTTAATCAGTCCCTGCCTCAGCTTCCTTATTTGTTGAATGGGATTAATGACTACTTACCTCCTAAAATTGTTGTAAGGATTAAATGAATTAATGAATGTAGCCTACTTAGAACTGGGAATAGCTAGGATTTGATACAAAAAGGCATTTGTTGTTGTGTCGTGGTCGAGTTGTGTCTGACTCTTTGGCAACGCCTTGGGCTGTAGCCCACCAGGCTCGTCTGTCCATGGGATTCTTTAGGCAAGAATACTGGAGTGGGTTGCCATTTCCTTCTGCAGGGGATCTTCCTGACCCAGGGATCAAACCTAAGTCTCCTGCATTGGCAGGCAGATTCTTTACCATCTGAGCCAAAGGCAGCCTAAGGTGGGGCAGGAAGGCTTCCAGAGGAAGGTGGTTTCCCAATAGACTTAAAAAATTTCTTGAGAGCGAAGATATTCTTTAATCTTTTTATCTCCGGCATCTAGCACAGTTCCTGGCAAATAGTAAGTGCCCCGTAAGTGTTTGCTAGATGAATTACTTTAAATGAAGGATAAGCTAGACAAAGTCTCTAGAAGAGTGGGTTTTATTGCAGGATGGAGAATTTCCCAGAGTAATTAAGAGACACCTTTATCAACCGCAGTCTCTGAGAAGGCAAGCTCTGGAGACCAGAAATGGCTGTTTTTAATGAAAAAGAGACACAATCCAGCATTTGCTCTCTGTTTTGCATTCTGCTAAATGTTCTGTACACATTTCCTTATGTAAATCTTTCATCAAAACTGAAAGATACGTATTTTTCTGCCCAATTTACAGATTAGGAAAATAAAGATTAGCAAGATTTGTAAAAATTACCTGAAGTCCTGGCTAGACAGTGGCAGGATTTGACTTCATAACTGATTGATTTAGTATGGATCCTTGGGAAGATTCTTGAAGGGTGACTAGATTTTCTACAGCCACAGGTGGGGCCAGGGAGTGAGGGTGGGTGAGTCAGGGTTGGGGTGGTCAGCACTGCACTTCAGGCTGAAGGCAGAACAAGAGCACAGCTGTGGAGGGTCGGGGCTGTGACACTGCCCTCCAGACACAATACTGTGACTTGGCTTTACTCAGTATATATATGTATAAAAGGACGGATAGGTGATGACCAGTAGAATAGAATGGCTTGAGAAACATAAGATTTGGGGTTCCACCAGAGATTATATTACCTCTGCAGTCCATGGCTACTCCACAGTGTCTGTGATGGACATATCTGCATATGAGAATTGTAAGAAGAGGAGGGTATATAAAACACGGCCAAGGAGAAATGGTGGGACCAAGGACCATTCCACATTAGTTTTCTGTGTCATAGAAACTTAAGCACAGAAAAAGTTCTTGGGGATGATTTAGTGAAAATTTCTCATCTCACAGGGGAGGGAACCAAGACCAGAGAGGCTAAGTGACTTGCCTAAGATAAAAATAATGGTGTCTATGATTAAAAAATGGGCAGAAGAACCGAACAGACGTTTTTCCAAAGAGGAAATGCAGGTGACCAATAGGCACATGAAAAGAGGTTTAACATACTAATCATCATTGACAAAAATCAAAACCACAATAAGATATAACCTCACATCTGTCAGAATGGTTATCATCAAAAGAGAACACAAGTTAGAAATGTTGGTGAGAATGTGGAGAAATGAGAACCCTCGTACAGTGTTGGTGGGGATATAAATTGGTGTGACCACTGTGGGAAGCAATGTGGAAGTTTTTCAAAAAACTAAAAATAGAACCACCATGTGACCCAGCAATTCCACTCCCAGATATAACCAAAAAGAATGAAAACATTGACTCTCAAAGGTACGAGCCTCCCAGTGTTCATAGCAGCACTGTTTACAATTGCCAAGATGTGGAGGCTGCCTAAGGGTCCATCAATAGATGAATGGATAAAGAAGATGTAGTGTACACACACACACACACACACACACACACACACACACACACAGAATGGAATATTACTCAGCCATAAAAAAGGACGAAGTCTTGCCATTTGCAGTAACATGGATGGCTTTACAGGGTATTAAGCTAAGTTAAATAAATTAGACAAAGGCAAATACTGTATGATGTCAGTCATATGTAGAATCTAAAAAATATGACAAACTAGTGACTAAAAAGAAGCAGCAGATTCACAGATATAGAGAGCAAACTAGTGATTACCGGTGGTGAGAGGGAAGGGGGAAAGGGAAAAAAAAGGGTTGCCGGGGGAGGGAGAAGCGTTATTATGGGATGACATGAAATCATGTGCATGAAATTCTGAAAACTCTAAAGCACTCTAGAATTTTAAGAATCTTTTATTCAATAATAACCATAAAAAAGATGATTTCTGGTCTTCTACTTTCCAGATCAGTACCTTTTTTAGGGAGGTGATGCGGTGTCAGGACAAACATGTAGCAGAAGAGGGTTGTTCTAGAGATGGAAGGATGCTGAAAGGGGAGAGGTGGGATGGAAGGAAGCACAGACAGTCCTGGGCTGGAGTGAGTCCTGCAGCCCTCATCAGACTTGCTGGCAAGCATCTTAACCTGTAGGATACTCAGTTTCTGTATTTGTAAACTGAGGGTAAACCTACCTGCAGTTCTGCTGTATTAGAGATAAAGGACGTCCAGTTCCTGCTGCGTTGACTCCATCTTCAATGGTAGTGCAAACTTCCTAATTTCACAGGGGCTGTCTCTAACCAAGTCTCAAAGCTCCCTACTCCAGAGACTAAAAATGGTTCTCAAGTGACATCAAATGGAACAAAGAGCCGGGCGCTGACTCTTTGTTCTGAGGTTTTGTTCAGGACTTGACAAGCCTTCCTGAGAGCTCCCGAGAAGTTGCTGGCCCACGAAAGCTTTCATTGGTCCAGACGCAGGGATTCAGTCTCTCCACTTAGCAACAGTATTTGCCTCCTGCTTCAGAAAAGGAAACAAAAAAGTAAGCCTGCAGTTAAATACACCCACAAGGGCAAATCCCCATGAAAGCCTGTCAAAAAAGAGCTGTGGGAAAGATGAGCTATAGCTCTACGCCTGGATGAACTCCAATGAGGATGCCACAAAGGGGAGGGAGGGTGGGCACGCAGGCTTGTCAGTTCCAGCCCCCCAAGAGTTTCAGCTCTTCCCTCCTCCTAACTCCCGCTGCCCCACCACTGCCCTCTGTTCCAACACTGTCATTGTTCCAGAACTATTTTAACTGCTTCCTAATTCATCCCCCTGTCCTTCCATCTACAAGGCACTCTATACTATCACTGTCAAATTAAACAGCTGCCTTTTAGGGGTAGCTGTTGACCTCACATGACAGGAGAAATCTTTCTAAAGTGTGGATCTGATATCATCACTCCTCTGCTTAAAATCAGTGTATGTACTTTGTCTGTATTATGCTCTAGGTTAATATTTTCCTCTGCTGCTGCTGCTGCTAAGTCGCTTCAGCCGTGTCCGACTCTGTGCGACCCCATAGACGGCAGCCCACCAGGCTCCCCCGTCCCTGGGATTCTCCAGGCAAGAACACTGGAGTGGGTTGCCATTTCCTTCTCCAATGAATGAAAGTGAAAAGTGAAAGGGAAGTCGCTCGGTCCTGTCCGACTCTGTTCGACCCCATGGACTATAGCCTACCAGGCTCCTCCTTCCATGGGATTTTCCAGGCAAGAGTACTAGGATGGGGTGCCATTGCCTTCTCCGCTTTTCCTCTGGGCACTGGTCATTTGCCTGCCTGGCTGTCTCCAGCATCACACTTTTGGAGGGAGGCCAGGGCTGGGTTGTGGGGACTCAGGGGTCCCCACCATCTTATCAGAGCCATTCTATGCATCGTTTTCTCTGGTGCAGTCACATTAATCTTCCTTCAATTCCTCAAAAGCCTCCCCTCACTGCTGAATCTTCTCACATATTGTTTTCTTTGCAAAATCGTTATCCCTTTGATGCTTTCCCTAGCAAGTGTTTCTTCCTTATTTTACACCTTCTTCCCCCCAGAAAGCGTTCCCTGAACCCCTAAATGCTGCTAGCACCCCAGCCTCATCCCCATGTGTTGTCTGACGGGCCCACAATGTGGACTGATGCCCTTAGTAATATTTTACCACCAGCAGGTATATTACATAAATAGCATTTGGAAAAAATGTTATCTTTGCCATGTTGACTTTGAAATGTAAGTACTAAAGCAAAACATGACAACCCGAAATATAGAGGTAGTATTTTGTCTTAAATCTTCAAAGCATACCTTACAATGGATTTTCTTTTAATTTGGTGTTATCAGATTATTGATGAGTTTGGCAAATTTTTCCTTCTACCAAATTTTATGATGAACGATACTAGTGTTCTTTGGTAGGTCTTGAGTATTGTAGATGTACATTAGTTTCATTTGGGGGAAAGAATATTCATTTTATTAATTGTGTTATGAATTGTGCTATTGTAAAAGCCATTTGTATTAATTGTGTTGGAAGGAGAAATACAATCAGTAAACTTGAAACTTTTTGTTTTATTAGGTAGTTACACATCATTTTTATAATGAAAAAGATAAATTACAATACCTTCCCCTAAAAGAAAAGAAAGCTGCCAAATATTAGAGAATAACCACATTGGTTTCAGACTTACGATACCAACAGTTCAAGAACATCATTAGACCTTTGAGAAATTTTACTTGATGAAAATTAAGCAGAAAAAACTTAATTTTTTGAAGAGTTTCATTTGTATGACTCAAAATTCAAAAGGCACCAAAGAGTAAACAAGAATGTCCCATCCATGCCTGTCTCTCAGTAGTAAAGTCCTGTCTTTGAGGTTATTGCACTGGTTTTGTATGGATTCTTGCAGAGATATTTTATGCATAAATAGACATCTATATTTCTTCCCTGACTCTTGTTTGAACACTGGTAAATCATACTATTTCTCAATTTTTTTGAACCTACCAAAATATCTTGCAGACTGTTCCCTAACAGCCCAATGAAAGTTTTCCTTACTCTTTTTTTTTTTTTTTTTTTAATGTCTACAGAGTATTATATGTGTGTATGTGCTATAAACCACCCAAGCCTTTCTCTGAGTCCAAACAGTTGGGTTATTTCCAATACTTTCCAACCATAAACACCGAATACAGAACAATGTCCTTCAGCCTTCCTTTCACATAGGTGCGAGTAATCTGAAAGATAAATAGCTAGCAGTGAATGATGAGGCCAGAGGTGATTTTGATAGATAGTTAAATTACCCTGCAAAGAAGCTGAATCAGTTTACCTCCCCTTTAGCAAGAGCTAAGGTGGGAAAATATGACAAATCAATTTTCACTTGGCCTTTAAGAAGCAGCGTTGCTTCCTCTGTCTTAATACATTACTTCAACAAGAGCATCATTATCCTTCAGGATAGTAAGAAACTACATCAAGAGGCTATCAACTGCTAGAACACTAATGTTTCTTTGCAGATGCTGTCAAAGTTTTTTCCAGTCATTTTGACTAAAAGGCTGACATGTTGGTGAGATATACATATGAATTTGGGAACACATCCCAATAATTCAGGTCTGCTATACATTGGTCTGCTATAGGGGCTTCCCTGGTGGCTCAGATGATAAAGAATCTGCCTTTACAAATCTGCTATGCAGGAGACCCGGGCTCGATCCCTGGGTCGGGAAGATCCCCTGGAAGAGGGAATGGCTACCCACTCCAGCATTCTTGCCTGGAGAATTCCTTGGTTACACTATTACATTCCTGGAGGATTGAACTCCCAAGAGGAGTTTTTTGGGGGAAAAGAGAATGTGTGTGCTTAGTTGCTCAGTTGTGTCCAACTCCTTGCAACCCCATGGACTATAGCCTGCCAGACTCCTCTGTCCGTGGGGATTCTCCAGGCAAGAATACTGGAGTGGGTAGCCCTGCCCTCCTCCAGGGGATCTTCCCAACCCAGGGACTGAACCCAGGTCTCTTGCATTGCAGGTGGATTCTTTACCATCTGAGCCACCAGGGAAGCCCAGGTTAAATGTGATGGCTATGGTGTTGTTGACATTCTTTGCATTTATTCAGTCTTACATAATTTTGTTCTGTAAATGCCATTTGGGATTATGAAGGGGGTCCTTAAATCTTGTTGCACAATTGGCAGATGGTTTATTTCTATACATTTTCTCAGACAAAGGATCTTCTCCATCAAACTTTTATATAATTTAATCCTTTCTGGTTATGAGGGGCCAGTGTTACATTGCTAGTGTGGCTAGTTGCAGCCAGATTATTAGGGTCCCATGAAAGTTGAACTACTACATTTTATTCCACCTGAATTTTTCTATACAAATTCAATTTAGTTTGTTTGCTGATGTGTTACTGTTAAATGTGTTCAACTCAAAAGTTCACCTCCCATGCACTATTGCTATGATATGAAATATACCGGTTACACCAAATTTGTTCTGCCTTCCCTGTTTCTTTTCCCTTGTTTATCTGATATTTGATACCAGACGATGAGGTGCTGCTGCTGCTAAGTCACTTCAGTCGTGTCCGACTCTGTGTGACCCCACAGACGGCACGGCAGCCCACAAGGCTCCCCCATCCCTGGGATTCTCCAGGCAAGAACACTGGAGTGGGTTGCCATTTCCTTCTCCAATGAATGAAAGTGAAAAGTGAAAGTGAAGTCGCTCAGTCGTGTCCGACTCTTCGTGACCCCATGGACTGCAGCCTACCAGGCTCCTCCATCCATGGGATTTTCCAGGCAAGAGTACTGGAGTGGGGTGCCATTGCCTTCTCCCGATGAGGTGCTAGCTGCCCTATTACAAGCAGGGCTACCCTTTGCTGACATGTAGTGCCTTGACATTCCACCAGGTGGAGCACTTTCACCTTAGGGAGCGCAGTGAGTGAGGTCTCTGAATTTGGGGTGGTCTATGTCCGCCTGACATGCGAGCAAAGTAATGTTCAAAATTCTCCAAGCTAGGCTTCAACAGTATGCGAACCGTGAACTTCCAGATGTTCAATTTGGATTTAGAAAAGGCTGAAGAACCAGAGATCAAATTGCCAACATCCGTTGGATCATTGAAAAAGCAAGAGAGTTCCAGAAAAACATCTACTTCTGCTTTATTGACTACGTCAAAGCCTCTGACTGTGTGGATCACAACAAACTGTGGAAAATTCTGAAAGAGATGGCAATACCAGACTACCTGACCTGCCTCCCGAGATACCTGTATGCAGGTCAAGAAGCAACAGTTAGAACCACTCATGGAACAACAGACTGGTTCCAAATTGGGAAATGAGTATGTCAAGGCTGTATGTTGTCACCCTGCTTATTTAACTTATATGCAGAGTATATCATATGAAATGCTGGGCTGGATGAAGCACAAGCTGGAATCAAGATTGCTGGGAGAAGTATCAATAACCTCAGATATGCAGATGACACCACCCTTATGGCAGAAAGCGAAGAAGAACTAAAGAGTCTCCTGATGAAGGTGAAAGAGGAGAGTGAAAAAGCTGGCTTAAAGCTCAACATTCAGAAAACTAAGATCACGGCATAGGGTCCCATCATTTCATGGCAAATAGATGGGGAAACAATGGAAACAGTGACAGACTATTTTCTTGGGGCTCCAAAATCATTGCAGATGGTGACTGTAGCCATGAAATTAAAAGACACTTGCTCCTTGGAAGAAAAACTATGATCAGTCTAGACAGCATATTAAAAAGCAGAGACATTACTTTGCCAACAAAGGTCAGTCTAGTCAAAGCTATCGTTTTTCCAGTAGTCATGTATGGATGTGAGAGTTGGACTATAAAGAAAGCTGAGCACTGAAGAATTGATGCTTTTGAACTGTGGTGTTAGAGAAGACTCTTGAGAGTCCCTTGGACTGCAAGAAGATTCAACCAGTCAATCCTAAAGGAAATCAGTCCTGAATATTCATTGAAAGGACTGATGCTGAAGCTGAAACTCTGATACTTTGTCCATCTGATGGGAAGAACTGACTCGCTGGAAAAGACCCTGATGCTGGGAAAATTGAAGGCAGGAGGATAAGGGGACGACAGAGGATGAGATGGTTGGATGGCATCACTGACTCGATGGACATGAGTTTGAGCAAGCTGTGGGAGTTGGTGATGGACAGGGAAGCCTGGCGTGCTGCAGTCCATGGGGTGCCAAAGAACTAGACACGACTGGGAGACTGAACAACAACAATAATGTTCCTGGTAAAACAGAGGTGGAGAGTGTGGAATGCAGTTGGAGTCTAAAGTTTCAAATGAGCAAGTGCCACATCTAGGTCTCAGTTGCATCATTGGTCCAGGTAAGTTCAGCATCTCTGGTGTGAACCCCCTGTAGAACCAAGTCAGATCCTACTGTTAGGGGCTGAATTGCATCCCCCATTCCTGCCTTCTTCCAAATTCATACACTGAGGTCCTAAACCCCAGTACTTTAGAATGTGTCCTTGTTTTTAGAATGTGACCAGAGAAGGTTTTTACTGAGACGATCAAACTAAAATAAGGTCGCTAAGGTGGGCCCTAAGCCAATATGATTGGTGTCCTTATAAGAAGGACATCTTGGACACTGACATACCTAGGGGGAAGACAGCCATGGGAGTCAAAGAGAAAGGCCTGGAACAGATCCTTCTCGCACCACCCTCAGAAAGAATCCCACTGACACCTGGATTTTGGGCTTCTAGCCTCCAGAGCTGTAGACCATATATTTCTGTCATTTAAGCCTCTCAGCTTGTAGTATTTTTGTTATGGCAGCTCAAGAAAACCAATATACCCACCCCCCTCACATTTTGGGAGAATTTAAGTGAGCAGAGTTTAAGCATTTAATAGGCTAGAGAAGTATTTGCTCCACAGAAAGTGAGAGCTAACAATGTAAACTGAATTATACTTTACAGATATTTATCAAAAGTGAATAAACTTGATGTACAGAAAGCCATGCCGAAATCCTCTTCATATGGAAACAAGCGGTAAGCTAACTCTATATTGTTTGACACACACAAATGGGAGCTGCTAAAGGCTCCAGCCAGCTCTTACTCTGTGGCATTTTAACTGCACTGCTGTGATGGAGGTGAAAAGAGGAACCTGTGGTTGGGCAAGAAATTAAGGAGATGGTGTATATATTTCTATGTGTGATGAGATAGTTGAATGGCATCACTGACTTAATGGACATGAGTTTGAGTAAGCTCCAGGAGTTGGTGATGGACAGGGAGGCCTGGCATGCTGCTGTCCATGGGATCGCAGAGTCAGACACGACTGAGCGACTGAACTGAACTGAACTAAGATAAGCAAATATACATATCTATGAAAACCCATGAGAGAATGCATTTGGGTCTGGGTGTAGTTGTGTGAAAATATGTGTATGTTAGAAAGAAAAAGTAGAGAAGAGTTGAATTTGCAAGAAACAGATATGGGAGTAAGGAGAATGTATGTGCTAAGGGGAGAGATGTTTGTGGGGCAAGTGTGTGTGTAAGAGAGAGAAGAGAGAGAGGAAGAAAGAGAAATCTTTAGCGTTGGTGGAAAGAAACATATGCGAGAGACGTATGTATGTGGAGAAGAGCCACGTGCATATTTGAAGCGTGTGCACTACGTGCGTTTAAGGAAGCAGATATGTTTGTAAGGAATACATGTGTGCAGCACGCACAGACATATAAAGGGGACATACGTGTGAGTATGTGTATGTGAGAGGGAGAGAAGACTGTGTGTGTGATTCTTTAGGATAATGCTGGTGAAACAAAAAATATGCCCAGAAGCCATGTCTAATTGCCTTCCTGACCCCACGGCCTCCACGAACCCTGCTTACCGAATGGGCTCAGAGATTGACAGTGCCTTTGTAAGTCTGAGGTTCGCCACCACAGTTTTTTTAGTTTGGTCCTGTTTTTGTCAACATTTTAAACTAGGTTGAGTCCCCTCATGTAAGAAAATTTCTTGAAATTACTGTTTTCAAGTTTTAGTTCAAGTTCAGTAAAGACAAAATAAGTAGGTCAGGTTCATTTCAGGAAGAAAAAGCTAATTATTTGTATTTGTGTGCTTGTATTTAAATCAACGAACTAGGAGCAGAGGGATGATTCATCAGGCAGGAAAAAAATACACAACAAAAAATAAAACACATTCATTGAGTGTCATTTTTTATCTAATTCTTAATTGATAGGAGTCTTTCCATTTCTAGAATTTATTATAGAGTTAAAAAATAGGATTCAGTGGCTTCCTCAAAGTCATTGTATCAATCAGCTGAGGCATGGGACATCTTCCTAAGAATTTTTCCCTAGCAGGAATCTCATATTCGATTCTTCTGGTGAATCCAATATTTTTGTCTTTATTAAAAATGACTTCCTGGGGACTTCCCTGGCAGTCCAGTGGCTGGAAATTTGCCTTCCAGTGCAGGGGGCGTGGGTTTGATCTCTGGTTATGGAGCTGGCCTCCCGCATGTCTCATGGCCACAAAACCAGAAAACAAACAACAGAGACAGTATTGTAACTAATTCAGTGCAGACTTTAAAAATGGTCCACATCCAAGAAAATCTTTAAAACTGACTTCCTTTTTAATGTTGGTTTTCAAGGAAAGGGATGCATTTTTTGAATGACTTTCACATAATGGTGGTTAGGCAGACAAACTATGGCCCATGGGCCAAATCTGTTCTGCTATCTAGCTTTTTTGTGGGGGAGGGTGTCTTTTTTTACGACCCATGAGGTAAGGATGGTCTTCACATTTTTAAAAGATTATACTTTAAATGGTTGTATAAGTACTTACATAATCAAATAGTGTGAATTTTGCCTCCTGGCTGGCCTAAAGCCTAAAATATTTCCTTTAACCCTTCAATAAAAGGTTTCCTGACCTTGTTCTGTAGAATTTTATTTGCTTGATAAAATTTAAGCTGTCAAAATGCAAGGGAAAAAAAGTAAGTGTAATGATGATTCGTTTAGCAATTGTACTAAGTAATCTACACCATAGAATCATATTAGTTAAGATTAACACAGTTATTCTACACGTTTTTACTGCAGTGCTTGAAAAACAGTGCATTCCCTAGAAACACAAATGCAGTTGAAAATGTCCATTGCAGTCTTATTTCATTTCTTGCTTGTGTGTGTGTGTGTGTGTGTGTGTGTGGTCAGGTGGTATGTGGCATCTTAGTTTCTCAACCAGGGATTGAACCTGTGGTGCCCTGCAGTAGAAGCATGGAGTCTTAACCACTGAACTGCCAGGGAAGTCCCACAACAATCTTATTTTTAATCATGGAAAACTGATCAACTCAAACATTGATCAACAGAAAAATGTCTATACAAGCCAAGCCATTCACGCAATGGAACACTATCCAGCAGTTAAAATGAATAGCCTAGGGTTATATGTATGATGGGCTTCCTAGGTGGTGCAGGGGTCAGGAGTCCACCTGTCAAGTAGAAGGTGTGGGGTTTGATCCCTGCGTGGGGAAAATCCGCTGGAGGAGGGCATGGCAACCCACTCCAGTATTCTTGCCTGGGAAATCCCATGGACAGAAGCACCTGGTGGGCTACAGTGCACAGGGCTGCAAAGAGTTGGACACACCTTAGTGACTGAACAACAACATTTGTATGACGAGATGGCTCTTAAGCATAACATTGAGTGAAACAGCATAAAACAAACTGACTGGGTTACATAAGGAAATGCAGAACATAACACACAGAAAGCTGTAAGACTGGTAAACATGTTCTATTTGGACACGTGTATATGTAGTAGTAACATGAACACATACATATGTAGTAATGGTGTGAAAAC
This sequence comes from Bos mutus, assembly GCF_027580195.1. Classification (NCBI taxonomy): domain Eukaryota; kingdom Metazoa; phylum Chordata; class Mammalia; order Artiodactyla; family Bovidae; genus Bos; species Bos mutus. The sequence goes on from NC_091627.1 coordinate 20,493,503, forward strand.
ACTGATGAGATGTTTTAAACGGGTGCTGGGGGTGTTAATTTGGGAGAGAACCGGGATCAGGGAGGGCTGTCCAGGGGCTTTAACTGTATTGTGATATTTATTTCTTAGGAGAAAATCTGAATTAAGTACGGCAAGAGGTTAGGGTTAGCTGGTTCTTGGGCACACAGGCAGGGGCTGACAAACTTACTTTCTCTAGTGTGCCTCTGAAATATTTTATAATAAGAAAAGTGATGGTACCGCCAACCAGAGGACAGGAAATCTACAGAGATTAAGGCAGTATTTTTACCCAGAACCTGTTGAATGCTGGCACTGGCTGGGGGCCAGACCCTCATTCCCTCATGTAATGATTCAGCTCAGTGAACTGTGGCTATCTTCCCCATCCTCAAGGACAGTGTCAGACTGGCCCAAGGCCACGGTGCGAGTCGTGGGGGTGAGTGCCCTTGAGGTTTCAGGGCTGGTCTTTGACTCTACCTCTGTGCCAGGCACGCAGGTTCCTGAAATCACAGGGGCCCCTCTTTTGGCTTAAAAAGATAAATCTGGAGTTTTCCTCCTGTCCTGTGCTCATCCCTCGGGCTACATCAGCACCAGTCTCCCGAGAGAGGTCTGCAAAGATTTCTTGGAGGTTCGTGGGTTCCTTCTTTCCTTTCATTCATTCTACCCGACCCTGGGGCCAGGCAAGGTTCCACCCGCAAGTGCCTGGCATTTCAGAAGCTTTCTCTTCTGCTGGCCTCAGACAGGTTCCCTGGTGAGAGCCTCCCAGGGTCAGGTGGGCCGCTGGCGGTTGGGGACCGTAGTCCCCCATGCCCTGCTTTGAGCCGTTGGCAGGGAGAAAGGCGCGGGGAGCCGGTACCGCGGGCGCCCAGGATGGCGCCTCGGGCCCCCGACCGACGTGGCCCTCCGCCGGGCTCATTCCGGGGGGCCGGGGTCCTTGGTGGGGAGCCTTTGGGAAGCCTGGGCTCCGCTCCTGCAGCCTCCCAGACTTGCCTGGTCGCCTCGCCACTGGGCGCCTGGGTCCCAAGCAACAAAACGATCTGTGTTCTCCCAGGGTTCTCCCAACGTCTGTCCAGGCTCTCGCCCCTACTCAGCCTTCGGGGGCCGGAGAGGCTCCCAGCGTGGCCCCGCGGGACGGTGGGCGGTGTGCTGGGGGCGGAACGGGGAAGCTGCCGGAGGACTCCCCGGGGGAGATCGGAGAAGAAAGCCGGGGGCGCCCCCTAGTCCGCTGCCGGGCCCGGCAGGTGGGAGGTCGCTTCGGCGAGGAGGGCGCAGGGGTAGAGCGAGGGGACCCGGCCTGGGCCGGGGGCGCCGCGTCCTCGGCTGGGCGAGGACCCGGATCGGCGGGCGGGCGCCGGTTCTCGAACCTCCGGCCCTAACCTCCTCCCCTCGCCCGACGCCTCCCCGCTGCATCCCCCACGCCGCCCTCGCCGCTACCCTTGCCCAGCGGGGTCCCGGGGGCGGCCGAGCCCACCGCCGGCCCTCCTCCGCTGTCGGCTGGAAGACCTGGAGAAGCGGACTCCGGGGGCGGCGGGGGGTCAGGGGTCAGTCCCGGGCGCTGGCAGCGGTCCGCAGATCCGGGCTTTGCCGCGCGCCCCCCGGCCGGCCGAGCCCGGGAGCTGGGGAGTGAGCGCGCGGGCGGCTGGGCCGGCCCTCCGACGGCGGCGGGCGCACCGGAGCCGGTCCGCGGCGGCGCGAGGACAAAGGGCCGCGGTAAGAGCTGCCGCGCGCCGTCCCCGGGGAAGAGCCGGCGAGGGTACGGGTGGGTGGACCGGGGCACTTTTCCTGCCCCGATCGCCGGAAGGCTGCGGAAGTGTCGGGGTTCAGCCCCGAGGTCGCGTGGGGATGTGGATGCGTGCGCGTGTATGAGTGTGTGTGTGTGTGTGAGAGAGAGAGGGGTCGGCCAGGGTTAGAGTTGGATGGACTTGGAGCGCGCGCTGAGCGCGCGGCACAAGGTCCCCGCTCGGTAGGTGAGAGCTGATAAAAATGACACTGATGGTGGTGGTCACTATTTTGAGGATGTGCACGCGTGCATGCATGCGTGTCCACGCCTCTGTGTTTGGAGAAGCTGGGGCCGGAGGTGCCGGCTCTAACTTCCCGGCACTTGGGACGCGGCAGAAAATGGGGCTTCTTTCCAAAACCGCCCTGGGACCTTCCTGGAGGGGCTCCGACCCTTGGAAAGGCTGGTTCCGAAGAGGCGAGAGCTTAGTCGCTGGATTCCAGTTTGGGGTCTTGGGAACAAAGGCTGCTTCCCTGAAGTCCAAGAAGGGTGTGTGTGTGTGTGTGTGTGTGTGTGTGGCCGCCAAGGCGCCAGGCGGGGTGGAGGCGATGGTCATTCATGGAGAAGGATGTTGGGCCATTTTGCTGTCAAAGCCTCTTTGATCCCTGGTCTTGAAGACCAGCAAAAAAGAGGGACTACTTAATTTGGGTACTGAAACTTTGTTTAATAAACTTTGCTTATAAGGGTAAGTGTTACTCAGGACTTGGAAGATTTCTTTAGTATCTCTTTTAAACCATGTGCAAATTTGATTTGTTAAAAACTTTTATTCCTAGTGAGAGCATTTTAACACTGCTGTGTTAGATCTGGGGGAAGGGTAGAGGTCTGGGAGGGTTCTGACCTTCATCTGACATAAACCAGTTGTTTTAATGTCACCTGGTTTGCAGCATTTTGTAGGAAAACGTTATTGGAAGTTTTAAAGGCCAATTAGACTCCTACCCCTGACTTAGAATGTCTTAAATCTCTGGGCAGATTTGAAGAATTCCTTATATCCAATCTGTTGCTTCTAGAGCACTGTTTTGGGTTTGCTCAGAAAAGTTTGTTTCTAGAAAATGAAAACCAAATTAAAAATGTGAGACAATTAAATGAAACACAGGTGAGGAGCTGTTTCTAGGAGACTTTTCATACTGAAATCTGGTTGATTTAAAGTTTGCATTTGCGGTCTGTGACATTTTCCATCACCCACAGCAGTGGATGAGGTGGGCTGCTGTTCATTCTGGAACAAGTTTTTTGTTGTTGTTGTTGATGTTTTTAAAGGAAGTGTAGTTGATTTACAATATTATGTAAGTTTCAGGTGTACAATATAGTGATTCATAATTTTAAAGGTTATACTCCATTTATAGTCATTATAAAGTATCGCACAATATATCCTTGTGGCTTTTTTTATACCTAAGAGTTTGTACCTCTTCATCCCCTTCGCTTCACCCGTCCCTCATCACTCTCCCCACTGGTAACCACTGGTTTGTTCTCAGTGTCTGTGAAGCTGCCTCTTGTTTGTTATATTCACTAGTTTGTTGTAGTTTTTACAGTTCATGTATAAGTGATGTTATACAGTATCTGTCTTTGACTTATTTCAGTAGCGTAATACCCTCCAGGTCCTTCTGTGTCACGCCAATGGCAATATTTCATTCTTTTTATGGCTGAGTAATACTCTACATCTTCTGTATCTGTTCGTCTATTGACAGACACTTAGGTTGCTTCCATGTCTTGGCTGTTGTAAATAATGCTGCTATGAATATTGGGTACCTGTAGCTTTTAGAATTAGTGTTTTTTTTTTGGAAGAAGTATTCTTTAAAGGGGAAGAAGTAAGTTCAGGCTGAAATTGAAATTCCATTTTAGCCTTTTTTGTTATTGCTTAACAAATGGCTTATCTGTGGTTTAAGTTGTTTTTAGCTAATGAAAAGAGCCACTTGCACCAATGCCTCTAATCTTTTACTGGGTGGGTAATTTGAAGCTACACTTTAATATCTGTATTTTTGCCTTGTCATTTTTGATAGGAGAGTTTATATCTAGAGTCTATCTAAAGATTTCCATGCTTAGTATGAAGTTGATGACTTGTTCATTTAGTAAGCGATTGGCTGAACTGTTATGGTGTTACAGATACTCAGTGTGCTACTACCATTTTAATTGACATTAGAAACCCCATTTTAAGAAAATTGTGTCTAGTTTGTGGATTCAAAATTTGAATTAGTTGGCAATTCCAGAATGTTCAGAGGCAATCTCAAAGTAGAGCTAATTAGTGATGAAAATATTCAGAATGAAAAGATGACAGACTATAGTTTAAAGAGAGAGGCAGGCTCCCCGCACCCTGCTCCATGCCCAAGCATAGTCCTCAACGATTGAATGGGACCAGGATATTTAAACAAAGAATGTGGTATGGATGCTTCATGTTTTAAGTGGAGAAAGGGAGCTTGCTTTTAGTAACCCACATTTCCCTGTCCAGCATGCTTCACTGGTTCTGTTCTGTTTCCCCTAGGAAGCCTCTAGGGCTTTTGTGGGGGTAACTGACTATTAGGGTTGGCTGAGGGTAATGCATAGAACCCTGGCCTGGCCATTCCAAAGAGTCCATGGACTTTGAAACCCTTCAAAAGATTCCGGTTAATCTTTGCAGTTTGTACACTGCTTAATGGGCACACTTATCTTTTAGGTTTAGTTTCTGAGTATACAGCTAAATTATAGTACTTTAGCTAATTACCCTTAAAAAAAAAAGTACAATGAGGAAGACTATTGTAGAAGTTATATTTGTGATATAAAATTGAAAAACCTGCAGAAGAGTTAAAAAAAAAAAAGTTGGAAATCTACGATCCAGATATAATTACTGCTAATTCTTTTGTGTGTTTTTTCTAGTCTTAAAATTAAGTTCTGTATGCTTCTGAACATTGGCCAAGATTATGTATATATATTTATCCACATAAGAGAATACAAAATTGTAATTTAAAATAACATCAATGAAATAATAAGTGTAATCCGTGCCATTTTGTCATTATTATGAATATGGCTTCCCTGGTGGCTCAGTTGGTAAAGTGTCTGTCTGCAATGCGGGAGACCTGGGTTCAGTCCCTGGATCAGGAAGATCCCCTGGAGGAGGAAATGGCTACCCACTCCAATATTCTTGCCTGGAGAATGCCATGGACAGAGGAACCTGGTGGCTATAGTCCATGGGGGTCACAAAGAGTTGGACACGATTGAGTGACTAACACTTTTGCTTTTCATTATGAATATACTTATTATTTCATTGATATTGTCATTTTAAATTACAATTTTGTATTCTTTTGTGTGGATAAATTATATATTATCTAGCAGACTCTTGGGCTTTTCCTTTTATGTGTGTTTTTGATGTTCTTTCCATCTTGATAAAACATAATTGACTGATGGTAATATATATTTCTGAAACTTGACTGCCTGTGTGTGTGTGTGTGCGCGCGCACACGCGTGCTCTGTGCACATGCTCTGTTGGATCCTTAGAAAATGGGGAAAAAGTTTAACTTCAAGGATATATAGTGGGAAAGGATGCAGTTTTGCCTTAGTCTTCTCACTCTCTTACTCCCTCTTAATTATCTTTTATGCCATTTATTTGTCTCTGTAACACAATAATTTTCTTTATCCCACCAAATTATGGACTTGAGGATAGCAATTTGTGTCTTCATTTTGTTTGACTCCCTCTAGTGGTCAGCCAAGGCCTGGCATGTCACAAATGTTCAAAATAGCCTTTGCGGGGAGTATATTTCAGGGCCTTTGTGGGAACCGAAGTCCTCTTAAAGATGTGCAATGACAAATCTTGATCCAACTGACTCCTGTTACCTTTTTATTGTGGAAAAACTTCAAATGTCTATGAAAGTAGAAAGGTTGTCTAATGAACTTCTGTGTGATCTCACCCAGTTCTACAATTGTGAACACTTTGTCAATTTTGTTTTTTCTGTCTCCTCCCTCCCCACACTGCAACCCTCCTGAATTACCTTGAAGTAAATCCAAGACATTACAGCATTTCATACCCCAGTTCTCCAATTGTAGTTGCTGGACCAGCAGCTTTGGCATCACCAGAGAATGTGTATAAAATGCAGATTCTCAGGCTCCACACTCAGTGCTACTCAGAAGCTCTGGGAGGGGGGAGATTGGCCAGAAATCTGAGGTTTAGCAAGCCTTCCAGATGATTCTGATGAACAGCCATGCTTGAGAACCACGGATCTATGAAGGTAGCCAAGAGATCTGTTATATAAGCTCTAAAAACCAGAAACAAATACTGCCCCCCCCCATGCACACACAGAAGCAAAAACCTGCTGGAAATTGTGCATTTACCCATCACTGAGTTTGATAACTCAGTCCTATGTCAGTTTCTTCCCGTTGTGCAGAGTGATCTTAACTGTGGGATGACTGTGAGATCTTTTGTTGATCAGGAACTCTGATTGATAGTTACAGTTCTTGACTCAAAAAGATTTGGAAAGGAAATTATCAGATAAAATTTTCTGAACTGAGGTATATGTAGGCAATTTTCATTTCAAAAAATAAGAAAAGGTTGAAAACCACTTCGTGGGACACACCAGATTTGCAATTCCATATTCCTTTGTTTGATGTCTTATCTCCCCTGTGGCACATGGCAGTTGCTGTGAAGGATCAAGTCTGCCTTGCTCACCATCCTGCTCCAGCACCCAGCACCCAGCACCCAGCACCCAGCACAATGGCTGGCCCACGGTATGTGCTCAGTAAATATTTGAGGAATGAATGAGCTTTGTTCTTTAGGGAACTTGCAGAGCTTTGCACAGAGCCAAGCCTAATACTGGTAGAAACAATTGGAGAACTATTAAGGGTTCTATTTTGAGGTCTTGACTACAGTGTAGGAGGAGAATTTGAGCCACAAGGTCAGTTAGTTTTGAATCTGTCAAATGAAAGTATTTATTATATTCTTAGCAATGTCTTCTGGAGAGATGTATAAAGGGCAACACAAGAGAAGAGTAAAACAAGGAGCTCATGCATAGATGAGTATTTCATTGGTTGGTAACTACGTTGCATTCCAGTGCTTTCAGGCACAAGAATTAGCTGAATAATATTAAATAATAATCGTTATAGCCACTACAATCCTTGGGCATCTACCAGGTAAAAAGTACTTTAAGGAAATTACCTAAATATCTGTTCCTTGATATGAACTAATTGGTACATTTTGAAATTTTGTATTTTAACAAAACAAATTAAAAACCCATTGATGTCTTCATTTGTAAAAATTAAAAACAAGGTTAGAAAGTTGTTTCCAAAATTTTTAAATCTGTTGGCATTGGTGGTCTATAAAGGCAACAGGTGTTTCAGCAACAAAATCCCATCAGTTATTTAACACATAGGCTTTCCTCATGGCTCAGTGGTAAAGAACCCACCTGCCAATGCAGGAAACATGAGTTTGATCCCTGGGTTGGGAAGATCTCCTAGAGAAGGAAATGGCAACCCACTCCAGTATTCTTGCCTGGGAAATCCATGGACAGAGGAGCCTGGTGCGCTACAGTCCATGGGGTCGCAAAAGGGAGTAGGAGATAACTTCGCAAATAAATGACAACAACAACATTTAATATATAAATATTTATCGAGTTGATATTTTGTGCCAAGTACTGGTCTAAGTGCTGAAGATACAGTAGTGAACAAAAGAGGCGATTCCTGCCCTGATGGAACTTACATTTTAGTTCCAATATTTCCTTCTTGCACTGCCCTGTAGTAGCTTGGGCTGTCATAACAAAATACCATAAACTGAGTGGCTTAAACAGCAGAAATTTATTTCTCACAATGCTGGTGGCTAGAAATTCAAGATCAAAATTCTGCTTGATTTGGTTTCTGGTGAAAGCTTTCTTCCTGGCTTGTAGGTGGTCAACTTCTTGCTGTGTTCTCACATGGTCATTCTTCCCATCCTCTTCAAGGGTGGAGAGAGAGTCCTCTGCTGTCTTTTCTAATAAGGACACTAACCTTATTGATCAGGGCCCCACCCTTATGACCTCACTTCACCTTAATCACCTCCTTTTAGGCTCTTCAAATTCAGCCACACTGAGAGGCAGGGCTTTCATATATGAATTTTAGGGGGACATAAGTCTTCAGTCTAGGGCACACTCCCAAGATTACCCCCTCAGGTGAGCTCAGTTTTGGAGCCTGCAGCTTTAGGGTTGGTTTGCAGTTGCACACAGGGTCTCCCAGCCCTGGTTTGGAGTGCTTAGAGGAGGAGTGGGACTCTCAGTCCGTAGCAGGTGGGGCGGGAACACATAGAGGTGACTCTGTTGTTGTCAGTGATTTTTTTTGTGCCTGGCACAGACTGTGTATACCTGTGTGCAGCCCAGGGCAGGGTACTTACCTGTAGATGTTTGTGGGTTGTTGGTAAGTAGTTTTGGACTGGAAACAGCACACAAAAATTGCTAAGTCCTTCAGAAAGCAAGCACTCCTGGATTGGAACTATCTAACGAATTCCCTGCCACACTAAGAAGATTTCCCACTGTTATTCATACATTTCTTAAAGGTACTGGTTTATTTTAATGTTGAAGGCACACATACAGACCATCTTTTACAAAGGGTTCTGATTCATGGCCTCTGCTTCTGGCCTGAGAAACGAGTCTGTGCCTCTGCTTCCCACTTGACATTCTTGTCTTCTGTTAGACTTGAATGTGACTCAGTTTGGGAGTAACATATCAGGAGACCCGTCTGGGCCTTCAATTTACTAGGACTTCTTTGCTCTGTAGAATCTATCATTTCTATGTTTTAGATTGAGAAGCTACTACAAAACTGGTCAGTTGCAAAAGTGGGACCAGATCCTCAAACTCTATCTCCTAGGTGGCGAGGGGCGATCTGTGCGCGTTTCTGTGCATTTCTCTTCACCCACATTCACTCTGAAAGTGATTCTGCAGATGGCCATCCTGTTGCATTTCTTTTGCAGTTTTGACACCGAAAGGTGATCCTGTGTATCCGGGATTAGAAACTAGAAAATGGAAGCCCAAAGAGTGACCCCGAGAATGGATTTGAGTAGCTAATTGTGGCACCTCTCATAAAATTTAAAACTTAAATACCTTTTAGTTACTCAAAGACATTGAGATAACAGAAACAGGGCCCAGCAAAGTTCGTGACCCTCATTCTGTGCTCCACTGAGTTCGGTTGCATTACCACATTGGAAGAGTTTCACAGGAGTTTTATGTGGCTCTTCTGGCCGGGTTCTAGGTTGGGCTGGTAGTGCCCATGAGGTGTAGTATTGTCATTCTCATTTTATATGTGGGAAAACCAAGTCCAGAAGCTTGGTTCAGGAACTTGATCCAGGTCATAGAGAGATAAGATGCTGTGACAAGGTTGATCACACATCTATCTGACCACAAAGCTATACAACTGTGAAGCCAGGTCTTAGCACCAAAAGAAGAGAAATGTTTTGTTCATTCTGTCATCTGTTTCAAGTTAATTTCTACTTGGACTTTTTTCATTTGTCTATCATTCAGTCTCCCTTTCTCGGCCCCGGGGCTGGTCAGAGGAACACCCATATTTCAGGATAAACATTCTGCCTTTTTCCTTTCTAGCACCTCCCTTGTTTCTTTCTGAGAACTTGCATTTTTTCATAGGCTTCTGTGGGGGTCCAAAAAAAATTCTTTATTTGGCCTTTTCTTTTACTAAGATTTTTGTTGGTTTTGTCTAGATAATTAGGCATTATGATTTCTGTAGCTTCCATAAACCATAATGGAAAAGAAATGAAAAAGAAAGTGTAGATGTCTAACTGAGTCACCTTGCTATACAGCGGAAATTAACACTGTTAATTAAATATACTTGAATAAAATAAATGTAAAAAGATAATTCATTCCTTTTTATTAGTGAGTTGTACTCCAAGCTCTGAACATAACCACAATGTAACCATTAACCTGTTAAAGGATATCCAAATTGTTTCTGGTTTGGGGCTATTATGAGTAAAGCTGGTACTGATATTTGTGCACAAGGTTTTGTGTAAACATAAGTTTTAATTTCTGTGGGACAAATATCCAAGAGTGCAATGACTAGTTCTTATGCTAGTTACAGGTTTAATTTTATAAGAAACTGCACAACAGTTTTCTAGAATAGCTGTACAATTTCCCACCAGCAATGTGTAAATATCTAGTTTCTCTGTGCCCTTGGCAACACTTGGTATTGTCACTTTTTATTTTAGACTTCTGATGGTTGTATATTGATATCTTATTATGGGTTTAATTTGTATTTTCCTATTGGCTAATGATGCTGAACATGTTTTCATGACTTACATGCTTTCTATTTATTCTCTTTGGTAAAATGTCTCTTTATGTCTTTTGCCCATTTCCTAACTGGATTTTTAAAACTATTCAGTTAGGGAGTTAAAAAATGTGACAGGTGCTAGTCTTTTGTTGGATATGTGGTTTGCAAATACTTTCTTCTATTCTGTAGCTTATCTTTTGATTTTCTCCACAGGATCTTATGCAGAACAAAAACTTTTAAATTCTGATGAAGTCCAGTGTATCAACTTATCATTTGAAGGATTGTGCTCTTAGTTTCAAATATAAAAACTTTTTGCCTAGACCTGGATCATGAAGATTTTAAACTGTTTTCTTGCCTTTTTTTTTCACTATAAATTTTATAGTTTTGTTTTATGTGTAGGTCTGTGATCCAGTCTGAGCTGATTTTGGTATAGAAGTTAACGTTTAGGTTAAGATGCACTTCTTTGCCTCTGATATCTAATTATTCCAGTGCCACTTGTTGAAAAGGCTGTCTTCCATTGAATTGCTTTTGCATTAATTTCTTCTCAGAATTGGTGCTTTTTATTATCAGGCAAATATATTGGGCCACGTAAGTGCCTATGATTTGTACAATAAATTTGAGCTGCTCCTGTTGCTAATTACAGTCAGGAGATCCATAAGGAGGGTGCAGCTCAGGGACCCTGGGAGTGAGGACTTGATGGCAGTTGGGGGGAATAAGAGTCAGGCCAGGGAGCTCTGGGTGGGAGACTGAGTTCCTCTGAGGTTTTGTTGCTGCCGTGCAGCTGGGCAGCTTCCTCTTCCAGGCAGGGGTGGTGACACTGGGTGTTCTGGGTCAGGCTGGGGCAGGCTGACCTGCGGGTGGAGATGACCTTCTGGAAGGCTTGGGCATGACCGGGTTAGGTTCCCACTTGGTCTCTTCCGTCAGTCACAGCCCCGCCTGAGCTCCGGTGATCTCAGCTGTCCGCTCCTGTGAGGTTTCCCCCACCCAATCCCCGTGACGTGTGACCTCCAGCAGCTGTTTCAAAACTGGTGTCCAGAACACACAGAACTCCAGAGCAATCTTGTTTGGGCTTACCTTGAAAAAAACTGTGATTATTTTTAAATGTTTCCATAGTACACATGTCTTCATTGGAGAAAGAGTAGAAAGCACAGTTCAACAAAATGTATCTGTAATCTCCATACCCTGAGGTATGTAAACCCCAAATTCTTAATTTTGGAAGAAAGTTTTTTGTTTTTTATTTTTGCTTGTTTGTTTTTAGCTTGTTTCTTTCACCAGCTGGACCATCAAGACACAAAGCTGGTTTGGAAAAAAAAAAAAGGAAAGAAAAAAAGAAAGTGTCTTCTCTTGGGTTGAATGTGGAGAGAGGTTCTGACACTGCAGGTCACGCTGCCGCTGAGGCCCCATGTGTGGGGGAGCAGAGGTCAGCCCTGGGATACACAGCCGCTCCGAAGGGTGGGAGACCCCGAGGCCGGTGGGGCCAGTGCTGCCAGAGCATTCTTTTGTTTCCCCTGCTCAGCTGTCCAGGATCCTGGCTGAGGACATCAAAGACGTGGCTAAACACTGTTATCTGGCCCTGTCATCTGCCCTGACTCTGGAAGGGGCCTTCCCACAGGGAATCCTGCAGAGCAGAGCCTGTGGCTTGTATCCCACCATTAATTCCAGGCAAGAGCGGATCAATAGTATTTGCATTAGCCGCATACATACCTCCCCACTCTGTTTTGTTCTGAGAAAGATTTATTTATTTACTTACACGATTAAAAGATTATACATTTTATTCACATTTCAAACGTTACTGGTGTAAATTGCTGGAAACTTATTAAACAAAAATACAAAACCTAAAAACGATAGTTCCTCTACCTAGACACAGAGGCATTATCCATGTTTTGGAAAGTTCTTGTCTTTTTCATGTTTATATGCAATAGGAATTTAATAAAAGATGCTATCAGCCTGTGACTACAATTTCCCTGGAAGTGTGGTTAGAGTTTGTCAACCATGTCATTGCTGTAAACATTCAACTGCACAAAATTTGTATCTGCAGAGTATTTGATCACATCTGCAGAGTATGTAAATCACTTTTACATAATTTCTTTACACTTCAGAACTGTTGCTTAAAAAAAAAATCAAGTTGGTATCGTTGCCTTTTCTGCTTAGCGAACAGTTCTTATTGTAGAAACTAAAAGGTTGTATATAAAATTGCCTGCTTTCGCTCATGGGAACTTCCGAAGTAGATTGTTACGGTATTAGTTAAAATGGTTCTGGCAGCTTGAAATAAGGGAACCACTGAGACTGACTCAGTTTTGCTGAGCAAATAATGGGTACTTGATATCTTTACAGCAGGGAATGGATCCTGGTCAGACTTCTGAGCACGTGGGCACCTCTGTGGGAGAAGGGTGATGAGGGGCCAGTAGGTCGGTTGCCAACCTATTTTTCTAGGCCAACTTTTGGCTAAGAAACAGAGAAAGGGTAGAGAGTCCTGGCAAGCTAGTTTGATTTCAGTGTTAGCCTGAGATGTAAGAAATGTTAACAGATCATGAGATACCATTTACTCCACGTTATCATCTGTGATGTGAGTTGGCCGTGATGCAGGGCTCAGGTTTGCGGTCCTATCTTGAGTCACACGCTGTGCCAGGCTCTGTCTTTGTCTTGACCACCCTGCTTGTCATGCTTATTTGCCTGTGGCTTCCCTGCATGGATTGACCAGTTTTTGAAGGCAGGAACCCAGGCTCTATCACTCGGGCACCCGCGGGATCCCAGTGGAGTGCTGCAGCCTCCTGGCCAATGAACACGTTCAGCCCCATTAATTCAGTGGTATGCCCTAAGACTCTGCAGTTTATTCACTTCGGTCCTAAGCTCTTTTGAGTAAATTGCCATTGTAGTTGGGATATGAGAGGCAAGAGTGTGTGACTGAGAGGGGGAAGTCTTATTTCCACAATGGGATTCTTTCCAGAATGGGATGTGAAGTATTGTAGACAGGTCTCCTAAGGTGCTGTAACCCAGTTGATTACTAAGAGAAGGTGCTTTTTAGATTCTATATTATACTGTACTTTTACTAAAGGAAAAGATCATTTTGAGTTGTGTCCAATCACAAACACCTGTGAAGTACCTGCTTCCTGTCAGGTGTGCTTTATCTTGTTTTCAGGAATCAAACTGTTAGGGTTCCCTTTTTATTATGTTTGGGCAGAACTGATTTTTTTAAAAAATTAGAGCCTGATTTTCCTCTCAAGTTTATAGAACCAGGACAACTTGGCGCCTTGCTCAGTTCATCTGTATGTTCCTTTTTTAGTCTATCTGAATAAAGGCAATGATGAAAAATAGGATGAAAATATTTACTGGCCACAAACATTTTATCAGGTTCTTCATCTGGGCCTCCATCTACATGATGCATCGTTTCATCTGTAGCACTTTGTATAATGAAGGCTCATAGGGGGTTGAAGGAGTGTAAAATTGGATGCTTTTAATGAGCCCACAGAGGTTAAGTTTTACTGTCTCCATTTCACAATTCAGGAACAGAGGCTGAGAAAGCTTCACGGACAGGGTCATGCTGCTGGAAAGAGTCTGCTGGGATTCCAGCTGAAGTCTGTGTAACCTCAAGGCTGTGTTGGTGTCACTGGGTTGTCCAGCTTCCAGGGTGGTGTGCAGGCTTCACAGACAGAGCTGGAAAAGCAGGGGCAGCAGCGCTGACTGACACCAGAGATCTCCAGAGGATGGAGAGGCCACGTGGTTGTGGGGGTCTCATCTCAGCCCCCAGCTTCAATAGAGGTTTCATGCGTGCCTTAGGTCACAGAAGACCTCCCCAGCTTAGACACTCTGGTAGTTTTAATGTTTTTATTGTTAGGTCGCTAAGCTGTGTCTGACTCTTTGTAGCTCCATGGACTGCAGCATGCCAGGCTTCCCTGTCCTTCGCTATCTCCCGGAGCTTGCTCAAACTCATGTCCTTTAGATCAGTGATGCCATTCAACCATCTCATCCTCTGCCACCTCCTTCTCCTCCCACCTTCAATCTTTCCCAGCATCAGGGTCTTTTCCAATGAGTCAGCTCTTCACATCAGGGGGCCAAAGTATTGGAGTTTCAGCTTCAGCATCAGAACTTCCAGTGAATATTCAGGACTGATTTCCTTTAGGATTGATTAGAAGATATCATTTACTCTTTTATTGGTTTCCTCAGAAAATCTCTGAGGAACTTCTGTGGGGAAAAAAAAATAAAAAAGGGGCTGCTTCCTAACCCCAGTAATTCCTGATGTGGTAGAAAAAAATCAGCCCATGAGCCAGAAAAGTTTCAGATAGCAGCAGCTGCCACTTCTCATCTTAAAATTACCTTTAGATGTTGATCTGTTTCAGCAGAATGACAGTATTTCCTTCCAACTTTTAATTTTGATATAATAGTCTTTTTGCAGTGATAACACAAGAACATTTCCAAGTCTCTGTATTATATATGATGAGTTTAGAGAAAGGCACGCATACATCAAAATCACAATCAATAATAGACACAGAACCAGAATATTGATTTTGTCCTTGAGGAAATCCAATAATAACAGATCAATTCATTATAACACATGGTGAAAGTGATTCACCTTATGTGGAAGCAGACACTGGAAGGAAAGCAGTAGAAAGTATGCCACTTGGTTGTTGTTTTAGTTGCTAAGTTGTGTCTTGATTTTTTTCGACCCCAGGGATTGTAGCCCACCGGGCTCCTCTGTCCCTGGGATTTCCCAGGCAAGAATACTGGACTGGGTTGCCATTTCCTTCTCCAAGGGACCTTCCCGACCCAGGGATTGAACCCAAGTCTCCTACGTTGCTGGTGGATTCTTTATCATAACTGTTAAATTGGGGGAAATGAGTGTGTAGTGTTGGCAAGCTTCAGTTTGCAGGGGGCAGAGAGAGCATTTGCAGTTCTGCAATGAAGTGGCAGATTGGCATGGAAGCTGCTGTGTTTGCCTATTGCTACAGTAATTATTTATTGAGCACTTGTTGTGTGTCAGGCACCAGGGAAAGACTGGTGAAGCCAACCCCCACCCCCACCCCGGCTCCTGTGTATAAGTCTGTTCAGCCAAGTGGGGGAGACAGACTTTAACACACAATCCCTGAATGAATGGGGAAGGAGGCACTCAGTTAGGAAGAGAGCTCCAGAGAGCAGAGACCAACGAAACCTGACCTAGATTGGAACTTGATCTGAAGATGACTTGGTGGTCACTGCAGGGCTGGCAAGGGGTTTGTGGGGGAGGAGTGGTGTGGGGAAGGTTTGTCCTGACCCAGGAAGCAGTGTGAAGGAAGGGCTTAGCCATGTGGCACGTGCCTGCGATATCAGGGGGAGTGGATGTCTGGTGTGCAGCCTACTGAGCAGGTGGGAGACTGCACAGCCAACCTTTGGGGGTTATTAAAGATGAGAGAACTTAACCACAGAGCAAGAGGAAACTACTTCCCAGGCCTAAGAGGGTGGGGTGGGACCAAGCTGGCTGTATAAGCGGGTGGTTAACAAGCCAAAGAGCCAGGGAGGGAACAGGCCAGGCTGCATGTAGACAGTTTCTCTGGGGACTGAGCCTGTTTTAAGGGCCTAAGGGACACCAGACACTCTTTCTCATCAGTAAGGCCAGTGATGACAGCCCCTCCAGCCTGTGAATCTATGCTTCTCTTCCCATGATTGATGGTAGGCCATTCTGCACATCTTCCCCAGATCCGTGGTTTGTTAATTAGGTTATGAGAAACCTACTGTGGCAAATGGAGACCATGAGGGCATTGGATGGTGTATTTACTATCTTTCCATTAGACCAGATAGATGCCTTTGCAATTAGTTCAGAACTGGTGGTGGCCTTCCCCTCAGTTCAGTTCAGTTCAGTTGCTCAGTCGTGTCTGACTCTTTGTGACCCCATGGACTGCAGCACGCCAGCCCTCCCTGTCCATCACCAACTTCCAGAGTTTACTCAAACTCATGTCCACTGTGTCAGTGATGCCATCCAACCATCTCATCCTCTGTCATCCCCTTCTCCTGCCTTCAATCTTTCCCAGCATCAGGGTCTTTTCAAATGAGTCAGCTCTTCGCATCAGGTGGCCAAAGTACTGGAGTTTTGGCTTCAATATCAGTCTTTCCAATGAACACTTAGGACTGATGTCCTTTAGGATGGACTAATTGGATCTCCTTGCAGTCCAAGGGATTCTCAAGTCTTCTCCAACACCAGGCCTTCCCCTAAGTAGACAGAAATAATCGCATGGTCCTCCCTCTCTCTCATTCGTTCATTTATGAAAAGTTTCTTATGCTTAAATGTTGTGACCTATGCTGGGGAGGAAAGAATGTGGCCTGGAGCTCACGGCTTGGTTCGTAGGAGAGGGGAGTGAATGTGCAAATATGGAATATGGGTGGAAATGTCTCAAAGAGCTTCATGGAGAAAGATCACCTGAGTTACTGCTTTAGAGAGATCACTTCATGGCAAATAGATGGGGAAAGAACAAGGACAGACTTTTATTTTCTTGAGCTTCAGAATCACAGTGGACAGTGACTGCAGCCATGAAAAGACTGGCTCCTTGGAAGAAAAGCAATGACAAACTTAGACAGCATATTGAAAAGCAGAAACATCACTTTGCCAACAAAGGTCCGTCTAGTCAAAGCTGTGGTTTTTCCAATAGACATGTGCAGATCTGAGAGTTGGTCTATAAATAAGGCTGAGTGCCAAAGAATTGATGGTTTCAAATTGTGGTGCTGGAGAAGACTCTTGAGAGTCCCTTGGACTGCAAGGAGATCAAACCAGTCAAACCTAAAGGAAATCAACCCTGAATATTCACTGGAAAGACAGATGCTGAAGCTGAAACTCCGATACTTTGGCTACCTGATGCGAAGAGCAGACTCAGTGGAAAAGACTCTGATGCTGGGAAAGATTGAGGATAGGAGGAGAAGTGGGTGGCAGAGGATGAGATGGTTGGATGGCATCACTGACTCAATGGATATGAATTTGAGCAAACTCTGGGAGATGGTGAAGGACAGAGAAGCCTGGCGTGCTGCAGTCCATGGGGTTGCAAAGAGTTGGAAACCACTGAGTAACTGAACAATAGCAACAAAAATATTTCATATTGTATATATATATTTCAGATTCATTTCCATTGTAGGTTATTACAAGATATTGAATATAATTCCCTGTGTTACAAGCTCTTATCTATTTTACGTGTAGTAGTTCAGTTCAGTTCAGTCGCTCAGTTGTGTCCAATTCTTTGCGACTATACACATATAGTAGTGTGTATCTGTTAATCCCAAATTCCCAATTTATCTCCCCAGCCATTGTTTAAATGTAAAGTATTTATGCCACTTTATATGTCTTGCGTGAATCAGATATACTGATTTTGATACAAAATTGCACAATAATTAATAACTCATTTAATCAAGAAATTAAAATACATATACCAGCTTTGCTGAGTGATGATATAACAGACATTGACATTTCCTCATGCTGAGTCCATAGTAATTCATAGTAATGGTAGCAAAAGTGATTGTCTACTCTGCTCTAGGTACTAGATTAGGTGCCTTATATTTAATAACAAGAAATTATGACAGTGGGCATATCAACCATGTTTTACTATACTAAAGAAGTTGCCTAGAACTTGCAGATCTGTGAAATGGGTATCATTATTTCTGACCCAGGAGTCCCCAGGCATGAAGCTCCAAGACTCCATCCAGGCCCTGGCCCAGCGCTTCTCAAAGTCCCTTCTGCCCTTTGAGGGCCAGGTTGAGTCATGTCCAACCAAGCCTCTGGCTGTCTCCACTCGAGGCTGAAGTCCTGAGACCACGGAACTCAACTTGGTGCTGTCATCATACTGGCCCTGGAGTGGGTGGGAGAGTCTATTATTATCTCCTTTCTGGTATTATTCTAAGTGGGGATTCTGGCCCTTTAATTCTTCTTATTAACTCATTGAACAAGGACTGTATTGCTTTCCAACAATGAACTGAAGACATTTTCTCAGGAGGGCATTGTAGCCTGGAAAACACAAAACCATGCCTGAGACATGTTTCCAGAGGCTTCTTAGAGTTTCTAGGCCATTTCTCCAGTAGTGGAGGCTTGTCCTCTTCGCCAGTAAAGGAGGGGTGTGGAGGGGGAGTGGGGGGGAGAGAGAGGAGGAACAGGGGCAGGCTCCGCCAGGCTGTCCCCAGCCCCTTGTCCCAGGCCTGCTCTCCTGGTCCACTTTCCACCCCTAGTGTCTGCTTTTCCAGAGATTCTTGGAAGTTACAATTCCTGTTTCCTTTGGGATGGACAGCCCCACCCTTTATAGCCAGGGTTGGCCTTGCTCCCCGCCACCCCTCCCCACTCCCTCCAAGGGAATGTTTCCCAAAGTCTTTATTTTCCAACAAACAAGACCCCCACAGATGCGTCCACAGAATGAGCTTTCTGGGTGTCGTCTCCTCTCTGTCCTTCACCTTGCCTGGGGAAGGCTTGTTTTCCTGTCCTTCCTGACATTTTTGCATGGCCCCTCCCACTTTTATGTGCCTGATTGAGAACACACAATCCTTCTGGAAACAAACAGTCATCTTCCAGAGCAGTGTAGATTAAACCCCTATTTAGAATGGAAGAAAACAAAACATCTTTTCAAAGCCAACATAAACTATAGAGATTTGGTTTCAGTGCATGGAAGCCCATTTCTCTTCAAGACCTACACCATTTCATATCATCGTTTGTGGGGTTACACCCTCCACTAACCCTTGCTAAAACATGGCCCACCCAAAATGCCCTTTGAAGTTGTCTTCTGTACCCAGAGACTCTGCCTGAAAGGTGAATCCAAAATTGTTCTCTTTATCTTTGATTTGCCAGAATTAGCAGCCCAAAAGTTCCAGGGCCAAATCAGCTTTTTTGCCTTTTCAGTCTTTTATTATAGAAAAATGTAAGCATACACAAAAGAAACAAGATTGATACATGTAGTCAGGTGGCTCAGTGGTAAAGAATCTGCCTGCCACTGCAGGAGACGCAGGTTTGATCCCTGAGTCAGGAAGATGTCCTTGAGTAAGAAATGGTAACCCACTCCAGTATTCTTGCCTGGAATATTCCATGGACAGGGGTATAGTCCATGGGGCTGCAAAGAGTCAGGCATGACTGATCATGAGCACATACTGTCTTTCCTCTGTGTCCATGGGTTCCAGATCCTAGGATACAACCAGCTGTGGATTGAAAATATTTGGGGAAAAAAATTCCAGAAAGTTCCCAAATGCAAAGCTTCAGTTTGCTGCTGTGATAACTATTTACATTGTATCAGGATTATAAATTCTCTAGAGGTGATTTAAAATACTTGGGAGGATGGGTGTAGGTTATGTGTAAATACTATGCCATTTTCTAAAAGGGACTTGAACGTCTGTGGATTTTGGTATCTGGTGGGGGTCCTGGAACGAATCCCCTGTGAACACCAAGGGATCACTGTATGTACTTTCCATATTAAATTAGCATATTAAATTAGCAACACATGGATAATTTTGTTTTGTGTACTCCCCCAGTAGTTTTCCTTTCCCTGATGGATTATTTCAAAGCAAATTCCAGACGAACTGTTTCGTGCAAAAACATTTTTGTGTTTATCTCGGAAGGTATTCTCTTTTCAAGAAACCATCGTGTCACCAAAATAAAAAAATGAACAGTGATTCCATTTTATCCCAAATGTCCAGTTAGTGTTCCATTTCCCCTAAAGTTTCATTGACAAGTTTTGCAGTTGATTTGTTTGTTGGAATGAGGATCCAAATGAGGTCCATGTCTTCTGATTGATAACAGTTTTTCTCCCTCTGCCATTTCTTTATTGAAACCACCAAGAGGTCTTTGGCCTCTTGCATTTCCCTGCTTTTTGGGATTTTTCTGGTTATATCAGTGGGCTGATGTTTAGTTTGTTCGTTTGTTTCTGTGTAATCAGTAGACTGGTGGTTTGATAGGTTTGGCATCTTCCCAACCCAGGATTCGAACCCAGGTCTCCTACATTGCAGGTGGATTCTTTACCATCTAAGCCACCAAGGAAGCCCTCCTTGGGAACGGAACCCATTCCTAATTAAACAGCCCCCTTCTGCCTAAAACACACGCCTCACAGATGCACTGAGTCTCCTGGATCAGTATCCTCAGCTCTAAGCCGGGATAGTCACAATAGTCCTGTCTCTTAGGGTTGTTGTGTGGATTCAGTGAGATAATACATCTAATGAAGACCTCCACAGACATCAAGGAGACTTTTCTCCCTGCCCATCGCTTTGGCATTTGTGTTCCTAGAAAAGCCATCTTGCTTCAGTCTCATCACTCGCTCTCCCTCACCAGGGATCTTTAGCGTGCAGCTGGCGGAATTTCCATGGCACAGGCACTGGAGTTACACCTGAAAACAGTGTCAGACAGAAGCTTTTTTTCCCCCTAAATTGAAGTGAAATTTATATAGCATAAAGTGGACCTTTTTCAAGTGAAAGGTTTAGTGCTTTCAGTACACTCACCATTCCGTTGCTTCCGGTACCACTAGCAACTCTGTCTTTAAATTCTTTTATTTTCATTTTTTATAGTTTTGGGAGGCACACAAATGGTACATTCCTATGGATCAGAATTAAACTTTTCTGTTCTTTATGTTTGTTCTCCCTACTTTTTGTTTTCTCCTTTGGGTGGCTGACCACGCCTTGCTTGGTAACCACAATGACAGTAACAGTCTGGCCTTTCAGCCATACCCCCTCCCCTTTCCTCCCCGTGGACTCCTGTGGAAGACCTTGTTCCTTCAACCATCCTTTAATTAAGTAAAACTGGAAGACAGAAATGATCATTCTTATGGGGCTGAAGTGGAAAATTGCTTTTTTAGTGCAGCATGTGGGATCTTAGTTTCCTGATCAGGGATTGAACCCACACCCCCTGCAGCAGAAGCACAGAATCTTAGCACTGGACTGCCAGGGAAGTCCCATTAAGTGGAAATTTTTTAAAAAAAATCAAAGAAGCAGCTCTTCCTATAAGTAAAATTAATTTACTCAATAACTTTTTATTGAGTGCTTGCTATTGCTATTGCTATTGCTGTCACTTCAGTCGTGTCCCACTCTGTGTGACCCCATAGATGGCAGCCCACCAGGCTTCCCCATCCCTGGGAGTCTCCAGGCAAGAACACTGGAGTGGGTTGCCATTTCCTTCTCCAATGCATGAAAGTGAAAAGTGAAAGTGAAGTCGCTCAGTCATGTTCGACCCTCAGCAACCCCATGGACTGCAGCCTTCCAGGCGCCTCCATCCATGGGATTTTCCAGGCAAGAGTACTGGAGTGAGGTGCTTGTGTTAAACCCTGGGTATTTGTCCTGCATTAAACAGATGGGACTCTGCCAGGATTTTCTTTTTCTTTTTTTTTTTTTTCCATTTCTGGACATCTTTAATTGCACGAAAGATGATCTTATATGATAGCTATTGGAAAATTCCAGATTAAAAATGCAATGTGTAATATGGTACTGAATTTGCAAAGAAATCACATACACACACATACATGTTAATGCAAACACATACATGTGCGTTTGCAAGTAATAAAGACAGTAGAAATACATTAAAATAATAATAGTTATTTCTGACAGATATTTAGTGTTTATGCTGTATTTTCTGTATTTTTTACATGTTTAGAAATGAGTACAAGCTATTAAGAAAAATGCATGTGAATAACAAATAGCCTAAAATATTTTTTCCCTTAAGATACCTTTTAAAAGAAGTGTTTACAGGCTTAAGTCTTACTATCTTGAGAGCTTCTGAGAACTTTTATTTACTTAAAAAAATTAGGTTATTTATTTTAATTGGAGACTAATTGCTTTACAATATTGTGGTGTTTTTTGCCATACATTGACATGAATCAGCCATGGGGGTACACGTGTCCCAAACCCCCTTCCACCTCCCTCCCCATCGCTTCCCTCTGGGTCGTCCCAGTGCACTTTCTGCCAGGATTTTCTTGGCGATGCCAGGGCGTGGGAGATTTGCTTGTATCCCAAGGCTTTAGAATGAAATTAGTCTTGAGCCTAGGGCCGAGGATTGTAGAACAGCCCCTTGCTGTGATGGAAGGCGCAGTGAGGTGAGAGTTGATAACCTGGGTTGGGATTGTCTGTCCCATCAGCTGTGAGTATCCACGTGGAGCTCCTTTCCCCCGTGATCAGTGACCTGAGACTGGACCTGAAGGGTCCTCTTGAGAACAGAATGAAAGAAATGCCTCTTCCCAACAACTCGGAGACATTTTGCGCAGTTCAAGCTAGTTTTGTGTTTTACTTGAGTGAATACGATGTAAGATTTATACCCAAAGATAATTGGGTCGCAATGGCCCTCCTTCAGTTGCTGGAGCCGCTTGGGTAAAGGCACCCAGGGACTGTGGTTCTTTTCTCAACCATTTGCCTGGGAACGGACTTTTTGATGAAGTCAGAGCATCTCTGTTCTTGAGCTAAAAGGAGAAGTTTAAAATTAATAAGTTTAATTGGACCTGATTGTTTTCCTGTTTGTTGTTCACAAACACGATTGTGTAAGTGGACAAGGTGGAGTTCCAGAAAGCTCTGCAGATTCACCAAATTTTTAAAAATGTATCTACTTCCAAATTTTTAAAAATATATATACTTAAGTCAGTTTTGTTTGATTTAGATCCTAAAATTTTGCTAAGTTACATGATTGCAATTTGCAGCTTCATATGTGGGATTTTTTTTTTATATTGAAATACAGTTGATTTACAATGTTATGTTAGTTTCAGGTGTATCTTGTCTCTTTGATTTCCCAAGGATGGATACTTTTTCACACATCCTGTGGGTTGATTAGAGACCCATAGCTCATCTCCCTGACAGAGTGGTGGGTCTTTAACTTGGTCCCAGTGTGGGAAGAGTAAGAGCCTCTATGTCACCCTTGAGGGATTTCAGTCCCAAATCGAAAGGATGGGCCTCTCAGGGACACCTTCCAGCTTTTATTTTCATGGGCTCCAAAATCACTGCAGACAGTGACTGTAGCCATGAAATTAAAAGACACTTGCTTCCTGGAAGGAAAGCTAGACTGTATTAAAAAGCAGAGACATCATTTAGCCGACAAAGAGCCATATAGTCAGTGATGCTTTTGAAACGTGGTGTTGGAAAAGACTCTTGAGAGTCCCTTGGACTGCAAGGAGATCGAACCAGTCAATCCTAAAGGAAATCAGTCCCAAATAGTCATTGAAAGGACTGATGCTGAAGCTAGTTCCAATACTTTGGCCACCTGATGTGAAGAGCTGACTCATTGGAAAAGACCCTGATTCTGGGAAAGATTGAAGGCAAAATGAGAAGGAGACGACAGAGGATGAGATGGTTGGATGGCATCACTAACTCAATGGACATGAATTTGAGCAGACTCTGGGAGATAGTGAAGGACAGGGGAACCTGGCGTGCTGCAGTCCATGGGGTTGCAAAGAGTTGGACACGACTTAGTGACTGAACAGCTTCTCAGGGAAGGAAGTTTGAAGTACCTCAGCTATTGAAATAAGTTTTTCCAGAAGCAACATTTAAAATCTCTACCATAAATTGGACTCTGAGCCCTTAGGAGAGACCCGAGCTCCTAGGAAATCTTTAGTCACCCGTCAAAGCCCACTTCCTTCAGGAAGCCTTCCCTGTTCTCCTTATTGGATAGAATTTTCTCCTTTTCTGAACTTCTGTAGCCAAGGGTTGGAGTTTTGTTCAGATTTACCAGAAACCTAAATTAATAGGAGCATCCTATTTCCCAAGCATTTCAATTCATTGAGGGTTCTCTGTCTTGCTTTAAAAAATAGCAACAGTGGCTTCTTTGTAATACTTCACACTTATTAATTTCTGTGAAATAAACCAGTATTTATGAAACATTTTTCCAGGCCTGGCTTTTCTGGGTACTGAGTGTGACATGTTAGTGGGTGCTTGGCCTGGCGTGTCCCTCTGCACTCACATGGGCTACAGCAGCACAATTTGTGGTTTCATTCAACCAGTATTTTCTGAGGACTAGTCTGTGTCTGGGCTCAGGAGCGGAAGAGCTAAATGAGTTCTGGTCTCTACCCTTTAGGAGTTCATGGACTAGAGCGAGGAAACTGACAGAGAAGGAGTGAGAATAACTCTATTAAGGATCAGTTGGATCAGTGTGGGGCCTTCCCTGGTGGCTCAGCAGTAAAGAATCCACCTGCAATGCAGGAGACATCAGAGACATAGGTTTGATCCCTAGGTCGGGAAGATCTCTTGGAGGAAGGCATGGCAACCCACTCCAATATTCTTGCCTGGAGAATCCCATGGACTGGACAGAGGAGCCTGGTGGGCTACAGTCCATAGGATTGGACACGACTGAAGTGACTTTGCACACACACATGCACAGATCAGTGTAGAAAGGGTGGGGATGGATGGAAGAAGGAATATTTTTGGCTGAGAGCCTGGGCCAGAGGTGTAGGGTTGAATCTGTAAAACCAAAGACAATGGGAAATGAATGGTGTCTCTAAAGCCCAGGACACAGATGATAAGCAGTTGACGTTGAGGGTCTAATGTGTATGTGCTGCCTACTGGGCTGGGCTTGTTTACCACAGTCATCCTTTAACCAATCCTATTGTGTAGGTATCTCCATGCTACCTATTTCATACTGGGGAAACCACAGAATTAGAGACAATTATCTTCCCAAGTTATCTCCTGCCTTGCTGAGCCTACAATTCAACAGCTGGAGACTGACTCCAAATCTGCACCCGTCCAGTCAGCATCCACCTCTTTGCTAACATACTGTGGCCATATTTTCTGTTATCAAATGTCAGTGTTATGTCTTAAGATGTGTGTGCTGTTTAACTGCTTTTTCTGGGAGGGAAATGCTTGGCCCACAGAAATGCTTGTCAAGAAAACAGGGAGGAGTATTGATTGATTGCAGGGGGCTCAGTAGAGGGACGGAGAAGGCAATGGCACCCCACTCCAGTACTCTTGCCTGGCAAATCCTATGGACAGAAGAGCTTGGAAGGCTGCAGTCCATGGGGACGCTGAGGGTCGGACACGACTGAGCGACTTCACTTTCACTTTTCACTTTCATGCATTGGAGAAGAAAATGGCAACCCACTCCAGTGTTGCTGCCTGGAGAATCCCAGGGACGGGGGAGCCTGGTGGGCTGCCGTCTATGGGGTCGCACAGAGTTGGACACGACTGAAGCGACTTAGCAGCAGCAGCAGCAGCAGTAGAGGGAAAGAACTGGAATTTAACTCTTTGGAAATTTCACTTGGGCCAAAGGAATGCCTGTGAAGTGTGGGAAATCCTGTGCTGAATACAGTGACCAAGAGACACTTGGGTATCTTTCGGGACTCAATCTGTACAGCCACTCTCTGTGCTGAGACCATTGCTCTTCCCCTCTGTTATAGCTCTTATCAGGTGTTGATTTAGTAATGTGACATCTTGCCCTGTTGGACTGTGAGTTCCTTTGAAGTTGAGAGCAGGTGCCAATCATCTCAATACTTCCAGTGCCTGGCACTGTGCCTGGCACAGGGTGGGTACTTCAGAGTTACTTGTTGAATCCATTCATCTACCCACTCAGCCATCTCCCCATCCACATCTATCCATTCATCCAACCAACCATCCAGCCAGCCATTTGTTCATTATCCATCAATGTACCAGTCCATCCATCCATCCATTCACCCATCTATCTACCTGCTCATCCATCCACCCATCCCGTTCATCCAGCCAGCCACCTACTCACCACTCACTTACCCACTCATCCATCTTTCTATCCATTATCCACTCATCCATCCATCCATCCATCCATTCACCCACTCACCCTTCCATCCACCTACCCATCCATGCACCCATCCACTTATTTTTTACTCTATTTACTGACCCATCCACACATCTGCTGATCCACTCACTCATTAGGTACTCTCTGAAGAGTATGATGTGCCTGTTATTATGGTATAATACCAGAGCCTGCCTGGTATTATGGCTCTGTCACTGAAATGACAGAGATTGAATCAGATACAGACCATGCTCTCAAAGGGCTCAGAATCTAAGGATAATGAGAAGAAAATAATGCAAGTAGAAAAAGAAATGACCAAATGAAGACTTCATTGTCTCCAAGTCTGGGATTTTCCAAGAAGATAGTAAGTTTTTTTTTTTTTTTTTTTTTATCTTAAATGATGTACATATGAGCGAGACAACCCCTCCTTCTTCATCCCATCTCCCTGGTATCTCAGCCCCTCTGAGGTTTTCCCTGGCACCATCTGGCCGCTTCCTCTGCTGGAAGCCCTTTGAGACGTGAGGCTCTCCACAGGAGCTGTATGTGGAGGGCAGGGCTGGGGCTGCTGACCTGGTGGCTGCAAGGTGGCCCTATTGCCGTCCCCTCCTGTGTCTCCCCGAGAGGCATGCTGCCTAAAAGGACAGAGCAGATGTTCTCTGGGCAGAGCCATCATTCATCAGCCCCTCCTCTGGGAACAGGAGGTGACCGCACATTTATCTGAGAGCAGAGGCGAAACCCTCTGACCTTGATTCATCCATCCCAGTAGCTCTTTGAGAGACACTTCAGACTCCTGAGGGGCAGAGTGAATCCACTCACCTTCTCCAGCCTTTGTGGTTGAGATGCCATGTGGAGATGCTTAGGGACACTGAGTCAGCCTTGCAGGACACATGCTTCAGGCACGCTTCGGAACCCAGCCCCAAAGAAGCCTTGTCAGAATCAGTGATCTAGTATTTTCAAACTGTTCTGGCAAATCCATAATCTGGGTGTTTTAAGGGGAAGAACAGGCTTACCTGTCCTGCAGGACTTGGTGGGTTTCATGGCAACAGCAGGATCAGCGCTGCCTGTGTTCAGACTTGGGTCTCCCCGCCTGCTGGTGGCCCGAGTGCGTGTTATCTACAGTGAACTCCTCCTTGTCTGCTTGTCCTGACTTCTCGTGAGTGCACTGGTTCCGTCCACCCGGAACGTGGGCATCTCTCCTTGCCTCCAGCCCCCGGTGGTCAGTGCCGCAGACCTCCCTGCCACCCTCTGTGTTTTGGGGAGGGGCTGTCCTCTGTCTCCCGTGACTGCTCTGGTGCAGTTTCCTCTCTCTGGACGGGTCTCCGTGGGGGTTCACACACCCATCACTGCACCCCCAGCTTCCAGAACCCAGTCTAGTTATGTCACTCACGGTGTCCAGCCTTGCTGTGCTTTCCCACCAGGACTCAAGGGCTGCTAAGACCCTCTTCTCTTTACCTGTGTTCCAGCTGCCAGGGAGGGAGGACCAGGTAGATGGAGAGAAGGGTCGTACCTTCATTTCTGCTGAGGCTGTTGGCCTATGTGGATAAGGCGTGAGCCAAGAAGCCTGGCTGATTTCCCCTGGCTGCCCTGGCCCTGGCTAGACCCTGGGGACGGGCATCTCATCGGTGGTGTTGAGGACACTGTGACTTGACCGCAGACCACGTGTGCCTCCTGCTTCCCGGTCTGCTCACCCTCTGCGTCTCTTGGGTTCAGATTTACAAGAGAGAGATTTGGCCCAGTGGCTCCTTTTGAGTCATTCCATGCAAGTTCCTCCTCCCCACGCTGCAGGGGAAGCAGAAGCTGTTGTTTGAAATGGGGATCCTATAACACAGATGGGGCAGGAGACCCCTTTCCTTGGGGAACTTGGTCAGTGGAATCTGAAAAGTCTCTTAGTGATGATAAGGCTTAAGCCATTGCTATGGACTGAATTTCTGTGGTCCCTAAAATTCATGTGCTGAAGCCTAACCCCCAGTGTGATGGTATTTGGTGGGAACTTTGGGAGATGATTTGGTCCTGAGGGTGGAGCTTTCGTGAAGAGGATTGTTGTTGTTCAGTTGCTCAGTCGTTTCTGACTCTTTGTGACCCCATGGACTGCAGCACGCCAGGCTTCCCTGTCCTTCACTATCTCCTGGAGTTTGCTCAAATTCATGTCCGTTGAGTCGGTTATGCTATCTGACCATCTCATCCTCTGCCACCCCCTTCTCCTTTTGCCTTCAGTCTTTCCCAGCATCAGGGTCTTTTCCAGTGAGTCAGCTCTTCACATCAGGTGGCCAAAGTATTGGAGCTTCAGCTTCAGCGTCAGTCCTTTCAGTGAATATTCGGGGTTGATTTCCTTTAGGATTGACTGGTTTGATCTCCCTGCAGTCCAAGGGACTCTCAAGAGTCTTCTCCAACACCCCAGGTCAAAATCATCAACTCTTTGGCACTCAGCTTTCTTTATGGTCCTGCTCTCACATGACTACCAGAAAAAACACAGCTTTGACTAGATGGATCTTTGTCGGCAAAGTGAAGGGGATCCTTGCCCTTATAAAGGAGACCCCAGAGAGCTCCCTTGCCCCTTCTGCTGTATGAGGACCCAGTGAGAAGACAGACAACTGGAAGAGGGTTCTCATCAGAACCCGACCCTGTTGGCACCGTGATCTGGAACTTCCAGCCTCTAGAACTGAGACAAAGAAATTTGTTATTTTAAAGTTACCAACTGGTCTTTTGTTGTAAGAGCCCGAATGGACTAAGTCAGGCACTGTACCAGCTTCCCTGGGCTACCGTCACGGCACCACAAACCACAAGAGTGGCTTATAACACAGAAGCATGGTGTATCTGGAAGCCAATTTCCCGGTAGCTGCCGACCTCCTTCTGGAGTGCCGGGGGAGGGTCTGCTTCAGGCCCCACTTCCAGCTCCTGGTGATTCCTTGACTGGTGACAGCAGAGCTCCGCTCCCGACACGCTGTTCTCCGTGTGTGCATGCCTTTGTCCACATTCCCCTTTTATAAGGAAGGACACCAGTCAGATTAGACTAGTGGCCTCACCTCCTCCAGGATGACCTCATTTTAACTAATTACATCCGCAACACACTGCTTCCAAATAAGGTCACATCCTGCAGTGCTGGGGGTCACGGGTTTTAGAGACACAATTCATCCCATTACAGTTACTTTTCTTGGCTTGAAAGGTGCTTAAGACTTTGCCAGGCAGCGACATGGAAGAAGGGTATTCCTGGGGGGCGAGGGAGGAGGTGGACAGCAGGGGTGAACGCACAGGGTTGAGGGTTGGGGGCTTCTGTTTCTCCCAGAGCGGTCAACCACTTTGTACTTGATCTGTGGTTCGCTTTATCCTGCTGAGAAGCTTGTCCCTGGAAAAAGCCTGGGCTTTTAATTACATGTATTACTTTAGATTTATGGGACTTCCCTCTGCCTCCCTAGCTGGACCTAAGGACTTCCCCAGATTGCATCTGGGCAGCATAAAGGGGGTTAGAAACATGGTAATTGAATGCCCCATTCACTGACAGGAGATGCTTGGCTTCAGCCTGCATTTTGTGTTAGCTCTGCAGTCCTGAATTGACCATCTCTATTGATTGAGCCAAGAGGATATGCTCAAGTGCCTGTGTTACTGGGAGCCGAGTTTTCAGGAGTGGTGCTGATGTCATTGGGAGAATTCGCCTGAATGGAGAGTGAGCTGGTCAGTGGAGCTCTTCACTCGCTGTGGGTGGTGGGCCGACACGTGGGCCCCACCCCGCCACTCGCCTGCGGAGAGGATGCACGTGGCCCTGGGCACAGTGCTGTTGTCTCCCCAGCTTCCCGGGCTCCTGTACCACAGCATCCCACTTTCCTCCAGGATCCGGCTCTATCACACCACAGTCACTTGGCCCCATTTTTCCTGCCCTTGTTCACTGGCACTTCCTTGTGGCAGTTTTCCCGGGGAACTGGGCTCGACATGGGGCTCAGACCAACCTGGGTTTTAGTGGCAGGCCTCCTCTTGGAGGGCCCTGGACATTCCTGAGTTTTGACTGCTCAGACTGTAGAATAATCCCCGATGTGGCACTTTCCTCAGGAGGTCCCTCTTCTGCTCCATCCTCCGGGGGGTCCTGTCTCCGGGGGGTCCTGTCTCCGGAGGGTCCTGTCTCCTGGGGTCTTCCAGGCTGCTGTCACAGGCATCACCGAGGCAACGTGTGCTTTGGGACGGCAGGGAGCCCTTTTCAAGACCTCGCAAGGACCTGCAGCATGCTCACTCATGTGTTCTCCAAGAAACTATCTGGTTAACAGAAATCTGTGCATTCACATTTTTTCCCCCCTGGCTTAAGTTTTGACTGATGCTGTTCATCGGGTGAGTGACTTTTCCAGCATGGCCTTATTGTGTTTGCCAATATTTTTCTGCTTGCTTCTCCTTTTGGAAGTGAGCAAAAGGTTATGGCTCCCTTACAAAATATCTATAAAATAGCATTTTATTGAAAACTTTTAGACATTTGGAAAATTTGCTATTGTAAGTGATCAACCCCCGGACATTCCCATTTTGTGAATGTTTTTGAAAACCGGTGACAGTGGAGAAGGGGTGCCAAAATACAGCCGGTTACACCCTTAATTCTACTATTATTTCCCATGTGGTCCTGCTGTGGGCAGGCTCAGTTTCTCTATCTGTAAAAAAAAAAAAAAGTGCTAATGATAGCCAAAAACGCCCCAAAAACCACCTTCCCCACTCAGCTATTGAAGACTAAAGCTTGGTATTTTATTATCGCCCAGGATAAGCTGGCTTCCTGCCCTGATACTAGTCTTTGTTCAAAGGGACCTTCCCCCACACTCATCTGCTCTTATAGGTCTCACTCTTTGCAGACCTAGGTCCTCTTGTTTTAATGTGTTAATGTAGCTCTTGTTTCTGTTACATTTAACAACTGGTAGCAAAACACTGAGGAGTAATTAAAAGCTGCTGAGAACTTCACAGGACCCAGAGAGCTCTCCTAGGAGTGGTTGTTTTTATTTTCCTTGTCTGTGGGCATTTTATTGGAGAAAGTGATTTAGTGCTTTTTCTTCTAAGAGCGAAGGAGAAAAAGGAACCGGGGACTCTAACAAAATGGTGCATGCATATTCAATTACTGGCCGTAGCACTCTTTTATCTCCTGCAAACAGGGGAGTGGATGACTTGCCCAGGAAGCCGGTGGCCTCTTTCCAGATAGGCATCTCCTGTCAAGGTCATCAGGAACAGGAGCGTCCAGTCAGGGTGGGAGTTTATGACTTGACCATCATTGAGAGTTGAAAATGAACACTTCAAAATAAATTCAGTACAGGAGACAATCACGCTCATTTAAAGGTCAATTTGGATTGTCCAGGTAATTGATGGTGTTTTCCTTTTCTTCACAGTAGGAAGAGGTCTCTGGTCTCTCTGGGACTACTCAGGGGTGCCCCAGGCTGTCAGCTGAGAGTCTCAGAAGTTTAGGGTTAGGGCGTCAGCCACAATGAGGGTTATCTGCAATTGGAAAGTTGCCAGTGCACTGATTAACTTGGGTCATCTATCTGACTTGCCCTTCGGCCGGTGTTCTTTATTTCACCAAGGCTGAAACCTACGGAGACAGCTCGCTTTAGACTCAAAGGGGATCTGAAAGCTCTGTCCGGCTAGGCATCCAGACATTTGGTAGGGAGGATAGAGGCAGCATCTTGCCCAGCTCCTCAGGCCCAGGTCCACTATCCAGAGGTTAAATTGGACCAGAGGAGAGATGGAGCGGCTGTAGGCTCAAGAGCATGATCCATCTGCATTAGGATCCCATCTCTGCCTCTTATTTGGGCAAGACCTCATCTCTCTGGCCCTCACGTTTCCCCTCCTGCTGGTCTCACAGGAACTGCGTGAGGATGCAATGAAATGATGTCAGATGCCCGGTTAGAAGGATCCTCCAGGGGCAGTTCACGTGCCAGCCTTATCAGGTGGATAATCAATACCGAAAATAGCCACCTCGGCAGCCTTGTAAAATAGCACTTTGATATTTTTGCATTTGCCTTGCAGTACCGTGTCTTATCTGAACATCCACGTCTCCCCAGAAGGTCAGCATGACCTCATTGTCTGGGACAGATTTCGCCTCGCTCTGTTTTGGTCTTATCATCACTTCTCATTCCGTGCTTTCCAAAACACAGCACCCGTCTTCTTTTTACTGGCTGAACCAACGCTGGGCTCAGTGCGGCCATGGCAGATAGCTTTGTCCATCACTTTCTTTATTCCTGATTAATGGAACCCGATTAATGGTTTTGTTCACAATAGCAAAGTGCCTGGCTAAAAACCCGGTTTTCTAGGCTCTGTTCGAGACTAGGTGGCCCTAAAGACCAGGTTCCGGCCAGTGTTTTATAAGCAGAAATCTACTGGTTGGGACTTCTGGGAAAACAGTTTGTTTTCCTGCTGAAGAAGTCCTGCTCCTTTTATCTTTGCTTTTCTCCCTTCTTCCAGGCTGGACTGTGAACTTCACAGGCTGCCTTCCACGGCAGAAGGAGCTTTGGTCTTGAAGTGAAAAAAACAAGTAAAAGTGTTAGCTGCTCAGTCATGTCTGACTCTTGGCAACCCCATGGACTGTATGTAGCTCGCCAGGTTCCTCTTCCATAGACTTCTCCAGACAAGAATACTGGAATGGGTAGTCATTCCCATTTTCAGGGGATATTCCCAACCCAGGGGTCGAACCTGGGTCTCCTGCATTGCAGATAGATTCTTTACCATCTGAGCCACCAGGGAATGCCGTTGTCAAAGGCTACCCTGGCTCTGGACTAGCTGCCTGCAGGTTTCCTCGTTACATGGGAAGAATGAGCCGCTCTTGGGTTGAGCCACAGTGGCTGGGTTTCTGTAACAGGCAACCTAACATGGTGATGGGTGTGCGAGGTGCTTGGTTGAGCTCACACTGACATGACTGTGTCAGTTTACACGTTTCATGCAGCCTTTTTAAAGATGTCTTGGTCACATTCTCTTTCTTGTGCCCATTTCCTTCCATAATGGCATACCCTGTAGATTTACTTGGGCCTCTTTCTTTAGGCTTTTGGCAAAGACCCAGGAAGGGGGAGCGTCCCGGATGATTCAGAGGGTAAAGAATCCACCTGCAATGCAGGAGATGTGGGTTCGATCCCTAGGTCAGGAGGATACCCTGGGGGAGGAAATGGCAACCTACTCCAGTATTGCCTATGGATAAAGGAGCCTGGCCGGCTCCAGTCCATGGGATCACAAAGAATCAGACATGGTTGTGTAGCAAAGACATGGGAGGCTGTGTTCACACAGAAATGCTGCCTCTAGTGGTGAGGGGAAGCATCTGCCCGGGGGTGCAGTGACCTCTCGTCTGGCCAGGACTGCCCATCAAGGCAGAGACCAGCCCTATAGGATGTGGTACCCAGTCACCTGGAGGGGTCAGACTTGGCAGGGTTTTATCAGAGACTCACTTTTATAAATGCCAAATTAGTTTGTTCTAGTGAAAAAAAAATCCATTGAGGCCTGGAGTTCATGTGGATTAATTACTAATGTAACTTCAGTTTTATCAGTCGTTTTAAGCGTTGTCCTTCACTCTTCCTCATCTTTGCCACTTTTTTTTCCTTTCTTTATATCATATAGCATTTTATGAGCCTACGTGACTCACAGCTTTCTTCCTTTATGTCACAAGTTCCTTTAGTGTAAGGGAATAGGAGACAGACCCTAATGTAGTGGGAAGATTTGGTGGTTTGGATTTCAGTGAGCCTGCACTAAAATCTGAGCTTTACCTAGCAGCTGTGCAATCTTGGTTAATGTCTACGAGCCTTAGTTTTCTCATTTGTAAGGTAAGAATTTTCAGTTCAGTTCAGTCGCTCAGTCGTGTCCGACTCTTTGCAACCCCATGAATTGCAGCATGCCAGGCCTCCCTGTCCATCACCAACTCCCAGAGTTCACTCAGACTCACGTCCATCGAGTCAGTGGTGCCATCCAGCCATCTCATCCTCTGTCAGCCCCTTCTCCTCCTGCCCCCAATCCCTCCCAGCATCAGAATCTTTCCCAATGAGTCAACTCTTCGCATGAGGTGGCCAAAGTACTGCAGTTTCAGCTTTAGCATCATTCCTTCCAAAGAAATCCCAGGGTTCATCTCCTTCAGAATGGACTGGTTGGATCTCCTTGCAGTCCAAGGGACTCTCAAGAGTCTTCTCCAACACCACAGTTCAAAAGCATCAATTCTTCGGCTCTCAGGCTTCTTCACAGTCCAACTCTCACATCCATACATGACCACAGGAAAAACCATAGCCTTGACTAGATGAACCTTTGTTGGCAAAGTAACGTCTCTGCTTTTGAATATGCTATCTAGGTTGGTCATAACTTTCCTTCCAAGGAGTAAGCGTCTTTTAATTTCATGGCTGCAGTCACCATCTGCAGTGATTTTGGAGCCCAAAAAAATAAAGTCTGACACTGTGTCCACTGTTTCCCCATCTATTTCCCATAAAGTGATGGGACCGGATGCCATGATCTTCGTTTTCTGAATGTTGAGCTTTAAGCCAACTTTTTCACTCTCCACTTTCAGTTTCATCAAGAGGCTTTTTAGTTCCTCTTCACTTTCTGCCATAAGGGTGGTGTCATCTGCATATCTGAGGTTATTGATATTTCTCCCGGCAATCTTGATTCCAGCTTGTGTTTCTTCCAGTCCAGCGTTTCTCATGATGTTCTCCACATAGAAGTTAAATAAGCAGGATGACAGTATACAGCCTTGACGAACTCTTTTTCCTATTTGGAACCAGTCTGTTGTTCCATGTCCAGTTCTAACTGTTGCTTCCTGACCTGCATACAGATTTCTCAAGAGGTAGGTCAGGTGGTCTGGTATATCCATCTCTTTCAGAATTTTGCACAGTTTATTGTGATCCACACAGTCAAAAGCTTTGGCATAGTCAATAAAGCAGAAATAGATGTTTTTCTGGAACTCTCTTGCTTTTTCCATGATCCAGTGGATGTTGGCAATTTGATCTCTGGTTCCTCTGCCTTTTCTAGCGGAGATTAAATAAAATCATATACATTGAATACTAATGACAGTCTTATTCTCTGTAGCTGCCCACTTCTTCCTCTCTTATCTTATCCTTGGAAGGCAGTAACTGTCAATCCTTTTAATGGATTCTTTTAGTAATTTCCCTGCCATTTCTAAAGGACATTTGTTGCTACTGGTTAATTGTTGAATCTTAGGTAGTATTTATTAACTTCCCAATTTGGAAGTTTCACATTTGCCCTGTTGTTCCCATACAGATACACACGTCCTGCCCTCTACCATCCCAGTACAGTTATTTATAATGTTTGATAGCTGGACTCAATTAATGCATGAATATGGCCAGGTAAACAGTTTGATGGCTGAGCCAGGTATGTGTTAATATTACTATTAGTTATTATCTTTTTCCTGCTAGCCTTTGTTTTCTGTAAAATTAGTCATTGCTTTTTTTTTTTACCCATTTGTCGCTGTTTATCTAGTTATTAGCACAAAATGGGCAAATGATAAATGCTAATAAGTATATTAAAAGAAAAGAAGAAACATGCCAGTTCTTCAGGACAAAGGTCTTCCCTTCTGTTACTTCCCTCCCGCCGCCCATTAAATTCTTAAATCAGTTTCTATTCTGGGACCTCATATAAATGATATTGTGACACAGTGGACCTAATTTGTTAGTAAATGCCAAAGCCAGTTCCATATGGCTCTTTTCCATGATGGTGTTGAAAAAATGCCAATGTTGCAATATCACAGAGTAACTCTGGGTAGATGATTCCATGAGGAACTAAGTTAATGGGGCTGAAAATGTCTCGTGGTGAAACTTGATCCAAGAGTAAACTTGGGCACCTGGTGGGCTGGGTGTACAGCATGTCTCCTGACCTGTCTTTTCTGCTGGTCAGCCTCTCTAAATAGCAAGACTGCACTTGTTCATTCAATTACGCAGTACTGGTGGAGACAGCCAGGCATGGGCTGGACTCTGGAGAGTCTGTAATCAACAAAACAGATGCGGTCTTTTCCCTCACGAGCTCATGGTCTAGTGGGACAGCACGCTGCAGCGTGAACTGCTGATGTGGGGAGCGTTGTGAAAGAAGGCAGGATGTGTCGCCATCTCCCGTCTATCAGTAGTTGAACAGAGTCTGCCACCTTGTTTGTTCTGCTAATAAGTATTCTCCAGATGCCTTAGTTTCCCTTTCCTTTAACTTTTTTGAAGGCTTATCTATCTCCTTTCTGCATTGACACGAAAACAGCTGTTGAGTAGAGTGAAACCCACAAGATCTCAGAATCCGTCTTTCTCAGGCTGTAAAATCAACCTCCATCCAGTAAGAAACTTGCTCAGGGAAACAGTGCAATGGACATGGGGCTGGATTCTCCTGTTCCCAGCTGTCCACACTAGGAAAAGGCCCTGAATTCACGTGCTTGCTGCTGTGTCTGAGAAACAGATCACAAAAATCCAGGGGACACTATTCCGGTAGAACAGAAGTATGACTACTCTTCAAGGCTGGGACCTACCACAACTCCAAGTTCACATTTACATTAAAGTTAATGAGTGACCGAAATCTCTTTCAAAAACATCCATAAAAGGCAAGAATTTATAAGGTGCAAACATACTAGGTGAAAGTAGGAGAATTATTTGTCTGGATTAAATGTTCTAGTCTTTGCTTTTAAAATAATATAACAGTTTCTTATTATAAGGCAAAGGGTTGGACTGGGTGACACTTCTAAGTCCCTTTACCTGTAAAACTTGTGTGACTGCAGACTGTTTTATAAAACCCTTTGCCAAGCAATGCTGTCTTCCAGGAGTACGTGGAACTAAGTCTGTATTTTCTAGGAGAAATCTTCAACACCAGTACTCATATGAAATGATATATGTTTGTCAAATTTCGCTGTTTTCTTTGCTAGCTGTAGATATTTATTCTAAAAGAATAGAATGACCAGATAGCTTTTTTTTAGATTGAAAGTAATTAGATTCAGTGACTGGGCTTCCCAGGTGGCTCAGTGATAAAGAATCTTCCTGCCAATGCAGGAGACACAGGTGCGATTCCTGGGTCAGGAAGATCCTCTGGAGAAGGGACTGGCAATCCACTCCTGTATTCTTGCCTGGAAAATTCCGTGGGCAGAGGAGCCTGGAGGGCTACAGTCTATGGGGTTGCAAAGAGTCAGATTATGACTGACGGACTAACACTTTCTCCTACTTTATATGTTTATTTCGCACAGTGACTGAAAATTCCCATTTTCCAGGATTCATTTGAAAATAAAGGGAAGAAACTCTAAAAATAATGAAATTGCCAAATCTGTATTAAACCTGTGAAGATGGAAGAGTTCCCTTACCCCCACCAGGGGAAGTGAGAGTGACAGTTAGTCACTCAGTAAAAGACCCTATAAAATAGTAAATAGAGAAACCAGAATATACTGTAGGACAGGTACTAAAACTACAAAATAAAAGTGAAATAGTAATATCTATAGAAATTCCTTTTTGGTTTGGTAAGATAAACCGAAGGGATAGTTTAGGAATTTAGGAAAGGACAAGAGAGAAACAGATAATGAATAAAGATATGAAAACATGCTCAACTTCACAAGTAAAGAGGAAACTGCAAATTAAAACTATAATGAGATACCCTCTAGCAGAAATTTAAATCTGACAGTATCGAGGGTAGGTAAGGATGGGGAACAACCAGACTTACTCAAGTTGGCACAACATTTTTGTTCTAGGGGATGGTATTCTAGTAGCCTACAGGGTGGATAGCGCCCCCTGGAACTGTGTGGCAGCCTTGAGACCTGTGATTGTAACAGGAGATATGTATGATAATGTTTATACTTGTGTTATTTGTAGCAACACACAGTCAAACAAAAACTATTGATAGAAGTAGCTCAAGTCGTCATCAGCTATGGAGTAGAAAAATAAACAGTGGTGTATTTACACAATGAAGTACTATACAGCTGTGAAAGCAACTCGCAGATCCAGGCAACATCATGGGTGAATTATACAAAAAAAAAATCAAACAACATGTCATAGAAAAAAAATATACAGTGTAAGTCCACTCATAAAGAGTTTAAAAGATGTAAAACTAGACAATATGTTGCTTAGATTGAAACAAATTAGCTTGTCAGATGCTTCATGCTTTTGAACTGTGGTGTTGGAGAAGACTCTTGAGAGTCCCTTGAACATCAAGGAGATCAAACCAGTTAATCCTAAAGGAAGTCAACCCTGAATATTCATTGGAAGGACTGATGCTGAAGCTGAAGCTCCAATACTTTGGCCACCTGGTGTGAAGAGCCCACTCATTGGAAAAGACCCTGATGCTGGGAAAGATTGAAGGAAGGAGGGGAAGGGGATGACAGAGGATGAGGTGGTTGGATAGCATCACCGAATCAATGGGCATGAATTTGAGCAAACTCTGAAAGATAGTGAAGGACAGGGAAGCTTAGTGTGCTGTGGTCCATGGGGTCACAAAGAGTTGGACATGACTTAGTGGCTGAACAACAGCAAGCTTGTCAAATGCCAGTTCAGTTCAGTTGCTCAGTCATGTCTGACTCTTTGGGACCCCAAGAATCGCAGCACGCCAGGCCTCCCTGTCCATCACCAACTCCCAGAGTTCACTCAGACTCACGTCCATCGAGTCAGTGCTGCCATCCAGCCATCTCATCCTCTGTCGTCCCCTTCTCCTCCTGCCCCCAATCCCTCCCAGCATCAGTTTTTTCCAGTGAGTCAACTCTTCGCATGAGGTGGCCAAAGTACTGGAGTTTCAGCTTCAGCATCATTCCCTCCAAAGAAATCCCAGAGCTGATCTCCTTCAGAATGGACTGGTTGGATCTCCTTGCAGTCCAAGGGACTCTCAAGAGTCTTCTCCAACACCACAGTTCAAAAGCATCAATTCTTTGGTGCTCAGGCTTCTTCACAGTCCAACTCTCACATCCATACATGACCACAGGAAAAACCATAGCCTCGACTAGATGAACCTTTGTTGGCAAAGTAACGTCTCTGCTTTTGAATATGCTATCTAGGTTAGTCATAACTTTGCTTCCAAGGAGTAAGCGTCTTTTAATTTCATGACTGCAGTCACCATCTGCAGTGATTTTGGAGCCCCAAAAAATAAAGTCTGACACTGTTTCCCCTGTTTCCCCATCTATTTCCCATGAAGTGATGGGACTGGATGCCATGATCTTCGTTTTCTGAATGTTGAGCTTTAAGCCAACTTTTTCACTCTCCACTTTCAGTTTCATCAAGAGGCTTTTTAGTTCCTCTTCACTTTCTGCCATAAGGGTGGTGTCATCTGCATATCTGAGGTCATTGATATTTCTCCCGGCAATCTTGATTCCAACTTGTGTTTGTTCCAGTCCAGCATTTCTCATGATGTACTCTGCATATAAGTTAAATAAGCAGGGTGATAATATACAGCCTTGACGAACTCCTTTTCCTATTTGGAACCAGTCTGGAATGCCAAGAAATGTCAAATTTCAGCCTTTAAGGCAGACCAACTGAAATAGAATCTGCATGTTAACAAGATCCCAGGTGACCTACAGGCACACTGATGTTGACCTTTACCAAATAGGAAAACCAAAAAAAAAAAAAGCTGAGTTGAATCTGTGTTAAATTTTAGGTTAACATTAAGTTAATCGAAGAATTTTGTTAAAATTATAAAGAAAAGCAAGCGAGTAAAATTTAGGGTACCAGATACCTGGGGGTGTTGATGGATGAAAGCGCATGAATTGGGGGATACCAAACAGGATGAAATGTTCTTATTCTTACACTGGAAGTGGGCACATGGATATTTGTTGTATCATGAGTCTTTATCAAGGGATTATAGTCCCTTGAATCTATTTGTCACTTCCACTGTAGAGTCAAGGCATTATAATCCCTTGATAAAGACTCATGATACCCTAGTGCTGGGAAAGATTGAAGGCAGGAGAAGGGGACGACAGAGGATGAGATGGTTGGATGGTATCAGCGACTCCATGGACATGAGTTTGAGTAAACTTCGGGAGTTGGCAATGGACAGGGAGGCCTGGCATGCTGCAGTCCATAGGGTCGCAAAGAGTTGGACACGACTGAGTGACTGAACTGAACTGAACTGAGTCTTTATCACACAAATATTTACAAATACCTTTTTGTATCTGCGCTGGGTCTTTGCTTCAGCACTCGGGCTGTTCGTTTTGGCACTTGAGCTTTCTCTAGTTGCGGTGCACAGGCTTCTTAGGCTTCTCTTGCTGTGGACCATGGGCTCTAGAACTCAGGGGCTCCGTAGTTGCCATGTGTGGGCTTAGTTGCCCTATGGCATGTGGGATCTTAGTTCCCTGACCATGGATTGAACCCTCATCCTCTGCAGTGGAAGGCAGATTCTCAGCCACTGGACCGCCTGGGAAGTCCCTATTTGCACACATTTAATAAGCACAATTCAAAAACAGGAAGGAGTGAGAGGAAAGGTTGCAACAATGTGTGACAACTTCCTAGACGCGATGGGCCCTGAGGTTGGCCTAGAAGGATGGGGAGTTTGGCTTTTGTGGAGGGAAGGCCATTCTGGATCTCCTTTGGGTCAGAGATGCTGTGTGCAAGTCCATCCAGCCCAGCCCAGCCCAGCCCAGACCAGAACTCTGTTGGGCTCTGAAGTCAGTCTGGTTCCAAGAAGAAAGAGAACACAGGTGGTGGGCTGCTGTTAAGAGGGCAGGTGCCCCTGGCTCCCTCCCAGCTTCTGACGGTGCGTCAGGCCTAGAACTGGAGGGCAGCTCTGGGGATGTGTGTTCCCCATTCAGCCCCAGGAGGGTTTCCAGTTCATTCTGTGAGTGCTGTCACTTGAAATACCTAAGTATCTGTTGAGCGGGAGCTGTGGGCTGCTAAAGAGATGATGTAGCTTGGACTGTTCATTTTGCAGAGGGCAGATGACTGGCTTGCTGGGGAGTGGCAGTTGAGTCAGGGTGATTCCAGCACTCAGGTCCTCTCATCTTTTCCATACCGTGCTGTCTCCAAGTGGATCTCCAACTTGATGGAATTTTATGAGTGTAATCTGTCCCCACACCGAAGTTGTTTATGCGTTTGTAAAAAATTTAGGAAATACAGAAAATAGGAAGAAAAAAAATTTGCCCATAATTTCATTTCCCCAAACATACAGTGTTATCATTTCAGTGTATTTCCTTCCAGTCTTTTTCCTATGCATTTAAAACTTGCAACTACAGTACAGTCTAAAAGGATGCAATATACTTTCTCTGCATTCTGTCATTATTTCATGCTTTTTGTCATTGAAATGTGGCATACTAAATATGTAAAAAACTATCTTGCTAATGAGTCAGTGTTAGCCAGAATAAAGTGGAAAATGTTCACTGACTGCTGGAGAGATATTTGGGGTAATTAATTCTTTTTTTTTTCTTGCCTGTTTTTGGTGTTCAGCCGCTAAGTCTTTGGGACCTCACGGACTGCAGCACAACAGCCTCCTCTGTCCTCCACTATCTCCCGAAGTTTGCTCAAATTCATGTTCATTGAGTCAGTGATGCTATCTAATCATCTCATCTTCTGCCGTCCCCTTCTCTTTTTGCCTTCCATCTTTCCCAGCATCGGGGTCTTTTCTAAGGTGTTGGCTCTTTGCATCAGGTGGCCAAAGTATTGCATTGGGTGGCCAAAGTATTGGAGCTTCAACTTCAACAACAGCCCTCCCCACAATGAATAGTCAGGGTTGATTTCCTTTAGGATTGACAGGTGTGATCTCCTTGCTTCCAAGGGACTCTCAAGAGCATCACAATTTGAAAGCATCAGTTCTTCAACATTCAGCTTTCTTTCGGAGAAAGCAACGGCACCCCACTCCAGTACGAAAATCCCATGGACGGAGGAACCTGGTAGG
The DNA here is from genome assembly GCF_027580195.1 of Bos mutus. Lineage (NCBI taxonomy): Eukaryota > Metazoa > Chordata > Mammalia > Artiodactyla > Bovidae > Bos > Bos mutus. The sequence goes on from NC_091627.1 coordinate 20,534,872, forward strand.
CTGCAGTCCATGGGGTCGCTAAGACTGAGTGACTTCACTTTTACTTTTCACTTTCATGCATTGGAGAAGGAAATGGCAACCCACTCCAGTGTTCTTGCCTGGAGAATCCAAGGATGGGGGAGGCTGGTGGGCTGCCGTCTATGGGGTTGCACAAGAGTCAGACATGACTGAAGTGACTTAGCAGCAGCAGCAGCAGCAGCTTTCTTTATGGTCCAGCTCTCAAACCTGTTCGTGACTACTGGTTATAACCTATACCTCATCAATAAACACTCTCCTGGTTACTGTTATTTTGTGCTAGGAGCTTGGGAAACAGATGGGTAGAATAAGCTTCCAGGAGCTCCAGTCTGGAGCATCCATGAATATTATTCCTGTGTCTAGTGAAATGAGAGATGGAGCGTTAACAGCTTCTTGGCCAGGATCTTGCTTCTGAAAGGCAGAGCTGATAATGTCCTGCCTCTGAGCAAAAGCCACAAAGGAATTATCTTTTCCTAAGCCTTTAGCTTTTGTTTTAAAGTTCACCACAAACTTCAGCAATGGAAAAAAAAAAAAAAAGTTCAGTAACTGGGTCATTCTGACCTAGAACCAACCAAAATACTTCTAATTACTGCGGCAGACAATGATGAATCATACTTAAGCTAGCTTGCTGCCTTTTCAGTCATATGCGTTCATAATCAGACTCATTGTTTCATTGCCAGTAGAACATTTGCTCCAGCTTGTTTGGGTTTGTAGGAGGAGATAAGTTTGCAGATCTTCTCAGCAGAGGATCTGCTTGGCTGCACTAGTGTAGTGGGGAGAGGTCTTCATGTTTATCAGGATTTAAGCTTCCTTTGCTGGGAGGGATTGGGGGCAAGAGGAGAAGGGGTCGACAGAGGATGAGATGGCTGGATGGCACCACTGACTCGATGGACATGAGTCTGAGTGAACTCCGGGAGTTGGTGATGGACAGGGAGGCCTGGCGTGCTGCGATTCATGGGGTCGCAAGGAGTCGGACATGACTGAGCGACTGAACTGAACTGAGAGCAGGGCTGTGGCTTAGTCATTTTTCATCATGGCAATACCAATAAAAGCTACCATTTTTGAGCACCGACTATGTGCTAGACAGTATGAAACATGCTTTATGGTCTCTTGGTGTCATTGAAGCCCTCCAACAGTCTTATGATATAGGTGCTATTATCCTCATTTTGCTGAAAAAACAGGGTCTGGAAAATTGTTTTTCAGTCATTAAGTCATGTTTGACTCTTTCCAACCCCATGGACTGCAGCACACCAGGCTTCTCTGTCCTTCACTATCTCCCCAAGTTTGCTCAAGCTCTTGTCTGTTGAGTCTGTGATACTATGTAACCATCTTGTCCTCTGCCACCCCCGTCTCCACTTGCCCCCAGTCTTTCACAGTATCAGGGTCTTTTCTGGAAAGTTAAGTCACTCAAATACCTAGTATATGTAAGCTAGGCATGTTGAATGAGTGATTGAATTATTACTGCAAGCTAATGGAAGGGAACAGCTGAAGAGAAGACCTAGCCAGTATGAGCCAAAAACTTAAAAGGATGTTCAGTTCAGTTCAGTTCAGTCGCTCAGTTGTGTCCGACTCTTTGCGACCCCATGAATCACAGCACGCCAGGCCTCCCTGTCCATCACCAACTCCCGGAGTTCACTGAGACTCACGTCCATCGAGTCAGTGATGCCATCCAGCCATCTCATCCTCTGTCCTCCCCTTCTCCTCCTGCCCCCAATCCCTCCCAGCATCAGAGTCCTTTCCAATGAATCAGCTCTTCGCATGAGGTGGCCAAAGTACTGCAGTTTTAGCTTTAGCATCATTCCTTCCAAAGAAATCCCAGGGCTGATCTCCTTCAGAATGGACTGGTTGGATCTCCTTGCAGTCCAAGAGACTCTCAAGAGTCTTCTCCGACACCACAGTTCAAAAGCATCAATTCTTTGGCGCTCAGCCTTCTTCACAGTCCAACTCTCACATCCATACATGACCACAGGAAAACCATAGCCTTGACTAGATGGACCTTTGTTGGCAAAGTAATGTCTCTGCTTTTTAAGATGCTATCTAGGTTGGTCATAACTTTCCTTCCAAGGAGTAAGCATCTTTTAATTTCATGACTACAGTCACCATCGGCAGTGATTTTGGAGCCCCCAAAAATAAAGTCTGACACTGTTTCCCCATCTATTTCCCATGAAGTGATGGGACCGGATGCCATGATCTTCGTTTTCTGAATGTTGAGCTTTAAGCCAACTTTTTCACTCTCCACTTTCAGTTTCATCAAGAGGCTTTTTAGTTCCTTTTCACCCTCTGCCATAAGGGTGGTGTCATCTACATATCTGAGGTTATTGATATTTCTCCTGGCAATCTTGGTTCCAGCTTGTGCTTCTTCCAGTCCAGCGTTTCTCACGATGTACTCTTCATATAAGTTAAATAAGCAGGGTGACAATATACAGCCTTGACGTACTCCTTTTCCTATTTGGAACCAGTCTGTTGTTCCAAGGTTGTTACCACCCAATTATTCTTTTTTTTTTTGCAATTTTTAAGCTTCAAATTTGAGTAGCAGTGGAGGGGAGGAGATTTCAGTGTAGGCAAATAACATAAGACATGGATGAGGGAATAGGTTTGTAACCAGCCAAAGATCAGCTTGACATAGTAAAAAAAAGGGAAAAATACTTAAGTGTCAATTACTGTGCTAAATACATTATCTTACTTAAAACTCACAGAACCCCTTTGAAGTAAGCCTTGTTATCTCTGCTTATGGGGAGGAAAGGAGCTCAGAGAGGATGCGGGAGGTTCCTGAGGTCACACAGTAACTGACCAGTGAGGGGCAGGATGGGAACCCAGGCACTGGCTCCATAGCAGCTTTTCCTGTAAACACAAGCCAGGAATGGAGATTTCATTAATTATGCTTGAATTTTACTTTGTATTTGATGGGGGTGGGGGTGGGGAACCCGGATGATACACAGATTTCTTTTATACTAACAAACCCAAGAACTGGCTCTGTCCCAGGAAAAGGTTCCAGCTCAGTGCAGGGAAAAGGCCAAAGAGCTGATGAAAGATTTGGGGTTGCCAGAAAGAGCTTGGTGTGACTGGTGTGCAGTTCAATGATGGTGACCAAATTTTACAAAACAGAATCAGCTTGCCATGTCTGTTTGTGTCCCCCTCCCCCAACCCCCCACCCCGCCCCACCCCAAGGATCAGAGAACTCCTGAAAATGTGGTTTGGATACAGAAATACAGTCACACGGTCAATTCTAATATAATGCGACAAGTTTCTAAAAATTACTGAGTCATAAAAAATTGCACAATGAAAACAGCAGGAGTTATGGGAAAGTTGGCATTATAGGCATAGAACTCAAAAATTTAATCAATGACATATTGAAAACAAAAGGTAAATGCCTAATAGAAAAGGGAAGCACAGGGGACTTCCCTGGTGGCCCAGTGGTTAAGAGTCCTTACTTCCAATGCAGGGGGTGTGGGTTCTATCTGTGTGTGTGTGTGTGTGTGTGTGTGCGCGCGCGCACGTTCAGTCACTCAGCTGTGTCCAGCTCTTTTCGACCCCCTCAGCTGTGTCTGGCTCTTTGCAATCCCATGGACTGTAGCCTACCAGGCTCCTACGTCCATGGGATTCTCTAGGCAAGAATACTGGAGTGGGTTGCCATGCCCTCCTCCAGGGGATCTTCCCAACCTACCGATCCAACCTGCATCTCCTGTTCCTTCTGCATTGCAGGTGGATTGTTTACCGCTGAGAATCCAGGGAAGCACCTTTGATCCCTGGTCAAGGAATTAAGATCCTGCTTGGCCAAAAAAAGAAAAAAAAAAAAAAAAAAAGGGAAGCACAATTCTACATATGAGAAATGGTCAAAAAATACATAAAGGCTGCAATAAATGTGGAGCTTGACTTAGAAGTGCAAGATGAATGGGGTTTTGTGTGCAGAAGTACTCATGGGAAGGGTTGGCAATTGTGAGTTACTGTGAAGGAGCGGAAGGAGAGAGATGTGGAATCATATGGAAAGTTCTAACACCAGAGACAGATGGCTGTGGTTCATCATAGATACTGAGATTGGAGGTGGCTGGTGGGTGTTGGAGGTGTGTGGTTTGGTGTCTTCCTTAAGCAGCTCACTTCAGCTGGGCACCATTTTTCTGCATTCATCTTAGTGTTTCTTGCCAAGTAAATTACACCAAGGGTACACAAAATGCACCAAGTTTTCAAGTTGTTCTGTAATTTATTAATCTGTTGGAACAGATCTGTGGTTAAAAACAAGAGGTGTAGCAGAACTGACTGATGTGGAAATGTGTGTGGCTCCCATACCTGTGGCTTTTCCAGTCAGCTCTCCAGGTAGCCAGGGGTCCCCACTGGGGACTAAATGCATGTGTCCTCCCCACCTGGATTCACATGTTGAAACCTAATCGTTGATGTGATGGTATTGGGAGTTGGGGCCTTGGGGAGGTGATGAGGTCATGGGGGTGGCACCTTCGGGAATTGCATGGGTGCCCTTTAAAAAGACCTCCAGAAAGCTCCCTCATCTCTTCTGCCACCTGAGGACACAATGAGAAGCTGGTCCATCTATGAGCCAAGAAATGAGCTCTCACCAGATACCAAATCTGTTGGCACCTGGGTCGTGGACCTCCCAGCCTCCAGAACTGAAGAAATAAACGTGTGTTTTCTGAGCCCTCCAGTCTATGGTGTTTTTTTACAGTAACCTCAGAGGACTAAGACCCTCCCTTGGCTCTAAACCAGAGGGTGGACCAGGGGTCACTTCTAAGACATCTTCCTCTTTGATTTTCGAGTCTCTCACTGAATGGGCTGGGTGACAAAGTATGCCCACCCTTCCAAATCTCTCAGAGGATTATAATTATAGGGTTTTTTTTTTTAATCCTTTATATATCCCGGTTTTTTTTCCTCTGGCTGCTTTAGTATCTTTTCTTCTCCTGGATGTTCTTGTTGTGCTTTGGTCTTTCTTCAGAGGCCAGGTGATCCTTGGGTCTTCATGTGAGTTTTGAAAAGAGAACGTTGACTGGGAGATTTGCAGCCATAGGTGGAGCTTGTGCTCAGGGGTTGATTTGGGTGCTCAGGACAGCATTTGGAGGCCTCTAAATACTAGACTGTGTCTATATTAGTGGCCCTAGTTCCCCTCGGTTGATTCAGTTTAACTGATTTCATGTTTTGCCAGGGGTGCACCACCTGAGTCCTGGAATTCCACATGTGGCCGTCGAGTGAGAAATGCAGGAGCCAAGTGCTCTGCATACAGCATTTCAAAGAAGTCCTCTGCTTTCGGCTAAACCCCAAGTCTGGGTTTCTGTAAGGCCAGCCAGCTTCCTCTCGTTACTCCCCCTGTATCAGCCACAAATCTTCTCTCCAGTCTGGCTTCTGGAGTTTCGTTAAACCTAAACAAAGACAGAAATGTTCAGGTCTCTTAAGGGAGGTCAGGTCCATCACACAACACAAGAGACTTTTGAGGTAGGTTTTGAAGGATGAGTAGGAGTTCATGTCATGAACGAGGTGTAAGGGCCTCCCATGCTCACAATGCTGGAGTTGTGAGCAGTCAGCGTCAGGCAGTACCAGATCCTCACAGTTGGTAGGAGTAGAGCAGATCGAAAGTGATCTAAAAACTCTCAGGCAAATGGTTTGCAAAAGCCAAGGCATCTTTGTTCATTAGTGGTGGTGACCATAGTCTCCAGGACGTTCTGTTGCACAGGTGGAGACTTTTTGCCTTTTGAAGGTCATCACTTCCAGCCTTTGTGGTTACAAAAAAAAAACCCCAACACAGTTGGCTGCTAGTTTGGTGAATCTAGGGGCTTCCCTGGTGGCTCAGATGTTAAAGCATCTGCCTGCCATGCAGGAGACCCAGGTTCAATCCCTGAGTCAGGAAGATCCCCTGGAGGAGGAAATGGCAACCTGCTCCAGTATTCTTGCCTGGAGAATCCCATGGACAGAGGAGCCTGGGAAGCTACAGTTCATGGGGTTGCAAAGAGTTGGACACCACTGACCTACTAACACACACACACGTGGTGAATCTATCCATCCTTGTCACATATAAGGTGGAGGGGATTTGGCCGGGAGGTGGGGTGAACAGTATTTGATATGAAATAGAAGAGAGGGGTTTATGGCAAGGAGATACACTGACACTGAGCATAGATGTGCAGATGTAAATTCGGAAGGAAGGCTCTTACCAGACATACCCATCGGAGCTGACACTCAGGTGAGCTCTCCTGTGCAGGCACCTGTTATTTTCACATCAAAAGCCTATTTTGACAGCAGCAGGAAAGCACAGTCAGTTCAAAGGTATGTAATACATACAAACTGCCTGATGAAGGCAATTCCTTCTTTGCTACTTTTCTTCTCATGATGATAATTTATGTCAGTTTAAAATGAGCAAATTATAGAAAAGATTAAAGAAGCATTAAAAACATCTTGAATTATTTCACTCTTATCATGGCCTTCAGTTCAGTTCAGTTGCTCAGTCATGTCCAACTCTTTGTGACCCTGTGGACTGCAGCACGCCAGGCTTCACTGTCCATCACCAACTCCTGGAGCTAGCTCAAACTCATGTCCATCGAGTCAGTGATGCCATCTAACCATCTCATCTTCTGTTGTCCCCTTCTCCTCCCGCCTTCAATCTTGCCCAGCATCAGGGTCTTTTCCAGTGAGTCAACTCTTCACATCAGGTGACCAAAGTATTGGAGTTTTAGCTTCAGCATCAGTCCTTCCAATGAATATTCATTGGCCTATACCATTCATGGCCTATACCGTTAGTATTTCATATGTGCCCTTCCCTGTTCTGAGTACCCTCTACATATTCATTCATGGAATCCACACAACACCCCTAAGAAACTGGTACTTTTATCCCTTCTTTCACATTGCAGAAACCAAGACACAAAAGGTTAGGGAAGTTGCTCAGGGACAAATGTCCATTAAGTCAGAACTGAAACCCAAGCCTGGGTCAAACCCAAGGTATCTCTCTCTAGATATGTTGCTTTTGTTGTCTAGTTGCCAAGTTGTGTCCGACTCTTTGTGACTCCATGGACTGTAGCCCGTCTGGCTCTGCTGTCCAAGGAATATCCCAGGCAAGAATACTGGAGTGGGTTGCCATTTCCTCCTCCAGGGGAGTCTTCCCAACCCAGGGATTGAACCTGAGTCTCTTACATCTCCTGCATTGGCAGGTGGATTCTTTACCACTGAGCCACCTGGGATGTGCCGCCCCACCCCCACTAGATGTCTCTTTCTATAATAAAATATCATATGCTATCATATGTCATATTTATATATGACATAGATGTGTATATATGTATTTCTCTCTTTCTATTTCTGTAAGAATTTAAAATCTTTTCCTTGCTAAACGGTGCATCCTGAGTGTATCCAGATTATTTAAAAACTTCATTCACAAAGCCACTTCCTTGTGGACTGTTGCTCTGATTACATTAATTAGATCATAAACAAGGCAGCGTTGTGTTTACATTTTTAAAATTATATACCTTAAAGCATGAAAATTAATTATCTCGAAAGCTCATAAAATTGAGAAAGATCTTTTTTTCCTGTATCTCTTTATAGTTAAACACCTAAGAATAGCCTTTACCTTGTTAAAAAAAAAAACCAAAGCACGTGCGTATGGTTATTGGAGACTGCATGAAGCCTTCCTTTCCTCTTGGACGTTTCTGTGGTTTTTAACACCGTGACAGGGCTCTGAGTGGTGGACCTTGTAGGCCCTTCAAGCAGGGTCACTTCCTCTTCAGTCCCCCGGGTCCTCAGATGTGATTTCCTCCCCCAGACCCCGCCCCTTGAGAGAAGCCCCGTCGGGGTTTGCCGGGTGTGTGGGTGGGGCGGGGGGCGGGGGCGGGGACTCCCACAGCATCCCTCAAGCAGGGCCACCAGGGGGCGCTGCCCTACCTGTCCTTGAAGACCTGGAGACAGGTGGGTTCTCACCTGCCTTGCTCGGAGTAGGGGCTCAGCCTGGAGGAATAGGTCTGTGACACGGGGCTCTTCCTTCCACCCCATCCATGGTTGTTTTGAACACTGAACCTTGAAACAGCTGAGAACTCTCGTTGCTGTGTGAGACACCAACAAGAATAATCCTATCTTTTGGGCTTTGTCACAAAAGGCAGATGACGTGGGACCCCTGGGATCTTGGCCAAGTCACCTTGTCTAGCAAATGGAAAACCCTGGAAAGAAAATAAAAATCACAGTTAAAGGGATCTGGCACATATGAGGGGGGCACCCGTGACTTCTTGTCTTCCCCTTTTCCAGTTAGGATTTGAGCAGGATTCCCCGATTTCCAAGCATCAGTTGCAACCGGAATGTGTAGGAAGATACAGACAAGAGCTGTTGTTTTCCATGATGTCCAGAGGGGTAGAAATGACTTCAGAAGAGAAGTCTGAAAACGAGCCTCTGTGACTCTTGGGGGAAGCTTCTGAGCGGGTGTGTCCCCTGCTGTGTGTGCCCAGCCAGAGGCGGCTCTTTGGAGGGCCGCGTGCCTCCCCAGGTCGGGGCCACATCTGCGGTCTTCTAGGGGCCACGAGGGCTGCCCGGTTCCCTGGGGCAGAACCGGTGCGCTTCCCTGACCCTTTGTTCTCTGCGCGAGAAGATGTGGTTCCACGCCAAGTACAAAACTTTCATGTTTGAAAAGACTGGGTTTAACTGCTGGTGGTCAGGCCAACAGATTGGTATGTACCTACATGGAGAGCACTCTGACCCAGCAAAACCCTTCAGTGCTAAGAAGATGGAAAACCGTGGCATTTGCCATCTGACCCAGCAGGAGCCTGGGGCAGATGGAGCTCAACTTGGAAAGTCTGCTGCTGCTTTCTTTTTTTTTTCCCCTCCTGGTTGTTGTTGTAGCCCCAGGAGCAGATACTGCCTTTGAAACCTTCCTGTGAGCTGGCTTGGTCCGCCTCTGCCTCCCCGGGCAGGGGCTGGGGAACCAGGGTGTCAGGCTGCCTGAATACTTGGCACTGTTCTCGTGGGCATCAAGGGCTCCCTGCATGATCAAAGGCACACCCCGGGAGGGGGGGGCCCGGCAAGCGCTTGTCCTCCACTGGTCTCAGCCTGCTCCTGGCTGGGTGCTTTCTGGCCGCCTGCAATGACCAGCTTCTTGTAAGGTACAGTGTATTCGATGTTGGGAGCGGAGCGCCCGCTTTAGGGGCGGTAGGGGGGTTGGAGAGGTGGGCCCTGGCTTTCTGGCTTATGAATAAGATGGCCCTGGCCTGTGTCAAGCAGAAAAATGGCAAAGTGTTTGTCTTTTCAGTAAGCTGAGTGAATCCACTTAATGCATTTGTTTCCTGATTTTTTTCTGTTGAAAATGTTATCTGAAGGGATTGGAGCTATTTAGTTTTGCACAAGGTGGACCCAAAACAGCAGAGAGTCGGATTATAATTGCTAAGGAAATGAGCCTCACTCTGTGGATCCTGCCTGGTGGGCTCTGGAAAGAGGTTGGTTTTTTTTTTCCTGTAGTTTCTTCCTCCCTGCAAATCTTCCCTGGCTTTTTTCTGAAGGTGCTTCTCTCCCCTTTCAGTTCTCCCAGCGGCCAGGGGGTGGGGACATTGTGTTGGCTTTGTGGCTCCGTTCCAGAGCGCTTAAGCAAGGTCCCAGAGGGAGCGCCACCTGGCATTGTGTGGACAGATATCTGGGTGGCGTGGTGCTGAGGTGGTTTTGTGGGGCAGGAGCAGCCCTGGTTAGAGAAACAACAGATTAGACAGAAGTCAAACCCTCAGCCTGCTTTTCTTCCTTAAACAACACCTGTGGAATTTATGAGTTCCTCGAGGGAAAATCTCAGAAATCTGCATGAGAATGGTGTTTCCTGCCAGGAAGACCTCAAAGAGTTTATAGGATGCCATCCTGAAGCCTGAATGCGTTTATGGCCATATCGTATATACAGGGCTGACTCTCCCTACGCTCCTTGAGCATCACGCCCACTTTCCTCCTGGAGGGCCCACCAAGGACATGGGAAACGTCGTCTTGAGAGGCCTTTGCTTTTGGTTTTGTTTTCTGAAACTTTGGGCTCATCAGAGAAAAGTTGTCATTCTTGTGTTTTGGCTGAAAGATTCTTAGCTTTTGCTGTAGGGATGAGGGAGGAGGAAGGAACAGGGACCCGTGGCAGCTCAGCTCTGAGCTGGAGTCTGGGATGCTGACCCTGGGTGCAGCCGGGTCTGTTACTTTCCGAGAGGCCCTGAGGTCAGCAGGGGTGCTGGGAGAGGGCCGTCTCTCAGAAAGGGCCATGTGGGAGGGTCTGAGGTCCTCAGGTGTGCTTTGGGTGTGACTCAGAGCTGAGGCAGATGGCAGAGGCAGCGGAAGACCAGCCTCTCGGAGGTCATGGATGGGTTTTCTCTCTCGCAGACTTGAACCCCAGTCTGCACTCCAGGGCACGGCCATTTTCTTCTCTGCTGTGCTGCCCTCTCCACGTGAGGCTTTGTATGTAGCTCAGCAGATGCTTGTGAGGGAACAGAATGCAAGTGGGGGGATGGCTGGAGGGTGCACTGAGCTCCTCTGACATCCCCCGGTCTCTCTCCTCCAGCACTGTGATGGCGACACCACCTCTGGCCTCTTCCTCTTTCTAAGTCCTGTCTCCCCCTCATTCAGCCTCCACGTGAGCCAGGCTTTGTGCCCTCTTGAAGTGAAGTCACTCAGTCACGTCCAACTCTTTGTGACCCCATGGACTATAGCCCACCAGGCTCCTCCGTCTATGGGATTCTCCAGGCAGGAACACTGGAGTGGGTTGCCATTTCCTTCTCCAGGGGATCTTCCCGACCCAGGGATTGAACCCGGGTCTCCCACATCACAGGCAGAGCCACCAGGCTTTACCCTCTGAGTCACCTTTCAGGCTATGCCCTCTGGAGTCTCAACATATTGCAATATTCTCCTACATTCCTCCTTAGGAAGCCTAGGCAATCTCTCTGCCATACAGTCTGTTCTGGCTGGCTTAAAGTCCTTGCCTGACTCTGCAGGGTTCAATCTGACCGTGTTCGCAGGGCTCAGCCTAGACTGGCCCTCGTCACCCTCTTACACTCGTGCTCCATCATCTGTGCATCACCAGTCACACGTGGGTGTCACCCCCCGGGATCCCGCCTGCATGTGTTGCCCACCTCCTGCCCGAATTCCCTTCCTTCTCTCTGGCTGGCAAACCTGTGCTCATCCCCTGACTCAGCTCTTCCCGGAGTTGCCCCAAGACTGACCTGAGTCAGAACCTCCCTTCCCATCTCGTTTCCTTCAGAGCTGCCCTCTTGCCTAAATCCCTGCTGAGGCAAGGGTCACACGGCTTTGTTTACCTGCGCTCTCCTCCCTACCTCCGAGTTTCTGCAGGTCAGGGACTCTGTGGCTTTCACTTTCACCCTGAGCTCCAAGGGGGAATGAAATGTTTCTGCCCTGAATCCAAATTAGACTGTTTAAGCGTTGCAGGTCAAACCACGAATCTAAGAGGGAGGTTCTCTGCTTCTCACGTGGGAGGCAGAGAACAGACACGGAGTTGTTAATCAGTGGCTTAGGACAGACCCAGCTGTCTGACCTCGGGCCTGAGACCTTCCAGACCTCCGCCGGCCGTGTCTTCTGCTTGAGCCCGGGGTGGCCCCGGGTGGAGGGTGGGTCTCTCTCTCCGGCCGCCTGGGGGTAATAAACAGAGTTGATGGCTGCTCCTTCGGCAGACCCGCTCCCAAGAAAGTGTTCTGGGCTCTGTGGGCAGCAAGTGAGCGTGGTTGCCCCCTGCGGCAATTGGAGCTTGCGGGGAGGTGGGGAAGGCAAACAAACTCTGTGTGGCTTTGTTGGGGGAGAAACCTGGAGCCCAGTGAGAGCGCTGGGGGTGGGGGGCAGAAGGGGGAACCGTGACCCTTGGCCTTGGTGTCAGCCAAGGGAAGATCAGGCACAAACAGGGCCCCGGGGCGGGAGAGTGTTCACGAGGAAAGAACAGAAGCGTACGTTGTGTGCTTGGATGCTCACGGGAAGGGCTCCCCTCTGACCCTGCTTGGAATAGAAGATAACCAGGTGAGTTCAGGTAACACCTGGGGCAGAGAGGCCTGAGTGAAAGTGAAAGTCGCTCAGTCGTGTCCGACTCTTTGCGACCCCATGGACTACATAGTCCGTGGAATTCTCCAGGCCAGAATACTGGAGTGGGCAGCCTTTCCCTTTTTCAGAGGATCTTCCCAACCCAGGGATTGGACCCAGGTCTCCCACATTGCAGGCAGATTCTTTACCAGCTGAGCCACCAGGGAAGCCTGAGAATACTGGAGTGGGTAGCCAATCCGTTCTCCAGTGGATCTTGCAACCCAGGAATCGAACCGGGGTCTCCTGCATTGCAGGCGGATTCTTTACCAACTGAGCTATCAGAAAGACATTAGGTAATACCCTTTCTGGATGACATCCCGGGGGTTGAAATAGAAACCTTCTCTGTGTCCCCTTGGTTCCTCCCTGGGGGCTTCCGAGGCTGCACGCGCCGCTTTCCGCTTTCCCACGGCACCATGCTCCGTCTCTTTGCCGTCTTCACTGTAACCTTGAGCACGTACGTGGTCTCCTTCTCCCTCTGCCTCCTCTTAGGACTTATTATATGAGAAAGAAGTGACTAGAACAGTTCCTGTTGTCAAGGAGCTTCACATCTTAAGAGGAAGGGAGAGAAGCTGTGTGGAAATGATTGCTATCTACTTGGAAAGGTACATTGCAATCGATGTACCCCTAAAGGAAGCCGGTTTAATTGTTGCTACTGGAGTACAGTGAATCAAGTCAAGATCTCTGACGTTCTAAGTTGGCATCTAGAAAGGAGATTTATGAGCAGTTAATTCCAATTTAAGACAGAAAACTGGAATTTGTTAATATCCTATATGCTAACAACCCTAGACATGTTAGTTCACTTAGTCCTCATCATCACTCTGGGAGGTGGTTTGTATTTGTATTATGCTTATTTTAGAATTTTCTTTCTTGCTTTCTTTGGCTGCACCGGTCTTAGTTGTGACACATAGGATCTTTTGTTGTGACACATGGGATCTAGTCCCCTGACCACGGATTGAACCCAGACCCCCTGCATTGGGAGTGAGGAGTCTTAGCCACTGGGCCACCAGGGAAGTCCCTGTCTTCATTTTACAAATGAGGAAATCAAGAGGTTAGGTAACTTACCCAAGGCCACACAGCTCAAAAGGAGCATAGTCATAAATTAAGCTGCTGTTGGTCTTATTCCAAAGTACATGCTTTTTACTACTCAGCAGGCAGATTATGGGGCTTCCCTGGTGGTAAAGAATCTGCCTGCCAGTGCAGGAGACACAAGAGACAAAGGTTTGATCCCTGGGTCGGGAAGATCTCCTGTGGAAGTACTTCCAGTCCGGTATTCTTGCCTGAGAAATCCCATGGACAGAGGAGCCTGGAGGTCTGCAGTCCATGGTGTTGTGAAAAAAATCTTAGTGACTAAACAACAGTGAGGCAGATTATGAGCACTTTTGCGTTTGAAAGATTGTTTGCAGTTGGTAAAGTCCAACTTGACTGAAGGGTTTAATATCTCACAATCAAAGGGACCTGCAGGCCCATCTCTCAGAGTCCTGCTGGTTTTGACCTAAGTGGACACTATGGCTTAGAACCAAAGAACTTGCGCCCAGCACACCGCTGGGCTCAAGTCTCCACACACAGAGGGACCCAGCAAACAGGGTGCAGGTGAGGGCGCGTCCACATGTTAACTGGAGATCTGGGTGGGAAGGGCTGGCTCTGATGGGTGAGCGGCAGCTTTATTTTTATGAGCGGAGTGACCAGTGTGCAGCAGCTAGGGATACGCAGAGTTGGGTGTTATCTCAGGAAGTGAGAGCCAGCCGTTCCAGGAACTAATAACTGTTGTTGACAGATAGGAGCTCTGGGTTTAAGTAGAGGTGCCTCCTTACTTGACCAATAAAAGGCAAAGTACATGGTACTCAGAAAGGAACAGCAGAATCACTGTGGACCCAGAGTGGACACAGCACTCCTCAGGGTCCCCAGGCAGTGCTGGTGAGCTTTTTTCTGTTTTAAAGGGTTTTTGATGTGGAGCTTTTTTTAAGTCTTTATTGAATTTGTTATAGTACTGCTTCTGTTTTGTTTTGTTTTCTTGGCCCTGAGACATCTTAGCTCCCTGACCAGGGATTGAACTTGCACCCCCTGCATTGGAAGGTGAAGTCTTAACCACTGGACCACCAGGGAAGAGCTTTTTTTCTTGTTTTTTTTTTTCCTTTTTAATATTTATTTAGCTTCATCAGGTCTTACTTGTGGCACATGGGATCTTTAGTGTCAGCATGTGGGGTCTAGTCTCCCGACCGGGATGGAACCCAGGCTCCCTGCGTTCAGAGCCAAGAATCCTAGCCACTGGACCACCAGGGAGACCCCCCTGGTGAGCTTTTAAAGTGAAATGGATTTTCTGTCACTGGGGCAAAACTTTTGATAATTCTATTCTTTAAAAAGTAAACAGAAAAAGGTCACTTCAAGGAAAGGCTGGTGCGAGCATATTTTTCTTTGGAAGGGCTGGAGTCTAGTTTAATCCTTGCTTTAATCTCCAGGAAAGAGCTGATCGGGCTGTCAGAGAGGGGACACTGTCCAGACCCTGGGGGCTGGCCAGCTGGTGGTTTGTTCTTCCTCTGAAGCTGCAGTGAGCCTGGTCAACCTCCTCCCTCCGGGAGACCTGGTTTCAGGTAGCATTCTTAAAATGCTCTTGATTTTCTTTGTCTGGCTAGAAATGTGTCTTTTTAAGTTTGGGGCTTTTCATTTGCTGAGGCTGTGTTTTCTTGTCATGGCAGCCCTCGTTTTGGTAAAATGCTACTAAGGAAGAGCCCAGGATTTCTAACCAAAAGATTTGGCATATTTGGACAAGTGTACACCATTAATAAAAACAAAAAGAACTTGAAAAAAATGCTCCCTTTTCTGAAATCACTAAAAGCCACGATTCACTTACTTAGGGCCCTTCTAAATCTAAAATTGTCTTAAATGTGACATTTTGGACATTCTCTTCAGCTCATCCTGCCTCAGTTTCCATAAATATAAAATGAGAACCACGCTACGTGCATTTTTAGGGCCATGGTGATGATGAAATAAATGATAAACATAAACCAAGAAAAAGGTCTGCACCAAGTGAACCTAATCATTGACGACTGTTATTTTGATTCTTAAGTAAAATGCTCTTGGGGTTTTTGTTGCATTGCTAAAGGAAATGATAAAGATGTGAATGAAGACAATAAATGCTTTTGAATCCCAGACACAATCTCTTCATGCAAAATGAAGATAATAGTACTTTGGCCACATGACTGCTGGCACAAAATAGATACTAAACAAATATTGGTTTTCTTATTCTTTCATTCAAATTTGGCCCCTAAATATATGTGTGTGCTAAGTCGCTTCAGTCCGACTCTTTGCAACCCCATGGTCTGTAGCCCACCAGGCTCCTCTGTCCACGGGATTCTCCAGGTAAGAATACTGGAGAGAGTTGCCATGCCCTCCTCCAGGGGATTGTCCAACTCAGGGGTTGAACCCATGTCTCATATGTCTCCTCCTGTCTTACCACTAGCACCACCTGTGAAGCCCCAAATGTATGTACGTATATATATATATATGTATGTATGTATGTATCAGATCAGATCAGTCGCTCAGTCGTGTCCGACTCTTTGCGACCCCATGAATCGCAGCACGCCAGGCCTCCCTGTCCAACACCAACTCCCAGAGTTCACCGAGACTCACGTCCACTGAGTCAGTGATGCCATCCAGCCATCTCATCCTCTGTTGTCCCCTTCTCCTCTTGCCCCCAATCCCTCCCAGCATCAGAGTCTTTTCCAATGAGTCAACTCTTCGCATGAGGTGGCCAAAGTACTGGAGTTTCAGCTTTAGCATCATTCCTTCCAAAGAAATCCCAGGGCTGATCTCCTTCAGAATGGACTGGTTGGATCTCCTTGCAGTCCAAGGGACTCTTAAGAGTCTTAAGAGTCCAATGGACTCCAGTGTATTCTGTATATTGTAAAATATATACTGACAAATAATATCATGATTAGAGAAAATAGATATGAACAGGGGTTTTTATATTTTCTTTTTTGTTCTCTTTGGATGTAATTCTGCGTCTATGTGTGCATGTATGCTAAGTTGCTTCAGGCATGCCTGACTGTTTATGACCCCATGGACTGTAGCCCTCCAGGTTCCTCTGTCCATGGGATTCTCCAGGCAAGAATATTGGAGTGGGTTGCCATGCCCTCCTCCAGGGGATCTTCCTGACCTAGGGATCAAACCCACATCTCCTGTGTCTCCTAAATTGCAGGTGGATTCTTCACTGCTGAGCCACTGGGGAAGCCTGTACTGTATATGTAAACTGTATATGTAAGTACTGTAATAGGGACTGTATAAGGTCAGTCATATGGTTCAGTGAGTATGGGTAGAATCTTCTATGAATGGGTGCCAAGTCTCTTCAGTCATGTCCAGCTGTTTACGACCCTATGGACCATAGCCTGACTCGCTCCTCTGTCCATGGGATTTCCCAGGCAAGAAAACCAGAGTGGATTGCCATTTCCTCCTCCAGGGGATCGTCCCAACCCAGGTATTGTACCCCAGTCTTGTACATCTCCTGCATTGTTCAGTTCAGTCGCTCAGTTGGGTCCGACTCTTTGCGACCCCATGAATTGCAGCACGCCAGGCCTCCCTGTCCATCACCAACTCTGGGTTCTTTACCAACAGCGCCATCTGGGAAGTCTCCTATGAGTAATTGCAGGGTTTTATGGGCTCCCAGAGCACATTTAGCACAAGAGGATGTCTGGTTTTGGGTGTGTGTGTCTGCTTAGTCTGGTGAGGCCAGCTTTCCAGTGCTGTCCTCTGGAAGTTTGGAAGAATGCTGTAGCTTTCTGTAAAACTGGGAAATGCCTTGCCACCACTGGCAAAAACCACTAGCAGGTAATGGTAATACAGATTTATAACCCTTCAGCTGAGGATGTCTGAGATTTTCAATTCTGCCAAGTTTAAACGTATTAACGCCGTGTTGCATGGAAGATTCTTCAAGATGGGCTTTTAATTCCAGACCAGGCACGAGCTATGTATCATTAGACAGCTGTCCCAACCTCTCTGAGCCTTAGTTTCTTCATCTATAAAGTCGGGATACAGATGGGGAGAGAAATAATGATCTGATAGAACTGTTGCTAAGATTAAAATCACTGATGCTTCCAGTGATGCTTAGCAGGGTGGCTCGCCTTTGCCGGAGGTCTGTAGTTCACCTGATCTTCAATTGCTCTTCTACTTAGATTCTGTAGGACATCCGTCATCAGTTTTTATGACTGCATGTTATTTATTTTTTAAAAGTAACCTTCAGTTTTTAGTAAAAATAAACATGCTCTCAGTCCAAAAAATTAAATGTTATAAACTTTAAAATGAAGAGTAGGACTTCCCTGGTGGTCAGTGGGGGAGGACTCTGTGCTTCTTTTGCAGGGGACACAGGTTCAATCTCTGGCCGGGGAAGTCAGCACCCACGTGCTGCTCGGTGTATAATGTTTTTATTTCTTAGTGCATATACAAGTTATGTTTACTCTATACTATATTAATGTGCAATAGAATTATGTCTAAAAAATGTATGTACCCCAGTATTGCTAAAAAATATTAACCATTATCTCAGCCTTCAGTGAGTTAGAATCTTATTGCTGGTGGAGGGTTGGAAATATTATGAGAATTACCAAAAATGTAACCAAGACAGGAAATGAGCAAAGCCTGTTTTTTGTTAATTTTTATTTTTTATTGATGTATAGTAAATCTATGAGGTTATGTTAGTTTCAAGTGTACAGCAAAGTAATTCAGTGATATGCACATGTATATATATATGTTCTTTTTCAGGTTCTTTTCCATTCTAGGTTATTACGAGATATTGAGGAGAGCTCCCTGTGCTATGTAGTGGGCCCTTGTTGTTTACCTAGTTTATATATAGTAATATGTTTATGTTATAGTTTATATATAGTAATATATAGTACTATGTTTATGTTAATTGCCACTCCTAATTTAACTCCACCAGGCCTCCTGCCTCCAAGTATTCCCTCCAGTTTTATTCCAAACATCTCTGTCCACCTGACCTGCTTAAAACATGACCTTTATCATTATAAACCCCTCGTTCTGAAGCCTCAGGGTTGTCAACTACTAAAGTGGGCTTCCATGGTGGCTTAGCAGTAAAGAACTCACCTGCCAATGCAGGAGACCCAGATTCGATCCCTGGGTCAGAAAGGTCCCCTGAGAAGGATATGGCAACCCACTCCAGTATTCTTGCCTGGAGAATCCCATGGACAGAGGCATCTGACAGGCTATGGTCCATGGGGTTGATGAAGAGTTGGACATGACTGAGCCACTAAATAACTACAATAACGACAAAGCAGTGTCTAATTTTTACTCTCAGTTTTGTTTTTTCCCACCATAGTTCCATCTTCACTACTTGTCAAAAGCCCTCATTTTCTTTTTCTAGAGCATGTCTATATTCGTGGAGCTTTCTTGCCTTTGTACCTTCCTGTTTCTTTCTCAATTGCTGGTCTCAATTTTGGGCCAAAAATACCCTACTCTTTCTTTTGGCCTATTTTGGGTACCAGCCCCTTTGAACCACTCAAGTTCTCATTGATTCCCCCCAAGACCTCCGCCCCCGCCTTACGTTGTAGAAATTATGGACTCTAGTACTTTTTGTCACTTGTCATTTATGATACGATCTGACATTCTTTAATTTATTTGTTTCCATCTGATCTTCGTTGTGACATGCAGGATCTTTAGTTGAGGCCTGTGGGATCTTGTTCCTGGACCAGTAATTGATCCCGGGACTCCTTGCATTGGGAGTGCGAAGTCTTAGCCACTGGACTACCAGGGAAGTCCTGATCTGAAATTCTAGTCTTTTCACACGCCTGTTCCATTTAGCTAGAAGTGAATGATCCTGCGCTGACTACCAAGTGCTCTGCTAGGCACTTCCATTTTCTATCTCTTGTATACCCCACGATGACCAGTCAGTCCTTTAGAGTGCCCATTTTACAGATGAGAATACTGAGGCCTAGTGAGTCGCTTTCTTTCTCTCCATCTCACACCAGGCTTCTGTGCATTAAGGTGAAGGCCATGGTGACGGGCACTGCTTCGGATTCTGTGGTTGAAGAGCATTGCCCACCAGTGTTGGGAAGGGCTGGGCCAGGCCTTGGAAGGCAGGCAGCGGAGGGGTTGGGGGAAAGGAACCCCCTTGGTTTGCAGACTGGAGTCACTGCAGCAGGAAAATATTGCAGAGACAGTGCCCAGGGAGCAGCGGTCAGAGCCCAGCCCCGGAGGTCACAGGTGCCCAGGGAGCAGTGGTCAGAGCCCAGCCCTGGAGGTCACAGGTGTTGACCTGGATCCACAAAGCACGGAGGAGGGGTTCGGCTTTGAGGTTTGGCCCTGAACGAGGCTTTTCTCTCTCCTGACTTCTGACTCCCCCATCTGATGGTTGGGGGTTCCTCGCAGGCCAGCGGGCCCCAGCAGGGCCGGCATCTCAGCCTGCTCTGCCTTCTGATCCCAGGCTCTGCCCCCGGTGGGTGGTCTCGTCTGTGAGCTGGAGCAGTGCTGGGGTGGGTAGGAAGTTCCCACGCCACCCAACGGTGGTGCAGTGGGACGAACAGCAAGGGCCACGACGTTGTCAGATGGTTCTCACACTCTTCCTCCATCCTCAGTTACCAGCACTTACTTGGGCTTTCAACTGCCTCATTGGATTGGAGTAGGGTCAGTTTCTCTCTACCTCTGTGCTTCTAGACTTTAAAGCTTTGGTGTGTGCTTAGGGTTGTAAAATGAAATTTCCATTTTTTTGAGTGTGAGCATTCTTTCATGTTTTGTCCCTTTTGTGTTTCTCCCTTCCTCCTCCCCTCCCCTCTCCCTTCTCCCTTCCTCCCCCACCGCCCTCCACCCCCAATTCTGTTTTCTTTCCACAAGACTTCTTGTAGGCTGCTTATCATCCCTGGGGCTAAGATTCGGAACCCCATCTTTAAACTGGGCTCCATAATATCGCTCACATGTGTTGAGCGAGAGAACAGGCCAGGTGCCTGGCACTCGGAAGCTGGACAGTGTTCGTTTTCTTTCTTCCTCTTTACGGCTCTGTCCACACCAGGCATTGCTCTGTCTTAACCCCTGGAGTCCTCCAGGCTCAAGGTGCCGGTCAGGCATCAGGTGTACAAGACCTTGGGAAAGAAGAGATGTTCTGGATGCCCTGAGCGTTTCTTTCAACCCTCGAGCATGCTTCTGCAGGCGCTCCTCGTAAAATGGGCCGGACTTAAAGCTGCTTTCTGTGTGTTAAGCTCTTCAGACAAAGATCTATAGAAATAGGAGCTGTGCGTGATGTTATTAATTGGCGGCAGCTTTCCATGGACCACCCCGAATGGAAACGCACACAAGGGCCCCCAGATGTGGCCGGGAATCCCTCTTTCTTGGATTGAAGGATGCAGCCAGTCGAGAGGAAAGGCAGTCGCAGAGCCCTGGAGCCTCTTCCGACTGTTCCGGTGGCTCGGCCGCTACCCTCTGTCTTTCAGGAGCACTTTCTTTTTGTTGGGGCTAATTCCTGTAGCAACCCTCCCACCAGCTCATTTCCCCAGGCTGTAAGCTGGGGCTGACCAAGGAGGTGTGGCGGAGGGGGGCAGGGAACCTGTGCTCAGGCGTTATTGCCTCAAGCAGGAAGTGTTTAATGGTTTCCATTTACTGTTAGTTGGAAGAAGGAAGGCTGGACCTTTCTTCCAACAGAAGCGGAAATCAGCCTGAGGACACCACCCCATTTTACCCTCAGGAGGGGAACCAGAGTTCCTTAGGGCACCAGTGGTCCCGTCTTGAAATTGCTCGGCCACCTATAGCACCAGGACTCAGAGAATCTCCTACCTACATCTTAAGTCAACGTGATCTGTGAGGCGGTGCCTGGAATGTGAAGCCAGTCTCACAACTAGTGTGGCTGGCGGTGTGTCACTGTGATGAAGCCGGAAGCCACTGTCCTGAGGTCATGTCGGGGCTGGCATCTTCTCCCATTTTTTTGGCCGCACCAAGCAGCTTGCGGGATCTTAGTTCCCTGACCAGGGATCGAACCCGTGTCCCCTGCTGTGGAAGCACAGAGTCCTAATCGTTGGACTCCCAGAAAATTCCCCATCTTGTGCTATTTAAAGTCAAATATCACTTTAAGAATCAACGGACACATGAAATAGATGAGAGCATAGAAAAGTTGAATAATCTGTTTTCATCCCTTTAAGAGAGTTTATCTTTTCTTATATGATAGCAGATTTGCAAAAATCCATCCAGCATCTGTCTAAAAGAAACCCTTAACAAATTTTAAAAGTAGTTTTTAAAGGCCACGGTTGTGATTATCCAATGAAAATTAGAAACACATAATATAAGGCTAATCCTTCTTCCTCTCAAATTTTGACTGTTTAGAAATTAAACCTACATTTCTGGATAACTACTGGGTCAAAAAGGGAATCAAAAGGGAGATCATAAACTATCCAAAAAGAAATGAAAGGGGACCTCTTTACACGAAGCCTAGGGGTCACAGCATAAGAAGTACTCAGGGAAAAACGTATAGCCTTAAATATCTTCACTATCAAAGCAGTCATATGGAAAATAAAGATGAGGATAAAGTAGTCATTTTAAGAAGTTTGGTAAAAAGTACAACATGTTAAACTAAAAGGAAACAGGGCGATCTAAACAAAAAACTAAATGAAATAGAAAACAAGCAGAACACATTAGAAACGAATATACATTTAAATGCCAGTTCTTGGCCAGGACTAAATATAGAGATTTAACCACATGTCTGATTCCAGAGAAATGTCTGAGCGAATATCTGAACTTTCCCTCAAGGGAATGTGATGCAACCATTAAAATGGTTCTGACAGCCTTTGTAAGAGGATTGGCGGAAATGTTTATGTCAAATGTGAAGAGCAGAATCAAAAAGTTTATCATAGAGTGATAGAGCCATGTGGATACAGCCTTCCATGTCCCTCCTGTTTCCCAGGGAATTAAGTCTGCAAAGAGTACATCAGAGTATCAGAGAGAACGGAGTATTGACAGGTGCTCAACACAGAGGCAGGGTGCAGACATTGCCTGATGGAAGGAAGGACCACATACTGTATGATTCTATTATCGTGTGTCTACAGACATCAGGTGGCTGGCTAGGGCTGGAGGATTGGGGACTTGGGGGTGACAGCTAAAGGGTATGAGGTTTCTTTTGGGGGTGAGGACAGTGTTCTAACACCAGTTGTGTGATGCTTGGACCACATGTGAGTATACTAAAAACCATGTATTTGTACCCTTAAAAAATGGAAGTATAATTTATTTACAGCATTGTGTTAGTTTCTGGTGTATAGCAAAGTGATTCAGTTGTACATATATATGTTCTTTTTCATATTCTTTTCCATTATAGTTCATTACAAGATATTGTTATATATAGCTCCTGGTAGGAACTTTATGGTAGGACCTTATTGTTTATCTGTTTTATGTGTAGCAGGTGAATGGGATGGCAAGCGAATTAGATCTTAAGCTGCTACAAAAAAAAAAAAAAAAAAATCACATTGATTATCTTGGGGCATGGACGCAATGATTTTCCTCCTGGTTTTCCACCCTATTCTGTAATTCCCAGATTTCCAGATGTAATTCTGTATTACTTGTCTAATGGATACCACGATAAAGTAATAAACACTGTAAAGCAAGAATGTTCCTATTTGGCCTTTTAGCAGAGGAGGCCGTGATGGGCAATCTGCTAACCTTCCTCCTGAGAAGGTGAGCGGAGGCCGGGTCCGGTAATCCTGAAATCGGGGACTGGTTGTCATGGATCGCTGCTTTGTCGGCTGCCGTCACACACAGAAAGTGGCGCAGGGCTATTCTTCTGCAAGTCAAGGAGAAGAAAGTGTCGTTTTTGTCTGGGGTCTCTCAAAAGCAGGATCACCTCTCAGGGAGAAGCTGGGGGCGTTGCTGTGAAACCTGTGGACGACTAAGAGCCAGTTTCTAGTAAAATCTCCTAAGAGGTGTCAGACTCTGCTGAGTGCTAAATTAGGGAAAGCTGTTACTTACATAACTTCCTGTAATTGCCCGGCAGGAGCAGTCCCTGAAAGCCACCCGCTCCTCCTCTTGGCTGAGTGGGGGATACAGGGCCCTCCCCTCCTGGCAGCCCAGATCTCTTCTACCTTTGGGCTTCATGCTCGGGGGTCAGGCTTTTTAACCGCAACTGAAATGCCATTTTAAACAGAAGACTCCTCTGTCTCTCTTGAAGATGGGAAACTCGTACGCTGGACAGCTGAAGACCACGCGGTTCGAGGAGGTCCTGCACAACTCCATCGAGGCCTCCCTGCGCTCCAACAGCCTGGTACCCAGGCCCATCTTCTCCCAGTTGTACCTGGAAGCAGAGCAGCAGCTTTCCGCTCTAGAAGGTAGGAGATGTGTCTGTGCCCTTCTCTACTGTGTGCGGGAATGTTCAAGATGGGACTTGAAACTCTTTCCTCTTCCACTTGGTGTAGCAACTGTTGGGTCTGGCAGAATGGAATTATTAGGAAACAGAAAGTTGCATGTGCGTCCTTACTTGGCTAAAACTCAAATTTAAGTCTCAGCCATAAAGTTGCAAGGAATGAGATGATTCACTGGACTAGTAGGAGAAAGAAAGGCCGGTGTTAACTTGTTCTCAATTGGTTGTTACTTACGCTCATGAAAGGTTTTGATGGTCTGACTTGGATAAATAAGATATTTTAACATATTTTTGACCCTCAGTTATATATATATATATATTTCCTCTGTGATCTGTGGCCCTATCTTTGCAAAGGCGTGTAAGTACTTTTCCATGTGATAGCAGTTATGAGAGCCCTCTACTACTACTACTACCACCACTAAGTCGCTTCAGTCGTGTCCGACTCTGTGTGACCCCATGGACTGCAGCCCACCAGGCTCCCCCGTCCCTGGGATTCTCCAGGCAAGAACACTGGAGTGGGTTGCCATTTCCTTCTCCAATGCATGAAAGTGGAAAGTGAAAGTGAAGTTGCTCAGTCGTGTCCGACTCTTAGCGACCCCATGGACTGCAGCCTACCAGGCTCCTCCATCCATGGGATTTTCCGGGCAACAGTACTGGAGTGGGGTGCCATTGCCTTCTCCGATGAGAGCCCTCTAGAAACTGTTAAAAGCCAAGAATAAAGCCTTATGAGTTTAATGTGTACCAGCAATAAATTATCTTCGGACATGGGGATAAGTTTGGGGTTTACTTAATTATCCAGAGAATAAACTGGTTGTATTTTTCAGTCTTCAGTTTACATTTTCATAGTCACGTATCTTCAAGTCCAAAGTTGCCCCACCCCCTTATCTATTGCTGAAGAAGTCGTTTTGGTCACTTGTCTTCCACTTGAAGTTACCTGCAGACTTCGCTTAGCTTTTGAAGTGAAAGACGGCTGTGGTTTACAACAAAGATGAACTCATTAAGGAAGCCTGCAGTGTACCAGGTCCTGTCTTAGGGTGGTCGTGGTGTGTGCCTGTGTCCCTGTGTGTGTATGGTTGTATGTGCAAGGTGGGTGTGGGGAAGGTGGGCTGGGGACGGTTGCATTTTCCAAGAGAAAATGAGGCACAATATCTGATATCTGATCGTCCCTCTCTAGGAGGGAGGCTTTCCTGTGTCACTCTTTAAAGCATTTTTACAAAATTAATCTTGCAAATAGCAACAGCTAAGGACCTAAAGGAACTGGCTCTGGGTCTGAGAGAAAGTAGATTGTGGTCAAAAGCAGGAGTCAGGAAACCCAAGGGTTCTCTGGCATTCACATCAAAGTACCAATGATTTCCGGCCCAGGAAGTTTTACTGTGACACTGAGGGGCATTTGAGGAATAACTGGGGCATCTTTTACAGTCCATGTTTTCGACTAGCTGAAAGACTTGTGAAATATGTATTAAATGATCATTGTTAACTTCTTACAGTATCGAAAGGCTTAGCTGCTAATGGGAAATGAACAGTAGTACTCATGATAAGTACTCATGGTCAGCCCTTCTCGTTTATGATATGAAAACCAGCTCAGGCCCTCTCTATCATTTTCCCGTTTGTCTGGCAAGCAGCATAGAGAGACCCTCCCGGATTTTGTTTCTCTAGCGCTGGGAGGTGGAGAAGGCAATGGCACCCCACTCCAGTACTCTTGCCTGGAAAATCCCATGGATGGAGGGGCCTGGTGGGCTGCAGTCCATGGGGTCGCTAGGAGTCGGATACGACTGAGCGACTTCACTTTATTTTTTCACTTTCATGCACTGGAGAAGGAAATGGCAACCCACACCAGTGTTCTTGCCTGGAGAATCCCAGGGACGGGGGAGCCTGGTGGGCTGCTGTCTATGGGGTCGCACAGAGTCGGACATGACTGAAGTGACTTAGCAGCAGCAGCAGCAGCGCTGGGAGGTGTGGGGAGGGGGTTGGTGAAAAGGAGGAGATGGTCGATTTGCTAAATGTCCCTATCAGTCGAGCACTCAGCTTGAGCCCCTGGTTTCTGCATCATAGAACGTGGTGCACAGGGTTTGTTTGGTCTGTCTCTCTGTCGGGATCTCTTATCTTATTTCTGTCCTTCCTCAGACAGTAACATTAAGGATGCTTTTTATGACCAGGGCACTGGTATCCCAAACACCCCTAGATCTGTTAACATTTTCTCTATTTGCAAGGGCAGTTCAGAGGGGCCCTGTTACTTTGTTCTCCAAATTAGGGGTATGACCTTTCCTAACAGGGGAGAAACCGTTTATGTGTTATTTTATTTTTTTTTAAAGGAAGGCCAAGCAAACCAAACAAATACACCCTTCAAATTTGGGATAAGTATTTATTAAACAAGATACAGGTAAATTCCTGTCGTCCCACCCACTCAGAATGTCATACAGTTTCTTCTCATGTAAAGAAAACAAAACTTATTCTAAAACATCAATACTTTCATACACCATGGGGTGAAGTGCTATCATGACATCTCTGGATACCCACGGTTGAGTTTTAAGATCCTAAGCTCCCAGTCCAATTGGTTTTGTCTAAGGCCATTTTAAAGCCCTCATTCTGCCAGAAGACCTTGGTAAACAGTCTGGTTTAGTCTGGCCCTGGTTAGGAAGTCTCCTCAGGCTTGCTGCTGGCTGACAGATTCCATCAAAGACCCTGGAATGTCTGATGTAGACCTTTGACCTTTAATCCCGCTTTCTTAGCAGAAAGCGGATTCTTGGCAGCCACTGGATTTTGAGCCCTTTCTTTGACTTTCAGAGGCTTAAGACCCTCCTCTTTCATTCTTTCCGAGAGTCTGCATTCCTGCTCTTTTTGGTTGAACAGAATAAACCTGCAGACATTCCTGTGCGTGCCCTCCAAGCTCCGAAAGCCTGGCTTTCTTTCCCCTTTTCACTCTAATTGTTGGCTCTTTGCTGTCCCCCTGCTGAGCCCCGGTGAGTCCCTGGTTCACAGACTAATCTTGATTTTGCAGAGCCTTCCAAGCCACCCACTCCGTAGGCGGCTAAAGGGTGGTTTCAGTCCCCGTGGGGACCGTGCTGCATGGGTGGCACCTGGAGTCTGGGCATGACTCTATACCTTCTGCTAAAACCAACCACGCCTGCATTTAGTGGCAGGAAGGAAGCGTCTGAAAGAGGCTCTGGTGTTTATCCCTTCAACTCCCTTTGTGTTCTTGCCTGGGTAATCTTTTTACAGTCTCCCCACCACCTCTGTGTCCTCCAGTCCTAGAGGGAGGCAGACACCAGGAATTCTTGCTTACTTCCGGCTGTGACCTTCCCAAGGTCATGGGCCTGGGCTGGCTCGAAATGTTCAGTTTCTTCTGCCTCTTGTCCTTCCGGCACGTTTAAAATAGGGCTTCCCTTGTGGCTCAGATGGTAAAGAATCTGCCTGCAATGCAGGAGACCCAGGTTTGATCCCTGGGTCAGGAAGATCCCCTGGAGAAGGGAATGACTACCTACTCCAGTATTCTTGCCTGGAGAATCCCATGGACAGAGAAGCCTGGCGGGCTACAGTCCGTGGGGTCACAAGGAGTCGGACGCGACTGAGCAACTAACACCTTTAAAGTGGTGACCACCCTGAGGTTATGCTCCCAGCCCGCTGTACTGATTAAATCACCCTTGGAATGTTCTGTGCAATGCTGAGTGCCGTGTTTCCCCACGGAGACTGTCACAGCTCAAGGTGGCCTTCTATAACCACCTCATCTTAAAGAGGCAGGATTTGACGCCCAGAGAGGTTAAGTAACTTTCCTGAGGCCACACAGACAATGGCAGATCCAGGGACTAAAACTGGAGTTCCCAGATTCCTAGCCTGTTTTTCTGTTGCGCGTGATTTCGTCATTAACTGGAAAACACGTCACATACTGAATGGATGGGTTGAGAGCCAAGGGAGGTGAGAGTAGAAGAAATGGCAGCAAAGGGGCTGGCACAAGGGGAAGAGACAGGAGACACAGAAAAGAAAGGAGCAGCTGTCCCTGGCCTCGGCTATCTAAGGATGTTTGTAGCAGCCCTACTGTGTGAAGAAATCTGGGTGCTATTTATTAAATGACATTTAAAGATAGGCAATTTGAGAAAGACTTTTTACCCAAAACATCTCTTAAAAGAAGTTTGAAAACTCACTGATGTGAAACCCTTTTTCTCTAGCAGGCTGGGTAAATAAGGGGTGTGTGTGTGTGTGTGTGTGTATGCGCGCGCCCTCTGTGTATACTCCAAACAGTTGGGAATTACAATGATTCGGAAAAAAACAGGAACAAACTTTTTGGCTAACTCAGTGGTTTCCTGAGCGCTGCCTCTGTGTGTGTGAGATATTCTGCTTGGGGCCTGAATTCCTGAATAACAGCAGCACCCCCGGCCCCCAGGAGCTCACCACGTGGGGAAGGCCAGCTCCTCTGCTGCGGAGATGGAGAGCACGCACGAGGAGAGTGGGGTTTCCCTGGCCAGTTGCTGGCTCTCCTGGCCTGTTCCACATTTGCCATTAGTCCTAAAGTACTATTTCACTTGAAAAGTTTCCTATAGGCATAAAGTCGCTGAGAGGGCCTGACCCTGTGCTGGTTTGTTTTGTGTGTGTGACAACTTCTGGTGTGTTTATATTTCTAATAATGTATACATCTAGTTTTCCCTTGGGGATAAATAACAGCATATGGTTTGACTCCTGTCTTATTCAACGTAAAGGCCGTTCACACTGTATTTCAGGTTCTATTTTACGACAAGGACAGCAGCTTGGGCACCAGATACAGCTGGGAACAGGCTGGCTGTGCTGCCTAGCAGGTGGTTGAATCACTGGGTCTCTCTGAACCTCAGTTTCCTTACCTGTAAAATGGTCCCTGGGTTACACTGTGGTTCCTCCCACACAGCTGTTATTGGAGTGCCTACTGTGTGCAGACTTTATAGTCGGTCCTTGTCAGCAACTGTATACATACCGAGCTCTGTTGCTCATGCAGATATGTGCAGCTGTGAGCGCTGGGAGGGGATGTGGACGTGTATTTTCTGAAGTCCTAAGGCCAGGCTTGGAGCCAGAGTCTGTGACCTTGGGAAAGACATCCGGTCTGAGTGAGCCTTGACCCTCGCCCCTAGTGAAGAAGGGTGATGGTGCTCAGCTTAAACAGTGTGTCTCTGAGGACTGGTTAATTCCTAACTAACTGGGGCTCACCATGTACTTACTTCTGCCTTGGTCATCACTCCCCTATTCCACGTCTAGGTGGAAGCCGAGTGGACAATGAAGAAGAGGAAGAGGAAGGGGACGGGGGGCTGGAACAGAACTGTCCCCCAAACCCCTACCAGATGCACCCCCCGCCTGAAGGATGCTGCACCACGGACGGTGAGATGCCCACTGGGCTGTGCGCTGAGAGCCCCCCGAGCTGTGAGCTGAGCCCATGTCCCCAAGATGATGGATGAAGGGGAACCACCCCATACTTGAGAGTCAGACCTGGCTCCATCGTGGCCCTCCCCACCCCGCTCAGAAGCTTTGAGTAAATGACTTAACTTCTCTGAGCCTCGATTTCCCTGTCTACAAATTAGAGGCAGGACCACCTGCCCAAAGATGATCACATGAAAGCCTTCCAGGGCTTTTCCCACTCAGTGCCTCACACAGTGGGTGCTACTTCCTGCTTCCTGCTTTGCCCAGGAGCAGATGGGAGAACTAGGAGCCAGTGCCTTGAAAATGGTAAAGCAGATGTCCCTGGAGGAGAATCTTACTAAGGTATAAATATCTTATGGGTTTGCAGGGAAGGTCTTGGGGTCTCAGAGTTCACATTAGCCCATGTCATCCCTCTTGGTCATTAAAGATGGGAAAACACAGGGCATGGGGCCACTTGTGCCTTCGGGGAGAGAGATTCCCAGAAAAGGTCGATCCAGATAAATCTCGGCTGTTTCCCTCTTCTTCCTTTTTTCCCTAAGTATTTCTGGACACTTAATTTAAAAATAAGAAGCATGTTTAAGGGCTTCCCAAGTAGCACTAGTCGTAAAACATCTGTAAAGAGACGAGGGTTTGAATCCTGGGTTGGGAAGTCCCCTGGAGGAGTGCATGGCAACCCACTCCAGTATTCTTGCCCGGAGAATCCCATGGACAGAGGAGCCTGGCGGGCTGCAGTGCATGGGGTCGCAAAGAGTCAGACTTGACTGAAGCAACTTAGCATACGCACAGACGTTTAAACGCTCTGAAATAGAAAAAGTTCAAGTGCGTAGTGTCCCCCTCTACTGATGGGACTTCTCTGAGACCATCATTACCAGGTCGTCAGCCTGAATTCCTGCCCTTGGCCTGTGCCTCATACACGTTAAGTGCAGGGTGGAAAAGACCTCAAAGTACTCGCAGTCCCTTGCGGATTTTTCCCTTATGGATTTTTCATCCACGTTTTAATTTACCATCACTTGTCTAGCCATTTCTCCCGTTGACCTTCATTTGTACATTCACGTATGTGTATTGTACGGTAACAGCAGTAGTCGTAAATACAGCAAGTAGTTAAGTGTCACGAATGACGATGGTTACAATTTGATCTCTCAGAATTACTTTTATTCATTTTATTTTTTTATTCTGCCCAGTCACTTTATTGTTGTGAATCATGGTAACTGGCAAGTGAAGCGCATGTAAGGATAACATAGCTAATAATGTTCTCAGAATTAATTTTAGAGTCAGCCCAGGCCAGGGGTGAGGGTGGTTGCTGACAAAATTCAGACTGTTTTCCTGCTTTGCCCGCGTGGATCCTGGTTGTGTGGGGGCGCTCGCTGGACGGCGTGTGAGCCCTGTCCATCCCTCCTAGGGTTCTGCCAGGCCGGGAAGGACCTGCGTCTGGTCTCCATCTCCAGTGAGCCCATCGACATCCCTGCGGGCTTCCTCCTGGTGGGTGCCAAGTCCCCCAGCCTGCCTGACCATCTCCTGGTGTGTGCCGTGGACAAGAGGTTCCTGCCGGATGACAACGGACACAACGCCCTTCTTGGTGAGTTCCTCCTGGGCTCTGCTCTACAGCTCAGGCTGCATGATGGGTGGGGACAAGGAGGGCCACTGGTCCCCGTGGAAGACAGGCCACCTTTGGGCCTCTTCATCAGCACGTCCCACAACCCCATTCATTCCTCATTCTGTGGCCTATTTCTTTGTGGAATGGAATGCAAATGAGATTTGTTTTAAAATGTGACTACCTGGAGCTTTCCCTGGTGGTCCGGGGATTAACAGTCTGTACTTCCAGTGCAGGGGACGTGAGTTTCATCCCTGGTTGGGGAACTACATGATACTGTGTAGCATGGCCAAAAAATAAATGAATAGTGTAAAAATAAAATGTGACAACTTTCCTATAGAAAGCCTGTCAGTTAACACTACTTTTTTTGGTAAATGTGTTCATCAGAACTTTCCTAAGTGCCTACCTGTGTTGGGAATGTAATCCAGACCCCATCCGAGATGCTCTCAGAGGCCAGCAGACGCGTGGCAGGAGGAGAATAAGGCTGAGCGTGTGTCCCCCTGACCAGGACAGTCCTGTTCCAAGTGACTGCCCGGCACCCTCTACCATTCTCTTCTTTGCTTTACCTTTTGCCTCTCACCAGTCAAGGTCGCCTTGGACCTGTTAATGAACTTGCCTGAGGGTGCATGAGTAAAAGAATGTGGCCAGGATTCTGATTCAGGTCTTCCTGGTTCCATATGGTACCTTTAACTACTGCACCCCACAGTCACTCAGGGTCAGGGTCAGCCTAGGGAAGCTGTGGTTTTGACCTTTGGAACCACTGCTGGCCCATGGAATCCTCAATGTCAGTGCAAGTCAAGGCCAAGCCATACCAAGCCTGTCTCCTGTTGTTTCAAACATTTATTGAGCTCTTACTGAATGCCCGACGCTGTGCTCGGCACGCTCCCCGGTAAGTGAAGCAAAGTCGGGGGAGACATGAGGTTTGGACCGAGAGCTCAGCGAGCTGGCTCCAGCCCCGTGTCTGACCATAGGCTGCTGTGTGACCCTGGGCCTCCGTGTCCTTGTCCAGAGAGTGGGCAAGTGCTTTCTACATGGCCCCTCACCTGGCCTGGCATCTCCTTGGCAGGAGAGCTGGGCAGACAGGAGGGTTGGTAATGATCTGTCTAGCTGAGATGTAGCCTCAGAAATAATCTTCATGGCAGAAGCAAGTTTGATCATGAGAGTTTATGGGAAAAACTTCTAGGTTAAACTTCTCCTGCTGGCCCCATTCCTTCTGTGCTTTCCCAGTGGACAAACATTTAAACCTCAGTTTTACACTTGATATGTTCCCAAATCTGGGTAGGTAAAAACACTTCAGTTCAGTTCACTTGCTCAGTTGTGTCAGACGCTTTGCGTTCCCATGGACTGCAGCACGCCAGGCCTCCCTGTCCATCACCAACTCCCAGAGTTTACTCAAACTTATGTCCATTGAGTCAGTGATGCCATTCAACCATCTCATCCTCTGTCGTCCCCTTCTCCTCCCGTCTTCAATCTTTCCTAGCGTCAGGGTCTTTTCCACGGAGTCAGTTCTTTGCATCAGGTGGCCCAAGTATTGGAGTTTCAGCTTCAGCGTCAGTCCTTCCAATGAATATTCAGGACTGATTTCCTTTAGGATGGACTGGTTGGATCTCCTACACACTTTAGTGGATATTTATTGAGGACATTTTATGTCTGAGTCTCTGTGCAAAGGACTGAAGGATGGAGGTGGGACAGCAAGGCTTGACCCAGAGAAGAAAAAGAAATGGTTCCTGCCACGAGGGCACACTCTGAAACCTGGCAGATGACTGCTCAGTGGAGGGACAGACACGACTCTGAGGCAACAACCAGCAGGAGAAAAGGTTTTGGCCGGTTCTTTCTTAAGGCGGCTCTATGGGTTTATTGTAATCAGTTTTGAAAGCAAGAATAATCCAGGAAATTTACTCCACCAAGGAAGCTCATTGCTTCTGAGTCATTGCATCTCAGAGTGAATTTGCTTATCAAGGCCGCTCAGGACAGAATGAGTGGGGAAGACAGACTGGTGACTTGGTTAGCGTTTGATCTGGCCTGAATTCCTCCCCTTTGTGACTGTAAAGGAATTGCGAGGGCAGTAAATCTAGGAGGCTCCATGTCTCGAAATGCAGAGGCAAGAATCTTTCAGTTCATTCACCACCGGCCTGGGAACAGCTTCAGCCCCTCCGGCGGGGAGCGTAGAGGAAGTGGGGTCTTTGTTAATTGCTTGCCAAAAAGCCATCGGAGGTGGGTAACAAGGGCCGGCTGGTAATAACCCATGCTTTCTTCTTTTAAAATAACTTTATACTCTCAGCTTGCACACTTAGCACTGTTTAGGTTTCCTGCAATTAACCCTGATGGCTGCACAGGGCATGGTGGCCCAGCACCCCTCTGGGGCCGGGGCTCAGCACTTTTTAGTGACCTATAAAGGGGAGGCTCTGGAGTATCTTAGGAGAAAGTAACAGCTTTAAACCACCCCCCCCCACCCCCAGCCCCCCATAATTTATAGAGAAAGTAGTGCTGGTTTTAGTGACTTTGAATCAACAGAGAGATTTCGGTCTGTGAAAGCGAAAAGACTAAAATGTAGGTGTGTGTTCCAGTTGTTTGATAGTAATTCATCGAAACTAGCTGAGAAGGAGAAGAAACCATCTATTACAGCTGTGTGTGTGCTTGCTAAGTCGCTTTAGTCGTGTCTGACTCTTTGCGACCCCATGCACCGTAGCCTACCAAGCTCCTCTGTCCATGGGATTCTTCCGGCAAGAATATTGGAGTGGGTTGCCGTGCCCTCCTCCAGGGGAATCTTCCTGACCCAGGGATCCAACCTGCGTCTCTTACGTCTCCTGCATTGGCTGGCGGGTTCTTTTCCACTAGTACCACCTGGGAAGCTTCCATCTATTACAGCTGGAATGTTCATTTCTGAGATGAGAGTAAATGAGCTGTTTGTTCATCTAGCAGGCAAATAATTATGCATTTATTATTATTCATAGTAATAAATAACTGAAGGTAGACTTTAAGTTCAGACTGGGGCCCCAAAGCCAAGTGGCACTTGGTCCTTCCCGGAAGCTCAGGGCCGTGGGAGGATACAGGCCAACCAAGACTTCCCTCAGAGATCCACATGCACAACCACAGAAATCGAAATTCTGGGAAATCTCTGGGCAACAGGCTCCCACCACGGGCTTAAGATGCTGTGGGATCCCCAAGGATGCATTGACTTCTGGGATGAGAGTGTCTCAGAGGGTGTCACCGGCGACACACTTGGGTCCTAAAAAATGGGTGGATTACCAATTGGAGAAAGACAGCAGCAGCAAATGAACCTAAATAGCAGCCACTTTACTTCTCATGTGCTAATGACTATTGGAGTTAAAATGGAGTGAGTGAGTGAGTGTGTTACTACCTAGCACTGAGATATGAAGAAACAGAAGCATGCGCGATAGAATGAGGTGTGCCTGTCCTTACTGCCCTGGGAGGGCCAGCGTTTCCACTTTGATTTCTGAACCACGGAGGAGCCCCTTCTGGTTTGTGGCCCTCCCTCCCTGCCTCTGGAACGGAGCCGTGGTCCCATAGCCCACATTTGTCGTCGGACAAAGGCCTGTAACCTGTTTAGCCATTTCTGCAAAGGGATGGCAGTGCTGGCCTTGGCGAGGTGCTGGGAGCATCCTTGGATTTGCAGTTCTGTTTCTTACTCATCATCTTTGGTTTGACCTCAGAGTCAGGATCCCTTCCAGGGAGCTTGGAAGGTTTCTCAGGGCCTCATTCTTGGATGGCAGTTGAGCTGCTCAAGGTTCCCAGGTTGGAGACAAAAGAAAAAATAAAAACATTAGATTATAAACTAGGAAGCATTAGAAACGTGAAAACATTAGAAAACAAAAGCACATCAAAGTGTGTGCAGAGAGGCTAAGTGTTTGCTCTGCTAATTGTTTTATCTCCTCTCTCCTCCTTCCCTCCCAGTGTTTGCTGACTGTCTCTCCTGTGCTGGGCACTAGTTTGTATACGCACACGAATGCACACAGATACAACCCATACCTCCCCATGGACATACATGCTCCCGGTCCTGTGGAAGGATGGGGATGGTTATAGGGAAAAATACAGATTTTAATAACTCTAACATTGTGGCCCCCCACTCCAGTACTCTTGCCTAGAAAATCCCATGGATGGAGGAGCCTGGTAGGCTGCAGTCCATGGGGTCGCTAAGAGTCGGACACAACTGAGTGACTTCACTTTCACTTTTTACTTTCATGCATCGGAGAAGGAAATGGCAATCCACTCCAGTGTTCTTGCCTTGAGAATCCCAGGGACGGGGGAGCCTGGTGGGCTGCGGTCTAGGAGGTCGCACAGAGTCGGACACGACTGAAGTGACGTAGCAGCTTAGCAGCAACATTGAGGAAGAAGTTATAAGAGCTGTCAGCAATATAAAGTCTGGCATAGCAGTAGGAGGGATGGGAGGTAAAGCAGAGATGGGGGTGGTAGGCATTGGGGGCAGCCCTGGAGGGCATGCTTGTGCATCCACACTCCGTTCTCATGATAGAATTGAATGCGTCACTCTTTGGATCTGCTCTGGACAACCACTCAGTCCCTCTGGTTCTCAGGTTTCCCCATGGAAGGTTTAGCTGACCGACTGGTGGTTGCATGAGTTCAGCTGGGTGCTTCGTCTGGGCGACAGTGAATGGCAAGAACACCGTTGGTTTTCTCTGCATGTCAGTTTCCTTCATGTCCCTCTAACAACAAGTAAACATAAAGCACAGAGTTGGCATTTTTTTGGTACCTTAATCTATTCAGTACAGAGGGGATAGGAGTCTGGAAGGAAAAACTAACCTGTGTCTGCCTTCTTAGACCAAGAGATTTGTCTTTATTTCTAATGCCTTTTAAGGAATATTAAACTTGCTTGCAATAGAGCAGATAATCCAGGTTTCTGTAATGTTTGTTGTTCGGCCACTAAGTCATGTCTGACTCTTTGTGACCCTATGGACTACAGCATGCCAGGTTCCCCTGTCCTTCACTCTCTCCCAGAGTTTGCTCAGATTCATGTCTATTGAGTCAGTGATGCTATCTAACCATCTCATCCTCTGTCATCCCCTTCTCCCACCTTAAGTCTCTCCCAGCATCAGGGTCTTTTCCAATGAGTCAGCTCTTCGCATCAGGTGGCCAAAGGATTGGCGCTTCAGCTTCAGCATCAGTTCTTCTAACGAATATTCAGGGATAATTTCCTTTAGCATTGACTGGTTTGATCTCCTTGCAGTCCACGAAACTCTCAAGAGTCTTCTCCAATACCACAATGCGAAAGCACCGATTCTTCAGCGCTCAACCTTGTTTGTGGTCTGACTTTCGCATCTGTTCGTGACTACTGGAAAAACCATAGCTTTGACGATTTGGACCTTTGTCAGCAAAGTGATGTCTCTGCTTTTTCATATGGTGTCTAGGTTAGTCATAGCTTTTCTTCCAGGAGCAAGTGTCTTTTCATTTCATGACTGCAGTCACTGTCCGCAGTGATTTTGGAGCCTGAGAAAATAAAGTCCCTCATAGTTCTGTAATATAGGCATCTTCTTTCTCTATGGGGAAATGTTTTGAACCTTCACTAACAGTAGTAGCCAGAGACCTCAGGACTGTCCCCTTTAAAAGCAGGGCTTACTCACAGAACCGCTTGGCCCTTTCTGGCCTATATCAAGATGCTCTTTGTAAACTTGTCATCCAGAGGATAAGATAAAACAAATTAGTCTCAGCTTCAGGGTCTCTCCTACCAAAGGACTTTGTTGCAAAGAAACCAGATGTACCAGTGAGTGAGGCAAGGTCATAGGGAAGGCCTTTGAGAGACAGTGAGCTTAAAGCAGAACGGTCTACCAGGTACAAAAGCTAAACCATCACGTTTTTCTTGTCTTAACCAACAGTTCTATTGATTCCGGCTTGAATGGACTTCACAGTTTAAGTCTTTCAAGCATGTTCTCTGGATTTTAATAGTTCATAAGAGGTGAAACTCCAATGCTTTGGCCGCCTGATGTGAAGAGCTGACTCATTTGAAAAGACCCTGATACTGGGAAGGATTGAGGGCAGGAGGAGAAGGGAACGACAGAGGATGAGATGGTTTGATGGCTCATTGACTCGATGGACATGAGTTTGAGTAAACTCTGGGAGTTGGCGATGGACAGGGAGGCCTGGCGTGCTGCAATCCACGGGGTCGCAGGGAGTCGGACACAACTGAGTAACTGAACTGAACTGAACTGAAGAGGTGGTTTTGTCATCACCTCTGGAAAGCATCCTCTGCAGAGCCTCAGAGTTAAGCTCTGTCATCTCCCAGAAAGGTTCCCCTGGCCTTGGGCAGCAGGAACTGATATAAGCAGTCACCTTCTAGATGAGAGGCTTCACCATGGCTGCTGGGCCCAGATTTCACTCGCCATGATCCTGGCCACACGTGATGAAGTACTTGATTTCTGCGATTTGTGGGGTCTACTTCCTTGATTCCTGGAGGGAATTTTGGACTCTCAAGAGGGCTCTCAGTGTATCCAGTCTCAGTGGTTTAATTGCTTTGAGATTCTATGATTGGCTGGCACTGAAGACCGTAGTGTGTTCATGCTAAGTCACTTGAGTCCTGTCCAACTCTCTGCGATGCTATGGGCTATATAGCCTGCCAGGCTCCTCTGTCCATGGGATTCTCCAGGCAAGAATATGGAATGGGTTGCCATTTCCTTCTGCAGGGGATTGTCTCCACCCAAGGAACCCATGTCTCCCGCCTTGGCAGGAGGGTTCGTTACCCCTGAGCCACCTGGGAAACATAATTTCAAGTACTTAAGGCTTGTCCTTACTTATACTTTAATCAAAGCTCTTCCCCCCACCTCCATCCCCACCAACTAGAAACACTTTGTGTGCATATTACATACACAGAATATAGTCACTTTATTTCTTCTGGTGATGCTCAAATATTAAATAATTCCTTAATTCATGTGTTGGACTACAGTATAAACATTTATTGTTTATTCACTAAGTCGTGTCTGACTCTTTTGTAACCCTATGGACTACAGCCTATGAGGCTTCTCTGTCCGTGAGATTTTCCAGGTAAGAACACTGGAGTGGGTTGTCATGACCCCCTCCAGGGGATCTTCCTGGCCCAGGGATCGAACCTGCATCTCATGTCTCTTGCATTGGCAGGCAGTTTCTTTACCACAAGCATCATCTGAGAAGCCCAAAGACCATGTGGACAAACCAAATTATTGCACGTGCTCAGTGTGGACAGATGAATGGGACGGTTCTGTCCCATAGGATGCACAGGCTTTAAATATGCCCCTAAGCAAATGCCGTCTTCCATGCTTGCCTACGCTTGTGTCTACGACCCAGCGTCTCTTTGGTCAAGGTTTTTTTTGTGTGTCAAGGTCATCTTGACCCCTGGACGAGCGTGAGCTGGCAGCTACCTTTGCCCCTTGGACTTCTCTGGCTGGTGGTTCGGGACGTGAATGCCTAGTGAACGATGGTTCACTTGGAGGGGTCTTGGGTGTCAGGTGGGGACAATCCTGGTTTGTTTCCTCCCCCCAGGTTTCTCTGGGAATTGTGTCGGCTGTGGCAAGAAGGGCTTCTGTTACTTCACGGAGTTCTCCAATCACATCAATCTGAAGCTGACCACGCAGCCCAAGAAGCAGAAACACTTGAAATACTACCTGGTCCGCAACGCCCAGGGGGCTCTGACCAAAGGGCCTCTCATTTGCTGGAAAGGCTCAGGTGAGCAAGCTCTGTGGGGTGGGCCGTATGAAGGGGGCACCTCCAGGCCAGCCAGGGGCCTGTTGGCCCGACTCTGGGCCCAGATTGCTCTGCAGTGCACACGGTGGACAAGAGGTCAGCCCTACGAAATCAAAATGCAATTTTGCCCTCCGGGCGTCCAGTTTACAGTATCAGTCTAATTGTATGGGCGCTTTGAAAGCTGACACAGGGCCACACGGTGCCGTGTCTTCTTGTGGTAAGTATCTGGGGCAAGATTCTCACCCGGGGGGGATTCTGTCCCCCAGGGATATTTGGTGATGTCTGAAGACACTGTTGACCATCATGACTGCAAGGAGCCCCTGGTATCTCATAGATGGAGGCCAAGGATACAGTGCCCGGGGCAGCCCTCTGCAGAGAATTGTGCAGCCCGGTGTCAATGGTGCTGAAGTTGCGAAGCCCTGACTTAGAGAAAGCTCAGCCCAGATAGCCTCCCTCCCTGCCCCACAGCCCTGTCAACCACAAACAGAAAAGATCAGCTTCCTGGGGCTGGGGCTGGCAGAAGAGAGCGGGCTCCAGCTTTAGGAAGGGCCTCCCTCCATTCTCCTCTTCTGTCGCCCAATATCCTCCTGGCTGCAGTCAGCTCTGGAGGCAGAGGGAGGGGCTGGATTTTCCAGACCCCACCGAGATGCCCCTTCTCCCATCAACCAACCGTGGAGGGACGTGTCCCAGAAGGGTTCTCAGCGAGGTGCCCAGGAGAGGCAGCCTCTTGTCCCTCGCTTGTCTGCATCAGTGCTCTCTGGTCACCTGGAATACCCCAGCCAGCTTCTGTGAGTAGGAAAAAGGGGCTTCAGGAGGGGCTGGTTCTAGGCATTCATCCCCTGTCCCCTCCCATCATTCCTATCCTCCATGTCTCCTTTTCTTGCTTGCACGCATGCTCAGTCGCTCAGTCGTGTCCAACTCTTTGTGACTCTGTGGACTGTAGCCCACTAGGCTCCTCTGTCTGTGAAATTCCCTAGGCAGGAATACCGGAGTGGGTTGCCACATTCCTCAATAGTTTCTTGAGCTCCTACTATATACATGCCTGTCATTTTCTAGGTCCTGGAGAGGAAGTGGTTCTTCTCTTTGTGGGATCAGCCAAGAGTTCTTGATCACTTGCTGTGACCAAGCCCCTCTCAGGTTCGATACCTCACTGGGAGGTAGTCTTCCCAATGGAGAGTGATTTAGGGGGTGGAGGAAAGTACTAGCCCTTCCTTTGTTGTTATTGTTGTGTTAGTCACCCAGTCATGTCTGACTCTTTGAGACCCCCATGGACTGCAGCCCGCCAGGCTCCTCTGTCTGTGAAATTCCCCAGGCAAGAATACTGGAGTGGGTTGCCATGCTCTCCTCCGGGGGATTGTTCAGACCCAGGGATGGAACCCGGGTCTCCTACACTGAAGGCAGATTCTTTCCGTCTGGGCCACCAGAGAAGCCCAGCTGCTCCTTCACCTTTGAGTAATGCTGTTCGTCCCTTGGACTTGAAGCTCTCATTTGCATCATCTGTTTTTCCCGTAATGCTATTTGTCCCTTGGACTTGGAATTCTCGTTTGCATCATGTGCTTTTCCCTTCTTCCCAAATGGTGACCACTGCTCCTGCTGCTGGCAAGAGGACTGTCCCTCAGGTGGCTTCCCCAGAGACCGAGCCTGGGGAATGGCCCCCACCCCAGCCCCCTGGCTGCACCAGAGCAGCGACGGGGAAGGCGTTGGTGCCCTTGCAGTTATCTCCATGCCTGGCTCTCTCACCGGCCGGATTCTGGCCTCGGAAGTCATCGGTTGCTGTTGGGGAGGAGCAGGAGCTGACTGTCATGCGTGCCTCTTTTCCGCAGAGTTCAGAAGCCGGCAGGCATCCATGGGTGCGTGCTCCAGCTCTCTGTTCCCGCCGCTGGACAGCTCTGGGCCGCCGGCCCCCTTCCCTGGCGAGCCCGGTCCGGGGACAGCCCCGAGCGCCCCGCTGGGAGCCCCGCAGGCAGGTGAGGCGGTGGCGCAGCGCTGGAGGTGCTGGGAGTCGGTTTTAGTTTCCCCAACTGAAAAATGGAGGCACGAAGATGCTCGCCGAGGCTATCACGGGCAGTAGGGTTTGATACCTGGTATTTCTGCTTCGTGAACTTGGCCTCGGCCATGCAAAACACACCTGATAAGCACGACAGCTGATGGCAAGTAGACAGCAACCTCCTTCCCAAGGGCTCTGGCAGGGGGGTTGGTGGTTGGGGGTCCTCCTGCCCAGGGGGGTCTGCTGAGGGGCCCTGGGCCCCTGCTGCACGTGGCTTAGCATCCACAGCGAAGAGGCTGCACGTGAGTGGAGAATGCACCCCCCTAGAGGCCCCTGTCCTCCTTCTGCGTGGTATCTGCCCTCGTCCTCTCTGTGCCTGGGCCACCTGGGGCCTGGCACACTTGGGCAGCTTCAGGGATCAGTGTTTCTGCCCGAAGAATACCTGGGTGCGATTCCAGCATTGCCGCCTCCTAGCTGAGAGATTTGGGGCAGCTCACTTTAACTCTGTGACTCTCTGTTTCCTCATCTGTACACTTGGAGAGAATCTTTTCTGTCTAATTTGCAGGGTGATTATAAAAATTAAATGTGATGACAGTGATAGCAAATACTTACTGCTTGCAAACTTCTGTTAACTCCCATCGTCCTCACAGCGGCTCTAATATTACCCGCATCCTCTACATGAGAAGGTGGATGCACAGGGAGGAGGTGTAATGTTCAGGAAGGTTGCACAGCGAGTTCGAGGCAGCATGGGGCTCAGACAGGGGTCGTCTGGTTTCAGAGCCTGCCCTTCAACCCCTCAACATAGGGGATGATCTGTGCTCCTTCTGACTCTGGAGTACCTTCCACATCATTCTGGCCCGTGTGGGTGACTTAGAGCAGAGCCCACAATTGCCCCCAGAATCCTCCTGAGGCCCGGGGAGCCCCAGATCCTGTGCATAGCCTGGCCCTGGGCGACGGCAAACCCAACTGCTTTCCTGAGCATGTTTGACGTGACCCTGAATCCAGGAGGGTGAGCGAGGGTGGGAGGAGGGTGGAGCAGGTGCAGGGGCGCTCCTGGAATCCCGGGGCCCCCACGGGCCCTTCTCTCACAGGGAGTGCTCAGTGGAGCATGTGTGGGAGCATGTGTCCTGTGTGTGCACGTGTGTGTGTGTGTGTGCATGTCTGTGTGTGTCTGCTTTTTCGGGGGGCTGGGGGGACAGAATCACTCTGTCAAGAGTCCTGACCCTTGACGGGCTGCATCAGTGGAAAGCTAATATGTTAAACGGAGGGAGAGCCATATCCTGTTTGCTGGACTCCCCGAGCATCCCATGGTCTTCTCCCCTCTTTGTCTCTGTTCTCAGGACCAGCCTCCGATCACCCCGCCCTAACCGCAGCCCTGGGTGCGGCTGTTTTCAATGGCAAAGATTCCCCGAAGCACCAGCCGCTGGTGAAGAACCGCCTGTCTGCAGTGCCGCGTCCCTCGGCCTTAGGTAACCTTGACCGTCCTATTCGGGGTGAGGGGGCCTTGCTCTGCTCTGGGCCAAGGTGGTGGCGGGTGGGGGATGGGAGAGCCGCCACGCTGGGGCCCAGGAGCCTCCTGGAGTTGGAATGAGAGTCAGGCTGGATCAGCAGACACCTCCTGCGTCTCTGGGAGTGTGTCCAGCCCCCAGTGCTGGGGGTAGGGAGACGCATGGCTTCTGCCCCCAATCTGGGTGATGAGTGTGCGCCAGGATGCAGTGGGAACCCGTTACGAGTGGTAACCTGTCTTCCTGTGGGCTGGTGACGTTCCCAGGAACGGTTATCATCACGCGCATGGGAGCCTAGTTACTCCGTGGAGCCTGGCCCGGAGGATGCAATGGGTGCTGGTAGAGAGAGTGGGCTTGCACCATTAGGGGAACGGCTGGAGCCTCGGAGTCCCGTGCCTGAGGCCTGCTGTGGGCAGGGTGGACTCTATTTCAAGAAACCGCTTCTGAAGCTACACGGAGTATGACAAGGACTTGGGGGCTCTGTGGTTCTCAGCTGAAATGCTGCCCCGCATGGGACGGGATGGGGTGGGGGCAGAGTTGGGAGGGGGAGGTAGGAAACATGCAGAATCCCTTTCTGCGTTGTCCTAGCTCGGGTTCCGGGTGTTGCAGTGCCTGCAGGGTGTGGGCTACAGTGAAGACTTGTCTCTTCCCAAATGCCAAATAGGGTCCCCCTTCCCAGCACCAGGACACATGGCCAGAAATGGTTGGTCCACAGGGGCAGCTCCTGGTGACATCATTTTGGGAGAGCTTTGGGGAAGATCCTCTGGAGGAGGGCATGGCAACCCACTCCAGTATTCTTACCTGGAGAATCCCATGGACAGAGGAGCCTGGCGGGCTACAGTCCATAGGGCCGTAATGTCGGACACATACTGAAGTGACTCAGGACACATGCACGAGGAGCTTTGAGTCCGTGTAGAGGCAGTTAGCACCCCAAAGGAAGAAAACACCCGAAGACCTTCTGCCTTCATACCGAGGCTCCATCCCATTGCCCTTCCTCCTCTGGTAGTTTAACATGGCTTTTAGAGGAGCTGGCATCTCAGTCTGTGTGGGAGCTCTTCCCTGCTCTTGAGGACAGATGTTTGGGGAAATGAAGATGTAGTTCTAAATGACATCAAGGTGATAGAAGCTGCCGCAGAGGTTGTGGGGGTCAGAGGAGCCCACCTGTGGGAAACCTCTTTGCAAGCAAAGAACTTCATGTCTTTAAACGTTTTATTCATTTCGTTTCATTCATTTTCAGTCAGTCTAAAGAAGAGGTGAAAATAACTTTGGGTTATTTTTAAGAGACTCGAAAGCAATAATTCTCAAACAGCAGCACGTCTAAGGATAACCAGGGGTGCTTGTGACCAAGTGTTTCCTTTCATTTCTGGAGATCTGCTTCTGTAGGTTGAGGTGTGCCCAGGAGCACTTGGAACAAGCTCCTCCTGGTTCTGTCCAGCTTTGTCTCTGGCTAGATTTGGAGAAACACTGCTCTAAACCAGTGGTTCTCAATCCTGGTTGTGGTTTAGAATCACCAGGAGCTCAGGGAGGGGATGGGAGGTGGAGTGGGTCATCGGGAGGTGTGTGGACATGCTGGGGTTCTGATTTCCTTGGGAGAGGGTTGCATCCAGGAATAGAACGTTTTAAAATTTAAACTTTATATAATGAGTCATGGTTGAACATAGAGCGCTAAAGGTAAGGGAAATTTTGTGTCAGATTGGTCCCCAAAAATGTGGTAACCAATTCTTGGTATTTTGAAGAATCCAAGAACAGAGCATGATGAGTCATGCTCACGCTGTTCTGGCGTGGGCAGGATGACTCATCAGTGGCAGTGGGTACCAGCTTCTGTTCCCCCGGATTTTTTTAGCCTGAAATTAGCTTTCAGGGCTGGGGTGGGGAGAGGTGCACAGGTGGATCGGTACTGCCCCCGAGTGGTGAAACTGCGGTGGTGGGTTGACTGCCGCTGGGGCTTGTCTACAGAAACAAGTATTAATTTACTGGGATGTGGAGACGATGATGGACTTCCTCGTAGTTCAGACATAAAGAATCTGCCTGC
Organism: Bos mutus; assembly: GCF_027580195.1. NCBI lineage: Eukaryota > Metazoa > Chordata > Mammalia > Artiodactyla > Bovidae > Bos > Bos mutus. The sequence continues at coordinate 20,578,387 of NC_091627.1, forward strand.
AATGCGGGAGACCTGGGTTCGATTCCTGGGTTGGGAAGATCCACTGGAAAAGGGATAGGCTACCCACTCCAGTATTCTTGGGCTTCCCTGGTGGCTCAGTTGGTAAAGAATCTGCCTGCAATGTGAGAGACCTGGGTTCAAACCCTGGATTGGGAAGATCCCCTGGAGAAAGGAACGGCTACCCACTGTAGATGAGGATCTGGACTTGGTAGCTACCATTTATTGGCCTCAGACTCTGTGCCTTACATATATTCTCTTTAATCTTGATCGAGTCACCTTTCAGAGTAGGTTTTATGATCCCATTGTAAAGATGAAGGAGGTAAGGCTCGGAGAGCTAAAGCTTAGACACTGACACAGCTTTGGAATGAAACATTTATAGAGGTCGACAGGATACTTCTTTAAGCCTAGATGCTTCCTCTAGACTGCTTGTTAGTTGCTTAGTTGTGTCCGAGTCTTTGCGACCCCATGGACTGTAGCCCACCACGCTCCTCTGTCCGTGGGATTCTCTGGGCAAGAAGGAGTTGGTTGCCGTGTCCTTCTCCGGGGGATCTTTCAGACCCAGGGATTGAATGGGCTTTTCTGCATCACAAGCAGATTCTTTACCATGTGAACCACTAGGGAAGCTAAAATGCACTAGATGCTAAAATGCAGTGTAAAGCTGTGCTTTAAAAAAAATAATAAGTGTCCTCCAGCTCAGGGGAACATTTTGCTGAAGCATGTCTTTGGTGACAGCCTAATTCACACTCTGAACGTTGTCTAGGTATCTTATCAAACTCCGGCCCTCCCAAAAAACGCCACAAAGGCTGGTCTCCAGAATCTCCATCAGCTTTGGATGGTGGCTACCCCCAGGGAGTGGGGAACAGAGCCAAGTATGGTAAGTGATGGAGCCCTGCCCCAGATGCAAGGCTCCAGCACTGGTGGTGGTGGTGTGTGTGTGTGTGTATGAGTGTGTGTGTGTGTGAATGTGTGTGTATGAGCATGTGCATGTTCACGTGTGCATGTGTGTGTGTGTACTCACATGCTTTCATATGTATGGGTGAGAAAATTCTAGGGAGGCACACTTGAGTATAACAAGATTCTCTTTCTCATGTATTAGACTTGCTTCACAAAGCCCAGGATTCCTGTACAGTATTGAGTTTCCTGATCTTAGAGGAATTTTTTCTAAAAGGCGTGCTTATCACTTGGCAGAGACATTGAAGAAGAGAAAACTGGGTTGTTTGGTGGGGAAGGGGGACCCGGTGACCTTTAAGGTCTTTTGACTCAGGAACCTGTGGTTCCCAGACTTGGGTGCTCCGGAGGTGCAGGGAAGGTCACGTTGTACCAGGTGTGTTGGCTGGCCTGATGTCAGGTCTGCCGGAGGTGGATGCCCTGTCTGACGTATCCTCTTCACGCTCTCGGTATGTCCCTAGAAAGCGCAGGTGTGACCTGCATGCCCCAGGTCGGCTTGGTGGGACCGGCTTCAGTCACCTTTCCCGTTGTGGCTTCCGGAGAACCAGTGTCCGTTCCCGACAACTTGTTGAAGATATGCAAGGCCAAGCCAGTGATCTTTAAAGGCAAGTACAGCAATGCGCCGGGGGCGGAAGGTCGGGGAGCCCAGGGATACAGACAACATGACACATCATCCCAGTCTGACTCCACACCAAGTTGTCCTCCTGGGAAAACTTCTAAAGCCGTTTCCAGGGCAATGAGAGAACCAAGCAGAAAGGTCACTGGGGTAGCCCCTGATCAGACGCCACAAGTTCAGAGCCCATCACTGTTTTCCGTGGGACAGCCCTGTTCCGTGACGACCATTTGCTTGTTCATTTGTTCTAACCCTTTTATCTGGGCCCCGCTGTAGCATCTTTGTGCCTCTTTTATGACAAATGTCACATCCTTCCCCTAAGAGTAATTCTTTTGCTGCCTCTGATAAACCAGAATGTTTGTGAGCGGTGCTCCCCAAATTGTGGTTCCTGGACCAGCAAATACAGCATCGCCCAGGAGTTCAGTAGAGATGTAAATTCCCAGGCCCACCCATCCCAGAATCATAACCAGGCCTGAGTTGGAATCAGAGGCTCTGTGGTGGGGTCTGGCAGTCTGTGTTTTTGGAAGCCTTTCAGGGGACCCTAGCGCACCCTCAGGTTTCGGAAACAATTTTCTTGAGGCTGTGAACTGTGTCCCAATCTAACCCTGGAGCTGAGCGTGGTGTCTGCACACAGCACACAGCAGGCGTCTACTCAGTGTGTGTTTGGTGAATAAACGGAGGCCGTCTGAGTACACGATACCATGCAGGCACTTACCACATTTAATCATCTCAGCAATTGCACGAGGGTTTGATATCTTCACCTTGTTTTACACATGCAGAGACCGAGGCTTGGGGAAGTGAAACTTCTTGCTGAGGATAACCTAGTTAATAAATAGATCTGGCCTGGGTTGTCCTGCCTCTGAGGGCTGCCATCAGAATTAATCTTGTACCATTTGCTGAAGCATTTGTCAAGTTCTGTCAATGTTTGGAGTCTCTGATCTGTACAGTGGTTTATTTTCCTAACTCAGCTCATCAAGGAGTCCTGGGGGGCTGGGAGGCACAGGTGATGACTGAGCAGCTTTAGTAATTCTCTCTGGGCCTTATGTGCTCAGCTGTAAAATAAAAAATTGAACTAAATCAGGGGTCTTCAATGTCCGGGATCTAATGCCTAATGATCAGAGGTGGAGCTGATATAATAATAATAGAAATAAAGTACACAATAAATATATTGCTCTTGAATCATCCCCACACCATAATCCCGCCCCCACCCTGGGTCTGTGGAAAAATTGTTTTCCATGAAACAGATCCCTGGTGCCAAAAAGGTGGAGACTGCAAATGAATAAGCAAGTGCTGCAGCCCCTGTCAGTTACCAGAGCAGGTGCACAAACCAGCACGGGCTGAGAGTTCAAGATTTCCCCAGAGGAGCTTGAGTTGCCTCAAGTGCAGCTGGCTTGCATGTTTTCACTCCCTTGCATGCACAGACCCCCAGGCTTCCCTGCTGGCTCAGTGGTAAAGAATCTGCCTGCAATGCAGAAGGCGCAGCAGACGCAGGTTCGATCCCTGGGTGGGGAAGATTCCCTGGAGGAAGGCATGGCAACGCCCTCCAGTATTCTTGCCTGGAGAATCCCATGGACAGAGAAGCCTGGCGGGCTATGGTCCACGGGGTCACAAAGAGTTGGACACGACTGAGCGACTGAGCAGGCACGCATGCACATGTGGAGACCACCCGTTGTGCCTGAGGCCAGTTGCCAAGCCATGCCATGTCCCCTCCCCCAGGCCATGGGAACTTCCCCTGCCTCTGCGGCAACCTGAACGACGTGGTCGTGAGCCCCCTGCTGTACACGTGCTACCAGAACTCGCAGTCCATCTCCAGAGCCTACGAGCAGTACGGGGCCTCCACCATTCAGCCCATCTCGGAGGAGATGCAGCTCCTGCTGACCGTCTACTATCTCGTCCAGCTGGGTGAGTCCCCTCCCATTTTTCGGGAACCACTGGTGGAATAATTGCTAAAGGAGGGACGTGCACACGGCCTGATCATGGACCCTCACTCAGAGCCCTTCTGAAGACGGCCTCTGTCATCAGGTCACTGCAGTGGTCACCACCTGAGGGGCTGGGATGGCAGTGAGAATTCAAACAGATTTCCTGGGACTTGCCTGGTGATCCAGTGGTTAAGAATCTGCCTTGCAACGCAGAGGACGTGGGTTCGATCCCTGGTTGGGGAGCTAAGACCCCACGTGCCACAATGAAAACCTGATGCAACCAGATAAATTTTTTTTTTTTTCAAAAGTGATTTCCCTGCCATTCTAGGTGAAGAGATATAGCAGGAATACCACAAAGGCTCTGCCCTCAAGGATTCTAGTGGGAGAGAAAAAATACAGTAAACAAGAGGAAATGAAGCAATGGGAGTGGGGTGGGTGGTTGTGGGCTGATTCAGGTCATCGGGAAAGGCGTCTCTGAGTCGAGACCTGAGTGATGAGGAGGACCCAGGCTTGTGAAGATCTCAGGGAGGCAGGGTCGGGGGGGCAGGCCAAGGGCCGAGGGGTGGGTGGGAGCGTGGCGCCCCAGGTCAGCGGGAGCCAGGGCAGCCACCCAGTGAGAGCCTGAGAGTGAGGGTGTTGTCAGAGAGCCGGCAGGGCCTCAGGCTAAGGTCAAGAGTCTGTATGTCGGACTCGGTGAGAACAACTTGTGTTTATCTGCTCAGGCTGCCGTAGCAAAATACCACAGGCTGTGCTTAAGCCACAGAAGTTTTATCTTCTCATAGTTCTGGAGGCTGGAAGTCCGAGGTCAGAGTGGCCTCATGGTGGGGTTCTGGGGAGGCCCTCTCTTCCTGGCTTGTGGAGGATGGCTGTGTCCTCCCCTGGCCTTTCCTTCATGCCTGTGTGTGGGGACAGAGGGTGAACTCCGAAGTTGCTTCCTTTTCTTATAGGGACACCCATCCTATTGGCCTAGGACCCCACCCTTATGAACCCACCTAACCTTAGCTACTTCTTTAAAGGCTCTCTCACTAAATATAGTCACATTGGGGGTTAACACTTCAATGTATGAATGGACGGGGACACAATTCAGTCCATAGCAGCACTGGAATGCTTTCAGGCAGGGGACAGATACGATCTGGGCTTCCTTGGTGGCTCAGATAGGTAAAGAATCTGCCTGCAATGGAGGAGACCCGGGTTCAATCCTTGGTTCAGGAAGATCCTCTGGAGAAGGGAATGGCAACCAACTCCAGTATTTTTCCCTGGGAAATCCCTGGACAGAGGAGCCTGGTGGGCTACAGTCCATGGGGTCGCAAAGAGTCAGACACGACTGAGTGACTTTCAGTTTCAGATATGATCTGACTTCATTTCATTAATGGCCTAGAATTGAGGGCTGGCTGATGATTGACCATTGGGTTGGGGCATGTGGAAACCACTGGCAACCCGGGTGGGTGGAGATATGAGGAGAGTGGGGACAAAACCCATACTGGAATGGGTCAGAGGGGATGGAGGTGAGGAGACAAGCATGGTGAGTGTGGGCAGCTCTCTCAGTTGCTTTGATGGGTGGTGGTGGTTCTGGAAGGGGCTGTGGGCTCCAGGGAAAAACTTTTAAAAGACAGGAAATACAACAGCTTATCTAATCCAGTTTTGGCGTAGCCCCATGAGGAAGTGGTGTGATCCCTGTTTTTTCAGATCAGAAAGCTGTATCCTAAGATAGCTCAAGGCTCCACAGCTGGTGCTGGGTGTAGCTGGATGGGGACACGTTTTCTAAATCAAATTGTGGCTCTCTTTCCATGGCTCACTCAAATGTAAAGTTCTGACATGTAAACCAGAAAATAGCTAATAGGGAAAAATGTTGAAAATACTCAGTCTCACTAGTTGTCAAAGAAGTACAAAGTTAACAAATCAAACAAGTGGAGTTTTTCTCAATTCAGTTGATGATAAGTACCCAAACGATGGTATCCACTAGAACTAGGGGTGCAGTAGAAGCCAGGTTGTTGTGGTTTGTTAATGTCATGGTAAGTTGTCACATTGAGACCATCTGGAGACAGTCTGATGATGTGTTACCAGTCAGCTCTGTAGGTCCGTTTAGGCTCAGGAAGTTATGTCCTTTACATAAAGCTGTGTCCTGCAGAAGTATTTTTGAAGGTGCTTACTCAGAAGCAATGCAAGGGTCAATGACAGATCAGTGTTGCTAAGTCTGTGATGGCACTTTCAAGTCATGGGATATCACGTGCCTGGTTATAATGCTGTGTGTGAAAGCTGTAAACGTCATGATTGTGGTTGGATGCTGGCATGATGGTAAGGAGGCAAACACACCCTGAAGTCATTTCCCCACAATCGTTAACAGTGATTTAAACCCATTATAGTGATTAAAAGGGCTTCCCTGGTAGCTCAGATGGTAAAGAATGTGCCCACAATGCGGGAGACCCAGGTTCGATCCCTGGGTGGGGAAGATCCCCTGGAGAAGGGAATGACAACCCACACCAGTATTCTTGCCTGGAGAATTCCACAGACAGAGGAGCCTGGCAGGCTACAGTTCATGGGGTTGCAGAGAGTCAGACATGACTGAGGGACTTTCAGTTCAGTTTACAGTGATTTAAGACTCTGATGCTGGCAAAGATGAGGGCAGGAAGAAAAGGGGTCGACAGAGGATGAGATGGTTGGATAGCATCACTGCCTCATTGGACATAAGCTTGAGCAGGCTCCTGGAGATAGTGAAGGACAGGGAAGCCTGGTGTACTGCAGGGGTCGCAAAGAGTCAGACAGGACTGAGCGACTGAACAACAAAAAATTCCAGCGCGTGGGGGAGAAAAGGCTGAGAAGCACTCAAAAATATTGGTTCTTTTAGGCTGATGAGATGAGGGCTGTATTTGCAGCCTCCCTCTATTTTGGATGTTGATCATTCAGACTGTATCAGGTGGACATTGGGGTACAGCGCATCTCCCCAGAACTGCCCCGCGGTGTGGCCGGGGTAGGCGCTGAAGCCCCTCCCACCCGCCTTGTGGTTGCCAGCGGCGGACCAGGTGCCCCTGATGGAGGACCTGGAGCAGATCTTCCTGCGGTCGTGGCGCGAGTCGCATCTAACGGAGATCCGGCAGTACCAGCAGGCGCCGCCCCAGCCCTTCCCACCTGTGCCGGGTGCTGTGGCGCCGGTGACCTCCGCGCAGCTGCCCTGGCTGGCCGGCCTGGCTGCCAGCTCCTGCAACGACAGCGTGCACATCATCGAGTGCACCTACTCTCTGGCCGAGGGCCTCTCCGAGATGTTCCGGCTGCTGATCGAGGGCAAGCTGGCCAAGACCAACTACGTGGTGATCATCTGCGCCTGCCGCAGCGCCGCCATCGACTCCTGCATTGCTGTCACCGGTGAGGCTGGGCCCTCCACTGAGATGCTTCTGGTAACCCCCAGAAGCCCCCCAACCCCCACCTGGCTGTTGGCCCCTCGAGGGCCTGGGGTTTGCATCAGCGCTGGTTAGTAACTGCAGTTAACACTCAGCCGCCCCTGATGTGCCCTGAATAGCATGCTTCTGGAAAATGCTATTCCTCCTGGAATGAAAGGTGGTACATTTCTGGTTTCTCTGAGAGACTGAGGGCAAGTTCGGGGTCTGTATAGACGCAGGGAAACCCCTCTGCACCCGCCTTCCCCGCCCCACCCCCCCCACCCCCCCCACCCCCACCTGTGATCAGTGACTCCATTCCTCAGCATCTTCAACTACATAATGGAGAGAAAAAATAATGACCTTACTGGGTTGTGTGGGTTAACGAGGCTGTCAGCTAATTAACTATAAAAACACTTATTGAAGCCCTACTATGTGCAGCCACTGTCCTGGGGGCTGGGGATACAGTGATGTCCTGCTTTCCTGGAGCCAGTGTGCTGGTGGAGAGGCAGATGGGGGGGCGGGGGTGGGGGGTGGGGATGTCCCCGGGGGAAGTGGGGAAGTGTGGAGGATCGCAGATGAGGGGGCTGATTTCAGATTGCTCCTCTGCGGGGTCCTCGTTATCTCTTGTCATTCCTTCATCCTGAACGCCTTCTGTGTTTTTTAAATAAATTCTTTACATTGATTTGAGTAGTACAGTACCTTCAGTACTGGAGTCTTCACTGCATGAGGCATTGGGCTGCACATTTCATAAACCTTGCCCTGTTTCATCCTCACGATAGTCCTGTGAAGTAGATAGAGCTGCCGGCCATGAATTCCAGATGAGGAAGCTGGGTCGGCCTGGGTTACACAGCTGGTTAAGTGGGGAGAGAGTCAGGTTCCAAACTGGGCTCTGGGGCGTGTGTACCATTCATTCATTTCACCAGCAGCAGGAAGCCCTGCTCTTAGCCAGGCGTGGTGCTGGGCTTGGAGGATGGAGGGAGAAAGGGATGCAGGCACAGACTCTGCCATCGAAGAACTCATGCGCTAATTCTAAGCAGAGGGCCCCGTCAAAGCTGTCATTTGTTTTCCAGGAAAATACCAAGCCCGGATTCTTTCTGAGAGCCTTCTCACCCCGGCTGAGTACCAGAAAGAAGTCAATTACGAGCTGGTTACTGGGAAAGTGGACTCGCTAGGGGCCTTTTTTAGCACCCTCTGTCCAGGTATGCTTGTAGTCAGACAGGTGCAAGTCACCATACACTGATGAGACAGAAATAAACACAGATACAAGGGGGAGGCCGTCTCAGAGCTCATCCCCTTGAGCTGCCGAGGCTGGCCTGGATTTAGACGTGCGGTGGCCCTTCCATGGTGTGGGGTCTCTGGCTAGCTGATTCCTGCTCTGGCTGTGTGGTGTCTGTCCTTTGAGGGCATACGCAGGCCTCGTGCATGGTCCTCTCTACCTCCATGGCTCTGTCCATCACCCTCTTGCCTCCCCCTCTCAGTTGCTTAAAGCCTCTTGTTGGAGAAGTGTATTCTCTGTGCTTCATTCCGTGTGTTCCAAGCTTTGAGTGCCCATCTCCCTTCTTTTCCTGGCTACTCGCCCTTCAAGAGTCACCCCATTTCCTCCCAGAAACCTTTGCTGTCCTCTCCTTCTCCAGGATGAGCTCAGACCCCTACCTCCTGCTCTAAAACCCACTGGGTCATGTCATTTTCCTGAGGACATCTGCCTGCCTTGGCTGTGGGCTCTCTCACAGGATGGGCCACCCTATCTCTGGTGCCCCAGGCCCCGGACAGTGCCTAACACACAGAGGTTGTTCCCTTGATGCTGAGTTTCCCTGAGATGGAAAAACCCATTTCTGATGTTCTCTCTGTTTGGGGGCAGAAGGCGACATTGACATTTTGCTGGACAAATTCCATCAGGAAAATCAAGGCCTTCTTTCTTCCTCACTTACTGCCTCCTCTGTCACCAAGTCAGCATCCCTGGATGTCAGCGGGGCACCTGCGTGCACAAGTGAGTGGTGCTGGGGAGCGGTGGCCAAGCTCCAGGCTGGGGGGCAGCATCCCGGGGCCTCCAGGGTCTGCAAGGAAGCACAGTTCGAGGCACACCCAGTGGAAAAGGTGTTTCCCTAGCATCAAAATAGACCTAATACCTAACTTTCATTTTAGTCTTTAACAAGAACAGTCTTATTTTACCCTGAAATGTACATCTGTACACTTTCCTTTCTCTGAGTTGATTTCTCATTTATCAATGCACTGTTGGAATGTTTTATTCATGCTATGTTCCTGAGGGGCTCTGCTGGTCTCCTCCTCTTCCTGAGAACCTATAGCCTCCTCGGAAGTACAATCTCAGCATCAGCTTCCCTGGGATCCCGTCCTTGTCCCCTCCAGGTGGAGTAGGTCTCAGCCCCTGGGATCCCCGAGTGCTGTTCATCTTTTAATTTTTAAATCAGGAATAGGGTGTGGCATGACCAGCATGGTGCATAGCCCAGAGCAGGAATTCAGTGAATGCTGGTCTTTTCCCGTTCCCTCATCCCTGTGTGGGCCTAATGGGGCCCTTGCTTGAGTCCCCCGCAGAGTCCAGGGCTGTAGCGGTCTGCTCACGCTGCACCTCACCCTAACGGGGGCTCTGGTTCCAGGTTACCATCTGGAGCCGCACCGCATCCGGCCCTTCCAGCTGGCTGTGGCCCAGAAGCTCCTCTCCCACGTGTGTTCAATCGCGGATTCCAGCACCCAGAATCTGGACTTGGGATCCTTTGAGAAGGTGGACTTTCTGATTTGTATTCCACCCTCAGAAGTGACTTACCAGCAGACCCTCTTCCATGTCTGGCATTCAGGTATGGGCCCTTTTGGGGTTTCCCTGGTGGCTCAGTGGTAAAGAAGCTGCCTGCAATGTAGGAGCCACAGGAGACATGGGTTCGATCCCTGGGTCGGGAAAATCCCCTGGAGGAGGGCATGGCAACCCACTTCAGTATTCTTGCCTGGAGAATCCCATGGACAGAGGAGCCTGGCAGGCTACAGTCTATGGGGTCACAAAGAGTTGGACATGACTGAAGCAACTTAACACGGCATGTCACGGGCCTTTCATGGAGTGTCTGATGTCTGTCTGGGTGCAGAAGCTCTGATGTACCTACATTCAGATTTGGATTCTAACATCATCTTTGCTTCTGAAGCAGAGGGGATAGTAGCTCATGAAGCTGATGCCTGGAGGAAGCCACTTGTTCATGATTTTATAAACTGTTAAAGGCAAGGCATCACTAGAATATTCCCTCTGTTTCACTCAAGTCAGTGAACTATATTCTGGTATCTGGCCTCCTGACTCATGCATAACTCCTCCATCCCTGTAGCCTCTGGGCCCAGCTTGAAGCCTGCCATGTGGGAGATCCTGCTCAAGGGTCTGTTGATGACTCAAAAACCTCACAGCCATGTTTGGAGCTACTGATGTATTTTCACTGTGTTGCAGGGGTTTTGCTGGAGCTGGGCTTGGAGAAGGAGCATGTGACCAGGCAGAGGGTGGAGCAATATGTTCTGAAGCTCGATGCCGAAGCACAGACGAAGTTCAAGTCCTTCCTGCAAAACTCCTTTCAGAATCCGCACACACTCTTCGTCCTCATCCATGACCATGCCCACTGGGATCTTGTGAGGTTAGACTGGCTGTGGCATAGGGCAGGGCTGGCGTTTCCCTTATTTGAATGAAAATGTGTGGATCATATGGGTTTCCCTGGTGGCATAGTGGTAAAGAATCTGCCTGGTGATGCAGGAGACGCAGGTTTGATCCCTGGGTCAGGAAGATCCCTTGGAGAAGGAAGTGGCAATCCACTCCAGTATTTTTGCCTGGGAAATCCCATGGACAGATAAGCCTGGCGGGCTACAGTCCATGGGGTTGCAAAGAGTCAGACGTGACTCAGCGACTAAGTGTGCATGCACACAACGTATGGATAATATTTGCGACAGTGGGTGTAAGTGTTAAAAAGATGAATGATGTTGGGGGCTTGGCATTTGTCAGCAGGTGCTGTGGGGCTGTTTCAGACCATAGGGCCAGAAGTTAGCTGAGGGGTCATCTCAGGTGGTCTCTGGTGGTGGTTTAGTTGCTAAACTGTGTCTGACGTTTGCGACCCCATTGACTGTAGCCTGACAGGCTCCTCTGTCTGTGGGGTTCTTTAGGCAAGAATACTGGAGTGGGTTGCCATTTCCTTCTTCAGGGGATCTTCCCGACCCAGGGATCAAACCCCGGTCTCCTGCATTGCAGTATGGATGAAGTATGGATTCTTTACCAACTGAGCTATGAGGGAAGCCCTAAAAGGCCTCTAAAAGGGATCATTATGGAAACTGGAGCAAGTGGGCATCTTGCTCAACATCGCAGGCTGAGGGGGCGGGAGAAGGGTGGCAGGGGCAGAACAGTGGGTACTGCACTGGTGCCAGAAAGGGACCCAGATGGGAGGAACTCTACCCAACCCCTTCTTGACCGAGCCTCATAGCTCTGGACCATGTGGGTCACAACTGCTGCCCTTCCCAAGGTGATTTCACTTACTTGGCTCAAATGAACATAAATCTGGATGAATTTCAGATAGTCTCAAGCTTGGAGTCTGGCAGGGTTCCTGGGCATTTCCGTGAGACTGGGGTTGGGTGTTTAGACACCGCCCGTGACCTGGATGAGGAGGGAGGGAAGATGATGGGTCAGACCTCGGAGGAAGGCTCTGATTTACAGCTGGTGCAGAAGCACAGGGCTGGCCAGAACCTTAAAGTTCACCCAGGTAAAGGGTGTCCAGTCTAGCACTGGGTGAATTTGAACATTCTGAGTTGTATAAAAAGCTATATTGTCCGTTTTCCTTTGGTGGGTAGGTTTTTCTGAGTGGTGACCTGCCACCCAAGAGGTGAGGCACTGATTTTTTTTTTCCCATCCCCCTCAATTTACAGAAGACAACACTTGGGCCCCCTGTCCCACAGAGGAAGGCTAAGAGGCGACTCTCTCCTTTGCCTCTGTCCAAAGTGCTTCCTATTGGTGGTCCTGTGCTGTAACATTTGGTAGAGAATGTACCATTTTGGGTCCTCTTTGGATCAATTCAAGGTCACAGGACTTTAGAGAAAAGAACTTAAGGAGATGGGTGTACAATCAGGTTGGCCCAAGGGAGAAAAGGCGACTCGTTGACGGCTGGGTGAGCGTCCCTGTGCTAGAGAAGCAGGTGGACTGTATTGTGGACGCGCTTCTCTGTAAACACTGCTCCCCAGCCAGGCTTTTAATAGGTCGTGATTGGGGAGTCCCTGACAGGTGCCTGAAGTGCACTCAGATTTTTTTCTTTTCTTTTTTGGCCACACCCTATAGCTTGCAAGACCTTAGTTCCCCAACCAGGGATCGAACCCACGCCCTTGGCCTTGAAAGCGAGAAGTTGTAACTACTATACTGTCCGGAAATCCCACTGGGATTTTTCTTTAAAATTTCATTTTCCTAGTCAAGGGCAGAGTTCTAAGCTTTGGTTGTTGGCAGCATTGGGGGTGCTCATTATCAACTGATCCAAATGTTTGATCCTGGTCAGGTGACAGGACAACGCTGGTCATTCCACTTACCATTTCTTCTCCTCCTTTTCCTCCCTCAGTAGCGCTGTTCATAACCTCTACTCCCAAAGTGACCCGTCTGTGGGGCTGGTAGACAGATTGCTCAACTGCAAGGAGGTGAAGGAGGCCCCCAACATCGTGACACTCCATGTGACCTCCTTCCCGTACGCGCTGCAGACGCAGCACACCCTCGTCAGCCCCTACAACGAGATCCACTGGCCGGCCTCCTACAGTGATGTGAGTGCCTGGGTGGTTGGCCCGCTGCACTGGTGACCTTGGGCTGGGAGAGGTTCTGTTCAGTAAAGATTTGACTGATGCGCCCAGCTGGGGGTCAGTGGGCTCCAACTCCAATTCTTTGATTCTACCCAGGGTTGGAGTTAAACCCTTCTTGGTCTTTGGAAACCTTCCTGCAGTGTACTTCCTGGCTTCCACCTTAGGAGCTCATAAGGGAGTGCGCTTGGTTTGTTGTTTCTCTGGTGGCTGAAGCTCTCACTCTCCTGGTGTTGGACATCGAGGCTTCTAGGGCTGTGAGGACTTGGGGTGACTCTCAGTTTGTCTAGAAGTGTTCCTATTTTTCCTGTCCTTGCCTCCTTCAGCAGTGAGGTTCGAAATCTCCTTTCTCAAACTGAACACACATCCACAAACCCTAGTGAGTTTTATTTCAGCTTATCATCTGCCATTTTCTCACCAAAATAGAAGACAGCAGTCATTCTTGTACTGTGAAAACTCTGGATGTTTGGATTCTGCCTAATTATACAAGCAAGCGGTAGACATCACGTTCTGGACTTTTTCGAAGCATCTCGGAGTCACCGAGCAACCTCTAAAGGTGCTGATGCTTGGTTTGCAGCCAACTGACTCAGAATCAGAGGTAGAGACAGCAGCTGGGAACTTCCCTGGTGGTCCAGTGGTTAAGAATCTGCCTTGCAATGCAGGGGACGAGAGTTTGATCCCTGGTTGGGGAACTAAGATCCTACATGCCCTAGAGCAACCAAGCCCATGCGCTGCAACCACCAAGTCTGAGCGCCACAACTGGGGAGTCTGTGAGCCCCAAAGAAAGATCCTGCATGCTGCAATTAACACCTGACAGCCAAATATGTACACATATATACATACATGGTGACGGCAGTTGTTTTCATGCAGTGCTTACCATGAGCCTGGCAGACAACGTTCAAAGTGCTTTATCTCATGAACTCAGATAAGACGCAGATGCTGCATTGATTTCTGATTTACAAATAGGGAAGATGAGGCAGAGGGGATGGGTTAAGCCACTTACCTAAAGCCATGCATCTGGAAAGTTCTAGAGCCAGACTAGGATATAACCCAGTCTGGCTGACTCCATGGTCCTCACGCTTAACCCTTGTGTGCTACCTTAGGATATAGTTCATGGTAAAGAATCTACCTGTAAAGCAGGAGACCCCAGTTTGATTCCTGTGTTGGGAAGAGCTGCTGGAGAAGGGATAGGCTGGCTACCCACTCCAATATTCTTGGACTTCCCTTGTGGCTCAGCTGGTAAAGAGTCCGCCTGCAATGCTGGAAACCTGGGTTCAATCCCTGGATTGGGAAGATCCCCTGGAGAAGGGAAAAGCTACCCACTCCAGTATTCTGGCCTGGAGAATTTCGTGGACTGTTTAGTCCATGGGGTCGCAAAGAGTTGGATGTGACTGAGTGACTTTCACTTTCACTTTCGTACTTTTAGCATCCTTCCCCAACTTCCCTCTTCTCTGAAGTTTGATAAGCTCTGATGTTAGTTTGTGAGGAATTTTGTATCAATGTGAGTAAAATTGGTTAGATAAATGCATTTCTTTCTGCTGATGTAATAGCAGCTGAATGCAAAAATCATTGATTTGCCTATTCCTAAAGCCAGTTAAAATTGTTGGAAAGAGGAAGTTTTAACAAAGAAAGTTGTGTGTCTAAAAAAAAAAGAAAAGAAAACAAGGTTGATTTTCTTCTTGGCCAAGGCACTGGCATCAATTGAATGAAAACATCTTGAGTGATGGGGAGGCACTGGCCTTTGTGCATGGAGTGCTCTGTGCTCTGGGTCTGCAGAGGAAAGACATCTATAAAAGGTCACCCAGGGCACTGCAGAGTCAGCTCGGTTTAGATCAAGATGCCGTTCAGGTCCTTGCCCCCAGCACGTGACCTTCACGGTTCCCGCAAATGTGTCGTTGGCGTGACCAAGGTGCATCTCTGTTTTAGGGCGTGGACTTGTATCCTGAGAACAAGAAGTACTTCGGGCTGTCTGAGTTCATCGAGTCTACACTCTCAGGACACAGCCTCCCATTGCTGAGATACGACAGCTCCTTTGAGGCCATGGTCACCGCACTGGGAAAAAGGTACACGTCTCTCTCGAAGTTCCTAAAACTGCTCAGTAGTCAAGTGCCAGGTGAGGCATGAGTGTGCAGCCAGAGCATGTCTGGGGAGCAGGTCACCTGCCTCCTTTCCTGGGTGACTCAAGTTGCTCCATTGAAGCGACCTTAGTTTATTCCTCGCTTTGCATATTGGGTTGGTGATATCATGTTGGTGCTCCAGAAAATTTGAGAGTGAGAATGGACAGAAATATGCTGGAATGTGGGACTGTGTGTCTGAAACTCAAGGGAAGGCAAGAAAATGGGAGGAAGTAAGATGCCAAAAGGTGTAAAGGGAGACAGAGTGGCAATCAGTTGGCTTTGTCTTTATTTCCTGTGTTTATCTACCATGTGCCTATTTTGTTCCAAGAGCCTTACTTCCATTATCTTATTTAGTTCTCCCGACCTCTCCAAGACAGCTGTTATTATTATTCACACTTGCAAATAAACTGAGACTCAGGGAGACCCCATGACTTTCTCAGGCCATACATCTAGAAAGTGACAGAGCTGGGTCTAAACCCAGAATCAGTGTTACCTTTTCAACCCTGTCACAGCAGACCCCCAAGGTGGGTATCAACGTTGTGACTTTACAGATGAAGAAACGGAGGCTTAGGGAGGTTAAGGGCTGACATCCACACAGTGTATACATGGAAAAGGCAGGCCCAGATTTACAGACTGTCTAATAAAAAACACTTGGGGCTTCCCCGGTGGCTCAGCAGTAAAGAACCTGCCTGCCAATGCAGGAGACGCAGGTTCAACCCCTGAGTCAGGAAGATCCCCTGGAGGAGGACATGGCAACCCGCTCCAGTATTCTTGCCTGGACAGAGGAGCCTGGTGGGCTATGGTCCATGGGGCCCCAAAGAGTCAGACACAAATGAAGTGACTTCACACGTGCATGCAATATAAAACAAAATGAATGGCTCTGCTGCTCATGGTGGGTGTTGAACTGAGCTCTGTCGTCTCTCCTCGTGGCACTTGTTCTTCTTACTTGTTGATAAAGAGAGTGAGTTAGATCTGTACTTCCTAAACTGCGTTCCAAACTAGGGTGCTGCACACTAATAGCTGTTATGCCAAAAGGGGTTCCATGGTCATACGTGTTTGATAAACCTTACATTTACCAAAAGGTTCTTTTTTCCCAATGAGAGTTGTCAGTGCCTTCCATTGCCACGTGTGTGTGCTGTGACTCTCCAGGAGAGGGCTAGCATGCAAGGCATGTCCAGTGTCTTGTGAGATTAGTGTTCCCCAGCACTCCCTTTGGGAAACTGTCATTCAGCTCTGATGCTGATGGATTTCATCAGGCCAGGTGGATTGTCAGCTGAGCTCCCATAGCCTTGCCAAGGGAAGATCTCCTCCAAGATATTACACTGAGGCTGTGTGAACTGACCTTTGTCCTGCCTCTGCTTCTCTGTTCAGTTCCCCAGCTCCTCCTGCAGCAAGCATGCCCTCTGCCCTGGATGGCAGATGTCTGGTTGCCGGTTGGCCCTGGAAAGCCTTGCTCTCCCGGAGCGCTCGGGCATCCTTGTCACAGCCCCGGGTCACGGCGTGGTCTTTCTGTTCCTTGCAGGTTCCCCCGCCTGCACAGCGCGGTGATCAGGACCTTTGTTCTCGTGCAGCACTACGCGGCCGCCATGATGGCCGTGAGCGGCCTCTCGCAGATGAAGAACTACACGTCCGTGGAGACGCTGGAGATCACACAGAACCTCATCAACTCCCCGAAGCAGTGCCCCTGCGGCCACGGGCTCATGGTCCTGCTGCGGGTGCCCTGCTCCCCACTGGCGGCCGTGGCCTATGAGCGGCTGGCCCACGTGCGGGCACGGCTGGCCCTGGAGGAGCACTTTGAGATCATCCTGGGGAACCCCGCCTCGGGCATCACCATCGGGAAGCACTTCCTGAAGCAGCTCAGGGTGGGGACAGGCGGGGACAGACTCCTAGGAGGACGGGTGGGCGGAGATGATGACCAGGGGGCGGGGATAGACACCTGGGAGGGCGGGCAGGACGACCAGGGGGCCGGGAGCAGAGGGGAAGGGGTGCGCTGGTGATGAGCTTTGTGTCTCTTCCACCTTGGCCTCTGCAGTCCCGGCCACCCCTCCGGGCTCCTCTCCTAACCGCATCCCTACCTGCATCTTTCAGTCTAGCTTTACCACATTGTTTATAAAGACTGCACCCTCCCCAACACCTTGTCTTGCTCTTTCAAAGTTCTGGGCCGTGCCACGAGTTTCTTTCTCTCCAGGGGTTCATTTCTTCTCCTCTTTTGTTTAGCTAATACCCATCGGTTCACAGAATTCAACTCAGAGTCTTTCCTTCTTTCAGGAAGCCTCACTTCCCCCTCCTTGCCCTCTGCCCCCAACCTGGCACAGGTTCTGTTTTCCCTGCCTGTTATCTTGCTTCTCCCCCAGCAGGGGAGGGCAAGGACACCCCCACACATCTCAGCCCCCCAAACGAGCACA
This sequence comes from Bos mutus, assembly GCF_027580195.1. NCBI lineage: Eukaryota > Metazoa > Chordata > Mammalia > Artiodactyla > Bovidae > Bos > Bos mutus. Next base: position 20,595,559 of record NC_091627.1, read on the forward strand.
GTGACCTCACTCTCCGCTAGACCTCCAGGTGACAGATGATACGAAAGGCTTAGGGCAAGAATATTGAGCAATTGGGAAGGAATTGTGGCACCCCACTCCAGTACTCTTGCCTGGAAAACCCCATGGATGGAGGAGCCTAGTAGGCTACAGTCCATAGGGTCACTAAAAGTCGGATACAACTGAGCGACTTCACTTTCACTTTTCACTTTCATGCATTGGAGAAGGAAATGGCAATCCACTCCAGTGTTCTTGCCTGGAGAATCCCAGGGACGGGGGAGCCTGGTGGGCTGCTGTCTATGGGGTCGCACAGAGTCGGACACGACTGAAGTGACTTAGCAGTAGCAGTTAGCAGCTCCACAATGGGGAGAGCATGGTACAAAATGTTAGACAGTTGAGGATATACGATATGAAGTGAAGTGTTAGTCGCTCAGTCGTGTGCAACTGTTTGCAACCCCATAGACTATAGCCCACCAGGCTCCTCCGTCCATGGAGTTCTCCAGGCAAGAATACTGGAGTGGGTAGCCATTCCCTTACTGCAGGGGATCTTCCTGACCCAGGGATCAAACTGTATCTCCTGCATTGCAGGCAGATTCTTTATCATCTGAATCCTCAAGGAATGCCTGAGGATGTATACTTTCTAGCAAAGGTTAAGGCAGTCGGTTGACAGATGTTTCTTAAATGGCTCATGAGTGCCAGGCAGTGTTCTACATGGCTGGGAATCCAGCGGTGAAGCCGACGGGGTGCTTATTTGCAGTATAAATTTGATAAGGCTCAGACGAGGCATTGCAAGGGCTCTAAATCAGCAGGAGGACATCAGGGTTCCTTAGCGCTGGGCTAGTCGGGAAGGGTGGCGTCCCACAGTCGTCTCCCTCTTTAATTATCTGCAGGTGTGGCAGAACATAGAGGACGCAGAGTGGCGGCCTCAGACGTACTTGGAGTTGGAGGGCCTGCCTTGCATCCTGATCTTCAGTGGGATGGACCCACACGGGGAGTCCTTACCAAGGTGAGTGAGTTGGGGGGCTGCACTCCTGGGGGTCTGTGAGGAGCCAGCCGCCCGGGCAACCCTGGGGGCTTTACCAGGTCAGGCTTCCCCTGCCCGACTCTCAGTGGGGCACTCACATCATAGTCATCAGTGGCTTGTATATTTGTGGTGACAGTTTTCCAGCAAATGGCAGTGAAAGGTATCTGGGCCTGGGCAGCTTTGCCCAGTTCTGAGACAGGAACCTCTTGGGCTCAGGGGGGTGGGTGTGGGGACTGCTGCTGGGCTCCATGGGTGGAGGCCTTGGGGCTGATGAGGAAACCGAGGTTTCCAGAGATTAAGCTGGCATGGTGGATGGTGGACTCAGTGCTGGCCTGGCTTCTTTCCACTGGGCCACACCACACTTATAGAAGGGCCGCTTTGCATCATGTACTCACGGGCCAGCTAAAAGCGGCTCCAAACTGTTCGACCTTGGTTGTTGCTGTGTCATGGATCAAGTCTTCCAGTCCTCAGCTCCGTCGGACTAAGACAATGCCTTTATCTTAAATTAAGTGAGCTTTACTGAACTCCTTTTTGTATCAGGCACTGTGCCGGACTTTTGATCTAGCACATGCCCCTTGCAACGTTAGTATTACTACCCTGTTTTATAGGTGAGTGAATGAAAGGCCATTTTCCTGAGGTCACAGGAGCAGTAGTTACAGAGCCTGATTGCAGCCCCGACCTGCCGGGGTCCAGCCCCGGTGGATCCAGGAATTCGAAGCGGGGACGGCTTCGGCGAGGATCAGGAAACAACTGCTTAATTAAACGTTAATTAAGGATATAAAGAGTAATAGAATAAGGATAGCTCAGTGAGGAAATTCAGTGGAGAAAAGAGGCTGAAATAAGGATAGCTCAGTGAGGAAATTCAGTGGAGAAAAGAGGCTGAATAATTCAGCCAGAAGGTGAGAGAAAGAACGACATGGGGAGACCAAGTTTCGGTGAACAAGGCCCGCACTTTATTTTCCAAAGTAGTTTTTATACCTTAAGTTATGCATAGAGGATAATGGGGGAAGGGGTAGAGTCAGGCAGCAAGCCAGGCTTTCTTCCTGCAAACTTATCATATGCAAAAGCTTAGGTGATTTGCATCATCTTCTGGCCCGGAGGCCTGTAAACATTTTAAGACCCTTTCTTCAGAAAACTTATTTTTCTCTAAAGGTGATTGGTCAGGAGCCACCCTCCAAAAGCATTAGATAAAGTTAACTGCATTCCTACAGAGCGAAGGTGTGGTGGGCTATAACAAGAAAAAGAATTAACTCAAGGGTCCCAGGTTACAAACATTAAAGCTACTACTTACACCAATTATATTCATCAATACACTGCCAGGGACACAGCAGGTAAGGGATATGGAAACTTAGCAGCAAACATTGGCCCAACAAGTGAAAATCCCTTCACCAATACAATTTCTAATCAATCTTTTAACTGCTCAAAGGAATCTGTATTTAGACAGTTTAGAACATCTCATGCCTCTCACAATTGGGAGGCTCTGAGCAATCACATGTGGCCGGAAAAACCTATTCAGGCAGGCTAGAGGACTTCCAAAGGAGTTTGTAGGTTGAAACACTGTCACACCCAGGAATTATTAACTGGAGCTGTAAGCTAACTCTTTTTTCAGAGAGAAGTAGTGGGGGACAGCCCCCCGTAAAGTCAGAGGTGTAGGTGAAAGCACAAAGCAGAAAGTAGGCAGACTCTGGTTTGGGGGGTAGATGCTCAAGAATTTCCAGGGGAACTCCTGAGGCTGGATCCCGCCTTTGCGTATGCCAAGCCTCCTTCCTCATGACCTTTGCCACAGGCGGAGCTTGCTCCCAGCACCGACCCACCTTTCTCTAAGCCCTCTGCTGTTCCCCCAAGTCTGCCCCGCCCATCCTGTGTGTCCACCCCACATGTGTCATGACTCACTGGAGTGTCTTCCCAGACAGACTCTGGTTTCCAATGTGTCAGTGACTCAATGCCCATCCTTTCCCTTGCATGAGACATGGTCCTGGACACATTTTAAATGTTGTTGGAATAATCAGGTGTCTACTTACTGTATATATCCCTCATAACAGTACACTTAAGTGGTTATTAATATTCATTCATATCCTTCAGATGAAAAAAATCTGAGCCTCCCGAGAAGTTGCCCACTCTGTCTAAGGTCCTGTCGCCACGAAGAGGCAGGGCTGGAACTCAAGCCTCGTTCTCATCTGACCAGAAAGTCGGTGTTCTTTTGATTCCAGGCAGCACAGGGCTAAGTACCCAGCAGGGGCCTCCAGAGGCTTGCAGTCAAATGGACTTTGGTGCTCAGGGCTCACGGTGCTCTGTCTGCTTTTCCATTGGCCTGAGTCCCGAGGGCCTACTGAGGCTGGCAGAGTGCTGGTCCCCGGCACGCAGCGGTGCCTCCTGGTAGAAGGCTCTCGATAGATCCCTTCTTCCGCCTCCTCCCAGGTCCCTGCGGTACTGTGACCTGCGGCTCATAAACTCCTCCTGCCTGGTGAGGACGGCCCTGGAGCAGGAGCTGGGCCTGGCCGCGTACTTCGTGAGCAGTGAGGCTCCCCTGGAGAAGGGAGCCAGGACCGAGGCCTTGGAGAGTGATGCAGAGAAGCTGAGCAGCACAGACAACGAGGACGAGGAGCTGGTGACGGAAGGTGGGGAGGCCGGTCCAGCCCCCTGTCCCCACTCAGGGTGGTCCTTGGCCTGTCTGCTGGTCGGCAGCTCCCAGTGAGAACCATCTAGATAACATCTTTAGGAAAAATCCTTCAGTGATTTCATATTTTGCTTCCCCTCCCCCTATTTTTGGAGAAGGAAATGGCAACTTGCTTCAGTATTCTTGCCTGGAAAATCCATGGACAGAGAAGCCTGGCGGGCTGCAGTCTATGGAGTTGCAAAAGTCAGACACGACTTAGCCACTGAACCACCCACCACTACTCCTCATTTTTGGTGGTGTGAGAATATGGAAATCCCATCAAGTTCTTTAAAGCTCTAAGATTCTTAAAAAGTAGGAAGAAAAATGGAGATTTCCTAGGGTTTAAGTTCACGCCTTGCTTGAATTGCTGGTGGAATTACTGGCTGGTTTAAGATTCACTAGCTTATGTCTTCTATGTGAATTCACAGGAGGTGTCCATTATTGGGATTTATGGAAACAGGCCAGTTTTGTCTGCAGACATGAGAGTTTGACACCATGTGTTTTAATAGGACACATAAATCAGGGCTGGAGAAGGCAATGGCACCCACTCCAGTACTCTTGCCTGGAAAATCCCATGGACGGAGGAGCCTGGTAGGCTGCAGTCCATGGGGTCGCTAAGAGTTGGACACGACTGAGTGACTTCACTTTCACTTTCACTAAATCAGGGCAGTGCAAGGCATCTGGCTGTCATCAACAGGACAGGGAGAAAAAAATTGAAAGCTCCTGTCGTTGAAAGTGCAGGGCATTTGCGGGGTTTGGTGTAGTGGAGAGTGAGACCGAAGGAGAGCCAGCAGACCAGAACGCCTCTTCCACTCCCATCCCCCGACTCTGGCTATGTGCATTTGGACAGGTCACGTCACCTCTTCTAGCCTCAGATGGCCCATCCGTAAAATGGGGAGGAAAGACCCTCCTGGTGCTGTAGAAGCTTTTCACAGGTGTGGGTGGGACCCTGACATGAAATCGCCCATGGAATGAATCCACACTCTTGGCATCTCCTGACCCACCTTTCCCCTTTGCACCTCTTGGCTTCTGGCCCCCATGCTGCCCCTTGAGCTTTGGCCACACTCATCTCATGGTTGTGCCCTGCTCTGTCACCTCTGGGCCACACAGTTGCTCTCCCAGCCACTTGAGTTCCCTCTGCCCCATGCTTCACCTGGAAACCCCAGCTGGCCATTCAGAACTGGGGTCAGGGTCGCCTCTCCAAGGACGTCTTCCCTCTCCTGCTTCCTCCTGCTGGGTGGGTGCCTGGCTCCTGGGTCCCAGGTCTGCCCTATCTGCCCTCCTTACTCTAGCCTGTAGCCAAGACCCCTGGGCAGGAGCCCCACTAACCTGCCAGTGCTTCATGGACCTGCCCTGCATTGTACACCTGTCTCCTTAGCGCTCCCTCAGAGGAGGGGGCCTGGGGATGTGGATGGATCGGGGGGTGGGCTGATGGAGGGATGGATGGATGGGTGGATGGATGGATGGAGTGATGGATGGATGGGCAGGTGGGTGGGTGGATAGATGGATGGATGGATAGATGGATGGATGGGGGGTGGGTGGGTAGATGGAGCAATGGATGGATGGGTGGATGGAAGGATGGATGGGTGGGTGGATGGAGGAATGGATTGAGGAGTGTATGGGCAGAAGAATGGATGGGTGGATGGAGGGATGGAGGAATGGATGGATGGATAGAAGGATGATGGATGGATGGACAGATGGGTGGATGGAGGGATGGATGGAAGGATAGATGGACAGATGGATGGATGGAGGAATGGATGGATGGGTGGATGGAGATATGGATGGAGGAATGGGTGGGTGGGCGGGTGGATGGAGGAATGGATGGATAGGTGGGTGGAGGAATGGATGGATGGATGGATGATGGAAGGAAGGATGGATGGACAGATGGGTGGATGGAGGAATGGATGGATGGATGGAAGGATGGATGGACAGATGGGTGGATGGAGGAATGGATGGATGGAAGGATGGATGGGTGGATGGATAGATGAATGGATGGGTGGATGGAGGAATGGATGGATGGACAGATGGATGGAGGGATGGAGGGATGGATGGATGAAAGGATGGATGGATAGATGGGTGGATAAAGAGATGGATGGATGTAAGGATGGATGGGTGGATGGATAGATGAATGGATGGGTGGACAGATGGAGGGGTGGATGGAGGAATGGATGGATGGACGGATGGATGGATGGAGGAATGGATGGATGGATGGATGAAAGGGTGGATGGAGGGATGGATGGATGGATGGATAGATGGGTGGATGGAGGGCTGGTGGGATGTTTGGATGAGAGATGCTGTATGTGAATGCACTTTATAAACTGAAGTGCTAGGGTAACAGACGGTACCATGATTACTAGGCCTCTTCAGTGTGTGTATTTTGAAACAGGCTCCACGTCAGAGAAGCGGAGCCCCGTGAAGAGAGAACGATCCTGCTCCCACGACTCCGCATCTTCATCCCTCTCCTCTAAGGCATCCAGTAAGTCTCCAGGGGATAAAGATCCCACGGTTGGACTGTTTTGGTTTTCTGAGACTTCAGAGACTGAAAAGAGATTCTTTATTTTCAACTAGAACTGGAAAGAGAAGGGGTCTGTGAAGAACTGACCTTTCTAGAGAGTAGGAGCATCTTTCTGGACCAGGGTTGGGGGTGATTCTGGGATTATGAGGGGTTTGGGCTATGGTGGCTGCTGTCCCGGGAGGAGGCCCGTGCTGGGTGCTGTCAGAGGGCCACCTCTCGGTGCTCTGCAGGCAGCTGTTGGTTTGGGGAATCGGGGTGAGGAGCTTGGTGAGTGTTGCTGTCAAGTCTGAGGGCTGAGAAGCAGACACAGAAGGCTTCACTAGGGGAGAAGCAGCAAAATTTATCAAGTGTCCCCTGACCCCTGGACCCGACTGCACTTGGGCGGAGGAGTGGGGAATATGGGTCCTGGGGGCCACCTCGGCCTCAGGGGAGCAGTCCAGGGCAGCACACAGGAGACAGATCACATGTCCTCCCACCACAAGCGTTTATGGAGAACCTGCTCTCTACCTGGCTCGGGGCACTGAGGGACCCATTAGATACACACCTGCTCGCAAGGAATTCGTGGTTCCTTTGGACCAGGCTGTGTTGCAATAGGGGCTGCTATGCTTTCTCTGCACACACATTCCCACTATGAGATGTTATGTCTATTTATAGGAAGAAGTTTGCCCAAGTGGGGCAGATTTAGGGGTAGGGAGTGGTCCCTGCAGGTTTCAGAGAGCAGCTGGCCTTTGGGCCTTGAAGGTAGAGGAGGCCCTGGGGCATGAAGGTGTGTGCGGTGCTTGGGTGCAGTGAGTGGTCCTGGCGTGGCTGCAAAGGTCAGAGCATACCAGGGGGTTCGGCCTGGGGTCTTTGATTTCTTTTCTTCCACCTTCTCACCAGCCCATGGATAACAGTGGGTCAAGCGATGAGGGTCTCCCTTACAGATGTGCACAGAAGGAGTCAAAAGAGGCCTCCCAACAGGAGCATGGACTCTGTGATGGAAGGAAGGTCTGATGTATGGGCTCAAGTCAGTCAGAAAAGCCAAATGCTACACTTTTTCTTATCCTTCTGCCCCAAACAACAGAGGGACCCAGGGCACCAGGACAACCTGAGGAGTGGATGCTCCAGGCCATTAGCATAGAGAGCTGTGGTGCTTTGTTCTTCCCTGATCCTGGGCTGACAGCTTTCTAGAAGGTTCTGGGACCTGCTGGTCTGTGCAGTGTTGTCAGGCAGAGTAGAATGTCCAGGCTGCCGGCCAGCCTCCCTGTCCTGTGAGGGGACTTTCTCAGAATTCCTCAGAGGACCCTGAGACCTTAGGGAGTCTCCGATGAGATGCTTCTGTGGCCTTCGGTACAACCCCCCATTTCAGAGATGGGGAAACCCCTACCTTTCAGGAGGTCCAGGGTGATAGTGGCGCTCATGGTAAAGAACCTACCTGCCAATGCAGGAGATGAGACAAGGGTTCAGTCCCTGCATCAGGAAGATCCCCTGGAGGAGGGCATGGCCACCCACTCCAGTATTCTTGCATGGAGAATCCCATCACCAGGGGAGCCTGGTGGGCTATGGTCCATAGGATCACAAAGAGTTGGATATGGCTGAAGCAAATTAGCATGCACAGGATGATATAAAAGATGGACCAGGGTGCCACTCCTGGGTGCCAGGAGCCTACACTCACCTTGGCTTGCAGCGTGGTCCACTGGTGGGGGAGGGCAAAAGAAACACTGCGTTTGGGTAGCTGCTGTGGGTGCTGCATTTTCTCTCTTGAATTCTTCTGGAAGCTAAAGAGTTGAGCCTTTTCAGTCCTGTGAGTTTTGCTGAGCCGGAAGCACCGCTCTGCTGTGCAAAGGGGAGATCTGAGCTCTGGGACCCACCTGCACCAGAGCAGGAGGTGGGCTGAGCACTCACTGATGGTGAGGGTCTGGGACAGATGGGGCTGAGGGTGCAGAGGCTTGGAGGGGCGTGTGGGGCCAGGGGAGCGGTGCTGGCTCTCTCCCCGCAGCACCTCTGGGCTTTGTCAGAAAGACAAAAAGTCCATATTTAACCAGAAGGGGAGTTGAATTGCCTTGACAGAAATTCCCATCATTGCAGGTAAAGGGAGTCAGTGCTGCAGAAGCAGGAGCTGGGGGGGTGGATCCCAGGCCCTGACTGACGGGCGTGTCTCTGCAGGCTCAGCACCATGTGGCGAGTCCTCGGCCGGACCCTCGCAGGTGGAGCGGGCCCGGTCCCCACCATCCTGTGGCCCCTCGGAGGAGGCCAGGGCCCCTGGAGAGAGACAGAGGCTCCGGGCAGCGGGGGGGCCACCGTCGGTCATCAGCAGGCACAGCCCGGGGCTGACCCCACAGCCGGATCCCAGCCTCAAGAGCGGCCAGCGCGTCCAGGTGTCGGCCCCGTCGGCATCCTCCTCAGGCTCGGCCTCCTCACCAGCACTGCCCGCCGCCGGCCCCCTCGTCCTGCAGGCCTCCCAGTGCTCCATGACCAAGGCCTGCCGGCAGCCGCCCGTGGTCTTCCTGCCCAAGCTGGTGTACGACATGGTCACGTCCACGGATGGCAGCGGCCTGCCCAAGGCCGCCTCGCTCCTGCCCTCGCACTCGGTCATGTGGGCCAGCTCCTTCCGGCCCCTGCTCAGCAAGACCATGACGTCCACGGAGCAGTCACTCTACTACCGCCAGTGGACGGTGCCCCGGCCCGGCCACATGGACTATGGCAACCGTGCCGAGGGCCGTGTGGACGGCTTCCACCCACGCCGGCTCCTGCTCAGCGGGCCCCCCCAGGTGGGTGCTGCCCCGTGCGCCTGGGCTCTCTGGGAGGGTGGGGGGCTTGTGTGCACACCCAGAGACTGGTTTGGGGCTGAGAGCATCCCAGAGCATCCCTTATTCGCGTTTTCCGTCCCCCAGGCAGCATCTCTCGTGGCCCTAAGGGGGCGGGTAGAGGGACCCATCTGCTGCCCATGGCAGGGTGTCCTCCGTCCTCCAACCCCAGTTTCCTCCTTTGAGTGATGTGGAGCTGGAGGGATTCTCTGTGGGTCCTTCTTGCTCATTCAGATCATGGTTCTGCCTTTCCCACGTTACTCCATTTGGTCCTCACGGCCAGTCAGGGCGGTTCCCCCTCACTCTGACAATGGAAGCTGACCCCTGTTTCTGTCCTGCAAGATTTTGGTGAAACAACAGGGAGGCAGGAGGCCTGTCTCCACCCCCCAGCTTACTGTATTTTTCTGACGACGAAAGACGGTTTCACCTGTCATCATGGCGGGAACCTGGGTGTGAATGTCAGGGGTCGCGAGCCTGTGATGAGGATGCATGAGGTTCGTATGGGGTCTTGGGAGAGGGGCTCAGCCACACAGAGCTGGGGTGAAGGGTGGGCCCTACAGGGAACTGCCTGGGGCTGGAGTCAAACTAAAACATCACCTACCTCCCTGGGCCAGTTCCAGCTCTCTCTTTGCCTCAGGGTCCTCATCTGAGAATGAGGAAGCTAACAGCTGTGTCACAAGAACAGGAGCTGACCCCTAGAAAGCACTGTGATTGTCCCCGTCATCGTCACTGTCCCCGTTCAAGACATGTTTCCTTTTCACTCTCATGTTCCTTCCTTCGTCAGGTACCTATCCCAAGAAACACAAACCCACAAAAATATGTATAAAAGTGCTGAGTTTTGTATTAGTAATTTATAGTAGTTAAATAAACTGGAAACACCTTGAGTTCTGTTGGTCAAGCTTGATTGAATATACTTGGGCACAGGAGTATCATGCAGTTCAGCCACAGAAAATTTGAGCTAGATCTTTATATACTGACACTGAAAGTTCTCTAAGATATCTCCACTTTAAAGATCAAGTTGCAGAATAATATATGTATAGGGTGATATCAGTCACACAGAAAAACCAGTGTGTGTATGTGTCTGCATGTGTGAAAATACCTTCAAAAATCCCTGACAGGAGAGCTGTCAGGGGAGGGGGCTGGAATCTGTGACTATTCTACTTTATTATTGGGCTTCCCTTGTGGCTCAGATAGTAAAGAGTCTGCCTGCCTTGTGGGAGACCTGAGTTCGATCCCTGGGTTGGGAAGATGCCCTGGAGAAGAAAATGGCAACCTGCTCCAGTATTCTTGCCTGGAAAATCTCATGGACGGAGGACCCTGGCAGCCTACAGTCCATAAGGTCGCAAAGAGTCAGACGTGGCTGAGCGACTTCACTGCTCTTTTATTGATCTGTATTTCTTGCACTTTTAGATAAGCATATAGTACGTTGTGTAATTTTTTAAAAAGGGGAAATAAAATGTTTGTTATAAAGGAATCCTGGTTTTTCCATACCCTCATCTTACTGAATGTTATCAGTCTTTAAAATTTTTGCATTTTTGATAGGGGAAAATTATTTTGTATATTATAGTTTTATTAGTAAGGGTGAATATATTTTAATATCTTTATTGGTCACTGGTATATCTTTTACAGTGACTTTCTGGTTTTGTCTCTCTTATTTATTTTTCCTTTAGTCCATTTGACTTTTTTTCTTTTGCTTTGTTCTTTTAGAGTATAAGTTTTAATCCTTTGTGAATTATATGCATTCGAATATTTTCTCTAAAGTTCCCCCTGGTTGTATTTCATATTTTCATTTTGGAAGTTAGTTATTTCCATTCATCAGCATCTGTTGAATCCTTCCTGTGAACCAGGCATTAAGCTGAGAACTTGGAGAGCACATTCTTAGGATGCCAAGGTGGGCAGGAGAGGAGGCTAGCCCCCAGGTCCCCTCGTAGCCAGCTGTGACGTCAGTGCACTAAGAATAGTATACTGGCCTAGTGCTGGCTTGACGGGGGTGGGGACCCATTAATACAAGAAGAGAAGGAAGGCCTGAACTTAGGAGGAGACGGGTGTGATGCCAACCTCTCACATCTCCCACAGTGAATTTTGTTATCCCGCTACAGATACATCCATTAACATAAGATCACAATTTGCAATTGAGCAAGACTTTTAAGGCATTATTAAAATGTCAGTTCTTTTTTTTTTTCTGAAGTAACATTTTGTTCAGCTTGTGATGGAGTCCTAGTTCTAACAGCTTAAACAGTGTGGCCAATTAAAATCTGGAAAGACATTTGCAATGATTGATAAGCAGGTGGGTCTCCTGGGAGTTCATCTGTCTGCCTGTGCCATGTTTCTTCGGCCACATTTTCCCTCAAAGGTCTTTGCATCGCCCCCAGCCCTCATTTTAAGTGGGCGAGATGGTTAAGATCGATGGATGAGTGGAGGCAAGTCAGGTGCTCAGCCAGCGCCTGCAGTAGGCATGGACATACTGATGGTTGGCTCCCACTTCGCTGTCCCTGCAGATCGGGAAGACGGGTGCCTACCTGCAGTTCCTCAGCATTTTGTCCAGAATGCTCATTCGGCTGACGGAAGTGGATGTTTACGATGAGGAAGAGATCAACATCAGTGAGTTCCCTGTTGATGACCCCGGGGCTTGAATGATCTTCATCAGTTTCTCAAGTGACATTGCTTGTGTCTTTTACTTTCAAGATGGAATTCTTAGGTTAATGATCTGACTCCTCCCAAGGGCTTTGGACGGTTTTTATCTTTCCCTTGTAGTCATTTTGCTCAATCCTAGAGTAGAGCCTAGGAGGCCTTGGGGAAGATAAAATTACGATACTAAAAAAACCGCTCTTTACTGAGTACCTTCCAAATGTCAACCACTGTGCCAGATACTTTACATAATTTACCACATTCACTTCCTCTACCACACCGCGAGACAGATATTGGTAATCCATTTTTCTGCTAAGTAACATGTTCAGGAGCCAGCTCAGGGGTAGCAGAACTGGAACCATATTAGATTCGGTTGCTGCCTCTACGGAGTTTCCCAGGTGGCTCAGTGAGTCAAGAATCCACCTGCCAGTGCTGGAGACACGGGTTCAATCTCTGGGTTGGAAAGATCCCCTGGAGTAGGAAGTGGCAACCCACTCTGGTATTCTTGCCTGGAGAATCCTATGGACAGAGGAGCCTGGTGGGCTACAATCCGTGGGGTCTCAGAGCTGGACACGACTGAAGCAACTGAGCATGCGTGCATGCTGCCTCTAAAAAGTGGAATTGTCCATCAGATGAGAATTCCCTTTCAGACTGCTGAGCACATAGGTCAGCATCTTGGGGCAAAATGAAAAATACGTGATATGTGGGGAATAGGCTTTTCTCCTCATTCCCAGAGTGGAGTTTATCCGGATTAAGGGAAGACTGTCTTTGAACATGTTTCATGCTCATGTCGAGCACCTCCTCCATCTCCTCTTCTAGCGCCGCTCCAGTGGCTCTGAAACAGCCTACTGAATGAACCTGTTGGGAATGAAGATTTGTGTAAGGAGTCCGTATTATAGAGAAGGGGCCCCAGGAGGCTGCACTGGCATCTAGGAGCACTCCTATTGTGTATGTTTAAGGTGCACAACTGGATGATTTGACACACTTTGTGGAATAATCGCCACAGTCACCTCACACAGTGGCCATGTTCATTGCAGCATCATTCACAATTACCAAAATGTAGCAACTGTATGGTGTCCATTGAAGGATAAACGCCCGCCAGCAGTTGAGTGGATAAAGAAGGGGTATATATGTGCAATGTAGTCAGCCTTGACAAAGAAGGAAGTCCTGCCCTTTGCACACACAGAACTTCTTTACATACTCTTAACTATGTTTGCATTTTGACTGGGAGAAAATTTAGAACCCAGGAAGCCTATCTAGCCCTTAATCTTTCCTTTGAAGGAAAAAGGAACCGTATCTACACTCATCTGCACTCTGAGTTTTCCACCGTTTCCCCCACAATTTGGACCCGTATTGCTGATGAAAGTCAGTGGGTCTGCTGAGTTTCTGTCTCACGTTTTGTTGGATATACCAATGATAAAGAGGATTTGCCTGAAGTGTGGTAAACTTCACAGCCTTATTTTCCCAAATAGTCTCCTATTGCTTTGGGTTTCTCTTTGGCAAAATGTACATAGTTCCCCTTTTACAGGATGTTGTGAAGATTAAATGATGTTACACATATGAAGCACTGAGCATCTATTAAATATATAATAAGCATTCCTCTTCCTCTTCTTTTTTTTCTCTTATGGACACTTAGGATATATATATATATGAGCTTCCCTGGTGGCTCAGATGGTAAAGCGTCTGCCTACAATGCGGGAGACCTGGGTTTGATCCCTGGGTTGGGAAGATCTCCTGGAGAAGGAAATGGCAACCCACTCCAGTATTCTTGCCTGGAGAATCCCACAGACAGAGGAGCATGGTAGGCTACAGTCCGTGGGGTCTCAAAGAGTCGGACACGACTGAGTGACTTAGTATATGGACACATATAGCTATATGGACATAGTATTACATATCAGTTCTGTTTAGTCACTCGGTCGTGTCTGACTCTTTGCGACCCCATGGACTGCAGCATACCAAGCCTCCCTGTCCATCACCAACTCCTGGAGTTTACCCAAACTCATGTCCATTGAGTCAGTGATGCCATCCAACCATCCCATCCTCTGTCGTCCCCTTCTCCTCCTGCCCCCAATCTTTCCCAGCATCAGGGTCTTTTCCAATGAGTCAGTTCTTCTCATCAGGTGGCCAAAGTACTGGAGTTTCAACTTCAACATCAGTCTTTCCAATGAAGACCCAGGACCCATCTCCTTTAGGACAGACTGGTTGGATCTCTTTGCAGTCCAAGGGACTCTCAACAGTCTTCTCCAACACCACAGTTCAAAAGCATCAATTCCTTGGTGCTCGGCTTTCTTTATAGTCCAACTCTCGCATCCATACATGACCACTGGAAAAACCATAGCCTTGACTAGACAAACCTTTGTTGACAAAGTACTGTCTCTGCTTTTGAATATGCTATCTAGGTTGGTCATAACTTTCCTTCCAAGGAGTAAGCGTCTTTTCATTTCATGGCTGCAGTCACCATCTGCAGTGATTTTGGAGCTCCCCAAAATAAAGTCTGACACTGTTTCCACTGTTTCCCCATCTATTTGCCATGAAGTGATGGGACCGGATGCCATGATCTTAGTTTTCTGAATGTTGAGCTTTAAGCCAACTTTTTCACTCTCCACTTTCACTTTCATCAAGAGGCTTTTTAGTTCCTCTTCACTTTCTGCCATAAGGGTGGTGTCATCTGCATATCTGAGGTTATTGATATTTCTCCCGGCAATCTTGATTCCAGCTTGTGCTTCTTCCAGCCCAGCGTTTCTCATAATGTACTCTGCATATAAATTAAATAAGCAGGGTGACAATATACAGCCATGACGTACTCCTTTTCCATTTGGAACCAGTCTGTTGTTCCATGTCCAGTTCTAACTGTTGCTTCCTGACCTGCATACAGATTTCTCAAGAGGCAGGTCAGGTGGTCTGGTATTCCCATCTCTTTCAGAATTTTCCAGTTTATTGTGACCCACACAAAGACTTTGGCATAGTCAGTAAAGCAGAAATAGATGTTTTTCTGGAACTCTTTTGCTTTTTCGATGATCCAGCGGATGTTGGCAATTTGATCTCTGGTTCCTCTGCCTTTTCTAAAACCAGCTTGAATATCTGGAAGTTCACGGTTCATGTATTGCTGAAGCCTGGCTTGGAGAATTTTGAGCATTACTTTACTAGTGTGTGAGATGAATGCAATTGTGTGGTAGTCTGAGCATTCTTTGGCATTGCCTTTCTTGGGATTGGAATGAAAACTGACCTTTTCCAGTCCTGTGGCCACTGCTGAGTATTGAGTGCAGCACTTTCAGTATCATGTGTATAAAATGTCATATACATAAAATCAATGTATTCCATAATTTGGGGTTGGACCAACTAGGATTTTTTACCTTTTTGCTAGCAAGCATTTAATGAGCACTGTAGACTGCACGGATTACAATGTACAATGATACATGGCAAACGTGAAGACATTGGTTGAGCCAGGAGTTGTGTTGGCATTCAGAAAGGGGAAGCCAGTGGATCTGAGCATTTATAAGCGTTTTCCTGGAGGTGCAGTGATAGGAGTTGGGCCTTACTGGCTGGGTAGCATTTAGGTATAAGAGCAAAAGAGAGAACTGCGTCGGTTTCTGCTGGTGCTGGCAACCAGTGTGGTGTATTTGAGGGACAGAGCCAGGGAAATCACAGAGCACAGGGTTACATGTATTGGGAGGAGTATAAGTTAGTGGAAGTCAGAAGAGCAAGCCTATCCCATAGGAAACCCAGCATGAGGCTCTTCCTCTGGATAGAGATAGGTCTGAATGCACGTTCTTGCTGAATTAGAAGAATCCTGAAAATGGAACATGTACCTGGGCGTTTGAGATCCTGTAGTAACTTGTCGACTCAGCATCAGTTCCACTCCAACCATCACCCTTGTGCATGTTTGAAATAAATCCTTCTCACATCCCATTTTGTCACATATCTGTGTTTCTCCCGATCCTGTAGACCTCAGAGAAGATTCGGATTGGCATTACCTCCAGCTCAGTGACCCCTGGCCGGACCTGGAGCTGTTCAAGAAGTTGCCTTTTGACTATATTATTCATGACCCGAAGTATGAGGACGCCAGTCTGATCTGCTCACACCATCAGAGTGTAAAGAGTGAAGGTCAGATTTGTCCAACTCTTGCTTGTGTATGTGGGAGTATGTGGGAATAGCTTCTTAAAGGGATGAGCTAAATCTTGCTAGTGATGAGTGAACTGGCGGTGCCTGTTAGAGCAGTGAGGTCACCACCTCTCTGGACAGGAAACGCTCTTCGACTCCATGAGGGAAGACTCACTGCTCCATTGGTGCAGAAAAATGTGAGGATGCTGCTGATGGCTTTTCATGATTGGAATACTCTGAAGATTCTTGTTAACCGAAGAAAAAGATGTATGTTTTTCTATGAATTTGGGTTGTTACAACAAAACGCATCTATTTCCCATCCTTCCCTCGGTCTCTCGTTTTCTCGCTCCTTATTCGGGGACCACTGATTTTCACAGTATTATGACCCTGACGGGTTTCAGGGTCAGTGGTGACAAACATCGGATGTGAGTGGCCAGTGAGATTATAAGCACTGACCGGGAAAGTTCAGTGAATGCAGTGTGAGAGGAAGATACCAGTCTCCTTGTTGATTCCATCATTTTATCTTCATTGAGCTCAGAGCAGATGCCGTTCACTGGAGCCTCCTTCATGCTTCACGTAGACCTTCTCGAATGGAGGTTGAGTGTTAAAATCTTAATTTTGCTAAGTCGGTTTGAAATCCTAGAGGTGATTGTGTGCTCTGCAGCATTTGCATGTTAAGTCAGCGATCGATTTACATTGTCACGGATCAAATCCTTGAATAGGTTTATAAAACATCCGTAGCAGGATGAGTGAGACGCCATGTGACTGTAGCGTCTAGTTTATCCCACTGAGACTCTGTGCTTTCTGGCCAGTGGAGTCCGCGTGGGGCGGACAGGTGAGAGGCGATCCCGGGAAGCCCTGTCACAGTGTTTCGTTGCCAACAAGCGGGAGCAGAGGGTATTGGTTGGGCCTCCTGGGATTAACGCTGGGATTTCATGCAGACAGAGGGACGCACCGGAAGCCAGAGGACCTGTACGTGCGACGCCAGACGGCGAGGATGAGGCTGTCCAAGTTCGCAGCGTACAACACGTACCATCACTGCGAGCAGTGCCACCAGTACATGGGCTTCCACCCCCGCTACCAGGTAGGACGGAGCCCCCAGGCAGCCCCTCGGGTGGACTCCAGCGGGCACTTCCATGGCTCTCAGCTACATGTTTCACCGTGGCTAGCACCTCGGTCTCCTTCTTCTCGTTATGTTTGCATCCTGGAGTCAGGAGGTGGAAAGTTCTGGAAGAAGCCCCTTCGTCCTGAATCCTCCATTCCCTTCAATCATCTCTGAAATAATTATTGACGCTACCGAACAGTGATTCCCCTGGGGTGACATGTGTATTAGTGGCAGAGTTAACCGGCTATCAGTGTCTTACTTTTCTTTACATCTTAGCAATCTCTAGTTAGTTCAGTGCAGTGGATACTTCCTGAGTGCTTGTTATGTACTGGACACAGACTCAGAAGTGAAGAAAACCCCAGACTTGAGGCTCACAGTCTAGGGATGGACAGGTGCACATAAACAGAACTTTGGAGCAGGCTAAAGCTGGCAGGAAAGCGCTATGGTTGACGTGTAGACATTATGAGGTTTAAGAGAGAAATTTGCATTTACTGAGCATCTACTACGTACCGGGCTATGTACTAGGCACTTTTTATATACCAGTACTTCCCAATTTTTAATGTGATAGAAAATGATACTTGTCCTGGGCCCTGGGTAGATGGATAAGACTGCTCCCAGGGCTCTGGCTGAAGCAGTTTATGTTTAAGTGACACCTGTGATCCATTCATTCAAGGGGCACTTGGTTAGGAAACTGTACTGTTGAGTTTCTTCTTTAATTCTCATTAAAACCCCACAAGCCTATAGCATTATCCCCATTTAATAAATGAAGATATGATACTAGGTAGGGAGCAGGGGAGAAGGTTCTGAAGGATCAGTAAGAGTTTGCCAGGGAGCCAAGGTGGACAGAAGAGGGGGGGAAGGAGCGAATGGCAAGTGCAATAGCAGGGAGACGAGGGGTGTCTAGGGGACTCAGAAGTGGCTTTAGTGGGTGTTGATGGAGCTTAGAGTGAAGGCTGGTCCCGGGACAGGAGGCTGGGTGGGTGGGTACAGAGAGACCACAGAGTCATCCGTGCTGTGGGAAGGAATGGGGCCTTTGCAGTGAGAACTCTTAGCTGAGGCCTGATGAGGGCAAGGCTACCTTGGGAGGGGGTATTTCCTTCTTCTTATTTTTTAATTTTTCTATTTTTTAAATTGATTTTTTCAGTCGATGAACACTTGATAAGAAAATGAACAATTTTTCCAGTTTTTTGAGATATAATTGACAGATAACATTGTGTAAGTTTAATGTAGACAACATAATGATTTGATAAATGTATATATTGCTAAATGATCGGCACAATAAGTTGAGTTAATTAACACCCATCAGTTTTGAATAGTCTCTTACTAGTCTGTGGAGGGGCTTCCCTGGTAGTTCAGCTGATAAAGAATCTGCCTGCAATTCAGGAGACCCTGGTTCACTTCCTGGGTCAGGAAGATCCCCTGGAGAAGGGAAAGGCCACCCACTCCAGTATTCCTGGGTTTCCCTAGTGGCTCAGACAGTAAAAGAATCTGCCTGCAGTATGGAAGACCTGGGTTCAGTCTCCGGGTTGGGAAGATCCCCTGGAGGAGGGCATGGCAACCCACTCCAGTATTCTTGCCTGGAGAATCCCTATGGACAGAGGAGCCTGGTGAACTGCAGTCCATGGGGTCGCAAAGAGTTGGACACAACTGAGCGACTAAGCACAGTCTTGTGGAGGTTTGTGGGGGCCTGTGGGCTGGTTCTCTAGAAACAGATGGAGGGTAGGATTTTACACTGAATTTCTTCTCATTTCAGATGCAGGCAAGGAAAGAGGAGTCAGGGGCAGCTGGAGCTGATGGGAGACAGACAGCTGTGCAGCACCCAGGGGTGCAGGACAGTTCTACCAGTCTGTAGCTGACCCAGAAAGGCCTGAAGATGACAAGGGCTCCAGCTCCCTGTCTGTCCCCTTTGCAGAGGGAAACAGCAGCTGGTGGCTTTAATTTTCCCAAATCTTCCTGGCCTTGAGCTTAGCTGCTACTGAAGTAGCACCTGTCTCCTCTAAGCACAGATTTTTTTCAAATGATGCAGTTGTACTCTAGACAAAATTAAAAAATACATATGAGTATTTTTCAAAGGATTAAAAATGATCAGAAATCCTATTTGCTGCAGATAAACCCTCCTAACATCTCTTCCCTTGGAGATGAAGTTTTTCTTTCAAGGCAGAGAAGAATATAAGTGAAAACATTTTCTTGATCTTGAAATGTGAAGAATGCAGAGACTGGAAGGTTCAGTGCCTGGTCGCTTCAGGGTCTGCAGTGAATGAGTAGACGGAGCCTGGAGGAGAAGGAGGAGGGGGGCAGGTCTGAGCTCCAGCCCCCGGGGCCAGCCTCTCTGTAGGCGGGTTGGGTCTGGGGCCACACTTGCAAGGGTGTGAAAATCAGGTCCCCTGAGGACACAGGGGCACATGCTGACTCTCTGCTGACAGATCACTGCTTCTGCTGTTTGATTCTTTCTCCTCATTGCTCAAGGCTCCCCTGGGAGGCTGTCTTAGGAAATTCCTCGGTTATGTCCCTCTTTGCTCCCTCCCCTGGTCAGATTCTGTTTCTCCCTCATCTTGGCTCTCGAAGCAGAGCCACAGTCTGTCAGATGTCACAGCCAGCACGTCCTGGCCCGTGTCAGCCCTGCCCTGGCCCCCGTGGCCCCCCGGAGGGCATGGGACAGACTAGCTGTGCATCTGCAGGGGCAGCTGAAGGGAGAGGGGTCGCTAAGGCCCTGCTGTGGACGCCAGAGCCGAGGCCTGGAGGAGGCATACCTCTGGCCTGGGCTTAGCCGGGCTGGGAGGTCACACCAGGAGCAGTGTGGGCACGGTGACTGGGTAACAGGAGGACTCTTTAGACAAAGTGGCTGGAGGTGAGGCTAGACTTAGGGATAGGAGTGAGCCCAAGACCTCTGGATGTCCGCCATGGGAGTGAGGACCTAGGATTATTCATTGGTTCCAGAGTCTGGATGTGGTGCGTGAGACGGACATGCACAAGTTTACACAGTTATTGTCTTCTGCTGTTACACAGATCAGCTGTCATGGGAAAATAATCTTTGTTGAAATTAAAAATGTGACCTGGAGCATGAAGGCTTTGGTGCCCCAGCATGCCTCTGGGTCCAATCCAGAGTCCAGAAGGTCTGGGTGGCTACAGAGGCATCCCCTGGGTACCTAGGGGTCAGCACCAGGATGGGAGCCTCTGACCAATCAGGTGTGGCCTCGGGTACACACTCGCAGGTGTCCACGCTATGAACTGGCATCAGCTGGGGCAGCGGTGGCAGTAGCTTCTGTGTGGTCATGGCTGCAGCAGGCCTGGGTTCTTCCGGGAGGTCAGGCCAGACTCTGATGACAAGCTCTGTCCTTTCCCCCTCGCACCCCAGCTCTATGAGTCCACCCTGCACGCCTTTGCCTTCTCTTACTCCATGCTAGGAGAGGAAATCCAGCTCCACTTCATCATCCCCAAGTCCAAGGAGCACCACTTTGTCTTCAGCCAACCCGGAGGCCAGCTGGAGAGCATGCGACTGCCCCTCGTCACAGACAAGGTACCGGCCCTGCGGCCCTGGGGCTCAGCCTTGCAGACCCAGGGGCTGTTATCAAGCAATGAAAACCTTTGTGAAGTGGTAGCGCAGTCCTTTGTTAGAGGGTGACAGAGGCTTTATTAGCTCCTTTACTCTGTTTTCTAGATGGTTCCCATCAGAACTGGTTAGGAGCACCAGCTCAGTGGCAAGTGCTTTGAGAAATCAAGAAGGAATAGAAGACCTAGCTTGGTTGTTGAGAAAAGAGTGAAAGAAAACACAGTTGTTTATATAGAAGATTCACAACCTGAGTGAATGAGAAGCTAGGCTGTATGGCTCAGAAGTGGAGGGATTTAAGTCACACAGGAATAACGTTCACTCAACGTGTATTAGGCGCCAATAGGTGAGGGTCATGGATTTGGGTCGCTGATATAAGCCCATTAGTTTTGCTCACCTTACACACCATTCTCAAACAAGCATTTATTTCGCTTTGTATTCTGTGCACCGGCGGTTTGAGCTCGGTTCTGCTGGGTGCTTATCCTGGTTGCCATCCCTTGTGTTTGAAGTGCGTTACCAGGTTGGACTCTGGTGGCCTCAGTGGGACGCCCGTGTCTGCTCCTGTGGCCTCTCCTTGTCCAGCAGGCTAGCCCGGGCTTCTCCCTCGGGGCGGGGGGTAGGGGGGTTTCTGAGAGAGAACAGAATGCCTCTGGAAGCCAGGCTCGGAACTGGCACGCCACCATCTGTAAAAGCAAGTCCCAAGGCTCAGCCAGATGCAAGGCATGCAGAAACAGGCACCATCTTCTGATGGAGGAGGCTGCAGAGTCACATCTCGGAGGGAGGGCAGTCTTAGTAGCCAGGCTGACAAACGCTTGACGTCTCTGTGCCCATGCTCTCCAGAGTCACGAATACATAAAGAGCCCGACGTTCACTCCCACAACTGGCCGTCACGAGCATGGACTCTTTAACCTGTACCACGCGATGGATGGTGCCAGCCACCTGCATGTGTTGGTTGTCAAGGAGTATGAGATGGCGATTTATAAGAAGTACTGGCCCAACCATATCATGCTGGTCCTTCCCAGCATCTTCAACAGCGCTGGAGTTGGTAGGCCTTCATTTTTTTCCAAATTTGTTGCAAAGTTAAATTCAAGACACGTTGACTTCATAGGAAATCCACTGAGAAATGTTTTTCTAGACCGAACACCTGTTTCCCCTTAGTCCCCTCCAACAGGTGTGTGCATATGAATTACATTCATTCTGTAATCACTGCTGTCCCACCACTGCACCAAGACCACCTACACTGTGTGTGTGCTCTTCTGAATGTTGTGTGTGTGTGTGTGTGCCCAGTGGCTTCAGTCGTGTTCCACTTTTTGTGACCCCATGGACTGTAGCCCTCAGGTTCCTCTGTCCATGGGATTTTCCAGGCATGCCTACTGGAGTGGGTCACCATGCCCTCCTCCAGGGGATCTTCCTGACCCAAGGGGTGAACCTGAATCTCCTACGTCTCCTGCATTGCAGGTGGATTCTTTACCAGTGAGCCACTGGGAACGCCCCTGAATGTTCTTAATCAGTTCAGTTCAGTCGCTCATTTGAGTCCGACTCTTTGCGACCATATGGACTGCAGCACGCCAGGCCTCCCTGTCCATCACCAGCTCCCGGAGTCTACTCAAACTCATGTCCATTGAGTCGGTGATGCCATCCAACCATTTTATCCTCTGTTGTCCCCTTCTCCTCCTGCCTTCAATCTTTCCCAGCATCAGGGTCTTTTCAAATGAGTCAGCTCTTCGCATCAGGTGGCCAAAGTACTGGAGTTTCAGCTTCAGCATCATTCCTTCCAAAGAAATCCCAGGGCTGATCTTCAGAATGGACTGGTTGGATCTCCTTGCAGTCCAAGGGACTCTCAAGAGTCTTCTCCAACACCACAGTTCAAAAGCATCAATTCTTTGGTGCTCAGCCTTCTTCACAGTCCAACTCTCACATCCATACATGACTACAGGAAAAACCATAGCCTTGACTAGACAAACCTTTGTTAGCAAAGTAATGTCTCTGCTTTTAATATACTGTCTAGGTTGGTCATAACTTTCCTTTCAAGGAGTAAGTGTCTTTTAATTTCATGGCTGCAGTCACCATCCGCAGTGACTATGCTGCTGCTGCTGCTTAGTCGCTTCAGTCATGTCCAACTCTGTGCAACCCCATAGACGGCAGCCCACCAGGCTTCCCCGTCCCTGGGATTCTCCAGGCAAGAACACTGGAGTGGGTTGCCATTTCCTTCTCCAACACATGAAAGTAAAAAGTGAAAGTAAAGTCGCTCAGTCGTGTCTGACTCTTATCGACCCCATGGACTACAGCCTACCAGGCTCCTCCGTCCATGAGATTTTCCAGGCAAGAGTACCGGAGTAGGGTGCCATTGCCTTCTCCGGCAGTGACTATGGAGCCCCCCAAAATAAAGTCTGTCACTGTTTCCACAGTTTCCCCATCTATTTGCCATGAAGTGATGGGACTGGATGACATGATCTTAGTTTTCTGAATGTTGAGCTTTAAGCCAACTTTTTCGCTCTCCTCTTTCACTTACATCAAGAGGCTCTTTAGTTGTTCTTCACTTTCTGCCATAAGGGTGGTGTCATCTGCATATCTGAGGTTATTGATATTTCTCCTGGCAATCTTGATTCCAGCTTGTGCTTCTTCCAGCCCAGCATTGCTCATGATGTACTCTGCATATAAGTTAAATAAGCAGGGTGACAGTATACAGCCTTGATGTACTCCTTTTCCTATTTGGAGCTAGTCTGTTGTTCCATGTCCAGTTCTAACTGTTGCTTCCTGACCTGCATACAGGTTTCTCAAGAGGCAGGTCAGGTGGTCTGGTATTCCCATCTCTTTCAGAATTTTCCACAGTGCTAGACCCTAATTTCACTAACTGCAGGTTTTCTGGGATAACCTGTCACTTGAATTCTTTGGTGATAGACCCCTTAAAACACGCCCTACTCAATAAAATTTCTGTGAATGGAGACTTGAGAGAGTCTTCTAGGGGTTGACTGAAAAAAAAAAAGCACAATGAGAGAATTGTGAGTAAGGTTTTACTGGGGGCAGAATGAGGACCAGAGCCTGGGAGACAGCCTCTCAGATAGCTCTGAGGAACTACTCCCAGGAGATGAGGGGAGAGGTCGGTGTGTATGTGAGGGAAGGGGGTTAACTGCCATCAGGCACACATATCAGCAGAAGGATGGTGCTGGTCATGGACAGCAGGTGTCTCCATTAAGGATTTTCGTGCTTTTTTAGATAGGAGACAGTGCAGGAAACCGGGCTTATAAAATCTTCTCCTGAAAAATATCTCACGATCTGAAGGCCTGTTCTGCTGGTTTGTCCTAGAGCACAGAGTGCCTCATTCTGCACCCTGAACTGCTTGCGGGGTGTGTTGAAGGTATGCAGTGGCCACTAGTGACCTCATCCTTGTAGAGGCAGATGGTGAGAGATGGTTTTTGTCTGCATAGAATCGAAAGACCTTTCTCTTTCACCTTTCTGGCTTTTAAAGCTATTTTGATTTGTTGACAATTCTTTTTTTCTTCAGTGCTCAGTTATCAGTTTATTCATGGTCTCAGCTGTTAGAAAAGCAAAGATAAATAGACAGATGTGTGCACAAATGGGAGGGGAGTGTTTTCTGACCTCGAATTTCCTCTTCCGAGTCAACAGCCTATAGCGAGTGGATAAGGACTGCAGAGAAGAGGAGGTAGGGCTGGGGCCTGGGTGGGCTTTCATCAAATTCTTGTTCTTAGCGGGGCTTTGTCCTGGGTGGGGGTGGGCACTTGGACTGACCCGAGTCGGGGTCATCTGCTCATTTCAGGTGCCGCCCACTTCCTGATCAAGGAGCTGTCTTACCACAACCTGGAGCTGGAGCGGAACCGTCAGGAGGAGCTGGGAATCAAGCCCCAGGACATCTGGCCTTTCATTGTGATTTCTGATGACTCCTGCGTGATGTGGAATGTGGTGGACGTCGACAGTGGTGGGGAGAGAAGCAGGTGAGAGCCCCTTTCCCAACGGCACCCCAGTAACACAAGGGAGCAGGCGCTCTGCCCAGTGGGGGATTCTTGTCCATCCTTTGAGGACCCCAGAGGGCGCCTCCTCTTCGAAGATGTGGTGTGCGGTGGACAGAACCCTATCTGGGGTGGGCTCACCCGCCAAGCCTTTGAGTTTTTAATTGAAAACATTTTACTGAGGCACAGTAGAGACAGAAAACAATGCAACATAAATTCAGTATAAAATATTAAAAAAAAAGAGTGTCATACATATCCAGGTATTTTCGCAAACAGAACACACCCACTTAACAAACTCCCTGATGAAGAAATGGACCATCACCATCACCGATGTGCCCTCCCCCACACCTTCTAGAACCTTCTCCCTGCCCCAGCCTCCTCCTGACATGAAGCTGCATTTTTATTTGCTGTGTGACATTCGGGAAACGACTCTTTCTGGGGCAGCTTTCAAAGGGGCACTTGCCCTTGTCCTAGAGGTTTGTTATGAGGATTAGGTAAACTGTGAATTGTGTGCCTGGAGGGGGGTGATGGAGCTCCAGGAGGTAGAAAAGGCTCAGTAGGTAGAGCTGCATCTGAGCATCATTGGGAAGATACCCCTGTGTGGTTTTTTGGCACAAGTATTTCAACTTAGCCTTTTATCTTTGGCTTATTTGAGAAACAACTTGAATGCTTGGCTTTTTTTTTTTTTTGAGAGATGATGTAAGGTTAGTTCTTCTCTTTTGTGTTAGTGAGTCCTAAGTCCTAGTGTAACAACTTCCATCCTCACCACTGTTCTTCTAGGAAAAAAATGTGTTCGGTCTGATAGAGCTCACAGACATGACAACAGCAAGCCGCCATGCTTTCAGTGTTTTCACTGTCAGCCTTCCGAGGGCGAGAGCTTGGCTGAGCACAGTGATGAGGAAGAGAACTAAGCTTTTTCCCTCTGCTTTTCTGAATTTCGTTCCGAAGCAGAATGTTCAAGTCCTGGTGTGTCAGAGCTGGCTGAGGCCTTAGGGAGCTTAGCAGAAGCCCCTCGGCTGGGGAAAAGGAAGCTGAGATGCAGAGAAGTTGAGCCACTTACTGGGTCTCTCACACACAGAACTCTTGTTGCCTGGGCTACCAGCCCCGGGGTTACTCCCTTCAGCTGCCCTCCCTGTTCGTCAGGTGGCCCTCACTGTCTTTCCAGACCTCAGTCGCCATCAGGGTGGGGTGGGAGGTGCTTACACACAGCCTCCTTCCCTCCCCCTAACCTCCTTGGAATTGCCACCAGAAACGCGAGGTGGCATGGCATGCTGCAGAGAATGTGGGCTCTGGAGACAGACAACACCCTTCCAGCCAAGCTCTGTTGAGTAACACTGGCCAAGTCAGCCACAGCCTCCTTTTCTTCATCTGTGAAACGGGGATGATGGTTCTATGTGACAAGATTGCTGCGAGGATCAGTGATAGTGAATTCGAAGTGCCTGGTGGCTGTGATGGGTTCTGGGCGCAGCAGCCCGCCCGGCATGTTCAGGGGAAAGCAGCGGCCTGGCCAGCCCAGTCTGCATGCCAACCTGGGGATGTCTGTCTCCCTCCTTCGAGCAGAGAATTTTCCTGGTCGGAGAGAAACGTGTCCTTGAAGCACATCATGCAGCACATCGAGGCATCCCCCAACATCACCCACTACGCCCTGATTGGCATGCGGAAGTGGTCCAGCAAGACTGGGAGCCACGAGGTGCGAGAGCCCTTCTCCCGCTGCCATGTGCATGACTTCATCGTCTTGAACGTGGACTTGACCCAGAACGTGCAGTACAACCAGAACCGGTGAGCCCCGCCCGACCACGGCCATCAGCTCAGCCCGCGGTCCCAGGGCCTTTTCTCCAACCACATGCATCAGCTCAGCCCATGGTCAGGGCCCTTTGTCCAGCCACGTCCATCAGCTCAGCCCACGGTCCCAGGGCCCTCTGCAAGGTGCAGCCTTACTCCTGGAGGGCCCTTGCTCCTTCCTGGCCCTGCAGGGCCTTCCTACCCATGGCACTGGCCTGGCCCCTTGCTTTCAGTCCTCATGGATTTTTCTTTTTTTTTTAGTATTTTTGTTGCATAATTTTAGGGAGATTTGCATAAGACCATTCAGCTTCCTTCACCAGTTCATGTGGTACCTAATTTAATGACTTCCGTTCTTCTAAGTGGTGTTTCTCTTGCTTTTCTGGCTCCTTCTGTGAACACATTACTTTCTAGGAGCTTGAGCGCTGAAGGAAATGATAATTTCCTTGTGTCCCTGTCTCTGGGTCTAGCCGCAGAAGTGCTCATGTCTCAAGAAGAATCCAGTTGCTAATGTTAGCGAGCCCTCTACCTGCCAGAGAGTGGGCACATCCCCAAGAGTGCCTACAGAGGAGTGTCTGTTTTGGAGCAGACTGACCTGCTAGGAATGTGGGTTCTGCCGTTTGTCAGCTTTGACATTTAGGCAGATGACTCGCCATCTCTGAGTCTTGATTTCCTTCTGTAACAGTGGCTCATATATTTACTCTGGGAGACCAGTTGTCTTCTTTCTAACACGTAGATGAAGTGGCATTTGTTAAGTCCCCTTCACGGTACCTGGCATGGAGTGCCAAGCTCAGTCATGTCCGACTCTTTGTGACCCCATGGACTGTAGCCTACCAGGCTCCTCTGTCCATGGGATTTTCCAGGCAAGAATACTGGAATGGGTTGCCATTTCCTTCTCCAGAGGATCTTCCCAACCCGGGGATCGAATCCCAGTCTCCCACATTGCAGGCAGACACTTTACCATCTGAGCCGCCAGGGAAACAATAAATGTACTCTGGGAGGTCAGTTGCTTTTTAACACATAGATGAAGTGACGTCTGCTAAGTCCCCTTCAGGGTGCCTGGCGTGGCGTGCATGATCCACACGCGACAGAGCTTCTGTGGTAAAAGCCTGAGCACACCCTGCCTTCCTGGTGCAGGCGCACCACAGCTTGTTTCCTTCTTGGTTTGCCTCCTGTGCCTCCCAGGGGAAGGTCTTTGGGGGCAGGAATGAGCTTGCTCATCTTTCCAGATACGGGGGTGTCTGGTGGCGGCGTGACCGTGAGCTAACTGGAGGCCGACCCGCCCCCCTCCTCTGTTCCCGCCAGGTTCATGTGTGACGACGTGGACTTCAACCTGCGGGTGCACAGCGCCGGCCTCCTGCTCTGCCGGTTCAACCGCTTCAGCGTGATGAAGAAGCAGATCTCGGTGGGCGGGCACAGGTCCTTCCACATCACGTCCAAGGTGGGTGCGGCCGTGTGCCCAGAGAGAGCTGCTGCCCGTGGTGGGAAAGCTGGTGGGGAGGCCACCTGGGCACCTCTGAGTCAGTGGGGTGGGCTTGACGGCTAGGAAGTGCTAGTGAAGGTTTCCTGCTGGGAGCCCTGAGAAGGGAAAGACTCCATCGAGTTTCCCTTCTCGTCTCCAGTTGTGTGTGTGTGTGTGTGTGTGTGTGTGTCTCCCTGCCACGTGCGCACCACCAGCCTTCCAGTGTGCCCTTGCCCTCACCTCCCACCCCCACCCCACGCTCTCTCTCTGCGTGATTTCTTGAGCACACCTCCATCAGTGTCTTTGCTGCTCACTTGTCTGGCTTTTCTGCTGGGCAGAGCCCTTGGGGGTCAGATGTGGTACCGTGCTCTTCTTAGGGTCCCCGGGACAGCGCCTGCTAAATACTGCCTGAATGGGACTGACAGGCTAGCTTGATGGGTGTGCCATCTGCCCCAGAGACAGCCTCCAGGTGGGGGGAGACATGTCCTCGGTGATCTATATCCTCCAGGAACCCGTAGGGTGCTGGCACACCCCTGCCTTGAAGGTCCCTTTGATCCATGGAGGAGAGTGGCAGAGATAAGCTGAAGAAGTAGGAGAACCCATTGAAAGGTGTCCATCAGAGGACTTGAGTAGTCTTATGTATGTGCACAGTCTGTTCGGCTCCAGCCTGGGAAATACGTTGGTGATGGAGTAAGAGATTGTGTGCTCAGAGGGCTGGGCTGTCGAGAGGAAGACCAGTGGGACTGGACAGGAGGCAGACAGGATCTGGAGGTCAGGGGGAAGGCTGACCCTTCCCAGGAGCTGACATCTTGGAATCTGGCGGAACACTGGGTCCTTGGGTTCTCTTTATTTTTTTCTAGACAAGACAGCCAGGTCTCTGCATGGAGTGGTCATTGTCTATAGTCGCTCATGCCGTGGTCAGTTTTCACACATCCCACTTTAGTTAAGCCACATTTTCCTTAATGGAGAGCTAGACCATGGACATATATGTTCTCCCATCACGGTTGCACACAGCCATCCACGACGGGAAGGCCCACCCCGGGTCCCCGGGAGTGGCTGACGCCCGCCCGTCCCCACGCAGGTGTCGGACAGCCCCATGGCCGTCGTGCCCGCCCAGTACATCTGCGCCCCCGACAGCAAACACACGTTCCTTGCGGCCCCCGCGCAGCTCCTCCTGGAGAAGTTCCTCCAGCACCACAGCCACCGGTTCTTCCCGCTGTCCCTGAAGAATCTTGGCCACCCCGTGCTGTCCGTGGACTGCTACCTGAACCTGGGGTCTCAGGTAACCATCCGAGGGGGGCCCTGTCGAGTCCCTCAATCAGAGAAGTCCCTCAACATGGGAGCTAGAACCCAGAACTTGGAATTATAGCCCCCCAACTCTGTCAGCTCTGGCCTGGCCCCCGCTTTACAATCGATAAGATAAAGGTTGAAAGAATTGAAATGGTGTGCCCCCATATCAAGGGGCTTCCCTGGTGGCTCAGTGGTAAAGAACCTGCCTGCCAGTGCAGGCACAGGAGAAGCAGGTTTGATCCCTGGGCCGGGAAGATGCCCTGGAGGAGGGCATGGCAACCCACCCCAGTATTCTTGCCTGGAGAATCCCGTGGACAGAGGAAGCTGGCGGGCTACAGTCCATGGGGTCGAAAAGAGTCGGATACAACTGAACCGACTTAGCACACACACCCTGATACAGATAGTTAGGAGACTTAGCACACACACCCTGATACAGATAGTTAGGAGACTTAGCACACACACCCTGATACAGATAGTTAGAGACTTAGATAGATACAGATAGTTAGGAGACTTAGCACACACACCTGATACAGATAGTTAGGAGACTTAGCACACACACCCTGATACAGATAGTTAGGAGACTTAGCACACACACCCTGATACAGATAGTTAGAGACTTAGCACACACACCCTGATACAGATAGTTAGGAGACTTAGCACACACACCCTGATACAGATAGTTAGGAGACTTAGCACACACACCCTGATACAGATAGTTAGGAGACTTAGCACACACACCCTGATACAGATAGTTAGGAGACTTAGCACACACACCCTGATACAGATAGTTAGGAGACTACACACACCCTGATACAGATAGTTAGGAGACTTAGCACACACACCTGATACAGATAGTTAGGAGACTTAGCACACACACCCTGATACAGATAGTTAGGAGACTTAGCACACACACTGATACAGATAGTTAGGAGACTTAGCACACACACCCTGATACAGATAGTTAGGAGACTTAGCACACACACCCTGATACAGATAGTTAGGAGACTTAGCACACACACCCTGATACAGATAGTTAGGAGACTTAGCACACACACCCTGATACAGATAGTTAGGAGACTTAGCACACACACCTGATACAGATAGTTAGGAGACTTAGCACACACACCCTGATACAGATAGTTAGGAGACTTAGCACACACACCTGATACAGATGATACAGATAGTTAGGAGACTTAGCACACACACCCTGATACAGATAGTTAGGAGACTTAGCACACACACCCTGATACAGATAGTTAGGAGACTTAGCACACACACCTGATACAGATAGTTAGAGACTTAGCACACACACCCTGATACAGATAGTTAGAGACTTAGCACACACCCTGATACAGATAGTTAGGAGACTTAGCACACACACCCTGATACAGATAGTTAGGAGACTTAGCACACACACCCTGATACAGATAGTTAGGAGACTTAGCACACACACCCTGATACAGATAGTTAGGAGACTTAGCACACACACCCTGATACAGATAGTTAGGAGACTTAGGATACAGATAGTTAGGAGACTTAGCACACACACACCTGATACAGATAGTTAGGAGACTTAGCACACACACCCTGATACAGATAGTTAGGAGACTTAGCACACACACCTGATACAGATAGTTAGGAGACTTAGCACACACACCCTGATACAGATAGTTAGGAGACTTAGCACACACACCCTGATACAGATAGTTAGGAGACTTAGCACACACACCCTGATACAGATAGTTAGGAGACTTAGCACACACACCCTGATACAGATAGTTAGGAGACTTAGCACACACACCCTGATACAGATAGTTAGGAATCAAACTTACTACTAATGCCAGAACGTCTCTGACTCTCAAATGAGGTAATGAATAGATATATCTGGGTAAGTCTCGGAGTTGATGTTTAGAACATAACATTTGGAAATGACATTGAATGCTGTGTTTGGTCCTCCAAGCCTGAGCTGGACCTGGCAGTTAGTGTGTGTTAGATGCAAAGCTGTAGCACAGTGCTGTGGGGTGTTTCATGGAAAATGACTTTTCTCATGGATTCCATTTTTTCCCCCCCAGATCTCTGTGTGTTATGTGAGCTCCAGGCCCCACTCTTTAAACATCAGCTGCTCTGACTTCGTGTTCAGTGGACTCCTGCTGTACCTCTGTGACTCTTTCGTGGGAGCTAGCTTTTTGAAAAAGTTTCATTTTCTGAAAGGTAACTTCTTGTGCTCTTATGGTGGACCTTGACTTGAATGGCTGTCATCACTGGCACCTCTGTGGAGGTGAACCTGGTCCTCATCCTTTTTGGCAACGAGTAAACTGAGACTCAGGCCTCTCTGGTGGCTCAGTGAACGAATCTGCCTGCCAGTACAGGAGACATGGGTTTGATCCCTGAGTTGGGAAGATCCCTTGGAGGAGGACATGGCAACCCACTTCAGTATTCTTGCCTGGAGAATCCCATGGACAGAGGAGCCTGGTGGGCTACAGTCCACGGGGTCACAAAGAGTCAGACACGACTGAGCGACTAAACAAGAACAGCAAAACTGAGACTCAGGGCTTGTGACTTCCCCGGCTCTCCAGGGAGGCACAAGAAAGCTGGGGTGGGATCCCAGGATGGCTCTTCCCCTCTACCTGTTTGCACAGAGATAAGACACATCCCCTTTCTTCCCAGTAACCAGCAGATATTTTCAACTTTTCTGTAGCTTTTCAGGCCAGGCTCTTAGCCTAAGCATGCAGACCTCCTAGACATTTTTCTTCTTGGTGGATGAGTTCTTCTTTGTCCTGGGCTGCTGCGTGCATCTTTACTTTCCTTCTAATCTTTCTCCCTCTATAGGTGTTTTCATGCTGGAGTGGTTGAGAGTGGGAAACATTCATTCAGTATGACTTAAAAACACTATTTCCAATCCAGCTGGCATCCCTAATTGATCTTCACTTTTTATTGGTTGGCCGTGACGCCCACCTTCCTCTCTGCGAGGTGTTGAGTGAGCATTGGGGTTGCATAAGCTTTGGGGAAATAGTGGTTTCCGCAACATTCTGTGCTCCTGGGAAACATCTTGTCTAATAGAAAGATAGGGTGTGGAGATAGAGGGGTAGATGGTATGAACACCCATGATTATTGATGTGTGCTAGGGTTCGAGAGGAAGGAGAATTCACATTGCCAGGCAGGAGGAGAGGCAGGAGGCGCATGGGGCCTGGGCGGGCAGCCGACTGCGATGGGTGAAGAGGGCAGGGTTAGGCTGCGGGGCGGGGTGTTTCCCACCAGGGCTGGACCTGAGGATGCTGGTTTGTAATCCTAAGAGTCTTTCTCCTTCTCCCTGTCTGCTCAACTTCTTTGCCGTCATTTCTTGGTTCCACGTTGTCTCATCTGCCAGACCTGCCAAGTCACACGCTCATCCGTCATCTGGCTAAGATGGCGAAGCAGCCCCTGGAAACAGGCGCTCGCTTGGACATCTGGCCCTTCCCTTCCAAAAGCAGCATCGTCTTTTGTTCTGGCAAACGGCAGCCGGGCGGGAGCTTTCCTGCGCAGAAACTCCCCTGTTCCGTTCACACACCTCTGCCGTTGTCCACACAGGTGCCACCTTGTGTGTGATCTGTCAGGACCGCAACTCGCTCCGCCAGACAGTCGTCCGCCTGGAGCTGGAAGACGAGTGGCAGTTTCGGCTGCGAGATGAATTCCAGACGGCCAACGCCAAGGAGGACCGGCCACTCTTCTTCCTGACCGGACGGCACATCTGAGGGTGGAGCCTGCCCAACCTCAGGCTGCTGAGGCTAAAGGAAGAATTAGAACCTCGGGGTGTCTGGACCGGGACGGGACCCAGTGGTGTTTGCTGCCACACCTTCATGGTAGGTGCCAGGGAACCATAGGTCCCAGAGATGCGTGGAGACTTACTGAGAGCCACAGGGACGAGTGGATGGTGAGCAAGAACTCCAACCCCAGACCCCTAGGTTCCGGGCCAGACCCCACCGCCCTGGCCTGTATCGAAGTCCATTTTATGAAGAACAAAGTTTTGCTTACTGTCACGACATCCATACGCTTCCACGGACACACTTGGACAAACTTGACTTTCCTCTTAGTTCTGAAGGATCCCTCTTGGATTATTTTGTAGAGATGCCAGCATTTCAGATGATGGATGTGGTGTTGGCTAAGTAGGTTTCCCTCTAACCTACTCCAGAACAATAGTCCAAAAGACCATTTTAACCATAAAGGCTGGACACAAGGAAAAACGAAGTAGGTTCACTTAATTATGAATTGTGTAAGGTTACTCTTTTAGAAACTAGCCCAAAGGCATCAAATTTAATAAAGTAAAACAAATAGTTTCACTTCAGAGCAAATACGATTCTATTAAAATAGTATAGGGTAAATACCCTACCTCTTAGAAAGGGCAAAAGTGAAAAGAAACTTTTTTTTTAAAAAACTACAGGGCTTGCAGGAAGGAAATTAGGGTTGCAGAGATTGACCTTGAGAAACAGAGTTTGCCTTACAAAGGAAAGAGAGCCAAACGTCTTTCTTGAAACACACAATGAAAACAACCAAAGTGATAGGGAAAGTAGCTGATAAGAACTAGACTTCTGACTCTAATTTATTGAAGCTCAGTTTTTAATCTCCTTGAATTGCTCGTCTTCTCTTCTGAATGTTTGGTCCTTGTCCAGAGAGGAAGGGGACAGACAAGGTCACGGTTGTACTGTGATACCCGTACTCTGCCTTGCCTGCCGGAATACATTTTAAACCAGCATGTTAGGGTGCCCCCTAGAGGCTGGGCCCAGGGCCAGGTGCTTTCACTATCTTGCTTACCCTTTCCAGCAGCCTTGTGCTGTGGCATCTTTCTTCCCGTTTGAAAGGTGAGCCAGTTGAGATGGAAACAGTGCATCGCCCCAGGATCACACAGCTGCAGACTCCGGGGAAGAAGAGAAGCAGAGCAGACTCCGGGGTCCGTCTCCCCAGCCCACCACACTGTTTGTGGAGTGGCCCGTAACCAGAGGAAAAGTTGAAAGGTCCTCAGAAATGAATCAGCAGAATGCATTCTTGTCCATCCATCTTAGACGTTTATAAGCACTCTAATGGATACTAATCTGAGAAGGAATTATGTTCAAAGATGATGCCAAAGAGTTAATGTCAATCTTTTCTTCCCTGAGGAAAAAAAAATAGTCCATGAGTATAAAAATTTTAGATCAATGTTTCTAAAAAAAACGATCACTTTGTATATGTCATTATTCCTATTTTGGAATAAAAACTTACCTTTTTGAGTTCTACCTTCTTGAGTCTTTCATAAATGGTGGCTTCTAGGCTGCTCTTCCCGTTTTATTTGTTAATTTAAAGTTGAAAAAAAACCTAACATTCTTGTTTGTTCCAGCCTTATAAATAAAATTCATAATGCATGTATTGTTTCTTTGGTGGGAATGAATTGCAGTATCTTAGAGAACTACCTGCTTGAAATCTCAATGTGTGACAGAAAGGGTAGTTTGGGAAATAAAAGAATAAATTCTTAAAAGTAAGTGTATACTAAAATGTGCTCGTTGTTCAGCTGCTCAGTCATGTCCCACTCTTTGCAACTGCATGGACTGCAGCATGCCAGACTTCCCTGTCCTTCACTAGCTCCCTGAGTCTGTTCAAACTTGTGTCCATTGAGTCAGTGATGCCATCCAATCATCTCATCCTGTGCTGCCTCCTGCCCTCAATCTTTCCCAGCATCAGGAGATCTTTTCCAATGAGTTGGCTTTTCTCATCAGGTGGCCAAAGTATTGGAGCTTTAGCATCAGCCCCTCCAGTGAATATTCAGGATTGATTTCCCTTGGGATTGACTGGTTTGATCTCCTTGCAGCTGATGGGTTGAAGCTCAGGCTGAGAGAGTGTGGATCCCCAGGTAGGCAGGGCCCTGGGGGGCCAGGCCTTTGTGAATAAGACGAACTCACAGCAGCCCCCTCTCTGTGGCATTGTTTTGTCCCCACAGTCACTTGAGGCAGTTAATAGCAGATATGAGCTCCCTAGGACAATACAAAAATAAACTCACAAGTAAAACTCATAATAAAAATAAAGGAAATGTTATAAGGGAGGAGGTGATAACCTCCATAATGAGTCAGTACAGCAAACAATCCTATAAAACAAGTGTAATTAAATTCAGGGGAAAAGATGGTGTTGTATCCAGGACCAAAAAAAACACAGCAATTACAGATCTTGGAAGTTAAAACCTCAGTGGGCAGATGAAATAGACCAGCTCAAGAGTGAAACAGACAGCTGGGAGGTGAGCCGAAAAAAGTCTAGAGGACAGCACAAGGAATGTTCCCAATCTCTGCTCACCCTTTACTTCTTCCTCCATTCACTGTGTATCAGCTGCCCGGCCCTCCTGGACCTCTGGGGCCACTGTGTATCAGCTGCCCGGCCCTCCTGGACCTCTGGGGCCACTGCCAGGCCAGTGCCCACCTCTGCCCAGGGTGCTCCTCCCCCTCACATCTGCCTGGACCCCTCCCTCACTTCCTCTGGGCCCTTAATACTCAAAAGCCACCTCCTCAGTGTCGTCATCCCTCACTGAGTGTACCAGAACACAGTGTGTTTAGTTGTCTCTGCTTTTTTTCTTGGTCTTTCCCCTTGAAAGTAGGAATTGTATGAGATAGTTTCGCTGCTCTGTTCTCAGAGCCGTGATTATGCCCAGCACATGGTGGATGCTCGTGAAATGCCCACCGAGTGAATGAATGAATCTCTTCTATCTTAGCTGATCCCAACATGGGAGCTGGGGGTGGGAGTGGTCAGTGATGGAGGAATTGATAAAATGAGGGAAATTGAGCACAAATTCTTGGTTTACTAGGGGTAGAAGTGATTAACATAATTAGTGAAAAAGGAACATTTAAACGTGTGTTAAAAACATTTAGAGTAGCTGCTAAAAGGGAAAAACTGGATGGCCAACACCTTAAACATCAAAGGGAAAATCAGCACTGACAAAATCAGTGTAGGAGTTGAGTGGGCTGGGGAGGGGAAGGGGGTAAAAAGCAAGAAAACTTGGGGAATAAAGAACATATCTAAAACTATCAATAATGACATTAATTTTCTTGACTCAGATTGTGTCAAGAAAGCTAATCAGACTAGGACTTCATATTTAAAAATTAAATAGGCAATAGGATGTTTTAAGTTAAAGTCCCAGGTTCTACTCAGGGTGATAAGACTGTCCCCAAACTTTGTAAAAATGCCAACTATGAAATATGAATAACTCTGAGAAATACGAGAAGGGGTAAATTGTGTAATCAGAAGGGGAGACTAGTACATCTCTTGCAGAAGTAAAGAAGACTCACAGAAATGAGAGTTGGTCTACAGTAATTAGCCTTCAAAGAGGAGAGGATTCTTGTATAATAAAAATTCCAGAAAATGTTCTAGGATGGATAGTAGTGATGGTTGCATACATCGTGAAAGTGCTAATTTTTATGTGTACATAAACACAATAAAAAACTCTCCCAGAACCTTGGGAAATATGGAATCCTGTACTTCTGCAAGGCCAGATAACAGTCACCCCAAAACCAGATAACGATAGTAAGTTCACACCAATAATACTGATTCTCTTTTCCTGAATGCTTTCAGCAATCTAAGACTCTTGCAATAAAGGAGGAGAAATCGTGCTCCATTTATATGGAGCAACATCGAGCAACATTTATATGGATGTCAGTGTTCTCAACACAGGATGTGGCAGTGCAGAGGGCATGGAATCTGAAACTGGGAAACTTGGGTTCGCTTCTTGGTTCCTTTGCCAAGTCAACCAGCTCCATATGTTAGCTATGAAATCAGCAACAGTGAGTAGCAAATTTTTTTCACCATATACTATGGTTATGTATTTTACTAGATGACTAAATGTCCATTATTTCATTTAATCATCACAATTAACACTTGAAGTAGATCATTGGTATCATTTTACACAAAAGAAACTAGGGCTCAGAAAGGCTAGGTGACTCATCTGAGATCACACAGGTCTCAGGTGACAAAATGAATCTAGATTCATCCCTGCACGTGTAAGGACAGTTCCATTAACATCACAGCTACTTCTTATTTTGAGTCATTTACTCCCACCAAATGCTGTATATTAGTAGGTGCTGTTGGCTTCTAAGACTCTGTGCAATGAAAAATACTGATCCCAAATTTTCTCACTGAGAGGAGAGGTGTTGGGTTGCCTGTTGAAGGTGGTTCTGGGTTCATGCATGTACCACAGGCAGCACATAAGTACCATCCAGAGTCCAGGAAACCCCCAGCATCAAGGTTTAGAAACCACTTCCAATAAAGGTGTCTGCACTAAACCTCTCAGGTCTGGCTTCAGATTCTGCAGACAGCCCTCATTTCAGGGAAAACCATGAACCAAGGGCAAGTCCAGTGTCCACAGCTGCTGTTTCTTTTTCAGTCTACTGGCTTAAGAAGACTTCCAGCTCAAAAGGAATTAGCATTTTAATTAGCGAAACAGTTGGAAAGGCCAGTACAGAGTTTTCAAGTCCTTCAGGTCTAGAGGAGAAACAGAAATTCTGTGACTGCATTTGTCATTCGCCGAATAGACTGTCCCAGTTTCCTTGTGCCTTTTCTTCTAGAACTCTGGCGAGCAGCAGTTTTTCTCTCTTAGGATCTTTACTCCATGCAAGGTTTTTCCTTGGGTGGCAATCCACCCTGCCAGAAAGAGTGGGCTTTAGGTGGTGCTGAGTGGAATTGTGTTCCCCAAAATGATATATTGAAGTCCTAAGGAGAGTGAAAAAATTGGCTTAAAGCTCAGCATTCAGAAAACTAAGATCATGGCATCCGGTCCCATCACTTCATGGGAAGTAGATGGGGAAACAGTGACAGACTTTATTTTTCTGGGCTCCAAAATCACTACAGATGGTGACTGCAGCCATGAAATTAAAAGATGCTTACTCCTTGGAAGAAAAGTTATGACCAACTTAGACAGCATATTAAAAAGCAGAGACATTACTTTGCCAACAAAGGTCCGTCTAGTCAAGGCTATGGTTTTTCCATTAGTCATGTATGGATGTGAGAGTTGGACTGTAAAGAAAGCTGAGTGCGAAAGAATTGATGCTTTTGAACTGTGGTGTTGGAGAAGACTCTTGAGAGTCCCTTGGACTGCAAGGAGATCCAACCAGTCCATCCTAAAGGAAATCAGTCCTGAATATTCAAAGTTTTAAAGCTGAAACTCCAATACTTTGGCCACCTGATGCGAAGAGCTGACTTATTTGAAAAGACCCTGATGCTGGGAAAGATTGAAGGCGGGAGGAGAAGGGCATGACAGAGGATAAGATGGTTGGACGGCATCACCAACTCAATGGACATGAGTTTGAGTGAACTCCGGGAGTTGGTGATGGACAGGGAGGCCTGGCGTGCTGCAGTCCATGCGGTCGCAAAGAGTCAGATACGACTGAGCGACTGAACTGAACCTTCAGTCCTTCAGTATGTGAATTTAATTGGAAATAGAGTTGTTGCTAATGTAGTTAGTTGAAATGAGATCATATTGGAGTCAAGTCGACTCCTAATCTACTTGTAAGTGGTGTCTTTATAAGAGAAAGAAACACAGGAAGAATGCCATGGGCCCATGGACACAGACTGGAGTGGTCTATCTACATGTTAAGGAATTCCAAGGATTGCTGGGGACCATCAGAAGCTGAAGACAAAGATTCTTTACTAGAGCTCCAGAGATGGGCCTTTAAGATCAGATCACAGGACTTCCCAGATGACTCAGTGGTAAAGAACCTGCCTGCCAGTACAGGAGATGCAGGTTCGATCCCTGCCTGGAGAAGGAAACCCACTCCAGTATTCTTGCCAGAACCCCATGGACAGAGGAATGTGGTGGGCTACAGTCCATGTGATCTCAAAGAGTTGTACATGGTTTAGTGACTGACCAAAAACAACAAGGGCATCACCGGCTCAGTGGACATGAGTTTGAGCAAGCTCTAGGAGATGGTGAAGGACAGGGAAGCCTGGCGTGTTGCAATTCATGGGGTCATAAAGAGTCAGACATGACTGAGCAACTTAACAACAACAACCACAGGCGTCCTCAGCCAGTGCCACAGCCCAGCCACGCAGGGCAGAGAGGGGCTGCCCCTCCACATGCCCATCTGGGACATGTCCTTGTCCATCCACCGGGCGGCCTTATGCCCGACTGCAGAGCCACCTGACGGGAGGTCCCCGAGACCAGCGCTGGGCGACTCCTTTCCAGGACGTCCTTCTTCCCCGACAAGGAGGGTGGTTGGCTCTGTGCAGGCTTCCTGTGAGGCGTGTGTCATCGCCTCTGGCCTTTTCTCACAGCCTCTGGGGCTGGGGGCTGGGACAGTCGCCTCCCAGCCACACAGCGCTGCCTGTACAGCACCCCGGGCCGTGTGCCCAGCCTGGGCCTTCCTCCTCCAGCCGCATGTCCTGTCTTCCTTGCCCATTCCAGCTTCTCACTTCAAACAAGGTGCCCATCCAGGTGTGTGTGGGTAGTGTGTTGATTTGTCAAGTATGTATGTGTCAAGTATGTGGTGTGATACATGTGCATGCATGTGTGTGCACATGGTGCGTGTGTGGTGTGTCTGTGTGCACGTGGTGTGTCTGTGTGACTGTGCACACATGGTGTGTGTCGTGTATCTGTGATTGTGTGCATGCGGTGTGTGTGGTGTGTCTGTGATTGTGTGCACACGCGTGTGTGGTGTGTCTGTGTGATTGTGTGCACGTGATGTGTGTGCACAGGTGCTGGTTCTGACATGAACCAGGTGGGTGATGGTGGATCAGGAGTTGGACTCAGTTCGAGAAAACATCAACACAGTTCTTCAGAAAGAACCTCTTCTGGGTCTTTCTAGTCTGCGCCCCAGTATTCTCTTCCTGCCCCTTTGCAGGCCTGTGGCTTCAACAGCTTCTAGACACTCATAGGAAAACCATCCTTTCTCAGGCCTCACAAGGCTTCAGGAGCAAGGCTGGCGTGTCAAGCCTGTGCAGACAGGGGAGGGGATGGGGTTTGTGGAGGACTGGAGGGAGCCTGCCTGGACGAGAAGAGTGGAAGTGCACCTCTTCTGAACACCATGCTGGCTGGAGAGCGTCTGCAGGGCTGTCCTCTAGAGCAGGTGGACATGCAGGCCAGAGAGGAGGGGGGCAGCTGGTGACCGCAGGCTCTCCGAAGTGCACAGAACACCCTGGTAAGGTGAATAGCTGCTCCCTTACTGGGAAAGACGAGAGAATTTTACTATGACTTATGTGACCTAACCATGCTCTGGGTGCTGTGGATTTGTCATTTGTGGAAATTCATGGGACGTCTGAGCCCGCAACCTGTAAAAGCTGGTGGACTTCTAGGAGAGCAGAGAAAAAAGAAATAATAGTAGTAACAACAGTAGCAACAAAAACAATGGCAGCGAAAATATATTCTTTATTATGCTCTAGGCACTAAGCATGTAGTCGTCAGACAGCATGAAAAGATGGGTATTATTCATCTCCTTCATACAGATGAGGAGACTGAGGCTAAGAGGGGCAAGTGACTTGCCTGCAGGTACACAGCTGGTAAGCAGCAGAGCTGGGCTCCCTTTAGGTCCACCTGATCACGCGGCTTGACTTATTAGCGTTGAAATTGCTGAGCACTAGAGGGCTAGGCACTCAGGGTTGTTCTGCTCATTATTCAATTTCATCCAGGCTGGGGGTCCTGGGGGAGCCCCAGAGCTGTAAGCTTAACCCACTTGGGCGAGGCTCCGGGGTCCCTGGGGGGAATGACTCCATGGGGTGGTGCTCTCGACACAGGGAGCCGAGGGCCTCCAGGAAGAGTTTTCTGAAGGAGGAGGACACCGCGTTGTACAGGACAGGGGTCACTGCCGAGCTGACGTAGAAGAGCGTGTTGGTCACCATGTAGAAGTAGTGATAGAAATCGTAGAGCTTGCTGGAAGGGAAACCCGGAAGGCTGGTTAGAGGCCCTGCTGCCTGCCCGCCGGGTCCTCCCCTTCCTGTTGGGAGCGTCTCCCCCTCCACAGGGCCAGGTCAGGAGGGCCTGCTTCCTGCTATCGAGAAGCACAACGTGCATTCAAGAAACATTCCATCAGCACTGGCTGCCCTTGGCTGCCACACTCCACCCAGCATCGGAGTCCCTGTTCCTGGCTGCCAGGCCCAGCTGCCTGCAGAATGAAAAGCACACCTACTGATGGACAGAGACCATCGTCCAGGCTCTCGAGGCGTGGGGGGCCTTGTGCTGCTGCATGAGGTCAAGGAGATGTGGCTTCGTGATGGGGAGAGAGGCATTCTGAGAATTCCCTGGCCGCCTTGGGAAGGGCTGCACCTGTGTGTATGTTGGTGTGTGTGTGTGTGTGCATGCTTGTGTATGCGTGCACTTGTGTGTGTGTTTGTGTGTGTGCACTCTCATATATGTGCACATGTGTGTCCGAGCTTGTGCATGTGTGCGCACACTTGTGCATATGTGTGCGTGTACTTGTGTGTGAGTACTTGTGTGTCTGTGTGTAGGGGAAATTGCAGCTCTCGAGAACCAGTCATCTGTTGACACAGCTATTTCCTTGGAGGCCACATAGGATCTCTCTCCTCTCAGATGTCTGACTTTCGCTTATCATCAGGGTGCAGTGATTTCCAAAAGGAAGAGAAGGGATTCTCAGCTTGGGTTTTCTCCCGTTGTGTCATGAAATGGGTGTGCACGCTCTCATCTCTAAGCAGCCTCTATTAGCTCGTAGAATCCCAGCTCTGCGGCCTCCTCCCTCTCTCCCTCCTTGTGAGAACATGGCCTTCGCCCTGCTCCCTACCTGCAGGCAGCTCTCCATCCTGGAGTCAGGAGGCTGGAAGCCCTGACTGCCACTCACACGGCCTGAGAAGTTCAGAGAGTTTTCTACATGATGCTTGGTTCCCCACCCTGAACTGGAAACTTTTGGGATAACAGACTGGGCAGGGCCAGCTAGAATGGAGGCCAGAGTTCTGCAGAGGCCAGCAACCAGGGGCTTCCCCTGGAGAGCGCAGGCAATCCCAGCCCCATGCCATGCCCCCCATGAGCTGGGGTTCCTCCCCTCACTCACTCGGTCCACCGTTCGTCAGGGACGTAGCAGTACATGAGCCTGCGGACGTGGTACGGCATCCAGCAGACGACATACACGGCCACAATGGCTCCTGCAGGACAGGTGGGGAGAGAGACAGACAGCAAACACATTAGCAGTTATGCAGCTCTGGGGGGGCGGAAGCTGCCCGAGGTGACAACAGTGTTTCCTGAGAGTTTGTTCCTGGAGTCTAGGGGTTGGCAGGAAACTTTGAGGTTATCTGGCACGCTCTTGTCTGGAAAGAAAGTGAAGGTGAAAGTTGCTCAGTCGTGTCCAACTCTTTGCAACCCCATGGACTATACAGTTCATGGAATTCTCCAGGCCAGAGTACTGGAGTGGGCAACCTTTCTCTTCTCCAGGGGATCTTCCCAACCCAGGTCTCCGGCATTGCAGGCTGATTCTTTACCAACTGAGGTATTAGGAAAGCCCCACTCTTGTCTGGATCTGTCCCTAAACCTACTGTTACCCTGTCCTCTGAGTGAGTGTCCACTTTAATCCTAACTGGTCCACTGATGTGCTTCTAGAAACTTCTACAACATCTATAACCTCCTGGCCACTAGAATATACTCCTAACTCAGGATTGGATATTCCCCCTTGGTCGTCTAACTGCATAGATGTGTGTGCATGTGTGCCTGCTAAGTCGCTTCAGTCATGTCTGACTCTGCAACCCAATGGACTGTAGCCCGCCAAGCTCCTCTGTCCATGGGATTCTCCAGGCAAGAACACTAGAGTGGGTTGCCGGGCCCTTCTCCAGGGGATCTTCCCCGCCCAGGGATTGGACCCATGCCTCTGTGTCTTCTGCATTGACAGGGTTCTTTAACACTAGTGCCACTTGGGAAGCCCAACTGCATAGACAGTAGAACTCAAATGCCCTGCCTTACAAAGCCTCTCCCCTCCTGTGTCCCCTTTTTCTGGTTGATTGATGGCACCACTGTCCATCTGACACCCACGT
The DNA here is from genome assembly GCF_027580195.1 of Bos mutus. NCBI lineage: Eukaryota > Metazoa > Chordata > Mammalia > Artiodactyla > Bovidae > Bos > Bos mutus. The sequence goes on from NC_091627.1 coordinate 20,638,364, forward strand.
CATAAGCCAGAGAGTCTTCTCTTTCCAGTACTCCCAAGATCCAGTCTATTAAAAAGTTACTCCCTAGCATCTCTCCTCTCTCCCTTTCTCCCCACCTCCACTGTGCCCACCCCAGGGGACCACATCTTCCCTCCACTGGACTGTGACAGCAGTCTCCTAACTGGCCCTATTGACCTAAACTTCTCCTCCTTCCCTTCCCTCCTTCTCCTCCTGCCCTGAGTGGCAAACCCATTCTCTAATCCACCGAGGTCCCTGGACTAGCAGCATCCACCTCAACTGGGAGTTTGTTAGAAATGTAGACTGTCAGGCACACCCAGACCAGATGCATCAGAATTTCTGGATGGGGGCCCAGGGGTCCACGTCTGACAACTCTCCCCAAGCATTCCTACGTGCATGGAAGTTTGAGAAGCACTGAACCGCCTGTCCTGCAAAACTGCCAAGCATGTATATCTCAAGAGCAAGTCCCCCTGTCATTCCTGGGCCCCCGCTCTTTCAATGATGACCCATTGTCTATGGAAAGAAGTCCAGGCCCTTCACGTGCTGCTTTTGCTACTTGGCACATCACATCACACTTAGCTCTTGGATTTCAGTCCTGTGCACAAGACTGTGACATACACATGGCAGCAGAGACCCTGTCCCTTCCTCCATCCTTCTGGACCTTTGTGTGCGCCTGGATCACACAGGTGCGTGGAGAGACCTCTGCTTTCCTGTGCCTTTAAAGTTGTCCTTACAGAGCCAAGTTTGCCCAGATACTTAAACACACACACACACACACACACAGATCAGTGTCGCATCAGAGAAAGTGGAGAGTTAGTGGGGAACCGGATTTGGAGACCTAGCTGGCCTGCGTCCACAATGCCTGGTCAGCGGGTCCTTAAATACATTGGTTCCTTGTGTCCATCTGAACAATCAGACTCCCTGAGAAGCAGCCAGGGGTCTGTTTGTCTTTGTGTCCACCCCCCTGGAGCTGATGGGGCGGTCAGTGTACACAATTCCCATTCCTTCTTTTAATTATACTACTGTACCTTACAGAAGCCTGTTGGTGATTGTATAACTCCCCAGGGCATAGAGAAAAATGAGACCTAGATAGAGGGAGGAACTAGCTCAAGGCCATGTGGCCAGGGATTGGTGGAGACCGCCCTGGTCTGGCCCTTCCACTCTGGGCGGGGTTACCGGGAACTTAACTGAGAACTTGGATGCTGCGCCGGAGGCCACGGATCCGGCGGGAGTCCTTGTGTCTCACCAGGGCGGCCTGGTCCCCCAGGGCCAGTGTCTTCCTGTCCTCGCTCATTAGCTCCAGGCGGCTGGGGGCAGAACTGCCTGCGGCGGGAGGGGACGGCACCTGGGAGCAGAGGGCTGCCAGGTGGCTCACGGTGACCCCGTTCAGGAAAGCGGTTAATGCCAAAGGGAGCACGAAGGACACCAGCACATTCACCTGGAAAAGGTGATTCCAAGGGTTATGGCGGTCGCTCCAAGGCTTGGTGACCGCTGGTCCTCAGGTGTGCCCAAGGGCCTGGGAATCTGCAGCAACAGGAGCGGGGCTGGGGGTGAGGGTGACAGCGGATTTACAGATGCTGAGAAAATTCTCAGAAAGTAAGGGGAAAGCAGTGAAAATAGAAAAGACAAGAAAACGGGGCGTTTAGGATGCTCACTAGCTAAATAATAGCCATGCTGGAAAGAAAAATAGAGAAAAGAGTGGAGGAAACTATAATGTAGGAAAAAAAAAAAAACACATTTAAGAAAGTTTTCCCAGGGCTTCCTTAGTGGCTCATTGGTAAAGAATCCACTTGCCAGATGAATGGATAAGAAAGCTGTGGTACATATGCACAATGGAATATTACTCAGCTATTAAAAAGAATGCATCTGAATCAGTTCTAATGAGGTGGATGAAACTGGAGCCTATTATACAGAGTGAAGTAAGTCAGAAAGAACAACATCAATACAGTATATTAACGCCTATATATGGAGTTTAGAAAGATGGTAACGATGACCCTATATGTGAGATAGCAAAAGAGACACAGATGTAAAGAACAGACTTTTGGACTCTGTGGGAGAAGGCGAGGGTGGGATGATTTGAGAGAATAGCATTGAAACATGTATATTATCATATGTAAAACAGATCGCCAGCCCAGTTTCAATGCATGAGACAGGGTGCTCAGGGCTGGTGTACTGGGATGATCCTGACGGATGGGGTGGGGAGGGAGGTGGGAGGGGGTTTCAGGATGGGGAACACATGTACACTCATGGCTGATTCATGTCAATGTATGGCAAAAACCACCTCAATATTATAAAGTAATTAGCCTCCATTAAAATAAATTAATTAATTAAAAAAATCCACCTGCCAGTGTAGGAGACACAGGTTTGATCTGGCAGGATCTCACATGCCACAGAGCGACTAAGCCCATGCACCGCAACTATTGAGCCTCTGCTCTAAGCCCAGGAGCCACAACTACAGGGCCCACATGCAGCAGCTACTGAAGCCACTCTCCCTAGAGCCATCACTCTGCAACAAGAGAAGCCACGACCATGAGAAGCCCACATACAGCTCTTAGGGAGTAGCCCCTGCTTGCCACAACTAGTAATAGCCCATGCATCAGTGAAGATGCAGCCCAGCCATAAATCAATAAAACTGTATTTTAAAAAAGTTTTCCCAAAATTGAGGGATATGAACTTCAAGACTGAAAGGTGTGTGGGTGCTCAGAACAATGGATGAAAATAAATCCACATCAAGGCACGTTCTTATGACATTTAGCACCTGGAGATAGAGTAGGTCTCCAAAGCTCCCAAAGGGATAAAACAGGGCATGTCCAAAGGAGGGGAACCAGAATGGCCTTCAGTTCAGTTCAGTCGCTCAGTCGTGTCCGACTCTTTGCGACCCTATGGACTGCAGCACGCCAGGCCTCCCTGTCCATTGCCAACTGGCCTTAGACTCACTCAAAGCAATGAGGAAGCTAGAAAATAATGGACTGATGCTTTAAAATTTGTGAGGAAAAACAGTTTCCATCTTGTAATGTTCTGCCCAGCCATACTGTGAGAATTGAGAGGATAAAATGAAATATTTTCAGACACGTAAATTCTCAAAAAGTGTTTTTACCTTCTATGGACATTTTCTCAGGTCTCAGGAGGTTACAAGAGCATATGTTCCATCAAAATAAGCTTGTGAACCAACATAGAGGGAGACCTGGGATCCCCGAATTGGGTGTCCCCCAGAGGAGCGGAAAGATGGGGTAGCATTGGCAAGGTGCTGGAGCAGAGGAGAGGGCTCCAGACATGATTGAAAAATACAAGATGAGGTTGGTTGATTACCTGATGGGGCTCAACATATTGACAGGGTATTTATACTTCTGGTGTGTGCATGTTAAGCCACTCAGTTATGTTCAACTCTTTGCAATTTTGAAAGCAAGTGGAATGCTTTCCTGTTGCATTTTTATTCCTATTTCCACAGTTTTCCATATTCCTGTTAAGACTGAAGTTGATATATGTATTTCTTTTGAAATCCTTCATTAACATTGAATGTTTTGGCCTCTTTTTCTGTCTGTACAATGACCCAATAAACTAGTTGTTCTTGTCATGGGGCTAAATATCACTAGTTTGGGTGATAATAGAAAAGCAGAAAACTGAGTGGGTCATGAAATCTACATTTTGTTACCTGCTCTCCAGGTAATTCTTAAACCCAATCACGTTTGCTCACCACTCCTGCAAGACTGGGAAGACTTGAGTCAATCTTGAGTTCAAATCTGGAATTCTCTTTATTTTTTTATTGAGATATAGTTGGTTTACAATACTGTTAGTTTCAGGTATATAGCAAAGTGATTCAGTTACACATACATACATATATATTTTTCAGATTATTTTCCATATAGCTTATTCCAAGATATTGACTATAATTCCCTGTGCTATACAGCAAATCTTTGTTGCTTGCCTATTTTATATATAGTACTTTTTATCTGTTAATCCCATAGTCCCAATTTATCCCCGGTCTCTCCCTCCCTTTCCCCTTTGATCACCATAAGTTTATTTTCTAGGTCTGAGGGTCTGTTTCTGTTTTGCATTTAGTCATTTATATTATGCTTTAGATTCCACATATAAACGATATCGTGTAATATTTGTCTTTCTCTGACTTACCTTCACTCAGCATGATAATCTCTAGGTCCATCTGTGTCGCCACAAAATGGCATTATTTCATTCTTGTTTGGACTTCTTTTAGTGCTTCCCTTTGGCCAAGTCTCTCCCCAAATCCTTTGTTTAATCGGGCGGTGAGACCCAACTTTCTGACTGCTGTCTAGCGTGAGAGATGAAAACATAGGCGGTGGGCTCGCTCCTCCCGCTTACCTGGACGAAGACCTGCAGGGTGGTGCGGCTCACCAGCACGGTGCACACGCGCGAGGCGGGCTCCGGCTCCCCGCCCGCCGTCTCCAGCTCGTGCTTCTGCCCCATGATGACGGCCATGGGCAGGGCCAGGCCGAGCGAGGCGGCCCAGACGACGGACAGCAGGCGGCGGGTCTTGCGCGGAGTCAGCAGGCTTCGGGCGCGCAGGGGCTGGCACACGGCCAGGCAGCGCTCGGCGCTCAGGCTGGCCACGCTGAGCACCGTGGCGTAGGCGCAGAGCTCGCGCACGAAGTAGTAGGCGCGGCAGCCCAGGTCTCCGAAGACCCAGGGGTAGTGGAACCACACGAAGTTGTAGAGCTCCATGGGCATGCCGACCAGCAGCAGCAGCAGGGCGGAGAGCGCCAGGCTGAGCACGTGGCAGCGCAGGCGCCCCGGGGGCCCGGCCCGCGCCTTCAGCACCACGTGCACGGACAGCGCATTGCCCGCCGTGCCCAGCGCGAAGATGAGCGAGTAGAGCGCGGTGAACAGCACCTTGGCCCAGAGGCGCGTGTCCACGCCCAGCCGCGCGTCCAGGCTCAGCGCGGGCCCGGGGCTGGGTCCCGGGGCCCGCGGGCTGCCAGTCTCCATCGTGTTCCCGAGACTGCGCTCCCTCCCTCTCCCTGCCCGGAGACTGGGCGAGCTGCCCCGTTGGCCAGCGCCTCCCCTCCTCTCTGGGAACCTCCAGAATGGGAGGACACGCCCCGTGGAGGGTGCCCCGGAGCCGGCGCAGGACCGCGAGGGTAAGCCTGTTAGCTGCGCTCACGTTTCTCAGTTCAGTTCCCTGCGGGGGAAACACGTGCCGGATGGAGGGTGGGCTCATTTTGGGGGGACCTGAGAGACAGTGAGTTGGGCCGAATGCCTCCATTTACTAGCTGTGTGACCTTGGGCAAGTTATTTTTTGTCCTCTCTCAACCCGTTTCTGCATTTAAACAATATTATCTAGACTGCAGACTTTCTGTGAAGATTGCATGGGTGAATCTGTGTCCAACTCTTTACCTGTGGCATAAGCAGGCATCCCACATGTGCCATGCGCTCTGCTGCTGCCTGTGTGTACCATCCCAGGGCAACTGATCAGAATTTGCCCACATGTCAACATTTCCCAGGTAACTCAGTGGTAAAGAATCCACCTGCAATGCAGGAGACTCAGGTTTGATCCCTGGGTTGGGAAGATCCCCTGGAGGAGGAAATGGCAACCCACTTCAGGATTCTTGCCTGGAAAATGCCATGGGTAGAGGAGCCTGGTGGGCTATAGTCCATGGGGTCATAAAGAATCAGACACGAATGAGCATGCATGCAACATTTTGCAGCTGTTATTCTTGGAAAAGGTCTCTTTCATCTTCTTGCTAAAGGCTGTTTCAGTGCCACGGTAATGTCCTCAAGGAAGTCCTCTGTCACTGACAGCTGCCTGCACACGATATCCGCTTTCCCCATCCTTTGAGGACGTCATGCTCATGGAGCAGTATGAGAAAGTGGAAAGAAGTATTGAGCGTGTTTTAAAGCCTTCCACAGGTCTCTTTCCTAAGCCCATCTAGAATACCAGAGCTTAGTTCGCTCATTTAAGCGTTTTGGCTGCACTGGGTCTTCCATTGTTGTACCCGGGCTTTCTCTGCTTGTAGCGAGTGGGGGCTGCTCTCTAGCTGCGATGTGCAGGAAGGTGAGAAGCAGTTAATAAGGGAATGACGAAGACTCAGCGCCAATGACACATCCAGTGGGCTCTCCCTGCAGATGTGTGCAGAGGGCTCAGGATTTCTATCTTCACCCAGGGGTCTAGAGGAGAATGACTGATAGGCCCTCTGGTTGTAAATCCCATACCTGGTCCCTCTAAGCTGAAACTCTGAGAACATATCCGTGTGTGGATGCTCTGGGCCTAGCACTTGCTTCTTCAGTACCCACAAGAACTTAATTTTGCCTCTGAATAAAATCATCACTTGTGTTAAGGTTGCTTTCAGCCTGTATTGGAAGACTCTGGTCTTTGATATCCTCCATTGTCTATGTTAGAATCAAAATCTGGGCTTCCCTGTTGAGTCACAAAGTGAAAGTCGCTCAGTCGTGTCAGACTGTTTGCAACCCCATGGACTATACTATCCATGGAATTCTCCAGGCTAGAATACTGGAGTGGGTAGCTTTTCCCTTCTCCAAGGGCTCTTCCCAACTCAGGGATTGAACCCAGGTGTCCCGCATTGCAGTCAGATTCTTAACCAGCTGAGCCACCAGGAAAGCCCAAGAATACTGGAGTGGGTAGCCTGTCCCTTCCCCAGTGGATCTTCCCAACCCAGGAATCAAACTGGGGTCTCACGTATTGTAGAAGGATTCTTTATCGGTTGAGCTACTAGGAAAGCCCATTGAGTCACAGACCAAGCTAAATTTCTCGATCTCTAATTGTGCAGCAAATAATTCATAACTACCCAGTACTAGAGGGTGCTGCAATGGGTGGCAGTTATGGAAGGGAAGGATTACCTGTCCAGAGATGCCAGAGGCAGGATGCTACGCTGTTTGGGGTAGTGGTGTGAAGTACTGACAAGGCTTCCTGGCCAGGCAAGGTGTCTCTGGATCTAAGAATCTGGGTGTTCTGCTTGCTTTGTGTACCTAGATTCCTAACTTTCTTGCCTGTTGCATGTAGGGTCCCATCAAAAGGGCTTCTGCCATGGACTGAACTGTGTTCCCCTCCCCACTGGTTGAAGACTTAACCCCTAGTGTGACTGCATCTGGAGTAAGGAGATAATTAGAGTTAAAGGAGATTGCAGGCGGTAAGTATCCATATAAGGACTTCCCTGTGGCTCAGATGATAAAGCAGGAGATCTGGGTTCGATCCCTGGGTCAGGAAGATCCCCTGGAGAAAGAAATGGCAACCCATTCCATTGTTCTTGCCTGGAGAATCCCATGGACAGAGGAACCTGGCGGGCTGCAGTCCATGGGGTTGCAAAGAGTTGGACACGACTGAGTGATTAACACACACGTAAGAGGAGATATCAGAGAGTTCCCTACCTCTCTCTCTCTTTCTTTCTGGCACACGAGGACACAGTGAGGAGGAGACAGTCAGTCTGCAAGCCAGGAAGAGAGCTCACACCAGGAACCAAATCTGTTGGCACCTTAGTCTTGGACTTCCAGCCTCCCGGACTGTGAGAACATAAACTTCTGCTGTTTAATCCCCACAGTCCCCAGTGTGTGTTCTGGCAGCTTGAGCAGACTCAGACAGCTTCCTTCCCCAAGCAGCCTTTGGTCCTGATGCCAGTACATGACCCAGAGAATTTACTTGCTACTTGAACCTTGAAAAAAGACATTTAATTCCCTGTTTCCATCACTCCAAAATTGAGTCATAGTAGGATTTTCTGACTCAGAGAAAGAGGGAACAACAGAGAGTCACTGCGTGTGTATGTGTTATGAGAAAGAGACAGAGAGGGAGGCAGAGATGTAACATATTTGCAGGTTCTGACCCATTTGGGGGTTGGTATCCTGCATTTCACACCTCAGGTCCAACCTCCCGTCCTTTTTCTCAAAGACCTAAGAATGGAAGCCTCTTTATGGAGTGGGGAAATCAGGGATGGCTCCGTGGAGGGAGAAGGTGTGGCCTGGCCCCAGACAGAGGGCACATTTGAAAAGACCTTCCAGAAAGTGGGTCACAGCATGAGCTAAGACTTAGAAATGGGACTAGACAAGGTGTTCTGAGAAGGGGCGGCTGTTCACAGGAGACTCCAAAACCAGGGCCTGGCAGCCTGGGGAAAAGGGGTGCCCTGTGGATTCTTGTGCCCCGGGTGTGTAGGGGGCAGTGATTCAAGGCAGACCCCAGTGTGGTCCTGCGGGGTCCCGTGAGGCAGCACAGGAGTTCTCAGAAGCTCCAGTGGAGGACAAGTTGGAGAGTTTGGCCAACAGAAGTCCAAAGTAAAATAGAGCCTCCGTTTCTTTGTCTGTAAAATGGAGCTATTTGTGCCTACCTCAGAGTGACTGTAAGGATTAGTAGCCGTGACTGCTTTTTGAGGGTCTAATACACACCAGCTTTCATCAAGGACTCTCTGTTCATGGCCTCAAGTTCCCCCACAACAGCCCTGTGACGGAGAGACTATTTTTATCCCTGTGTTTCCCAGATAAGGAAACAAAGGTCCTTAAAGGTCTGAGTCAGAACAGCTTTGAAGTGCCGAGTCAGCCCCAGAGCCCAGGTCTCTGTGACTCAGATGGTGCAGCTCAGTCATCATGTGTTGCTTCCAGGAACCCCATCAACACACGTCTCTATTTCTAGGCACACCAGCCCAGCCAGCGCTGGCTGTCATAGGCCTGACATAGCAGCAGGATACCCGTCAGCCTGACCTCCCTACGAGCAGGGGTGTGAAACCCGCCTGGGCTTGGAGCCCCGAAGACCAGGCACACCCCCACCTTGTTCACGCCGAGGCTCCACATGGCTGGCCCTGAGGATGGGTGCAGGAGGACGGGAGTGCTGTGTTCACAGCTCCTGTGTGGCTCTGTGCACCTAACATAGCCAGCTAAGTGCTCCCCATGACCAGGTGTAACGACTCACAGTCTTATCACTGATTGGTCACGAGGTTCTCAAAATATCTCGACAGCAGGAATTAAAAATAGTAGAGTAGTGGGAACCCAGCTCAGTCGAAGTGTCTGAAAGTGTTATTTTCGCCCTTCCATTGAGGACATTCTTTAGTCTGTGGGAGCCGTTCCAGGGAGTGGGCGGGGAGCCACCCTGCCCTCTCTGTTCTTCTCCAGAGGGAGCAAGACCAGCTGTAGTGTGTGGCCAGGATCATGGTGACCTGGGCACGTGGAAGCCTGGGGTTCAGAACCTTCCTGCAGCTTACCAGATGCAGCAGAACTGGGGTAGCCCCTGACCTCCAACCTGTCAAGGGAGGTCGTTAGAACCCATCACGTTTGTTAGGACATGCCCGGCATCTTTCAGGTGTTTGCCCACTCCACCCTCGGCACATCCCTGGATGGATTCTGGGTCAGGGTCTCCTCCAGAGAGCAGGAGGAAAGGGAGTGAAGTGAGTGGAAAGGCAGAAGGCCTAGCTAGGGAGGAGGTAAAGACCAGGGTAGGTGCTTCTGCACCCATGGAGTAGAGCTGAGAGGTGTTTGGAGGTGGGCAGTCCTAGCATCAAAGGCTATAGGGATTCTGGGGGCCAGGGGGTCCGTCTGTGCTAGGGGTCAGGGAGTTTGTCTCCTTCAGTCCTTGTCAAATGAGATCAGAGCCTCTCACCCAGTCCTGCAGCTTGCCCTGTGCTCCCCTCCCATCCCCAATTTGCCCAGAAACTGCCTCCCCCCACCCAGCTGCGGGCCTGCACACCTGTGCCCCATGGAGCCCAGCCCCATCAGCACAAACCCGCAGCTCCTGGCAGGATCAGAACCACGTTTCAAGCACCGTGTTTGGGGTCAACCCAATGCTGCTTAGTCACTTCCCGCTTTGTGACCCAAGACCAGTTCTTTAAGCTCCTCTTTCACTTCCGTAACCTCATAGGGCTGCTGTGCAGAACGTGTACCGGAGAGCAGTTGACTGCCTGGTGGTGTGTCTGAAAGTGTTGTTTTCTCCCTTCCCTGGCTTCCTGGTGTGCAGGCAGCACTCAGGTCCAGCGAGTCGTCATGATGACGCTGCTGAGTGTGATGGAGGTGATGCCCGTGGTCCCCTGGGGAAGGAAGGCCGCTGACCCCAGCCTTCTTGACTCCCCAAAGGGTGCCCGTGCACGGAGAGGAAGGATTCCTTGTCACTTCTGTGGGAAACCAGTGGCTTCCCTGGTGCCTCAGATGGTAAAGAATCTGCCTGCTGTGCAGGAGACCCCGGTTTGCTCCCTGGATTGGGACGATCCCCTGGAGGGGGCCATGGCTACCCACTCCAGTATTCTTGCCTGGAGCATCCCATGGACAGAGGAGCCTGGTGGGCTACCGTCCAGGAGGTCTCAAAGAGTCAGACATGACTGAGCGACTAAGACTTTCACATGACACAGTGGTAGAGGTGAAGGTGAGTGGACTACAGGACCCGCCCATCCTCTTTTGCAAGGCTCCCTGCACCCAGCATGTGAGGTGGTGTCTCCCCCAACACGTCCTCCCCACGGATCGCCTCTGGAGGCAGCACTCGTGGGTTTGGATCACAGTTCTGTCCTTTGTGGCTGTGTGACCTTGGGGAAGTTAGTGGTGAGGCAAGAGTACCTAGCGGGTCACGCCCTGTGACCGGGTGTCAGTCTCACAGAGTCCAGAGAAACTGGCATCTGCTGGAGACCTCTGCATCCTTCAGGGACCGGGAGGTGTCCCGGTGTTGTTTTGTTAGCCCGTCCCAGGTGGGAGAGGATTTGCAATTCAACACTCTGCTCTTTTCCTGAGCCTTGTGACTTGGCCGGGCTCCTGGGTGGAAAGAGAAGCTGCCTGCTCTGGGCTCAGTGTCACTGGGCCAGCCTCCCAGCTCCTGAAATTAGCCTCCGCAGACACCGTTCTCTGGGCGCTGGGTGGGGAGGCCACTGGTGTCCCCCCGACCCCAGCCATGGAGGAGCAGGACCATGCCTGTGACGCCACCTGGGAGCCCCCACAGCCAAAGAGCCGCCCGGACTCACCTTGGTCGTGGGTAAGGGCCAGGGCATGGCCACATGCAAACCCCCCAACCCCCGCCTGGCTGAGAAGTGCAGACAGGCCTTGTGGGTCCTCTAGAGGATCGGTGCATCCACATTTTTCCAAAGAAGTGATGGGACCAGCTGCTCCCCAGGGGCTCCTGGGATGGAGGCTACATTTATGGAAGAGGGTTTAGAACTGACTCGAGAAGTCAAGGCGTTTTTCTTTGCCTTGGATGGATAGTAATAGTAACTGCTTTAATCCTCAAGACAGAGAGTTATTTGAGGACTCCTGCTCACCAGGCACTGTGCAGGGAATGCTTGCTGTCTTCTGTGTTTGCATGCGGGCAAGGAGGGGAGGCCCCGAGGGTTGAAGTTACGGGATCAACACAGGCATTTGAGCATGGTTGTGTCAGAGAGTGTGATGTGTGTGCTGTGGGCGCCCCTGGACTCCAAAGCCAGAGGTTGCACCGTCTGTGTTTTCTAGATCTCATCCTAGATGTCCAGGCTTTGTTCAAAGGTAGTTATGTTTGTATGAAGCCCCAAAAGCAAGAGTAGAGGGTGTTCAGATAACCCCAAGTGGAAGTGGGGACCAAGGGTGGAGCCTGGACTAGAGTTTGGGCTTGGCTATTTCTTCCAAAGGCTGAGGGTTTGGCCACAGTGAACATAATGTGTTAATGGTAGTGGTTTAGTCACAAATTGTGTCTGACTCTGTGACCCCATGGACAGTAGCCCACCAGGCTCTTCTGTCCATGGGGATGCTCCAGGCAAGAATACTGGAGTGGGTTGCCATTTCCTCCTCCAGGGGATACTCCCGACCCAGGGATCGAATCCTAGTCTCCTGCACTGCAGGCGGATTCTTTACGTCTAAGCCACCAGGGAAGCCACCAGCGTATCACTGCCCCGGCCCAAATGTCTAGGACTCCTTTGACACTCCTGGTCTGGCCCCCAGCTGCAGAGGCTGGGCTGGTCCTGGAGGGTTCCACACGCCCTGGAAACGGAGAGAGCTTGGGATCTGTTGCACCTATGGGGAGAGGGTGAGGGGTGTGGCGTGCACTGAGCAGACACAGCCTCCTGGCTGCCGGTTCCCCAAAGTCCCTGTCATTGTCACTTCAGTCACATCCACCCTCAGGGCAGCTCCTTTCCCTGCAGGGACGTGGGACCTTGCTGTTGGTATTCAGGCGGAGATGCGGTGGGCAGGGGGCACCCGAGAAAAGGCCTCTGGATTCTGCTCCCAGCCTTTGCCTCTTGGCCCTTTGGGCCGGTGTTTCCTGGGCAGACAGATGCTCGCAGAGGCGGCTGCGCAGTGAGCCTCCCTCTGCAGGCGGAGGGCAGGAATGGGAGCACTCCCCCGTAGTGCTCTGTACATTGATGGTATTCACACTCTAGCTAAACAACGGTTTTGTGGTTCATTGGAGATTAAGACAGTTGTGTCTTGTTTCCCATTCCTGGAATGTCTCTCTTGAACAGAGCAGCCCTGAGAAGTGCCCCCTTCTTCTCCCGCATGGGCAGCACTGCGCTCTCAGAAAGCTCTCCCACATCCACTCCGGGACTGAGTCTCCTCGGCCCTGGGACACAGGTCTTATCATCGTGGCATCTCTCTTATACAGCCCATCTCTCTTGTCCAGTTTCCCCGGGCTGTCAAATGTCATTCCCATTTGACAGCCTGGGAAACTGAGGTTTTGATGTTGCCCGCCAAGTGGCTCGGGGACGGGAGTGGCTGGGGAAGATGGAGGCAGGATAGTAGCCCAGCCCCACCATCATTCCCCACATGGACGCTGTGATCCGAGGAAGCTCTGACAACACCTGCTTTCTGCTTTTATCTTTGGATTATTAGTAATTTTTCCTGGTTATAATATTATGTGTATTAGAAAAGGTTTCAATTCTACAGCAGAGTGTAAATAATAATAAGATAGTAAAATGCCAATCATTTCACCGCTTGGGAGGTTGTCTGGGAACTTTGTCAACTGAGGTCACCCTGTGTTTCCCTGGAGGCTCATTATAATTAAGCCACAGAAAGGATTTCAAAGTCTCTGGTTCTTTTTTCATTTCAATCCCTTCACTGCCCTGTGTGCTCGATTCTAAAATCCCCAAAGCCCTCTGGGTGTCCACTGTGGCCTGGACCCCTTGCCGTGTGACATCTTTGACTATCTTCCTGGCAGAGGCGGGGTCCATGGCAGGAGAGGGTGAAGGGTGACGGGGGACAGTTTGCTGGACTCTGGAGCTGCTGCGCTGGCCCTGCAGACTGTCTACCCCTGAATGCAGGATTTAAATGGGCCCAGGAACTTGGGCTTGGCTCCTGCTGGTGCCCATATCCAGGAGAATCTGACCTGCTGAGCTGAAGGGTGGCTGCAGGGCAGGGATCCCAGGAGTCTAACGGGGCTCCAGGGAGAGTGCTGGCCTCCTTCCACAGTTGGGGGCTGGGTGCAGCCCAGGGAGGACAGAGGAGGCCAGGTCCTGAGTGAGGCTTCAGCAAAGCTGGACTGGAACACAAAGCAGGAAATCGAGGTGGAAGCCCAGATGGACTGCCTGCCATGCAGGAAAGCTTAGGAGGAGGCTGCAAGAGAGCTGGCCAAGCAGGGCAGGAGAGGCGGGAACTGCAGCTGCCGTGGCCGGGAGCCCGGGCTGAGCTGGCTGCTTCTGGGGAGGGTAAGAATGGCTCAGCCGTCGTGGGGCACTTTCATTCCTGGGGCCAGGAAAGGGCAGCTGGCAGTGCCGAGAGCCCTGGGAGGCACCTGTTAAGTTGGCAACAGCTCCCTGAACACAGGCCACATCCCTTCCCAGAGGCTGTGAGCTTGTTGTTCTGGCTTTGAGCGTGTACAGAGCCCCGTGGGGCACAGTGATGGGTGAGACCTGGTCCCCACCCGCAGGAGGTCAGGGTGGAGTGTCAGTGGGTGCGTCTGCCAGCTGCCAAGTTCCTGTGGGCACAGATCAGGAGGAATTCCCACTGGCAGGGCTGGGGAAGGCGTCTTTGTGAAGCTGGCATCGGAGCCAGGCCTTGGGAGGAGAGTAGGATTTCAATAAACAGATGGGGGGAGGGGTGGCAGGCAGAGACTTCTAGGCCAAGGGTTCAGCCTGAGTGACAGCTGGGCTTTGTGAGAACAGGGTGTTCTCCTAAAGCTAAGTCTGCAAGTTCAGTTCCTCAAGCCGTTTGGGATTTTGTGTCTCCTGAGTTGGGGCGTGCGTGATGACATTCATTTCGGTCAGACCCCCAGCCTGTGAGAGAAAGCAAACAGTCACGGACCAAATACGTGGGACTCAGTGTGAATCCAGGGCCACACAGGGCCTGGGCTCAAGCTTTAGTTTTACCACTTGCAAGTTTGATTAACTGGAGCCTAAGTTTTCTTATCTGTAAAATGGGACTTAACAATACCTAATAATATAATAATCACAGGGACTCGGTTGCTCGTTGTTGTTCACTGCTAAGTTGTGTCCGACTCTGTGCGACCCCATGGACTGAAGCACACCAGGCCTCCCTATCCCTCATCATCTTCTGGAGTTCATCCTGTTTCATGTCCATTGAATCGATGACGCTTCCTACCATCTCATCTTCTGCTGCCCTCTTCTTCTGCCTGCAATCTTTCCCAGCATCAGAGTCTTTTTCCAACGAGTTGGCTGTTTGCATCAGGTGGCCAAAGTATCAGAGCTCTGGTACCAAGTGCTTGGTAAATGAGCTATCATTAATAAACCTGGAAAAAAAATAGCTTGTTACAAGTTGGGTTGTAAATATCAGTGAAGAGAAAATCATTTGCATTTGGACTGTTGATCTCAGCGTGGTAAAGAGATAACGCACAAAATCAGAGCCCACATCCCCTAATATGGAGAATTCGGAGTGAGCCTTTGTGCAGACATTTTGGCTTGGCATTCAAGGCGTCTCAAGAGCTTCCTGCTCTTGGCTCTGTCCTCACCTACCACGACCATGTGTGGCCCAGCAAGTGCCTCTCCTCGGAGGCGCTGAGCCCATTATGTTAGCTGGGTCTCCAGGAAATGAACATCAGGACCTCAGACCCATCCTGCCATCTCCAGCCCCTGAGACTTGGCAAGGGGCTGGACTTTGGGCCCCAACTTCCCAGAGCACATGTTTGCCACTAAACTCCGTTGGCAAAGCCGTCCAGAAGCCTGGGCAGAACCTGGGTCCTGGCCTCCGGAACCCCTTTCCTCAGGGACCCCTAGGGCCAGCACCCCTGACAGTGCTGGGGCATGGAAAGACAGACTCAGGGACAGGGTCCACCTCTCCCCAGAGGCCCAGCCGACTTGAGACACCTGTTTGCCCACCTGATCCAGGCAGGATCCCAAGAGGCTACTGCCTGGGATCAGCCTGAAACTACCGGCTCCCTGGTTGAGTGATGGGGAGATGGGCAGAGAGAGAAACCAGGAAGCAGTCCCCGCACGTATCCCCCATGGGAAGCGGAGCTTTTGGCCTCCTTGCTCCTCCTTTCCAGTGCCCTGGGCCCACCCACCCAACCCCTGTTTCCTGTGAAGTCGAGGGGGATGTCTGGAGCGCCCCCTGGAGGTGGTACTCTACCACTACAGAGCGCTTACAAACAGGAAAACAGAAAAGCTACAGGAAAACCACCACCCCGTCGTATCACAGCCAAGTGGCTGATAGGACTTTTACTAGGGACAGAAATAGGATGAACACAGAAACTCAGTGGTGCAAAGTCAGTGTTTACTGGATCAAATCTGAATTCCTCATTAAGTTTGTGATTAAACTCCTTGCAGGAAACTGTTGTTGGATTATATTCTGCACCGTGCTTTTAAACTCTGACTCTTGCTGCCACCTTCCCTTTCTGTCTGTTCTGTTCTCCTTATTTATAACCTCTTCTCTCCTGTTGGGCTGTGAGCCCCGCGGGCAGCCAGAGTGTCTCCATCTTGGTGTTGCCCAGAGCTCCTCACACAGTTGTGTTACATGTCTGGGTCGCTGGATTTATACCTTTTGCCTTGATGTAATATTGCAGCACCCTCTTTTGCTCTGAAGTGGGGTGATCACCCTACCTGGTACACATCTGTAAGGTCATACCTGCATTTGGCTTTGGGGCCATCCCCTCACCCACAGCTGGTACCCAAAGGTCTTTTCTCACTGCCACTTAGGGGTCCTAGTCATCTCCTCTGGTCAAGTCTAGAGGGTTGGAGGGCTTTGTATGGCAATGCTGTGTTTCACACAAAGATTAGGGTCTAACGTTAGTGCAGGAGGCAGAAACTGTGTGGTCCGGTTCCCTGAGGATGTTGTTCCCTGCAGACACCATTCCTTGGTGTGTTAGCAGAAAAGCTAAGGGAATAGGTTAAATATTAAATAGATTAAACTGAGTTTGTTGTTCAGTCCTTCAGTCTTGTTTGACTCTTTGGACATTATGGACTACAGCATGCTAGGCTTCCCTATCCTTCATCATTTTCTGGAGCTTGCTCAAACTGATGTTCATTGAGTCAATGATGCCATCCAACCATCTCATCCTCTGTTGTCCCCTTCTCCTCCCGCCTTCAGTCTTTCCTAGCATCAGGGTCTTTTCTAATGAGTCAGTTCTTCTCATCAGGTGGCCAAAGTATTGGAGTTTCAGCATCAGTCCTTTCAATGAATATTCAGGACTGACCTCCTTTAGGATGGACTGGTTGGATCTCCTTGCAGTCCAAGGGACTCTCAAGAGTCTTCTCCAACACCACAGTTCAAAAGCATCAGTTCTTCAGCATTCAGCCTACTTTATGGTCCAACTCTCACATCCATACATGACTACTGGAAAAACCATAGCTTTGACTAGACAGACCTTTGTTGGCAAAGTAATGTCTCTGCTTTTTAATATGCTGTCTACTGGTACTGCTACTGCTGAATCACTTCAGTTGTGTCCGACTCTGTGCGATCCCATAGACAGCAGCCCACCAGGCGCCCCCGTCCCTAGGATTCTCCAGGCAAGAATACTGGAGTGGGTTACCATTTCCTTCTCCAATACAGGAAAGTGAAAAGTGAAAGTGAAGTCGCTCAGTGGTGTCCGACTCTCAGCAACCCCATGGACTACAATCTACCAGGCTCCTCTGTCCATGGGATTTTCCAGGCAAGAGTACTGGAGTGGGGTGCCATTGCCTTCTCCGAATATGCTATCTAGCTTTGTCAAAGCTTTTCTTTCAAGGAGCAAGCGTCTTTTAATTTCATGGCTGCAGTCTCCATCTGCAGTGATTTTGAACCCCAAGAAAATAAAGTCTCTCACTGTTTCCATTGTTTCCCCATCTATTTGACATGAAGTGATGGGACTGGATGCTCTGATCTTCATTTTTTGAATGTTGAGTTTTAAGCCAGCTTTTTCACTCTTTTCTTTCACCTTCATCAGGAGGCTC
The DNA here is from genome assembly GCF_027580195.1 of Bos mutus. NCBI lineage: Eukaryota > Metazoa > Chordata > Mammalia > Artiodactyla > Bovidae > Bos > Bos mutus. The sequence continues at coordinate 20,655,586 of NC_091627.1, forward strand.
TTTAGTTCCTCTTCACTTTCTGCCATCAGGGTGTTGTCATCTGCATATCTCAAGTTATTGATATTTCTCCCGGCAATCTTGATTCCAGCTTGTGCTTCATTCAGCCCTCCATTTTGCATGATGTACTTGCATATAAGTTAAAAAAGTAGGGTGACAATATACAGCCTTGACGTACTCCTTTCCCAAATTGGAACCAGTCTGTTGTTCCATGTCCAGTTCTAACTGTTGCTTCTTGACCTACAAGCACATTTCTCAGGAGGCAGGTAATGTGGTCTGGTATTCCTATCTCTTTAAGAATTTTCCACAATTTGTTGTAATCCACACAGTCAAAGGCTTTAGCATAGTCAGTGAAGCAGAAGTAGATGTTTTTCTGGAATTCTCTTGCTTTTTCTATGATTCAGCAGATGTTGGCAATTTGATCTCTGGTTCCTCTGCCTTTTCTAAAGGTAGCTTGAGCATCTGGAAGTTCTCAGTTCACATACTGTTGAAGCCTAGCTTGGAGAATTTTGAGCATTATTTTGCTAGTGTGTGAAATGAGTGCAATTGTGAAGAAGTTTGAACATTCTTTGGCACTGCCTTTCTTTGGGATTGAAATGAAAACTGACCTTTTCCAGTCCTGTGGCCACTGCTGAGTTTTCCAAATTTGCTGACATACTGAGTGCAGCACTTTCACAGCATCATTTTTTAGGACTTGAAATAGCTCTGCTGTAATTCCATTGCCTTCACTAGCTTTGTTTGTAGTGATGCTTCCTAAGGCCTACTTTGGATTCCGAGATGTCTGGCTCTAGGTGAGTGATTACACAATTGAATTTATCTGGGTCATGAAGATCTTTTTTGTATCGTTCTTCTGTGTATTTTTGTCACCTCTTCTTAATATTTTCTGCTTCAGTTAGGTCCATACCATTTCTGTACTTTATTGTGCCCATCTTTGCATGAAATGTTCCCTTGGTATCTCTAATTTTCTAAAAGAGATCTCTAATCTTTCCCATCCTATTGTTTTCCTCCATGTCTTTGTGATCACTTAGGAAGGCACAGACTTCCTGGCCCCTGACCCTCACCCCAGGCTCTACAGAGATGAGAAGGCGGGGGCGGGGCCTCCCTGTCCCACCTCCACCAAGGTGCTCTGAGCCTCTCTGATCCTCGGGCTCTTCATCTTTACCACTGGAACTAATAAACCACCTTTGTTAGCTTATCATGAGGATAAATGGGGCGAGGTTTGAGAGTCTTAGCAGCTGCATGAAGCATATAATAGAAGGAGCTGTGGAAAAGGACAAGTCACTGAAAAATTCAGTGTGAGCTATAAGGTCTGTGAACCGTAGGCTGGTATCACGCTGGTTCTCACTGATCTGGGGCTGGCCCTGTATCCATACTGGCTTCTGGAGGTGAAACTCCACCTTTTGGCAGCATCAAGAATGATCCTGACTTGAGAAAGCACATCTGGGCAGGAGTTGGGGGGTGAGCAGAGGGCTTGGGGGGTGTCCATGCCCTGCTGAGGTTGAAGGCCATTGGCAGGTTTGAGGAACAACAAAGATGCCAGTGTGGCCGGACTAAGACCACAGGGGGAAGAATAGGAGTTTGTGTCAGAAAGTAAGCGAGGGGCAGGATCTGACCAGGCGTCGTCAAGGAATTGGCCTTGACTCTGACTGAGACAGGAAGTCCTGGGGGCACGGTTCGCAGTGCAGGAGCAGGGGACCAGTTGGGAGGTTGTTGTATTAATCCCACAGGGAGGTTAAGGTGGTTTGGACCAGGGTGGTTGCAATGGAAAGGGTGAGAAGCTTCTGGTGTTGGAGGTCGATGATGGAATCAAGGAAGAGAGAGAGGCTAGAAATGTACCGTCAGTCCATGAATCACAGTGTTTAAGAACCCCAGATCTGGTGCAACCCCTCACTTCTAAACAATGTGTCTATTTATGGCTGGTGGGTCTTCATCTGGGGCTTTTCTCTAGCTGCAGCAAGCAGGGATACTCTCTGGTTGAGGTGCATGCTCTTCTCATTACAGTGGCTTCTCTTGTTGCAGAGCACCGGCTCAGTAGCTGTGGCACACGAACTTAGTCGCTTCTCAGCATGTGGGATCCTCCTGGACCAGGGATGTGTTAAGTAGTTAGAAGAGAAAAAAGGAGTCCAAAATAGTGGTGGCTAAAAGACAAAGAAGGGGAAAAGCCCATGAAAAGAGGACAAAGGAAGGTCCAAGGACCAGAGTGAGAACCTCAGGTGAAGCAAACAACCCTCCTGGTTAGCCCAGCATAAGGCAGGCTCAGGGGAAGGAGAAAAAAAAATTAAAAAGAGGGGCCAAAACTGAGCCGCCACGGGCTTTCTTCTCTTCGCATCTTTTGGGTCAGCCCACCCTCACGCCTAGAGGATGTATGTTCCTTTGCTTGCCAAATAAAACTGAGCTGTAACTCCAAGCTGTAACACTGGTCCATCTATTGCTTCAAATTTTTGCTGTGGTGGGACAGAACTGGGGAAATTATGAACTCCCTGGACAGATGGAACCGGTATCTCCTGCACTGGCAGGTGGATTCTTCACCACTGAACCAGCAGGGAACCTGCAGCCCCCCAGTTTACAGAGGGGGAGACTGAACCTGTCAGAGGACATATTTTCTAGGCATGACTATAGACTTAAGGCTTAAGGTTTCCTTCCATGCAGGAAACAGGTAAATTCAGACAACACCTTGAACTTCTCTTCCTATTTGAATTTGGAGTATACTTCGCCTTGTTTCTCTTTCCAGATATTTCCTCTGTTCCCTTTCAGCTTCTCATCCCTTCAGCTTCCTCCTGGTGTCTATGCTTATCCAACCCCATTTCTTCATTCACAGTTTAGGCTCAATAGTAGAGAATCTGGGGGAAGGGTTGCCACTGTCAGCTGTCCACTTTTCCTCCAAGGGCTGGCCCAAGTGTAGCCTCTGCCTGGAAACCCCAGCTGGGAGCGATGCTTCCCTCCTAAACCCCCACTTCTTTTTGGAACAGGCTTTTGTCGTAGTTGTTCCGAGACTGGTCCCTGGCACATAGCAAGTGCTTGGCGTTTCTAGAAGGAGCAGAGAATGAACGAAATTACAAAGTAAGCACCCCCAGGTCTTATCATTCGATGGCGAGCTTTTGCCTGGTTTCATCTTCATTTACACATCGAGGCTCCCTGACCCCACTTCCAGCGCTTACTGGGTGATCCTCCACAGTCCTGCCCTGAGTTGGTGGGAGGCCCTTGGAGAGGGAGGAGCCAGAAAGTAGGGGGGCCCAGAAACAATTTAGAGATGGCTCTGTAGTAAAGCTTAAGTGAGAAATGGGAGGCGAAGACCAGAATGTCAGGCTGGAAAGACTGGGAAAATGAAAGGCTGGTAGGAAAGGGTGGTGCCAGAGGGTCTGGCCCAGATGAGTTATTCTGGAATGCCTGAGGTTGTCGGATATTGGCTGCTGGACAGAGACTGTGTGGTGTGTTTTGTGGGTAAGCAGGCCTGGTTTAAAGGCACAGGAGTGGGGTGCATGGCCACCTCCGGGGTGCTGTGAGCAGAGCATATGCTCACCAGAAAGGTTGCACTCATCCCATGTGAGTGATATAGAAGATGCCCGCCCCCGAGGCTCCGGTGGCTCAGACACCTTCTTCTGTTGTTGTCTGCCCCGTGTGAAGTGTTATAAATCCATTCCTCACAGGATGCATGGTTGGAATGCTGTCTAAAGGGATGAATCAGTGTGAGTCCTTTTGTTGGACAAGAGCCTGTTTTTCATCTTCCTCCTCTGCCCTGGCTGTCCTGGGCCTGGGCTCTGTTGAGTCCCTGAGAGCAGGATTATCTGAGCCTAGATGTCAGGAGTAATTCTGTCTACTTTCTCCCATCATTCTAAATCCTGCTCCATGTCATGGCTTTTGATCTATTTGCAAACAGTTTGATTGCTTGAGTTTTTTCCCTAAGCTACTTGAGATCCTTTTTGGATTTGTTAAAGAATATAAGCAAATAATAACCAAAAATTTGGAATAAAAAGACCTTTTTTTTTTTTTCTAAGCAGGATGGATGGGAAAGCAGGATGTTATGGAAATGTGACATTCCTGGCTGGTGGGTCTATAGTCTAGAGGGAGGGCCTGAAGAATGGACATCCCTTATAGCAGGGACAGCAAGGGGAGGCAGCAAATTCCAAATTCCTCTGAAACTTGGAAGAGTTTATTGTTAGATGAATGAAGAGAGTGAGAATCTGTCTCAGTAGGAGAGCAACACAGAATTTGAAGGACCTTTCAGTTCTAGGCTCACGCTGTGGCTTTGAGCAGGCCTGCTGTCACTCTGGAGCTATGATCCCTCCCCCATAGGGCTGTCTACCGATCACAGCTGGGGGCACAGGCGTGCCCACTCAGAGGAGCTAAGCTCACTATCTGCAAGCCTTATCAGGTGCCTTTGTGAAATGAGGGTGTGGCAGGGCTCCTGTGTACGTTTGCAGTCCACACAGAGTGCTGGCCCAGGGGTCACCCAGGGCAGAAAGCCACCCTGCTGCCCGCTCACCAGTCTTGCTGGGCTCGGGGGCAGAGGGGCCTGGGATGGTCAGGAAGAAGGGGCTTCTCCCTGAAAGCCGTTCATCCAGAGAGTGCTCTTTCTTCACTCTGCCCAGGGGCCCTGTGTGCCGACTGCGGCTCCAGCGCTGGGCCTGACCACGGTTTGCAGCACCTGTTATCCCTGTTACAGCACCCTTACCATCGGTGACAATGTCGGCAGGCTCTTCCTTGTAAATGAAGTAAAAATGGGGCAACTTGTGAAATGCTATGCTCGGCACCCTCCCCTCTCAAGCTCCCGCATCCACCACCTCCTGCCAACCATCCCCCACCCCCGCCTCTCTCTCCCTAGTCTCCCAGGGCTCCGTGCAGCACAGTTTGAACCCCACGGAGGAGGAGGCAGCCTCCTGTGGCCCATCCAAATTGACCATTTGGGAACCATAGACTGGAATTCTTTGGGAAGCAAAACGAAGTGACAGTCTCTGGACTTCAGCTTGGTGGGCTGAGCCTATCTGTGGCCACGGCTGGGGGACGCTGTTTCAGTCCCGCCCTTTCTGTGCTGTGCTTAGTCGCATCCGACTCTTTGTGATCCCATGGACTGTAGCCCGCCAGGCTCCTCTAACAAAAGAGAAAGCCAGTTGCCCAGAGTCACCCATGTAGTTACAGCAGAGCTGGTATTAAAACCTACACCTGATTCCCTTTTCCACTGTCTCCTGACTCCATTTTAGCAATAGATGTTTAATGAAAAACACTGGATCAGCTGTTAGGATATGTAATTCTAGACCAGGACCCCGTGGACTGTAGCCCACCAGGCTCCTCTGTCCATGGGATTCTCCAGGCAAGAGTACTGCAGTGGGTTGCCATGCCCTCCTTCAGGTCATCTTCCCAACCCAGGGATTGAACCCGGGTTTTCCACATTGCAGGTGGAATCTTTACCATCTGAGCCACCAGGGCAGCCCAAGAATATTGAGTATCTTAACTGCAGTCATCCAGGGTCTGGTGTCCTAGCCCAGAAATGCCCTCTAGAGGTCACTGTGACACCGGGACCCAGGACGGGACACACCTGGAAGGGACCATGTCCTCTCTTCTCCTACAAGTAAGGGCAAATGAAAACTGAATCAATACATGAAGCATTTCAGCCAACAATCAGAGAGTTTTGTTGAGATTCTTGAGTGAATTATTTTTATCTGAGGTGATTTGAACTTCAAACAGTTCGAGATAAAGGAAATGGGGACTTGGGCTAGCTAATATCTTCCCCTGATCTGACATGGGCAGAAACTGAGTTTATTAATAGCCCCTTGATGGACACTTCACAGTGAAAGGTGAAGCAAGATGGGATCAAGTTTCTGGGTTTTATCCAGTTAGCAATGCCCAGTGGGTGAAATATTACCAGATGGAAAGAGTAAGAACAGTGAGTCTTATAGGCTGCACTCTGAGCGGCTGCCTTGTAGAATAGTATTTTTGCAAACATAGTTATTTGCAATTTATGGATAATGTAAAGTGCATTCAAAATGACAAATGTCTAGGTTTATTATTGTTGTTGTTTACTGAATGCTTTATGTATGCTAGGCACTGATGAAGCATTTTCTTTTTGTCATCAATCTTCTTAAGAACCATTTTTGTTGCTGTTCAGTCACTAAGTTGTGTCTGACTCTTTGCGACCCCCATGGACTACAACATGCCAGGCCTCCCTGTCCTTGAGTATCTCCTGGAATTTGCCCAAGTCCATGTTCATTGAGTTGGTGATGCCATCCAACCATCTCATCCTCTGTCGCCCCCTTCTCCTCCTGCTATCAATCTTTCCCAGCATCAGGGTCTTTTCCAGTGAGTTGGCTCTTCGCCTCAGGTGGCCAAAGTATTGGAGCATCATTAAGAACCATGTGGGTGGATTATTAGCCTCAGTTTATACACAGAGGTGCTGAGAGACATTACTTAATTGGGCTGAGGTCTCACAACCAGCAGTGAAACCATTCTTTCTGTGCTAGTCTTCTGCTTCTAAGATCTAATCTCTCCCCTGGAAATGCCGCCTTCCTATTTTTCTTTGGAAGCTTTCACAGGACTGAACTCTGACTTTCATGGGAGCCAGTCTCCCAGCTGCACATCTCTGCTTAGCCCTGAAACTCAGGGCTAAAGATTTGCTTCTCCAGTAGTGACCATCTCACTTGAATGACAGTCATTTTCCAACTGACCCTGGTACCGGTGCCTCTTCCTAGGATGACATGCGGGTGGCAGCGGGGAGCAGGAGAGACATGTTCTCTATGGGTCCTGCCCTTGGAAATTTTCTGGATGAGAGAACACTTCATGATGTATGGGATTCTCAAATGTTAGATGAGAGGGGGCCTTGTTGACTGTCATGTAATGTAGTCTTACACTCACAGCTGGCCTCGTGGGAGTCTTGTGGTCACTCCTAGTCCTGGTTATCAGATTCACAGAGTTTCTGAATAATATAGACTCACAATCTGTGGGGTTCAGCCTCACAAGACTATATACAAAAATATACACAAATATGCTTCAGTTCAGTCTCTCAGTCATGTCTGACTCTTTGTGCCAGGCTTCCCTGTCCATCACTAACTCCTGGAGCTTGCTCTAACTCATGTCCATCGAGTAGGTGATGCCATCCAACCATCTCATCCTCTGTTGTCCCCTTCTCCTCCTGCCTTCAGTCTTTCCCAGCTTCAGGGTCTTTTCTAATGAGTCAATTCTTTGCATCAGGTGGCCAAAGTATTGGAGCTTCAGCTTCAGCATAAGTCCTTCCAGTGAACATTCAGGACTGATTTCCTTTAGGATTGACTGGTTTGGTCTCCTTGCAGTCCAAGGGACTCTCAAGAGTCTTCTCCAACAACATAGTTTGAAAACATCAAATATGTTTGTGTATTAATAGATTTAAGTTAATAAATATATGATTTATAATAGTTATGAATGCTATATATAATATTTTATATATTGCTTATATTATATACACGTTTTTTAGTGTCTATGTCTCTTTACCAGGCATGCAGACAGTGTTTATGACCCTGTGTCATCTGTTCTTCTCCAGATATGCTTGACTTCTTCCATTTACTTTGTTGTGAGATGAGATGTGATTTCTGCTTCTGTTGACACCCACTTGTACTCTTCACAGTCTAGTTTCTCAGTGTCCTTCTTAGAGTTTTATATGACCAGTACAATGTACAATGGCCCCTGGCCTTATTCTAGATTTAAATATCTCTTACTCTTTTCTAAGATCAAAGCATTCAGAGTTACTTAATAACTGCTGATGGCTAGGCCTTTTCTATTGGTTACACAATGGACTTTTTGAGTCTTAGTATATCTGCCTTGGGCTTCCCAGGTGGCGCTAGTGGTAAAGAACCTGCCTGCCAATGCAGGAGACTCAGGCTTGATCTCTGGGTTGGGAAGATCCCCTGGAGGAGGAAATAACAACCCACTCCAATATTCTTGCCTGGGAAATCCCACTGGACAGAGGAGCCTGATGGTCCATGGGGTCACAGAGTCGGACATGACTTAGCAACTGAACAAACAGCAGGACTTCCTATAAAAATGCCACTGGAAAGGTGGGTCCCACTTCCTTCTCCTTGCTTTGGCTCTGGTACTTACTGACCTTGTGATTTCAGAAAGTCCCTCTGCACCTGAACGGCCTCATCTGTAAAATGGGCTACTGTGAGAGGGTAAATGATGTAATGCATGCTTCCCACCTTCCAGAATGACCTGGGAGCTTCAGCTCCCACTAGAGAGTTTGATTCAATAGGTTAGAGTGGGGCCTAGAATAAAGAATGTGAGTGACTTGTCCAGTCATTTCTGATGAGCGAGCAGGTTTAGATCCTGAATCACAGCGTTTGTAAAGTGCTTAGCGCACATTCAGTGCCCTGCAGGGGCCTGCACCTCCTTTTCTTCTCCCATATCCCAGCTCTCCTTTCCTCTGAGCACTTAGGACTCTGGTGCTGCCCAATTGTATCCCAGAGGACAACCCCAGGAGGAAACTCATTGAAAATGCTCTTCTCCAGATGTTTGCCTTTGATACAAATAGAAGAAAGAGCAATGCTTAGTTCAAAGTTTCTGTTTAAATTTCACTGCCACTACCAGGTCTATCTTCTGTAGCCTTTGATAAGCCCCACGATACAGAGAGGTTGAGGGCAGGAGGAGAAGGGGGCGACAGAGGATGAGGTGGTTGGTGGCATCACTGACTCAATGGACCTGAGTTTGAGCAAGCTCTGGGAGATGGTGAAGGACAGGGAAGCCTGATGTGCTGCAGTGCCTGGGGTCGCAAAGAGTCTGACACAACTTAGCGACTGAACAACAACAACAGTGGTACAGACACCAGATCCCGCCCTGAGATCTTGGGATTATATTGCAGCCTGAGAAACCTAAGACATCAAGATCAGCCGTAGTGGGGAGATATCTTCTTTGGGTCAGGGGGCAAGCTTCCTCATGCACTTCAAATACCCCAGAAGCTTCCTCAAGCTCATGTCCAGTTGTAAATTGAAGGAGGCTCTGGGGTCACACAGAGTCAGACACGACTGAAGCAAGTTAGCAGCAGCAGCAGCAGCAGTGAGGTCATTGTGGCAGACAAAGTGGACCCAGCAGGTGGAGCTAGAGAGTCAGAGACATCGAAAAGCCAGAGAGCTGGTCCTGGGGTCTCAGGAAGACGAGGTCGGGCAGTTGTCTTTGGCAAAGGTCGTGTATCAGAATCCCTGAACAACTTGTTTTTTTTTTTTTTAAAGACTATAAAATTCCAGATCCCATCCCTATGGAATCTGGCAATTAACTAATTGCCCACGTAACTGTGATGTACTCCCAGTTTGGGAAGCATTGATGTAGAGATTCTGGAATGATCTAGATGTGGTCCAGGCACATAAATGTGAGCCTGTCTGAGTTGAGAGCTGTGTGCTGGTCCTCAGACCAGCGGGAGCATCAGTAACATCTGGGTGCCAATCAAAAGTGCAGACTCAGACTCCACCCCAGACCTGCTGGGTCATAACCTGCCTTCTTCACAAGAGCGAGCCCTCTGGCTGACTCAGAGGCGGATCAGAGCATGAGGTCACAGAGAATGGGGCTTCTTGTTTACCTGGGGACCTGTCCCTGGAATGGGAGATCTGGGAGACCCAGTCTGTGCTTTGTCCTTGGCACCTGTCTGAGCCTCAGTTTCTTCATCTTTATTGTACCTCCTTCTCAAGGTTGTTAAGGGAACTAATGCCCAACTCCCATATTAGACTGTGAATTATTTGAGGCAAGGTCTATGTATTTTAAAAATTTCCCCTTGCCCAATGCCTAGCATTGAGCAGATTGGTCATTTTGGCATGCAGAATGATAGAATCCTCCAAGCAGAAGAGCCTTTGTGGATTGTATAGAACAGGGGACACTGTGCATGGATGAAGAGGGTATGGTGAGGTTGACAGACATTTCTAGGGTCGGACACTCATTGGAAGGACTGATGCTGAAGTTGAAACTCCAATATTTTGGCCACCTGATGCAAAGAACTGGCTTATTTGAAAAGACCTGATGCTGGGAAAGATTGAAGGCAGGAGAAGGGGATGACAGAGGATGAGATGGTTGGATGTCATCACTGACTCAGTGGACATGACTTTGGGTAAACTCCAGGAGTTGGGGATGGACAGGGAGGCCTGGCGTGCTGCAGTCTATGGGGTCGCGACTAAACTGAACTGAACTGACACTCTTATTGGCACGTGGGCTTCCTGCGAGAATACCTGTTCTCTGTGGTTCTTCTTTTGGCTCCTCAGAGCTGAGCTCAGCTCCCTGTCTTCGTGAGGGCCCCCTGCCCCTCTGACCAGCCATCTCTGTACCCTCTGAACTTCTGTGCCATTGAGTGTTGGTGCCGCTCATGCACCCGTGCCTCCTGGACTGGCCTCCTCGTATGTCCTGTCTGCACTGTGTTTTTTTCTGGAAGCTGCTCTGTTGTCTCACTGTACATTTCAAACTCTTGGAGGGCAGGGCCAGGGTTCTTTTGATCCCCGTCTGCTCCCCAGCCCAATACCTAGCATGGGACTGAGCACGTGATAGTCAGTACGAACTTGCTGAATATCTGTTACTGTTTTTTTTTTTTTTTAATTCTTTTTTTTCTAATTTTATTTTATTTTTAAACTTTACGTATTTGTATTAGTTTTGCCAAATATCAAAATGAATCCTGTTACTGTTTTAAAATAGGAAATCTTTCATACATCCACGATGCAGAATAATATAATGAACATTTGCATCCCTACTACTGCTTAAAAAAAAGGATTATTACAGTTGAAAGGCTCAAGGTACCACTCTCCAATCATTTTTTAAGCAACTATGTATCTCTATGACAGTCCATTGTCTGTGACATCATATGGTTTATTTGTTTGATTTTGCTGCTCATCAAATGAGCATCTTAAAACCAAGGTCCAAGTCAGTAAGGAGGCTATGATTCATTCAGTTCCAGTCGCTCAAGAATATTTATTAAGAGCCTTTTGTATGTCAAGAACTGTGCTAGAAACTTAGGATGCATCAGTGAACAAAGCTCACCAAAACAAAACAAATAAAAAATAAAGTCTTGCTCTCATGGAGTTCACAACTGGAAAATCTATAAACAATAAGTATAATAAATATCTAATGTGTTAGAGTTAAAAGTGCAATGGAAAAAAAAAAAAATAGCCCATGGATCAGAGATTGTAAGGTGAGGGGGCAGACTGTAGTCAAGAGTGGCTTGTTGGGAAGGTGATATTTTGGCAAAGACTTGAAGGAGATGAGAGTTGGTCACTTAATTTGCAGGGAAAGGTTTTCCCCGTGGGGAGAATAACCAGTAAGGATCTTTGCTGTTGTTGTTGCCTAAGACGGAGCATTTGGGGACCAGCAAGGAGACCAGCTTGGCTGGAATGAAATGCAAGGGAGGTGGGGCATCAGGAGGTGAAGTCAGGGTCAGGGTGGGGGTGGGGTGGAGGAGGGAGCTTTTAGAGTTTTCCAGGCCACTGTCAGCACTTTGGCTTTTATTTTGGCCATTGCAAGGTCTGAGCTGAGCAGTGATGTTTTCTGACCTCTTGGGTTACAGTGTGGAGAGTAGTCAGTAGGATCAGAGAAGCAGAAAGTCGATGTAGGAGGCCACTGTCATGAATGAGAAGACAGATAAGGGGGTTTGGACTAAGGGGAGAGCCTTGAAGGGGATGAGAAGTGATCAGATCCCAGACATGTCCTGAAGACAGAGCCATTGGGATTTCCTGGTGAATCAGATGTTGATTGACAGGAGAGAAGAATGCCCAAGCACCTGAAAGGCTATAGTGACCATCAACCAAGACAAGGGAAGCTGTGGGCAGAGTGGTGTGGGGGTCAGTGGAGATCTGCACGTGCTGACTTGGAGAATGCTGCTAGGTTTCACATTTGGAGATAATGAGCAGGCAGTTGAATATATGATTCTGGACTCTATGGAGAGACTGAAGCTGGAGATATAGGGATACCGTAGGTATTTAAAACCATGAGACTGGATGAGGTCACCGTAGGAGTCAGTCAGCTCGAGAAGAGGAACTCGGTCTGGTCCCTGGAGGGCAGAGGAGAGATCTGCCAGAAAACGAGAGCCAACATTGGAGCAGGAGGAACAACCAAGGGAATTTGGTGCCCTGGAGGCCAGAGGAGGAAGTGTTTCAAGGACAAGAGAGTGACATGGTGTCCAACATTGTTGATGCATGAAAAGCACAAGTAAAGACTGAGAAGTGTCCGTTGCATTTAGCAACCTGGGTGCTGTTGGCGACCTCGAAGAAGACAGTTCTGGTGAAACTGTGGAGGAGGCGGGGGAGTCAGACTAAAAGGGTTTAAGAGAGGAACAAGAAGAATGAAACTGAAAAAAAACAAGCAGAGGTGTTTGCTGGGAAGGGGACCGGAAATGGGCAGTAGCTGGCAGGGGAATCCAGGGAAGAGAGGGGCTTTGCTGGGCACTGAACAGACAAGACAAGAGGATAGCCTGTTTCCTTGTTGATCGAATGGATCAACAGTGGAGATGGGAAAGTTGATGATGTGTTAAGAGGGGCTTCTCTCTGTCCCTGGTAGCGGGGCAGCAGGCCTACTTCCTAAGCCCTGATGCACAGGCTGGTGCAGCCTCTGGGCTTTCCAGCAGGATGGGGAGAATCAGGAGCAAAGCCAGCTTTATCCTCAGCACTACCAGCCTGGCGTAGCCCGAGGGTCCCCCTTCCTGGCCCCGAATCAAGCCGCAGGCACCAGGAGCCCCTTCTCTGAGCTCGGAGCCTTTGTTCTCCTTTCCCTGCTGTGGGAGATTTCTTCCCTTCTCGGCCTTAAGACCCCCACCCACCTTCATGGCTGAGTTTGGCTGTCTCTCCTCTGTGGCCTTCCCTGTGATCCTATCCTGTTATGCTCTCTGTTACAAGGTTTTCCAGGTTGGCAGGGACCCCTTCAGAGCAGGGAACCCCCTACCCTATCTCTGGGTCCCCAGCCTCCGGCCCAGGGCAAGGTGTTTTTTCCCAAGAGCGGGGCTGCATCCTATAAGAGCAGGCGCATGGTCCCCTCACTCGGGTCCCAAGGAGGAGGCACCCACTTCCGTGGAGCTCTGGCTTATTCCCTCTCTGTTTCCAAAGTGAAGCCATCATTCAAATAGGCAGCCCCCCAAACCCCAGGCTCCCTGTGTGTGCCCCGAGGCCAGCCCCCTGCACATCCCAGAGGCCTCGCACAGCTCCTGTGTTTTGGCAACCCTGGGCTCTGACCTCCCTTCAGGCTGGGGCAGCAGCAGCTTCTGGGGGCTGGTAGCCAAGCTGGGGTTGGGGGGCAGGAAGGAGAGCCCCCGGCCACTCTGGGCCCCACCAGGCTTTGGCTCCTGCTTCTCACTGGCTTGGCTTGAAAGCCTGGCCAGCCAGAGGAGTCTGCACATCACGACCAAGGAATTCAGCCTGTTTTCCCAGCCCTGGGAATCTGGCGTTCGCTGAACCTTGGTGACCTGCTGGTTTCTTTCTTGCTTGTTGTTGATAGTGACGAGGCTTGGCCCGGGGACAGGAAAAGCCACCATCACAGGCAGGCTGAATGGAGGAGCTCTTGGTTGGCCATCTTGCTGGCTGAAAAACCTCTCCCACCTAATTAGCCTCTTCGCTGTGGGCACCTGGCAGAGCCTGGTACCAAGCCCTTCCTGTGTCCACCCCAATTACAACCCCTCCTGCCCATCTCCCCAGGCCAGGAGCAAGCCCCTCTCCAGGGCGCAGTCCACCCCTAGGGGGAGGGTTGTCATACTTCTCAGCCTGAGTGATATCCCAGCCTGGAAGCACCTAGCTTTGCCTGCAGTCCTGGCCAGGGTGTAGGCAGCTGGATGGTCAAAGCGCATCACTGTGTCCAGCACTTAAACAACTGAGCTGTCAGTTTCTCTTGAGCAACAATCTTTCCATCCAACGCCCACCTCCCTGCATGCATGTGTGCTAAGTCGCTTCAGTCCTGTTCTTTTCGACCTCATGTACTGTAGTGCGCCAGGCCACTCTGTCTATTGAATTCTCCAGCCAAGAATACTATAGTGGGTTGATATGCCCTCCTTCAGGGGTTCTTCCTGACCCAGGGATAGAACCTCTGTCTCTAATGTACCCTGCGTTGGCAGGCGGATTCTTTACCACAAGCGCCACCTGGGAAGCCCACCCACCTCCCCCTGCAGGTCCCAGGTGCACAGGGATGTGGATGTCTGTCTTCTGGGTCAGTTCAACGCCTGGTGTTCTGGGGCGGGGCTGGAGGCAGGGCTGGGGAGGGGCTCGGGGCAGAGCTGGAGTCCCTGGGGCACAGCATGTCCTGCCCTGTCCTGATTCTTCTGCCTCCTCTTGTCCGCTGCCCGCGCTCCAGCCTGGCGGGGGGCCAGCGGTCTCAGGAGACCAGATGCTTTCGTAGAAGGAACTCAGTGTACGCAGGGTCAAGAGGCTTTCTCCGGGTTCTTTATGTAAAAGTCCTCCCTGGAATCAGCTCTGCTGTGACTGGCTCCCACCTCTCCCGCCCCTTCTAAGAACAGCAAGAACAGAGTCATGTGGATCTAATGTCTTCAGAGGCAGCAGTTGCTTCACCTTCTTGGTGGTTGTTTCTGCACAGAAACCCACACACTTTTGATTGGTGGATCAGGTTCTGATTCTTTTTCCCCAAACACGCCTTCTGACCTTACTCTCCACCATTCCCACCCTCCCATCATAAACTGTTTTTCCCACAGAGCAACTGAATTTGCTGAGTGTATTTAATCTGTGGACACTGTGGGTGAAAGGTTTGCTCTGTTTGTTCTCTCTAAAGGCTGTTTGTATCTTAAAAGATGAGCTTATTAATTCAGACAAATATTTGAATTGGCAGGACTGTTTTATTGTGTCTCTTTAAAAAAGTTCAGTTCAGTTCAGTTCAGTCGCTCAATTGTGTCCGACTCTTTGTGACCCCATGAATTGCAGCACGCCAGGCCTCCCTGTCCATCACCAACTCCCGGAGTTCACTCAGACTCATGTCCATCGAGTCAGTGATGCCATCCAGGCATCTCATCCTCTGTTGTCCCCTTCTCCTCCTGCCCCCAATCCCTCCCAGCATCAGAGTCTTTTCCAATGAGTCAGCTCTTCACATGAGGTGGCCAAAGTATTGGAATTTCAGCTTTAGCATCAGACCTTCCAAAGAACACTCAGGACTGGTCTCCTTTAGGATGGACTGGTTGGATCTCCTTGCAGTCCAAGGGACTCTTAAGAGTCTTCTCCAACACCACAGTTCAAAAACATCAATTCTTCGGCACTCAGCTTTCTTTACAGTCCAACTCTCACATCCATACATGACGACTGGAAAAACCATAGCCTTGACTAGACAAACCTCTGTTGGCAAAGTAATGTCTCTGCTTTTGAATATGTTATCTAGGTTGGTCATAACTTTCCTTCCAAGGAGTAAGCGTCTTTTAATTTCATGGCTGCAATCAGCATCTGCAGTAATTTTGGAGCCCAGAAAAATAAAGTCTGACACTGTTTCCACTGTTTCCCCACCTATTTGCCATGAAGTGATGGGACCAGATGCCATGATCTTCGTTTTCTGAATGTTGAACTTTAAGCCA
This sequence comes from Bos mutus, assembly GCF_027580195.1. Taxonomy (NCBI): domain Eukaryota; kingdom Metazoa; phylum Chordata; class Mammalia; order Artiodactyla; family Bovidae; genus Bos; species Bos mutus. Next base: position 20,671,061 of record NC_091627.1, read on the forward strand.
ACTTTTTCACTCTCTTTCACTTTTATCAAGAGGCTCTTTAGTTCCTCTTCACTTTCTGCCATAAGGGTGGTGCCATCTGCACATCTGAGGTTATTGATATTTCTCCTGGCAATCTTGATTCCAGCTTGTGTTTCTTCCAGTCCAGCGTTTCTCATGATGTACTCTGCATAGAAGTTAAATAAGCAGGGTGACAGTATACAGCCTTGACGTACTCCTTTTCTTATTTGGAACCAGTCTGTTATTCCATGTCCAGTTCTAACTGTTGCTTCCTGACCTGCGTACTGGTTTCTCAAGAGGCAGGTCAGGTAGTCTGGTATTCCCATCTCTTTCAGAATTTTCCACAGTTTATTGTGATCCACACAGTCAAAGTTAAAAAAATATATCTACATAAAACCTTTTGAAGGAGCACTTGCCTGCTGAGGCCAAGTCATGATTTGTAGTGGAAAAGAATAAAGTGTGTTATAAAGTTGACTTGTGCTCCGCTTTGGGAGAACTAACAAAGTTTGACTTCATGGGCCATGTGATTTCCAATCCTTTGGGGAAACCCTGCCAGGGTTGGATGTCACCTCACACTCCACCACCTCTTTGACTTAAGGGGTCTGAGTCGCTGGAGGATGTTCAGGAGAAAGATGATAAAACAGAGAGAACATAGAAACTGAAGTTCCACACTGCTTTTCCATGGCCATGAGTCATGAGCTTTGACATATGAAATGCAAAGCCTTTGAGGAATCGCTCTCTACTGTGTTGAGAAACTATAAGTGCTATTAATACAAATATGGTCTGTGTGCCAGCTGACCACATCTGCAGTTACATCATTCACTCATTCTCTCATTCAGACATTCAACATAGTGGTTATCGAGTGGCCACATGTACTGGTCTCTAAACAGAAGAGTAAGCTGGTGGCTGGTCTTAGGGAGCACCGAGTCCAGTGGGGGACAGGCAGGCAGGGCAAGTTGAGAGGTGTGGTGTTAAGAACAAGGTGCTGGGGAAATGCTGACGTGGAAACGATTGATGGCACCTACGGGAGCTGGGTCAGGCAGCACAAGACAGATGGAGGGGGAGTAGGCAGGGGGTCAGTGGGACAGAATGGTCTAGGGCAGAAAGAGCCTGTCGGCTGTGTGGCCTTGGGAAAATCCCTCAGCCTTTCTGAAACTTGGCTTCTCGGATAAAAACCAGGATGGTGATTACCTACAACACTTAGAGAGGAATGATGAGAATTTGAATGTAGGAAGCACCTGGTGCAGCACAGGACACGCAGTAGCTGTGTGTTATGATCCCACTCTAATCTCTGAATCACCAAAGCAATCAAGGCTTAGTCACCTTTGCAATTGCCCTAATGATGAACTCAGTACCTAGATAGGGCAGGGCAGGTAGGAAATAATTAGTGACCAGACGTGACTAATCTTGTGCTCGCCGGTTTCTCTGCTCTGAACTGCAACAGCGCTCTTCTGGAGAAGGAAATGGCAACCCACTCCAGTATTCTTGCCTAGAGAACCTGTGGACAGAGGAGCCTGGTGGGCTGCTGTCTATGGGGTCGCACAGAGTTAGATACGACTGAAGTGACTTAGCAGCAGCAGCAGCCAACAGCACTCTCGCTTGTTCACAGCCCCTGGCAGAGGAGACACGCACAGTGGACTCAGCACCAGTGAGAAGCTTCACCAGAGCTTAATTCTGTCATTAAATTACATGTACTGGTCACCATCATAATAATATGACATTTATTGAATGTGTGCTATGAAGCTGTTTTGGGGCTAAGTGCTTTAAGTTCATTTACATTCAATCCTCATCATAACAATGTAGTTTTATCCCCATTTTACAGGTGAAAAAGTTGAAGCACAGAAAAGTTAAGAGACTAGATCAAGGTCACACAGATAGTCTGTGATGGATCTAGGATTTGAGCTGGTCAGATTCTAGAATCTGTTTTAGTCACCCTGTATAAAACTACCTGAAATGCTAATCGGTGTATCCAAGGCTGATGTGTCCCTTCTGGTTGGTTGGGTGTCTCTGGTTTGGGCAGTGGCTGTACTAAAACTGTTTCTCAACTATTTTGTATAATCTCCTGGGTTCAGTCTTGTACCTCATCGCCGTAGCAGAGACAGACAAGTTCTCCTGTTTTCATTCATTTTTACCACCCTCCCTCCCTCCGTCCCAGGCTTCCCTGGTGGCTCAGCTGGAAAAGAATCCGCCTGCAATGTGGAGACCTGGGTTTGATCCTTGGGTTGGGAAGTTCCCCTGGAGAAGGGAAAGGCTACCCATTCCAGTATTCTGGCCTGGAGAACTCCATGGACTGTACAGTCCATGGGGTCGCCAGGAGTCAGACAGGACCGCGTGACCTTCACTTCACTCCCTCTGTCCCCGACTTCCTGTGGTTTTTTCCACTAGTCTCCCCATTCAGACTTGAATTGCTGCCTTGCCTTCCCCGGGGGGCGGTGGAGATGGGAAATGTGGTTCACTGGCCCCTGGGGTTGGAGACCACACCTGTTATTTCTGCCTCAGGATGTCCCCTGAATGAGTTACTGAACACACAGGTATCATCATCTGCTCAGTGAAAAGGGATTTCACGATTGTGTGGTTTGGGGAAATGCTGCATTTTATATTCCCTTTAGGAGACTGACAGCATTCAATGAGGTAGTAAGGGTGCTAAGAAGCTATGCTGGAATAAATCTTTATCTCTGTTTTATCTGATGTTTCCAGATTTATCTGCCCCACCTCAGAACTGGTTTTTGCATGGGCTTCCCTGGCGGCTCAGACTGTTAAGTATCTGCCTGCAATGCAGGAGACCCAGGTTCTGTGTCTGGGTTGGGAAGATCCCCTGGAGAAGGGAATGGCAGCCCACTCCAGTATTCTTGTCTGGAGAATTCCTCGGACAGAGAAGCCTGGCCGGCTATAGTCCACGGGTTCGCAGAGAGTCGAACACGATTAAGCAACTTTCACTTTTCACTTTCATACCAACCCAGAAGTCCTTGGGGAAGACTGATATGTGTGCAGGGTAGAGTAGGGGTGGCTTGGCTCGGAGCTGCCCTCTCATGGGCTTGGACTGAGCACTCTTACTGGGCTTCAGGCGCCCCAGGAGCCCAGAGTCACTGCCTTGAGAGCCCTGGGCTCTCAGGTTGGCTTGATCCTCTCCAGGTCCCTAGACTCCTGGTGTTGCCCTAGGCTTTGTACCAAGTCTTGCTTCTCTCTAGATCCCTGGCTCCTGGCATAGTGCATGGCAAACAGTGGGTGCTCCATAATTGCCTGTATTGAATGAATTCCCCATTAGAATCAGCTAATTAGAGGTTATGTCCTTCTTCCCCATCAAACCTTATCCTTGTATAGACACACACGTGTGTATGTTGATAGGTCTGTGTGGGCCCTTCTCAAAAATAGGCAAGGAGGCGTGTATGCACTGGGACTGGATTCCACATGAGAGAGTTATCCTCATTTTGCCACAAATACACACATGCAGACACACAGAAAATAAGAGGACACAGGTAAACACACAGAAACACAAACTGGGTTCAGTTCAGTTGCTCAGTCGTGTCTGGCCGGCTCTTTGTGACCCCATGGACTGCAGCACGCCAGGCCTCCCTGTCCATCACCAACTCCCGGAGTTTACTCAAACTCACGTCCATTGAGTTGGTGATGCCATCCAACCGTCTCATCCTCTGTCGTCCCCTTCTCCTCCCACCTTCAATCTCTCCCAGTATCAGGGTCTTTTCAAATGAGTCAGCTCTTCGCATCAGGTGGCCAAAGTATTGGAATTTCAGCTTCAACATCAGTTCTTCCAATGAATATTCAGGACTGATTTCCTTTAGGATGGACTAGTTGGATCTCCTTGCAGTACAAGGGATACAAGCAAAACATAGACATGTTTGCAGAAATAAGCACGATCACTGTCCACCAGAAAACGAGGCGAGGATGTAGTTTTGTGTATAAACAAACAGGGAGATGCAACCCAGACCCCTCCCCCGACACACATCCTCTGTCCTGGCTGTTTATCCCTCCAAAACAAAATGCTTCACAATGTAGGGGCTTCATCCAATGACTGTCTCATTACAGCTTGTGGTTTTGTGGGTCAGGATTCAGGCAGGACTTGGCTGGGTAATGCTTCGCCTCCTCACATGATGACTCAGTGAAATTGACTGCTGGACAGGCTGGCCTGGAAGGACCACACTGGCTTCTCTCATGTGTCTGGTGGCTTGGTGGGGGTGGCTGGAAGGTGGGGCCAAGCCAGGACTGTGGCCAGGAGGGCCTACAGGGCCTCTCGGATGGGACATCTCAGGGTAGTCAAGCCTCTTACGTTGTAGCTGGCATCTCCCACAAAGAGCATCACAAAACGTGGAGGGGGTGCAGGAAGGCTTTTTACGACCTCAGGAGTTGAAGGATGTCACTTGTCCTCCAGATCACTGAGCAAGCAAGTCTGTCAGGCTTGCTCAGATGTTTGAAAAAATTTTTTTAAACATACTCACCTCACTGTTAATAAGGTATGGAGTTAATGCTCTGTGCCAGTATTACCAGGTAATAATGCCAGTATTTTGGAGAAGGCAATGGCACCCCACTACAATACTCTTGTCTGGCAAATCCCGTGGACGGAGGAGTCTGGTAGGCTGCAGTCCATGGGGTCGCTAAGAGTTGGATAAGAGAGCGACTTCACTTTCACTTTCATGCACTGGAGAAGGAAATGGCAACCCACTCCAGTGTTCTTGCCTGGAGAATCCCAGGGACGGGGGAGCCTGGTGGGCTGCCGTCTATGGGGTTGCACAGAGTCGGCCACGACTGAAGCGACTTAGCAGCAGCAGCAATGCCAGTATTACTATTGCCCACAATGGACTTTGATAAAACCCATTTCCTTACTCCCCAAAAGTTAAATTTTGTTGTTATTTAGTCACGAAGTGTCCAACTCTTTGCAACCCCTTGGACTGCAGCACACCAAGTTTTCCTGTTCTTCACTATTTCCTGGAGTTCGCTCAAATTCATGTCCATTGAATTAGTAAATTGCTATTTTCAAAACATACTGAACTCCCAATACTTGAGAAAGTATTCCATGCACCATTTTCCCATCATTCTTTAAATCTGAACTTATATTATTAATATACATCAGTGGAGGATGTTAAAATGAAATCATTGAAACAAATTATGACTGTACAAGTCAAAATACCAGTAGTAAATAATAGACAAAGAGTATTTTACATACACTATATTATCTATTGCCTTGCAATCCGAAACATTACAAACAAAAATAACAAAAATTATCACATGGAATGAATAAGAAGTCTTGCTCAGATTCAAGGGGAGGGCTACTAGATTTCACTTGTCAATGGCAGCAAAGAATTTGAGGCCATCTGTAATCAGTCACACACACACACACACACACACACACACACACACACAGACATACAGACACAGCTTCCCCTATTAAGCACACCACTGTGATTACATCTGGGCCTGAAACAGTGGCAGCTGTGAGGGCTGTGAACTCTTACCTTAGGAGGCTAAGATAAGAGTCTGTGCTGGGGTCACTTCCTTCAGTGGAAGTTTCTGTCCTGGAAGTTACATCTCAAGCAGTTGCAGGACCAGCACCGCCTTCATCTTCCCTTGAGGTCATAAAAATCAAACCGTCCGCAGCCCCACTCGGGGAAGGCGATGGCACCCCACTCCAGTACTCTTGCCTGGAAAATCCCATGGACGGAGGAGCCTGGTAGGCTGCTGTCCATGGGGTCGCAAAGAGTTGGACACGACTAAGAGACTTCACTTTCACTTTTCACTTTCATGCATTGGAGAAGGAAATGGCAACCCACTCCAGTGTTCTTGCCTGGAGAATCCCAGGGACAGGGGAGCCTGGTGGGCTGCCGTCTATGGGGTCGCACAGAGTCAGACACGACTGAAGCGATTTAGCAGTAGCAGCAGCCCCACTCCCGTATCAGTTGTCTGCAATGCAAATGGAGTGATGTTGGAACTCTCAGGTCAAATCCCAGCTCACTAACCCCTGCTTGCTAGCTGTGTGACCTTGGCCACGTTCCTCGACCTTCTGAGGTCCAGTGTCCTCCTCTGTATATTGAAAAAGTGACACTTCTCTTGCGTTCAACATGTGTCCATTGACCACCTTTCAGGGGATGCGGTGGTGAGAACCACAGGTACTGTCCCTGGTGGATGTCTTGAGCTGGAGAATGACACCAACAGTTGTAACTTTGCTAACCATGCTAAGTGCTGGAAGGGAAAGATGAGGGTGCCATCAGGGGGTGAGTGATCAGGGAGTGCAGCCAGGATGGAACCGCTGTTAAGGAGGCCAGGAACCATTTCTCTGAGATGACACACGGTGCGGTCTGGGGGATCCATAGCGGCTTACCAGTTGAAATGTGTCTTGGGCAGAGGAAACAGCATACGCCCAGGCCCTGTGGCTGGATGGAATCTATTGAATAGGAGAGGCGGAAAAGCCCAGTGTGAGTGGGTCAGAGATTGAAGGGCACGGGTGGGAGGTGAGACTGGACAGGTGGGTAGAAACTTCATTCATCATGTTAAGAAAGAGTTTAAAAATTGTATATGCTCATTCGTGTCCAACTCTTTTGCGACCCCATGGACTGTAGCCCACCAGGCTCCTCTTTCTTTCCTGGGCAAGAATACTGGAGTGAGTTGCCATTTCCTTCCCCAGGGGATCTTCTCAACCCAGGGATTGAACCTGAGTCTCTTGCCTGGGTCTCCTGCATTGGCAGGCAGATTCTTTTCCACTTGATACATTTTATATATTGACTTGAATGATTTTACTCATGGAGGTTAAATGACCAGATTGTGTTTCAAGAAGCTCCCCTTGGCTACAGCATGGAGAATGAACTATAGAAGGGCAAGAGGAAATGGGGGCAGACCCATCAGGAGGCAGAATAGTGACCTCTCCCCAACAGGTGGGTGTCCATGTCCTGATCCCCAGAAACTGTGAATATGTTAATTACATGGCAGAAAAGAATTAAGGTTGCAGATGGAATTAAGATTACTCATCACTGACCTTAAAATAGGGAGATTATCCTGGATTATCCGGGTGTGCCTGGTATAATCCCATGAACTCAGAGAATGGGTCAGAGACATGAAATCTCAGAGGCACCTGACCTGCCCTCGGGAGCTTTGAAGTTGGAGGAAGTGTTATTAATCTTGTGTTGTAGTTGAAGAAACTGAATTTCTGAGACATGAAGTGACCTACTTAAGATGAAGCATTAGTTAAGTATTATAACCAGGGCTTAGATCCAGATCTCTTGACTACAGATCTTTCCATTTCTACACTCTTCTAAGGAACCCGGGGGATCCAGGTTAGAGGCTGACTGGGTCCCATTCCAGCCCCACCTATAGTGTCCTCCTCTTCACCTATCTCCTCCCACCAGGGCAAACCCTTCCTTACCCTCTTCCCTTATTTTGAGTTGTGCTGACAGAGGGGGCTGAGCTGCGGAAGACAGGAGTCATGGCATTGGAATCATGATGGGGGTGGGCACATGCATTTAAGCTTATAGAATTTTGGAGATAAAGAGCCCTTGGGAATCTCTTAGTATAATTCTGCCCTTTGGTTTCTATTTCAGGTGCTCTCTACTATATAACGATTAATGTAGTCAAATGAGCAGCAAATCAACACAGCCTAAAGGAAAAGAGCAGAAACGTGTCTATCTCCTATCTCTTATCCTGTCTATATTTACTATGTCCATTCTCCAAACCATTTCCCCATGTTCTATATCTATCTAGCTGTCTACCTGTCTTTTCATATCTATCTCTGTATATATCAAAGGACAAAAGATGGTTCAAAACATAACAGAATTTCTGTCTTGATCAGCTCAGGCTGGTGTTGCGAAAATACCACAGACTGGGTGGCTTAAACAACAGAAGTTTAAGTCTCATAGTTCTGGAGGCTGAAGTCCAAGGTTTGGGCACCAGCAGAGTCTGGTTCAGTGGGAGCTCTGCCCCTGGCTTGTAGATGGCAACCTTCCTGATGTACCCTTACAGGGCAGAGAGAGCTTATTTCTGTCCTGTCTCTTTTTAAGGGCACTAATTCCGTTGCAAGGGCTCCACCCTTATGATCTTATTACCTGTCAAAGCCCTCCCTCCACATAACATCCTATTGCGGATTAGGGCTTTGAATTTGAATTTTAAGCAGGGTGAGAGTGGACACGAACAGTCAGTCCATAGTGGTTACATACATTTAAATTAAGTGAGGAAGAAAAGGGAAAAGGAAATAGAGGCCAAAAAAAAAAAAAGAGCCAAGAATGAGGCTAACACAAATGTGAATGTGATAGAGTTTGGCTCGTTTACAAGGAGAAGTGTGGAAGTGGAAGTGTGGCTCTGGCCCCCAGTGCCTAAGGAAGGACCTGAGCAATCACACACTTCATGGTGTGAATTAGGGGAAAGCAAACCAGCTGTTCAGAAGATGTTTGCCTGCTCCTGACATCCAGTCTCCCATGTTATGATCATCATCCAGGATTAGCAGCATCCAGGATTGTGCATTACTGTTTTATATAGTGTTATCTCTTTTCTTACATCAGCTCCAGAACTATTTTTATTGTTATCTTATTGTTCGCTTATTACAGACGAGAAGATTGGGGCTTAGGAAGGTTAAATTCCTCCCTAAAGGCCACACAGTTCTTGTGGGAGGATGGGGGTTCAAACCCAAGTTCATTTCTGGCTTCCCCACGGTTGCTAACCGCTTGGTGCCCAGGGTCCATAGATTGGGCTTCAAATTTTGTGTTAGAATTTTGAACGACAACAAATAGCTGTGGGGGTGGAGTGAGACAGTTTTCTTCTTAGCTTTGAGAGAAACTATTGTTGAAATACACGGGTTCACCATGTTTGGTGTTCTTGTATATATATTTAATCTTTGAAATCAAACCAAACTCTTGGGGGATCGGAATCATTGCTCTCATGTCAGTAAAAATATATATATGGTATCTAACTTGAAACTTCCTTTGTAATTGGGATCAAATCCAAGCACTGTGAATTTAAACTGCTGCCAGCCTTCCTAACCTACCTCATGAGTGTAAAATCAGTGCAACTATTGTACCCGGCTGGCACTCGTGGGCATGTGATTGTGTTTGTGCCCTTGAGGAATCTGAGTTGTATGGCACAGAATATCTGAATCCAAGGGGTATGGTTTTTGCCATATGCTATAATAATCCATAGGAGATGAAGTGGAGGTGGTAGCTGGATTTCAAGAAGCATTTCAAATGCATTGATCGGTTGAAACCAGGACTGAAACAATTACTATATTAAGCAATTTATAGATGAAGAAACCAATTGCCTTGCCCCACTTTCCCAACCAGCGTCTAGACTTGGGCCGAATCCCTGACTCACATCTGCCTCCTTCCCAGTTTCTCTCTTAGAGGAAGCTCTGTCCTTTTATTCCAGATGTTCCAGAACACTCAAGTAGTCCTCTCCAAATTTATCCTTCCAATTTCCCTCAGTTAGTTAATGACAATGTCATCTACCTGGCCACCCAGGTCACCCAGAAAATTCTATCATCCACAGAATCTCCCTCTTCACTCACCTGACCAGTCTGAGTCTCTCACCAAGTCTGGTGGCCTCTCCCATAGGCAGGACTCACAGCTGCCCCTTTCTCTTCAACCCCCACCCCGTCACCACCTGCCTTTACACCCTGCACCTTTTGCTAGAATCATCTTAAAAACAAAACAAAAAAAACCCAGAAATTCCCTGGTGGTCCAGTGGTTAGGACTCAGCTTTCACTGCCGAGGTGTGCGTGCATGCTCAATCGCTCAATCATGTCTCACTCTTTGCAACCCCATGGACTGTAGCCCACCAGACTCTTCTGTCCATGGGATTATCCTGGCAACAACACTGAAACAGGTTGCCATTTCCTCCTCCAGTGGATCTTCTTGACCCAGGGATTGAATTTGCATCTCCTGCATGTACTGCATTAACAGGTAGATTCTTTACCACTGAGCCACCTGGGAAGACCTCACTGCTGAGGGCGTGGGTTCATTCTCTGGCTGGGACCTAAGATCCGGCAAGCCATGTGGCTCAGTCACACACACACACAAACCCTTTAAATGTGCTTCTTTGCCTCCAACATATACATGTCAGAGCAATTACGTGAAACACAGGTCTGACCGTCCCGCCCCTCGCTATCCCCCCTTGTGTACAGTGATTGTTCTCAAATTGTGTTCTCTGGGGACTTCCCTAATGGTCCAGTGGTTAGGACTCCTCACTTCCAGTGCAATGGGACACAGGTTCGATCCCTGGTGAGGAAACTAAGGTCTCACATGCTGTATGGTATGGCCAAAAAAACAAAAACCTAAACAAACCCCACGTTCTCTGAAGCGAGGGTTCTGTAGCCAAGACTGGGGACTCCAGTCCTCTTCCCTGAAAATGACCATAGCGTTCCCCTTCTACTTAAATATAGGCTTCTGCAAAAAAATTTGGTTTAAGGGGGGCATAACAATTTTTAAAAAATAGCTCCAGTCCATCCATGTCTCCTGACGACAGACCATCCCAGGCCCCTCCATGTCTCTTGCACAGGATGGAATGTTCTCCAGTCATGAGCACTCCTGGCTGTTCCCCAAATATATGTGTGCTGTTTCCTTGAACACGCCTTCTTTGCTTGGGATAGACTCTCCCCCTCCTCTCTCTTCAGAAACAGCTCAGATGTCACCTTCTGAGGACGGTGCAGAGCCATCCTGATATATCCCACAGGCAAACTGTTGGCTCCCTCCCCCACCCCCAATCTGTGCTCCCACCCAACCCCAGCTGTGTCTCGATGGTGGCCCCGGCCATGGAAACCTTTTCTACATGTCTTCCTGCCCACTCACCCCTACTAGATCATGAATGATAGACTTCCGTGTAGCTACCATAAATTTACCTGTAGCTCAAACGGTAAAGAATCTGCCTGCAAGGCAGGAGACCAAGGTTTGATCCCTGGGTTAGGAAGTTCCTCTGGAGAAGGGAATGGCAATCCACTCCAGTATTCTTGCCTGGAGAATTCCATGACAGAGAACCCTGGTGGGCTACAGTTCCTGGGGTCGCAAAGAGTCTGACACAACTGAGTGACTAACACAGTCCACAGATCATGAATGACTCAAAGGCAAGATTTATATTTTACTTGTCTTTGTATTCCCACTACCTAGCATAGTACTTGGCCCCTGGGAGAAACTCAATAAACCAGGAGGTAAAAGCAACACCATTAATGATCAGCCCGTCAACAATGCAAGCCGGAAAAGCTAAATGCCTCAGCTGAGTAGTAGGTAGGGTGACAGGGCAGGGGGATGACAGGGTGAGGGGAACAGGAGTGAGGGCCTTCAAGGGTCGTTGGTTCTGGACTGCTGTAATTGAATTCAGAATACAGGTACAGCTTAAGGGATAATTTAAGGCCCATGAAAACTCAACATGTCCCTTAGGCTGGGAGCTCTAACTGGGGTCCCTGTGGGAAAAGCAGACAGTGCGGGTCCTACTTGCTTGGATAATTTCACACCAACAGTCTCAGCGGCTCGTCTGTGTGTGAGGCTGTGCCCCTTCGCCTGAGTGGACTCCGTTAATGCTCACAACGCACCTGTCCGTTCTGAGGTTATCATTACATCCATTATACAGTTAAGAGAACTAGCCCCGTGCGTCCCTATAGCCAAGACATAGTAGAGGAAGCCCACGTGTCTTCAGATTCCACATCCTGTCATTTCTTCATGCTGCCTTATCTCCTGAAGTTTCCCCAGTAGGTCCACGTGCTTTGGGAGGACGAAGATGATGAAGAAAAGAGAGAGAGATTTACGACCTCATGTTGTGTCCTTTCTTACCAAACCCCACCCTCTAACTGAGCACACGGGAAAAAAAACTCACTACATCCTTCTTCTTATTCAATTTCCTTTTTTATTTTTATTTAAAAAAATATTTATTTGGCTGTGCCAGGTCTTAGTTGCAGCATGTGGGATCGAGTTCCCTGACTGGGGATTGAACCTGGGCCCCCTGCATTGAGAGCATTGGAGTCTTAGCCATGAGACCACCAGGGAAGTCCTCGGTTTCTTTTTTTATTGAGACATAATTCACATACCATAAAATTCACCATGTTAAAGCATACAGTTCAGTAGTTCTTAGTACATTCACGAGGTTGTGCAAACGCTACCAGTAATTTCAGAACATCACCGTGAATTATTTTCTAATGTTTTTGTTTTCCAGATTCCAATAATGAGAGACCCTGGATGGATTCGAAATGTCTGGTCTTCAAACATTAATGTGAGTGGAGATGCTATGAGTGCCCTAAGAGACTTTAACATTTCCAGACGAGAGAAAATACTTTTGGACCAACTGGCTTATTGCCATGGATACACGCAGTCCCCAAACCAGGACTACTATTCCCCCAAAGCTTTCAGAGTTGCTCTGTAGCCCTTTCTAAAGGTTTGATGAGCCCCAGATGAAGCCCAGAACGTTTTAGCTAGTTTCTAACCTCTTCTGCTTGTGAGCCATCCTCTCTTGGGCATAGATCTGATTTTTGTTCTGTTTTTAATTTTCTCTTTTATATTAGAGTATAGCTGATTAACATGCTGTGATAGTTTCAGGTGTACAACAAAGTCACTCAGCCATGCATTCTCCCCAGAGCCTCCTCCCATCCAGGCTGCCACTTAACTTTGAGCAGAGTGGGTCCAATAGGATGCATGCACCCCAGTGCTCGCTGCAGCACTATTTACAATAGCCAAGACGTGGAAGCCACCTAAATGTCCATTGTTAGAGGAATAGATAAAGAAGACGTGGTACAAGAAGAATGAAGTAATGCCACTTGCAGCAACATAGATGGATCTAGAGCTTGTCATAGATCTGATTTTATCACCTCCCTGATTAAAAAGCATTTGGTGGCTTCCTAGTGCTAACAGGAAACGGTTCATATCAAGTTCAGGCTATTTGTTTGCCCCTGGTAGATGGTCAGATGTCCATCCCATTAATAAAAGCCCTTGCAGCTGCCACTGAACCCCTCAGAGTCCTCCTGCAGATCCTGCCTCTTCTTCCTGCACCCATTGGTCCATTTGGTCACTGCCCCATGCCTGGTCCCCAAGCCTTGGGCCTGCCTTCAGGTTGTCTCTGTGACTGTTCTTAGCGCTTTGTTCTCTGCTCTTTCAGGGTCTCCCTTGTTCAGCAGCCTGAGGGCCAGCACCTCCCTTGTCCGCATGCCCACACCAGCTTCCACGTTCTGCTCACGAGTCTGACTTGTTGAGCCTCTGTAGCTTGGGGGAAGGCGTATTTTACTGAAGCATAACTGGCAGTGCTCCATCTACATCCTGGCTCCTTTCTCACAGTACCTGCAAATCACCTGCACGTTGCCCTGGGCCAGACTTTAAGCTCCGGTAGTTTCCTACAACTTGCTCTGCCCAGTGGATTTTAAACCTGAGGTTCTCTCCTGTGGAGAAGAGACTTGAGAGAATACATTGCGGGTGGAGGGGTCTCAAGAAAAGGCTTTTGGAAGGGAGGAAGTGGGCTTCCCAGGTGGCATTAGTGGTAATGAACCTGCCTGCCAATGCAGGAGACAGAAGAGATGCAGGTTCGATCCTTATGTTGGGAAGATCCCCTGGAAGAGGGCATGGCAACCCACTCCAGTATTCATGCCTAGAGAATCCCATGGATGCAGAAGCCTGGCAGGCTCCATAGGGTCACAAAGAGTCAGACACGACTGAAGCGACTTAGCATGCACACACAGGGAGGAAGTAATAAAGCCTCAATAGTCATCTGTCTCGACTGTGGCCTGTGCTAAGTTTTGGTATATAGAATAAAAGCAACACTTGGTTTTGCTCTCAAAGAGCTCAGTCTGGGAGAGACTCTGGTCAGAGTGTGGACCAGGAGGATTTGCAGAGGACCCAGGAGGCCCAGTGCAGGGCCAGCCAGAGCACGTCTTCATACATGAATCCAGAGACTCCAGTTAAGTGAATGAAGAAGGCTTCTGAGGAAGACCTGGCCCTGGGAATGCTGGGGAAAGCACAGGTTCTATTTCCAAGTGGATTGGCAGGGACTGGGCCCAATCAGAGGCCAGGAATCCTGAGTGGGGCGGGCAGTTAGCGGCAGTTGAGGCTGGAGTGAGGGGAGCCGTCCTCTATGGAGGAGAGAAGGGGCAGGATGTCCTGGTAAGTGAGCTGCTCCGCCAGTGGGTAGCCATGGGGGCTGGCCATCATGAGGTAGTCTGAGGTTGCCATTTTCCACGGCCAAATCCCATTCTCCAGACCTGGGTCTGGAGCCCATGGCCACCAGGTTTCCAGGCCCAGCCTCTGGTCCATGGTGCTGGGCAATGGCCATGGTTACAAGAGAGGCGGTCAAGGAAAGGCATCAGTTGGGCCTTACTGTCAGGCCTTCTACTGGACCTTCACAGAGCTCATGAACTAACAAGACAAGAAACTGTGGACAGGGGATGTGAAGTTTCTGCCTTTTAGGGCGAAATTACAGAAAATCTTAACTGTCTATGCAGGAGAACTGAATTAGGAGAGCAGAGTTTTGGTGACAGTTGCCACTTTTAGAGTACATGTGATATTGAGCAAGTTCCCTAACTTCTCTGAGCTTTATTTCCTTTGGTACATTGGGAGGTCATCCCATTGTGAACACAGAGTGCTCTCTGTTTACCACCAGGCATCGAGTAGAAGAGAAGTGTGTGTGTATGTTTTCGCTTAGTTGCTCAGTCATGTCCCACTCTTTGCCAACCCATGGACTATAGCCCAACAGTCTTCCTTTCTCCATGGGATTCTCCAGGCAAGAATACTGGAGTGGGTTGCCATTTCCTCCTCCAGGGGGTCTTCCTGACCCAGGGATTGAAACTGCGTCTCCAGCCTTGGCAGGTGTATTCTTGATCACTGGGCCACCAGGGAAGCCCGTAGAAGAGAAGATGGGCTTGTAACTCAGCTTGGGTTGGGTAGAGAGTTTAGAAGCAATTCAGAAAAAATGCTTCCAAGAGAAAGTGAATCCAAGAGAAGCATGGTCTTGAAAGAGGCCTAAGTGAGCCAGGCATGGAGGTAAGAACTGGATCATATGATTGAAAGAGTGGGTGATGACAGTGGAGGAGGGGAAAGCAGTGCCGATGATGGGGGTGGGGTTCACTTGCTGTTCTAAGGAGTTGGCCTTTATCCTACAAGAAAAGGTAATGGAGGAAGGGTTAGCACTGAAAAGACTTAAGCAGACACTACTAAGTCAGATCTGCAGCCTGTTACAGGGCAGACATGGGGTGGGGCTGGAGGCAGGGAGACCCTTTAGCAAGTGGTCATTAGCTCAGTTGAGTTCAAGCGCTTGGAGGACTGCCCAAATGGAGGTGTATAGGAGGTAGTCGGATGAACGGTCTGGAGCCGAGAGGCAAGGTCAGGACTGGAGATACTGAACTGTGGGTCAACAGCAGAACAGTGTCACCGTAGTCTGCAGGGGGACAGAATCACCCAGGAGTGTGTGGCATAGGGAGGTGGGCGAGGTCACGTAGGTGGGTTTTCAGTCAGAACCTCTACTATGACAGCTTTTGGTAATTTTTTGGTATGTTGTTATCATTAGACAATAGGTTCATAAATGACAAAAATGCTTAGTGATGAGAAAAACCCAAAACGAAGGGGAAGTACGACGGGGCAGATAGTAGGGCTCAAGATCTCTGTCCCTGCCCTTGTCTCTGTCTCCTGGTTATTGTATAGATAAATGTGCGAGGCACAAGGTATAGTGATGAGCGTGTTGTGGTTAGTCTTTGGCTTGAAGGGCTCACCGACCGGCAGAGGAGATAGAGGCATAAGAAATGATGCAGTGACAAGACTTGTATCACGTGCCATGGTGGAGTTCCATGTGGGCTGCTTGGTACAGAGAAGCTAGTGATGAATTCTTCACGGACCTGAGGAATGTCTGAGGGCGGGCTTCCCTGGGGGGTCCTGCTCCCAGTTTGAAGAATCTGGCAATGGACAGCAGAAACCTCCCCCCACCCCAGATACACAGCAGCACATCTATCCTCTCCCCCCACAAAGAGAGGTTCATTCAAGGCAATAGGCCCTGAATTCTGGAGGGAGAATTGAGCAATGAAATGTCCACCCAAACTACGTAAGCCGTCTAACTTGGACGAGGGAACATGGTACAATTTGTCACATGAAGCCTCCCTCTTGGCCAACCTGTGCTTTGATTGCACCATTCCTAACAAAAGCAACAATTCCCAGAATTCTAGATGATCCTGGCATAGTTTCTTGGAGCTGTGTTTTTTGCTTACTGTTTTTCTTTCTTGTCTTCAGGTCTGACAAAGGACAGGATTTTAGGGTGGACAGCATGTTTTGCATGGGGAGGAAGTGACTTTGGTTAGATTTAAATTAATTTTTGAAATATTTTATCAAAGTGCTTCATGTACCTACTTTCTAGAAAATCAACTCGGAAATGCCGGCTCAGAGTTGAAGCCATAGTTCCAGGTTCCTACCGACTACTTCTGTATCTGCTTTGCACCTTGTCCTATGGACCCACTGAGAGAGGATAATCTAGCTGATTCTCACAGATCATCATATGTAAATGCATTCTCCTTTTTCATACTTTTCGATTTATGTATAATCCTATCCTTGTTTAGTTTGTTCTGTGTTTAGACTCTGTCTTTCTTACATATGGAGTTTTTCTTAGGCAGGGGGTGTGTTTTTCCTGGAAGTTATGTTTGCCTTTTTCCTTGTTAGCAGGAAAAATATATGCTTCCCAGTCCCTGCCTGTCCTCCCCATTATACACACACTGATAAGCTTTTACTTCAATCTGTCACTTGGAAACTATCACATTCTTTAAGTCCATTAACTTGTTTTAATTGGGATCTATTTACTAATTTATTTGGATGACCATGATTTTCATATAGAACTTTGGTTTTCTTACTTATTTCTTATTTATTCAACAAACCTTATATGGAACAAGTGATAGTTTTTTTTTGGGGGGGGGGAAGAGCATTATAAATATTAACTCATTTACTTCCTTACAATAGTTCTATAAGTTGGTCTTATTATTATCTCTAATTGAGAGATGAGAAAAATGAGCACAGAGAGGTTGAGCCACTCGCTCAAGGTCACACAGCTGAAGAAGGGCAGGGTTAGGATTCAGACCCACACCTAGCTCCAAAGACTTTGTTCTCAAGCTCTGTAGTATGCTGCCTGTATAAGAAGTTTCTCTTGTTCAGTAGTTTCTAATTCTTGTCATTTATTCCTTGCATTTAGTACCTGTATCATGTTCCCTGATTTTTCCAAGCTCTCTGTTCATTTCAGTTCAGTTCAGTCGCTCAGTCGTGTCCGACTTTTTGCGACCCCATGAATTGCAGCACGCCAGGCCTCCCTGTCCATCACCAACTCCCAGAGTTCACTCAGACTCACGTCCATTGAGTCAGTGATGCCATCCAGCCATCTCATCCTCTGTCGGCCCTTCTCCTCCTGCCCCCAATCCCTCCCAGCATCAGGAACCCTTTTTCTCTTGGATCACCTCTCACTCCAGGAGACCTCTCTTCCTGCTTGCTCTCCATCCTCCACTAGAGCTGTCATCTAGGGAGGCTCTCATTACACCTACCTTAACCTAGATCCTTATTTTCTTCTTTTCTTAGTTTACTCTTTAGAAGTAAGCAAACTGGAATTCATTTTCATGTGATCTCCCAGAAAAGGGGGCTAGAAGAGAAGTTTCTGTGTCCTTGTGAGTCTGAATCTCTTTTTTAATTTGGCTTCATGTCTGATAGTTTGGTTGGAATGAGAATTTGAGGTTGATATTAATTTTTCACAGAATTTTGAATGCATCGTTTCATTGACCTCTAAGAACCAATGTTACCTCTATGCCAGTCTGACATTGGTTCCTTCCTGGATGACTTATTATTTTCAATCTGGAAGCTTCTGGGTATCGGCTAACCTTTTGTATCCTGAAGCCTCAGCAGTGGATTGTGTCCCATTCATTCTGCTCAGACCTTGGAGCGTGAGTCTGTATTGTCCTGGTGGACAACACACTTGTAAGCTAATGAATATCAACAGATGAATATTTCAACAGATTAAAGGAAAATGGAAAACAAGAGTGGTGACTGGAGACCAATGAAGTTCTTCTCCCCTATCTCCCTAATCCCCTATTGCCCAACTTTTTGGTCTAAGATTGGCAGATTTCATGAACTTAACCGTCTATTTTTCTCATTATTATTTTTGGCAATCAAAAATTTCTCTTAACAGATTCCTTTTTGTTCTCTAGTTTTTTTCTCTTTCACAGCATTCTTCTATTTTATGTATAAAATAACCTCCCCGATCTCGCTGAGCTTCAAATTTGGGAATTTTTTCCTATTAATTTCTCTTCTGTTCCCTTAATTATTTTTTATTTCTTCTGGAGTCAGGTTTCCCCCGTTTGTCGCTCTTTTTCTTTCACATTGCAGTTTCCTCAAGCATCTGGTGATTAGCAGTTGACTGTTCTTCTTTAACATGGATGGGGTAGGAAGGTTGCCTGGAATTTCCCGTTGCTGGGGTTCGCTCTGGAATAAACAGTCAGGGAGCTGTTACCCAGACCACATGGTTCTGGCTCTGGTTCCCTTTTGAGGTTCTCCTGGGCAGGTAGCTCTGCCCTCCGCTGCAGCCCCTTTGCAGGCATTCCAAGTCATAAATTGCTCCGTGTTATTTCTTTACTCAACCCTTCCCTTTGCTTCCACATTCCAAATTTGATTAAACGTCTTTTCCATGGAAGATGGTCCTCTCTTCATGGCTGTGAAATTTTAAGTTCTGAAGTTTCCTTGAAATCTAAAGAGATGAGGTATCTGAAAGTACAAACCAGTCAATCCTAAAGGAAGTCAACCCTGAATATTCATTGGAAGGTCTGTTGCTGAAGCTGAAGCTCCAACGCTTTGGCCACCTGATGTTAGAAGGTAACTCACTGGAAAAGACTCTGGTGCTGGGAAAGATTGAAGGCAAAAGGAGAAGAGGGCGGCAGAGGATAAAATGGTTAGAAAGCATTATAAAGTCAATGGACAAACTCTGGGAGATAGTGGAGGCCAGAGGAGCCTGGTGTGCTGCACTCCATGGGGTCACAAAGAGTAGAACACGACTCAGTGACTGAACAACATCTGAAAGTAAAGGGGAAATAAATGCCTGTGTTCATTCTGCTTTACCGGCCATCCTGACCCAGGATTTTCTTCCTTGTTCAGCATCATTACCGGAGCTGTTCTGAACTTGTCTGATGACGTTCACAGTGTTCCTATCTAGAAATACTCTGCGGATACCTTACAGCCGACTGTGTTTCTTAGCCTGAATCATGACAGCCCCACTCTGTAACTCTTGTCCAAGATGGATCAGTGCTAGGCACTAGCACAATCAGATCCAACAATAATGTATTTAATTAAAATCTTACCGAGAAGGATCATTTCCTATTCAGTGAATGCTTAGGTTTTATAACATGTATCCCCAGTCCTCCCTGTTAGCAATTCCTTCTCCTACCTGGTGGGCATCCTATTCTGAATTGTGTGTCCTTGTCTTCTCTTGTGGGACGCACTATGTATCAACTTGATCATGAGCTCTTCAAGGTCAGAGGTGTCTCTTAATTGTTAATGTCCCCACTGTACCCGACACAGGATAAGCACTCAGAAATGGCTAGTTGCATAAATGGGTGTATCTTTTGTGACTTCCCTCCTGCCTCATTCATGATAAAGGCACCGGTATCTTTAACACCAGTGCATGCCTAGTAAATTTTCATTAGGATGAACATATATTTGCAACTGGGCATTATGACCCCATATGATAATTAAGCATACATTTCAAAATATTTATTGAACACCAATTAAGTACCAGAAATGGTGCTAGATCCTTAAAACAGAAATGGTCTTTTCCCTTCTGTAGAGTCTGTCTGCTGGGGGAGAGATTTTACAATCATTGCACACACAAATGAAACATTTAAATTTGATCAGTATGCTAAATGAAAGATTTGCAGAGCAGTCCAAATGTCTAACAGGGAGCACTGACATTGTTGGGGAGGTTAGTGATGCTTGAACTAAGGATGAAGAACGAGCAGTGGTTAACCCGGTGAAGAAGGGGGAGAGGATTCCACGTAGAGGCAGCAGCATGTGCAAAGGCCCTGTGGTGGGAGGGAACAGGACAAGCACAAGGAGTTGAGAATTATCCAGTGCATCTGGAGCCTTGACTGTGTGGAGAAATGGTGAAGGCAGAGCAGCCGGGCCCCAGACAGGCCATCAGATGTCTGATGTTGGAGAAGCAGGTGCCTGTCTGTTAGAGAACCACTCCCCATCCAGATGCTCTCTGGCTGACGCAGCTGTCTCTGGCTCTCCTGAGAGCACTGCAGTTAAGCTGAGCATCAGTGGAGCAAGACTGTACTGTGGCATATTCAATGCTACAGGGCAGGAAACGGTAGAAGAGAATTGAAACTGAGCAGTGTTGGGGCCTGGATAAACCCTGGTCTTCCCAGCCCCCACTCCCTGCCTTCCGTGGGAAATTCGGGAAACTCCCAACTCATTCTTTGTCTTGAGTATGCCCTGCTCGGCTCAGAATTTCCTCTGTTTAGGTTAGTTATGCCCAAGCCTTTGCTTACACATCCCCCGGGGAGGGAGACAGGAGAGGAGAATATGGGGTGGAGGGGTGGAGATGTGATATTCTAAAATGAAAGAGAATTCACAGTTATTCCTTCTGAAGCTACCTCAATATCCTCTGAAATGAATGGAGATGCCCTGGAATGGGGGCACGGGCCCCAGACTGACAGTTACCACACTGCGTGTGTTGGGGGATCAGACAGTCGTGATGATATGAGGCTGTCTGTCCCCATGAAGTCACAGCATAGACGTGTAAATGACAGGTCAGAGCAGATGACCCTCTGTTCCTACTTCCTCTCTTTCTCCGTCATGGAGACTGAGGTGACCTAGGCAGGATCCTGTAAGTGGCAGAACATAGACAAGGACCTAGATCTTCGGGTCCCCAGAACCACACCCTGTCTAAGACAACTCTGTTTCCAGAAAGACACGTGGGATATTTTTACTGGGCTTACTTCTTCGCTGTTCTGGGAGGAAAAATCACAGAGTCCCAGGTCAGATTTTGTTATGCGCTTGGGGGAGCAGCAGGGGTGGGGACATGTTCCCTCTGGGGAGCCTGAGGGCTGGACCAGGGGGAGATCTAAAACTCAAAATTTGCTTTTGGAACCAGCTTACTCTCAGAGTCCCTTTAGGCAGAAGTGCTCCTGTCCCTTCTTTCTTCGGGGCAGAAGCCTCAGGGACCTTCTCCATTTCACCCAACGGAGAGCTTCGCTAGAACCAGGTCATCCTCTTAGGAGGGCAGAGGGAGGTGGAGCAGCTAATTCAATCCAGGCATCAGAGAATCAAGTGGAAGCATGCCAAACCCAACTGCCCACCTCTGCACAGACCCCCACTCCTCTGCGGGATGTTCTGGTGGGACCACGAAGCTGAGCCCAGATTTCTCAACCCGGTCACACAAAAGATCCAGCTGTTCACTCTGGATCTGTCTCCACAGCTGTGCTCCTAGTAGGAGTCCAGCGGGGAGCCTCAGGCTCCAGGCGTAGAGGAGCCTCTCTGCAGAGGCCTGAACTTTCGCCCTTTTATCATGACCACAGATCCACCTACTTCCATCCTTCAGATGGTTTGGAATCTACAGGCAAATATGATCCTGTCCTCTCATTAGGTCACTATTTCTCCATCTCCTGTTCCCCCTGCTGGGTTTTCTTTTGCAATTTAAGCAGCTTTGGTCATTATACTTAGAGAGTGGTTTGGCCTCACCTTTCAGGCTAGCTCATTCCTTCCAGGCCATCCTTATATCTCTCAAGCATCAAGGCCGGCACCAAATGTGGTTTTGTGAGTGTGGTGTGACCTGCAGAGAAAACCAGGGAAAATGACTTCCTTTCTTTTGGGCTGTCAGTCATCTACCTGTGCAGCCCAATACCCCAGGGTGGGGGGAAATGTGAAGCTTCGGGGTCTTCTTCTCCCAAGGCTCGCAGAGGGGCACACAGGCTGAAATCTCATGGCCATGAATATGCTGACTTCACATCTCAATAGCAAAGAGTGAACTTTAAAGATGAGACTCCCAGGAAACAAGTTAATATTTTCTTAGCTTCTAAAGTTTGGTAAGGCTGGTTTGACAAGATCTGGAGAGACTACAGAAGAGCCTTGTATTTGGTTGAAATGATTTGTAGAAAGTTTAGATACACTTTTTCGAACAGCATTCTCTTATACGTGACAGAACAGGGTAGATTTATACATGATTGCCCAGAGGTGCTGGGTTGCATAGTGACCAGTGTACAGAGCAATGTACAAATCCCATGCAGTTACCAGAACCTACTTCCCAGAATTTTGACAGCAGAACATGCTTTTTAGGATTCTACAGTGTTAGTCACTCAGTTGTGTTCAACTCTTTGCAACCCTATGGACTGTAGTCCACCAGGGTCCTCTGTTCATGGGGTTCTCCAGGCAAGAATACTGAAGTGGGTTAACCACAAATCTACCCAAGGTACTCTGAGCTAGAGATGAAAGGAAGCATTCTCTTCCTTGTAAGAGTTGGTCTTACACGTGCAACTTTTCCATCAAGATTCAAATCAGATCAGTCGCTCAGTCGTGTCCGACTCTTTGCGACCCCATGAATCGCAGCACGCCAGGCCTCCCTGTCCATCACCAACTTCCAGAGTTCACTAAGACTCATGTCCATCGAGTCAGTGATGCCATCCAGCCATCTCATCCTCTGTCGTCCCCTTCTCCTCTTGCCCCCAATCCCTCCCAGCATCAGAGCCTTTTCCAATGAGTCAACTCTTCGCAGGAGGTGGCCAAAGCATCATTCCTTCCAAAAAAATCCCAAGGCTGATCTCCTTTAGAATGGACTGGTTGGATCTCCTTGCAGTCCAAGGGACTCTCAAGAGTCTTCTCCAACACCACAGTTCAAAAGCATCAATTCTTTGGCACTCAGCCTTCTTCACAGTCCAACTCTCACATCCATACATGACTACAGGAAAAACCATAGCCTTGACTAGACGAACCCTTGTTGGCAAAGTACTGTCTCTGCTTTTGAATATGCTATCTAGGTTGGTCATAACTTTCCTTCCAAGGAGTAAGCGTCTTTTAATTTCATGGTTGCAGTCACCATCTGCAGTGATTTTGGAGCCCATAAAAATAAAGTCTGACACTGTTTCCACTGTTTCCCCATCTATTTCCCATGAAGTGATGGGACCAGATGCCATGATCTTCGTTTTCTGAATGTTGAGCTTTAAGCCAACTTTTTCACTCTCCACTTTCACTTTCATCAAGAGGCTCTTTAGTTGTTCTTCACTTTCTGCCATAAGGGTGGTGTCATCTGCATATCTGAGGTTATTGATATTTCTCCTGGCAATCTTGATTCCAGCTTGTGTTTCTTCCAGTCCAGCGTTTCTCATGATGTACTCTGCATATAAGTTAAATAAACAGGGTGACAATATACAGCCTTGACATACTCCTTTTCCTATTTGGAACCAGTCTGTTGTTCCATGTCCAGTTCTAACTGTTGCTTCCTGACCTGCATACAAATTTCTCAAGAGGCACATCAGGTGGTCTGGTATTCCCATCTCTTTCAGAATTTTCTACAGTTCTTGTGATCCACACAGTCAAAGGCTTTGGCATAGTCAATAAAGCAGAAATAGATGTTCTTCTGGAACTCTCTTGCTTTTTCCATGATCCAGCAGATGTTGGCAATTTGATCTCTGGTTCCTCTGCCTTTTCTAAAACCAGCTTGCACATCAGGAAGTTCACGGTTCACATATTGCTGAAGCCTGGCTTGGAGAATTTTGAGCATTACTTTACTAGCGTGTGAGATGAGTGCAATTGTGCGGTAGTTTGAACATTCTTTGGCATTGCCTTTCTTTAGGATTGGAATGAAAACTGACCTTTTCCAGTCCTGTGGCCACTGCTGAGTTTTCCAAATTTGCTGGCATATTGAGTGCAGCACTTTCACAGCATCATCCTTCAGGATTTGAAATAGCTCAACTGGAATTCTATCACCTCCACTAGCTTTGTTCGTAGTGATGCTTTCTAAGGCCCACTTGACTTCACATTCCAGGATGTCTGGCTCTAGGTGAGTGATCACACCATCGTGATTATCTGGGTCGTGAACATCTTTTTTGTACAGTTCTTCTGTGTATTCTTGCCATCTCTTCTTAATATCTTCTGCTTCTGTTAGGTCCATACCATTTCTGTCCTTTATCGAGCCCATCTTTGCATGAAATGTTCCTTTGGTATCTCTGATTTTCTTGAAGAGATCTCTAGTCTTTCCCATTCTGTTGTTTTCCTCTATTTCTTTGCATTGATCGCTGAAGAAGGCTTTCTTATCTCACTTTGCTATTCTTTGGAACTCTGCATTCAGATGTTTATATCTTTCCTTTTCTCCTTTGCTTTTTGCTTCTCTTCTTTTCACAGCTATTTGTAAGGCCTCCCCAGACAGCCATTTTGCTTTTTTGCATTTCTTTTCCATGGGGATGGTCTTGATTCCTGTCTCCTGTACAATGTCACGAACCTTATTCCATAGCTCATCAGGCACTCTATCAGATCTAGGCTCTTAAATCTACTTCTCACTTCCACTGTATAATCATAAGGGATTTGATTTAGGTCATACCTGAATGGTCTAGTGGTTTTCCTACTTTCTTCAATTTAAGTCTGAATTTGGCAATAAGGAGTTCATGGTCTGAGCCAGAGTCAGTTCCTGGTCTTGTTTTTGCTGACTGTATAGAGCTTCTCCATCTTTGGCTGCAAAGAATATAATCAATCTGATTTCGGTGTTGACCATCTGGTGATGTCCATGTATAGAGTCTTCTCTGTTGGAAGAGGGTGTTTGTTATGACCAGTGCATTTTCTTGGCAAAACTCTATTGTCTTTGCCCTGCTTCATTCCGTATTCCAAGGCCAAATTTGCCTGTTACTCCAGGTGTTTCTTGACTTTCTACTTTTGCATTCCAGTCCCCTATAATGAAAAGGACATCTTTTTTGGGTGTTAGTTCTAAAAGGTCTTGTAGGTCTCATAGAACCGTTCAACTTCAGCTTCTTCAGCGTTACTGGTTGGGGCATAGACTTGGATTACTGTGATATTGAATGGTTTGCCTTGGAAACGAACAGAGATCATTCTGTCATTTTGAGATTGCATCCAAGTACTGCATTTCAGACTCTTTTGTTGACCATGATGGCCACTCCATTTCTTCTGAGGGATTCCTGCCCGCAGTAGTAGATATAATGGTCATCTAGTTAAATTCACCCATTCTAGTCCATTTCAGTTCGCTGATTCGTAGAATGTCAACATTCACTCTTGCCATCTCTTGTTTGACCACTTCCAATTTGCCTTGATTCATGGACCTGACATTCCAGGTTCCTATGCAATATTGCTCTTTACAGCATCGGACCTTGCTTCTATCACCAGTCACATCCACAGCTGGGTATTGTTTTTGCTTTGGCTCCATCCCTTCATTCTTTCTGGAGTTATTTCTCCACTGATCTCCAGTAGCATATTGGGCAATTACTGACCTGGGGAGTTTCTCTTTCAGTATCCTATCATTTTGCCTTTTCATACTGTTCATGGGGTTCTCAAGCCAAGAATACTGAAGTGGTTTGCCATTCCCTTCTCCAGTGGACCACATTCTGTCAGATCTCTCCACCATGACCTGCCCATCTTGGGTTGCCCCACGGGCATGGCTTAGTTTCATTGAGTTAGACAAGGCTGTGGTCCTAGTGTGATTATATTGACTAGTTTTCTGTGAGTATGGTTTCAGTGTGCCTCTGATGCTGTCTTGCAATACTTACCGTCTTACTTGGGTTTCTCTTACCTTGGGCGTGGGGTATCTCTTCACGGCTGCTCCAGCAAAGCGCAGCCAATGCTCCTTACCTTGGACGAGGGGTATCTCCTCACTGCCGCCCTTCCTGACCATCCAAAGACAATGTGGGAGGGGGTAAGCAGGGTGTTACATCTGGAAGACCACCTCTGGTTCTAACTGTGGATTTCTCTGAAGAATGAGAAGGCCCATGGTTTGTGAACCAGTATTTCCAGGTTTGTGAACCAGTATTTCCAAGTTTTACCTTCTACTCTGATGTCTAACATTTGCTGGTAGGCATTGCTGGTAGGCAAGCTGGTAGGCTTCCCTTGTAGCTCAGTCGGTAAAGAATCTGCCTGCAATGCAGGAGACCCAGGTGAGAATTCCTGGGTTGGAAAGATCCCCTGGAGAAGGAAATGGCAACCCACTCCAGTGTTCTTGCCTGGAGAATCCCATGGACAGAGGAACCTGAAGGGCTATAGTCCATGAGGTCGCAAGATTCAGACTTGACTTAGTGACTAAACCACCACATTCTGGTCATGCCTAAGGAAATTGCTTATGAGAAAACAACCCCACTGTAATCTTAGGTATCGATGCAAAGACTACGCCAACAGGGGCACAAGGTGGTTGGTCCTTGATATTCAGCTGAAAGCTTGAGTTCACAGGGTCACACATGAGCAAAGACTTCTGATGCTCATCTAGCAGTGTTGTCATATTTTAAAGGATTCCATTCTAACTGTACAATAACTTTCTAGTTTATCACCATTTAAAAACTGGTTTTTGGTTTATTGGATAATAGGTAAACAGTTGTATCCTGTAATTACTCATCATTTTTGTCTATCACTTAGGCATTTCAAAGAGTTCCTATATAGCCTAAACTTTTTAGAATTGATGCTTTTTCTGCAACAAGGTCTATGACAGAAATCTCTTACTAGTATACTTTACATGTGCGTGCTAAATTGCTTCAGTCATGTCTGCCTCTTTGCGACCCTGTGGACTGTAGCCTGCCAGGCTCCCCCGTTCATGGGATTCTCCAGGCAAGAATACTGGAGTGGGTTGCCTGCCCTCCTCCAGGGGATCTTCCCGATCCAGGGATCAAACCTGTGCCTCTTATGTTTCCTGCATTGGCAGGTGGGTTCTTTATCACTAGTGCCACCTGGGAAACCCAGTATACTTTATAAATAACACCAAATTTTTGTGCTCTATAAGAAATGGATAAAGTAATTCCTCCCTTAATGTTTTTTCCTCACTTAGTTGAAGTGAATTAAAAATGAATTGAAAGTCCCTTCTAGTTAGCTGTGAACTTAGAATTCAGCCAGGCAAAATCTGATGTCATGGGAAAATTTGATCATGTCCTGTTCCAAGCTTTCGATCATCCCTAGTGTCTATCAGGTCTCTTCTGGACCAGTGCCGGCCTCTGACCAGCTCCAATCAGTTGGATTACTGAGCGCTGTCTTCTCTGACATCATAACCCCAGTGGGGCCGTCACAATCCTGCTGCCCAACAATGAGCTTTCCCTGGGGTCTTTGCAGAGGGTGCAGGTGAAAGGGCGATGGACAAGGAGAGAACATGGGAGGGGAGGAGGGGGGCTGAAGGGCACGATCAGGAGGAAAGAGAGAGAGGGGGCGAGATGGGGGTGGGGCGGCCGCCATGCCTGTGCTAACAGCAGCCGGTAAGCAGTGGCCTGGCCTGCTGGGAACCAGAACGCTGAGAGAAAGAGGAAGATCGACCCGGGGGCCAATGTTCCCATGAGCAGGGACCTCCATGTGAAGCTAATGGAAGTGGAACAGGGTCCTGACGACATGCCCGCCAAGAGGAGAAGACGAGGCTTTCTGCCAGCAGTGAAGGTAAAAGGCAGGACGAAGGGTGGACATGACCAGGTGCTAGTCGTCAGGCGACATGTCCAGCCATTCCCCACACTGCCTTCTCAGGCACAGAACCCACCGAAGAGTGGACCCAGTGCTGAGGTGTGGGGACATGAGAGCCCTGTTACAAGACTCCTGGGGTCTCAGTTCTCTCTCCTGTGACCTTCTGTGGTTTGCTCTGGGCTGTTAAATCCAGGACTCTTCATCTGCTCAGTGTCGTTGATCGCCTGCTGGTAGAGTTCCTTGAAGAAGGGTAAACCATGGTGTGTGTTTGTAAAATTTGAATTTATACAAACAATTGTCTAAAATTTTTGTCTCATTAACTTGGGGAAATGCAAAGGAAATGCCATTTAGATGTACGTGCGGGCCTGTGATACTGAGTATATTTTCAGGGAGTTCTGCAAGTTGGCACCGAACAGAAACCTCCAGAGTCTAATTCCTGTTAGAAGGACAAGACAATAGGGACAGGAACTTCGATTCCCAAACCGGGACCCAAGCCGAGCCCACAGCGCCCCTGTAAAGTAGGTGACCTTTGTCTTTGCCCTCCAACCCTTCAGGGCTCCCTACTCCTCCCTTTCCTGTAGGCCGCAGAGCAGAGGTGTCTTGAGACCCTCAGGGCAAGCTAGTCCTGACCCACCATCAGCAAACAAATATTTATGGGACGTGCAGTTTCACTGGGATTTTAAGATAGTGGGTATTTTCTTGGTCTTGTTATGTTTCCGATTGGGACATCATGGTAGCCAGGCACCTTCCCACAAAGCCAGCTTGTGTAGACAGATGCCCACACGAGGGCTCCAGCCCAGGGTGGGGAACAGGTGAACACAGCTCAGCGCAGCTCCTGAAGCACTGTTTCTCCCTGGGTCTCTTGCCCTTCTTTCATGAAGATTGCAAAAGCAAATGAGAAAGTCCATTTTTCTACCTCCAAGAAAAAAAAAAAAAGGTTTTCTACCTTCAGCTTCAGGGAAGTTTCAAGAACTCACATTTCACAGCTTGGGGTCAAGACTTCATGGCCTGCAGAGGCACTGCCCACCCCCTTCAGGAGCCTGGGAGGATCGGCAGTGTTATCACTGGAGCCATATGGGTCCCTGAACTCAAAAGCTGAGGGATTTGGAAACTTATTGTCCCTTCATCCATTTTCCATGGCAACCGGTGCCTGATCATCACTTGACCCCAGAACGGGATATCCAGGCTGTGGCAGAAGCAGGCTACTTCCGCTGTCTCCTGCCGCCTGGCCCACCGCCATCCTGCACAGCCGGCCCATCCCAGACAGATTCACTTCCATAAAATGGAGGTTTCATAACATTTCCTTCCCTGCTTATAATCTGTTCATGGGTTCTCCAGGGCCTTCAGTTTAAAGCACCATTTGAGGTGCCACGTGAGGCACCATTTTTCTTTCTGCAGGAGGCAAATTCTTACTCTAACCATAATTCTAAATTACTTACTTTCATGTTAACCTAGATATTTCATTAATCGAGAAGAACTGAGCTAATTATTCTATGTTTTTTAATGGTTAACATTAGGGTCTGGGAAAAATGGAGGGCAGGAGGCAAGGGTGTTATCTTGCCTCTTCCTTTGCCTCCTAATTTTTTCTTTTTTTTTCTAATTTTTTTTTCCTAGTTTTTTCTTGAAAGCTGGACATCTCAGTAGAACTATAGAAACATACAAATTGTTCTTATCTCCGGAAATGGACCCACTTTTCCTCGTGGCAGGCCCTTAGCGTGGGGGTGTGAGTTAACCTCGGTAGAAGCTGGGCTGGGTTTGAAGTTCCTTGCTGCTCTGGTTGCCCTCAGTGCATTGAACCCTTCACATTCCTGTGGGCACACCTTGTGTTTCAGGGTGCCAGTGGGTTTACCTCCCTGCCTCTTTAGCTTTAGATCTTTCCTTTGCACTGGACCTCAGAGAGGGTCCCTTTGCCTGTTAAGTTTCCTCTCCCTCGTGTTCTTGTGACCCTCCTGTTGTTCCTGTGAGCTCAGCAGTGTGCGGTGGTGGAGGGAAACCTCTGTTGCTTTTGACAAAGTTCCAGAGGAAGCAACCTCCTGTCCTTGGTTCTCCGGGGTCAGCTTGCCTTGGTTCTGTCTCTGAGCTGCAGATAGAATAGCAACCACAATTTTTAAATAGTAATGAGTGTCCAGGACGTTTCTCAATATCGGCAACAACCTTGATGTGACATGAAAATATCTGTGACTTGGTGGTGGTGGTGATGGTGTCGATTACAGGCACTGTGGGTCCTGTTGTGTTTTGTTGCTGACATTCACAATCGAAGAACATTCTGCTGCGTTGGATTTAGAAGGTAGTGAAGATATGACTGTTTCCACATTGAGTGCCTAGATTTTTTTTTTTTTAATGGATCCTTGGATCCTTCGGACTCCTGACCAGCACGTTTTGAGAGACAACTCGCAGACTCAGGGAGAGACAACAGTAACAACTTGGCCTGTGACCAGAGTTTCTCTCATGAGTTAACCTTTGTCACGTGACACTTGCAAGCTTCCCAGCTGGGGCAGGGAAGGCCCACATCCCGAGGACAGCCAGGCTGCTGGGACACACCATGAAGAACAGATCTCCTGCGAGCCCAGAGAACCTCTCCACAAAGGGAGATGAGAAAGAAAAGAGTGTTATTACTGAATAAGCATTAAACCAGGCCAGCCAGGAGAGTCTACAGAGACATGAAGGATTTCACTCCTTTGTCTGGTCAGGCTGGTTACGTGTTCTCAAGTTAAATGACAGCAGTCCTCAGTAAGAGGACTTGATAGGACTATGTGTCACACACAGCTCTCCTGGTAATGGAGTGGCCATTGTGTTAGCTTATTGCCTTTATCCAAAGGAATAATGACCCTCTAGTACCTTTATGACAAGAGCTAGTTTTGCACCGTGGATTGAGGCATGACACCTGTCAGAATTAGGCACCTTCCCTCCCAGAAAGGCTGGGAGACAGGGGTACAAACTTCCTGTTCTCATTTCTAAGAGGTGGCTGCCAGGTTCTTTGAACATTTGAGTCCTGCAGGTGCCCAGAGGCTTATCTAGATCTTTAAAAAAAGATTTACTTGCATCTCAGAGGGGCAGAGAAAGAATGTATAAGAAGGGTCGCATAGTAAAAGCTCTAAGTGGGGAGGAGCAGGCAGGATCTTCCCCTTAACGCATCGGGAAGATGGAATCTTTTCCTTGATTTGTCTTGACTGTCACACTGAAGAGGAGCCAAGGAGCCACACCTCTGTACTTCCTTCCACAAGAGGGAGGGGTGAGGACGGAGAGAGAGGCTGGAGGTGAGTGAGGCAGAGTGCCCATGGATGCCAAAGGAGGTGGATACGGATGCTCCTTGTAGGTGCGTGTTGTCACACTCAGGTGTGACATTACTGCTTTGGGCTAAGCAAAAACGGAATTTAACTCTCCTAAGCACAAAGGAGCATGTGCCTTAATTCAGGAAATTGACTTTAACTCTCCAGAGTGGTTAATCCCCTTCCTGGAATACCAGTTCAGCCAGTCAATCATTCATTTCACACATCTGAGACCACCTGTGGGCTCAGCATGCATTGGACACTGCGGAAGAGAGAAGAAGGGTATGAATTCATTCTTGCATCCAAACTGGGGAGCTGACCCCCCATTTGAGGCACTGAGCTCCCCATTCCCCGTCGCCTTCCCAGGGGTCTTTCCACCTGCTCGTCCTCGGCCTGAAACGCCTCCTCCCACCCACTTTCCCTGTGTTAGGCGTCTTCCCCATCCTGAAGGCCCAAACCTGATTACTGCATTCTTTATCAGGCTCCTAAGTGTTCATAATAAATAACAATAATAGCAATTATCATTACTAACATAAAACTCACCAGAGTGAACTATCTGCATTGTGTCAGACATTGCACTGATACAGTACAATGCACTAAACCCTTGAGATAAGTCCAACAGCCCTGGGAATCAGATGTTTCACCCCAAGTCAGTAGAAAAGAAAACTGAGGGTCAGAAAGGTCAAACATCCCTGCCCCAGGTCACATAAGTAGCAAGAGGTAAGGCGGGGATCAGAGTGCAGCGTGGAGCCTCTTGGCCCGGGGTCTCCCGTCAGGCTTGATCTTGTCTTCTCTGTTCCTCCTCCCTCAGTGCTTCCTGACATCAAGTGTTGGATATCTGACAGACTTGAGGAGGCCTGGAAGGAAGGCTCCGTGTCTGATCATGGCGCTGTCTCCTGCAGCGTGGAGCTCTGTGTCTGGGGTACACTAGGTGCTGGAAAAGGGGGCGTGAGCAGCACTGGGAGGCTCTAGACAGGGACAGACCAGCAAAGGTGGTCATTCCTAGGATGTTGGTCACCTAAGACTTTGGATTGTAGGTTGAGAAGATGAGCTGAATCAATACGGTTTCTCTGTTGACATTCTGGAGTTAGGGGAACCGAGGTAGGTGGTCGTGGGAAGGAAAGAGCTGCCTGGGGAGCCATGTGTGGCCAGACTGATGAGGGAAGGATTCTGGGAGGAAGCAGTTGGGAGAAGGGAATGGGTGGAGTTAAGGAAGCAGAAAGAGAGTGAGAGTGGAAATCTGCCACAGTTCAAGGCCCACTTCTGGAATCCCTGGCTCCTTTCAGTGTATCATGCTCCACACACACACACACACACACACACACACACACACATATACACTAACTCTACTTTGAGTTGGTTTATATGGACATTTAGAAGAAATATACATTTTATGTCGACCCTTGGAACAGGGCACTGGTAGAGAGGGTGCGCTTTGAGAGAGGGCAGCTGGCCAGGGTACAGGATGAAGGGAAGTGGACTCTTAGAACACTGGTTTTCAAATGTGACTGGACAGTGGAATCTCATGGGGAGTTCTGTGACATACCTATGCCTGTGTCCTGGCCCCAGAGACTGTGGTTAATTGCTGTCAATGCTTGTCTGGGTATAGAGAGTTTTAACAGTTCTCCAGGTGATTCTACGACGTGACAAGTTTTCTTGGTAAACACTGCTTTGTTGTTGTTGCCTAGTTACTAAGTCGTGTCCGACTCTTTTGGGACCTCATGGACTGTAGCCCGCCAGTCCCCTCTGTCTATGGGATTTCCCAGGCAAGAATACTGTAGTATATTGCCATTTCCTTACCCAGGGGATCTTTGCCACCCAGGGGATCGAATCTGAGTCTCCTGCAATCGCCGGCAGATTCTTTACCACTGAGTCACCAGCAAAGACTTGGAGTCCTCAGAGTATAGAGTGACTTTCCTCAACCAAGCCCAGGTTCTAGGTCAACAATTAAAGATGTTGTGGTTAGACTCCAGGCAACAAGCAGATGCCAATGTGAATGGCTATTGACAAGCAGCGCATAAATGCTGCATGTTAACACATATTATAAGTTGTTGGCAAATCCAGTCCTCTTCTGTTTTCCTAATTCTTTAGAGCTGACAGAGGCTTATATGAGTTAGCATCATAGATTTTATCTTAACTGGGTGCAAAGATCTATCAGCTGAAAACTCTAAAAGCTGAGCAGTGACCCTGTGGTTGGCCCTGAGCCCACAGTGCTGTAACAGGTTGCATAGCATCTTCTTGTAGGAACCTGATTTTATTCTGGAGCCAGCTTCCCTAGCTGAGGTCAGAGGACGGATCACTATGCTTAGCTCTGGGGTCCAGGTTTCTGGTGAGGCTCCACCTTCATTACCTCATCTTTAAACCTAATTACCTCTGCATCCCAATTGCCATCAATATGGGAGTTACGGCTTCAACACATAAATTTGGGGGGATATAAACTTTTAGTCCAGGGCTTTCCAGGTGATGCTAGTGGTAAAGAACCTGCCTACCAATGCAGGAGCCTTAGAGATGTGGGTTCAATCCCTGGGTTGGAAAGACCCCCTAGAGGAGAGCATGGCAACATACTCTAGTATTCTTGCCTGAAGAATCCTATGGACAGAGGAGCCTGGAGGGCTCCAGTCCATAGGGTTGCAAAGTCAGACACAACCAAAGTGACTTAGCATGCGTGCAAACATTTAGTCCACAGCAGATGCATGTTTTGAATTCCAAATGTATTTTCTTCTTGGGTAGATTCATCTAGTGTACACAAATATGGGCTTCCCCCATGGCTCAGCAGGTAAAGAATCCACCTATAGTATAGGAGATGCGGGAGACACAGGTTTGATCCTTGGGTCAGGAACGTTCCCTGGACGAGGAAATGGCAACCCACTCCAGTATGCTTGCCTAGAAAATCCCATGGACAGAGGAAGCTGGAAGGCTACAGTCTATGGGATTGCAAATAGTTGGACATGACTGAGCATGCACACACACAGGAATATGGCCTTGCCAATCAATGATTCAAACACCTGTGGCCAGTCATGGTCCCAAGTTCCTAAGTGGCTTCATTCCTGCTACCTCATCTCTCCTCTTCCCTTCTCCTCCCACCTTTCCTATAATCCAGCAGAATCCTGGTCTGCTATGCTCTTGTCTATGGTGACTGGCAAGTGCTCATGCCGGACCAAATAGAGAGAATTCTAATCCTGGGTCTGGCGCATCAACCTGTTCACTACAAGGCTGGGGAAAAGATGGGGCAGGATAAAGGCTATGAAGTGAAGCTTAGACAGTTGGTGTATGTGAAGTGTACACCAAAGGACCCGCCTTCCCAGGGTTGGGGGCTGCTTCCTAGAGGCCTGGGTCCTGCGGGCTTGGCAGTGGACCAGGAAGAGAGAACGGTATATTTTTCTAGCAAAACCACTTTTCTTGTCCTCGCCTGGTTCATCAGGAGTCTTCCCCAATTGGGCAGGGGAGAAAAGCTGTCCCAGCCCCTTCCATCACCGGGACGCAGGCTGGGAGCCACTGCAAGGGCAGTCAGGGGACTCGGTGTGCTCGCCCCATCATTTTGTGTGTGTGTGTGTGTGTGTGTGTGTGTGTGTGTTCCTTCAATCCCTGAACTGCATACCCCACTTTGCACAGGCTTGCCTTCTTTCATGGTCTGCTCCTCTACACCGGGATAAAGTGGGCTGACTCCTCTGGAGATGAGCAGGTCAAATCCCATAGCCATGTACAACTGGTCAGGTCATGGTGGCACTGATTAGGGTGAGAGTTTTTATGTGTATTTGTGCCGCTGACTCACCTTACTGCCCCCAATAGTACACTCAACTGAGGACAGATGCCATGACTGGCCTGGTCCCCAGTGGAGCCCCCCATGGGGTCTGGCACAGGGCGGGCACTCAATGCGAGAGTGCGGGGATGAAGGCAGGGCCAGGGGACGATGGATGGGGTGGTGGCAGTGGGGCCCCACCGGTCCACCCACCCCAGGGGATGGGTGGTGGCAGTGTGGGCCCACTGGTCAAGATGGTGGGGGGGGGCAGGCAACAGTACAGGCCCCTCAGGGGAGCAGTATCTCTGTGCCCTGAACCTGGGGCTTTCCTTGCTTCCCAGCTGTACCATGTACCAGGACCCATGAATCTTGGACTCTGCCCAGCACAGCCCAAGGGGAGGGTCCATGATGCTGTCTAACTAATGTATCTGTTAGGGTAAATTAGGCCAACTGCCAGCCATTCCCCCTTGTCTCCCTGCGATTTTTTTTTTTTTTTTTTTTTGCCTTCAGGGATGCCTCTGCCCTCATCTGTGACCCTCACCCTGATTTGGGGGTGTGCCCTGTGTGCTTTGAAGTGAAAGTGAAGTCGCTCAGTCGTGTCCAACTCTTAGTGACCCCATGGACTACAGCCCGCTAGGCCCTCCGTCCATGGGCTTTTCCAGGCAAGAGTACTGGAGTGGGGTGCCATTGCCTTCTCCGTTAACAGTGGCTAGGCATATTATATTTACTTGGAGCTGGTATACTCGGTGACAGCCTTAGTGCCCTCGGACATGGTGTGCTTGGCCAGCTCCCTGTGTGCTTTAGTCCCAAGCATTTCCCTCCCAACCCCTGGTGTACCCTTCTTCCTCCTCCTCCTCCTCCTCCAGTTGAACCCAGCACCCCTCATTCCTGCCTCTTCCCCTAAGGAACTTGCCATGGTTAACCCAATGGGTTAGCCCACCCATGGGACCTGGGGGACCCACTTCATCTCTGGTAGATTCCAGGCTGTTCTGTCCCCTGCCCTCCGAGGGGTCGAGGGGAACGAGGCTGCACCAGGTGGTCCCTGGTTCCCATCTGATTCTTGAAGCCTCAAGAAAGGGAGCCCTGAAGTCACGAGGCCTCTAGCCCAGCACTGGCCAGGAAGATTCCCTCCCTTCCTAGGAGCCCAAGTCAGGTGCCAGAGATAACGTGCAGCCCAAAGGGGAGAAATAATCCATTCTCTTTCTCTCTGCCCCAGGCATTTACAGAGCTCACCCGCTGATGTGACTGTCAGGAGATCAGTCAATTGCACACCTACTTGGATTGTTTCATGAGACTCCAGTGAAGAGGGGTGTGCCTTCACCCCTCCTGTCTCCCCCTCCCACCTGCAGAGCCCTTTCGATTGTGTAGGTAGTTAATCTGGAAATCTTAAGATTCTCAGGGTTGCTATTGTCTCTGGATAGAAGGAGGGATGTTTCCAGCTAGAACCAGGCAGCTTGTATCATTATTGGGGTTTTTATATGCCGAGAGAAGTTCAGACAGTGGAGGAGTCGTAATTGTTTAGCCTTACACAGCATCAGGCTTCTCTAGGCTGTCCCTCCCAGGAGGAAGGTCAGCAGCCTGCCCAGTCTTGAGACTGGGCAAGCTGGCCACTCCCTGTATCACAGCTGGGCTAAGCACCGAACAAATCCTTCTGGGATTCGCCACTCTTGCATGTACGCGTGCGTGCGAAGTCACTTCAATCGTATTGGAGTCTGTGCGACCCCATGGACTGTAGCCCTACAGGCTCCTCTGTCCATGGGGATTCTCCAGGCAAGAATACTGGCGTGGGTAGCCGTTCCCTCCTCCAGGGGATCTTCCCCACCCAGGGATGGAAACCGAGTCTCCTGTACTGGCAGGTAGGTGCACCGCCTGGGAAGCCTTCATGTATAAGGTTCTAGAATTGGCTCAGCCGGTAAAGAATCTGCCTGCCAATGCCGGAGACCTGGGTTCGATCCCTGGGTTGGGAAGATCCCCAGGAGAAGGGAAAGGCTATCCACTCCAGTATTCTGGCCTGGAGAATTCCATGAACTGCATAGTCCGCGGGGTGGCAAAGAGTTGGACACGACTGAGACACTTTCACTTTCAAGTTAGTGAAAGGGCTTGGAGTATTTCATATGATGGCTATTTCCATCCTCAAAGTGGACCTGTGTGTTGAGCATCTGCCTCCCATTTTTCAGATGGTGAAACTGAGTCTTAGCCTCCAGGAGGCTTGCGTCACTTGGCCCGGGCATCACTCCTCTCCTTCCTCCTCCAGAGCCTGGAGCGAGTCTACTCATCGCCGCGGTTTCCTTCTCCTCACCCGAGTTGGGCAGAAAGCAGCAGGTCCTGGGATTGGCTCAGGGGATCACCTCAGCTCTCCGGGCTGAGTCACAGCTGGGTGATTGCAGACCATAGGGCAGGGGCCCTCGGGGAGGCAGGGGGACTTCCCGATCGGCAACATCAGCCGGGCAAGCGCTCCGGGGAATCCAACTCCTCTTGTACTGAAATGTGTAGTTTAGTGTTTTCTTACCGCTTGTTGGGGGA
Source organism: Bos mutus (assembly GCF_027580195.1). Lineage (NCBI taxonomy): Eukaryota > Metazoa > Chordata > Mammalia > Artiodactyla > Bovidae > Bos > Bos mutus. The sequence goes on from NC_091627.1 coordinate 20,708,134, forward strand.
AAAATTCTCCCTGTAAAAGTCTGGCCTTGTTTAGTTGTTGTGACAGTAATAGGGAGAGCAGGGAAAGCTGGCATAGCAGACGACCCCCCTACTTATACCTAGAGCCGGCGGGACTTCGCCAACGAGCACCAGAAACCCTTCCCGACATGTCTGGGATGGCTGGGAGAAACCTCAAATCTTAAGAGTGGCCAGAACGGGCACTTTTGCTTCCTTCCAAGCAGGGATCTTCCCTTTTCCTTCTGCATCTCAGTAAACAGCTCTAAAGGTAGGCGAGGGAGGAGGGGCGGGCCGGCTCGGGGACTTCCTGCCAGGGAGGATCCACCGCCTGGGGCCCGACGGGCTCAGGAAGCTGCCTAGTGGCTCACTCCTCGAAAGGGCCCTCGCGCCACCCCGCTGGCCCCGCCCCTCCCCGCTGGTCCCGCCCCGGGGGCGGGGTCGAAAGATCTCTCGCACCACCCCGCTGGCGCCGCACCACCCCGCTGGCCCCGGCCCCTTCCCGATGGCCCCTCCTCTGGGGCGGGGCCAGGCAGACTGGCAGCGCGCGCCGGGCTGGGTGTTTGCATACAAAGGCAGCCACGCGCGCGGCTCTGCAGGGTTTGTAGCCGCCTCCGCGCCAGAGATCTCCGGTGTCGAACCCCCTGCGGAGCTGCTTTCTCAGCCCAGCCGTAGTCGAGGTAGGGGGCCACAGCCTCTGGGGGAAGCCGGGCCAGGCGGGGCGGGGCGCGGCCCGCAGGGCCGGGTTGCGGGGGATGCAGTCAGGCCGTAGCGGGCGCAGGCGGGGAGATGCCAGTCCATCCGGCTCCCCGGACCGTACTCGGTCCCCTGCGGTCCTTCTGGGGAAAGAGATTCGGGGAGGGAGGCGGAGAACAGGCCCAGGGGCCCGGCGGTCTCTTAAGCATCCCTCGGGCCTTCTCCTGCAGGGCTGACCTGACCTTGATCGGCGTGGCGAACTCGAGGGGGGCCCCCTCCACCCCCGGACGGCGGGACCAGCCAGCTTCATCCGGGGAAGGACGGGTGGGTTTTACCTGGGCAGCGAGCTGCCCCTGTTTAGCGTCAGGGACATTTATGAAGCTGTTCGGGGATGGGGAATGTTAAGGTTTTCTGCTTTGCTGTTGAGGAAACTGAGGCTCAGGGAGCTTGAATTACCGTGCCCAAGGTCACACAACCGAGCCGGGTTTGGAATCCGAGTTCTCCTATTACAGCCTGGTCTCTGCTCTGCCGGCTTCTGTGCACTTTTCGTGCTGCCGGAGGGGTGCTAGGCCTCCCATCAAATGCCCCTGCGGAATAATGTTATTTGGGGGAAGCCCGGGAAAATGTAGGATGAAAAGTAGTGTTTTGGAAATAACTCGTAAGTGCCATGGAACCGCATTGTGTGTAGATAACTGAAGGGTAGTTTGTGTGGAGGATAGTTGCTGGAGAAAGCATATGTCAACTCAGGTTTTGACCACCAAACAGGAACTTGGCTAAAACACCTGGCAGTATTGATTCAGAGTTTTTAGAACCTAGTAGTTTCCTCAGGATAACAGGAGTGTTTTGGAAAGATGAGCTTACGCACAGTGTTTTCACGGGAGGAGGCAGGTAATGGGGGTGTGATTGTGAAAGTTACTTTTCATTCCCTGTTCAATAATTTGGGTCTTATGAATTAAAGTAAGCAAGTGAGGAACATACAGTAATCAAGAAATAAACACCGCTGAGTCTTGTTGCAAGTGGGGAATCTTGGGTCTTGAGGGGACCTTGGAAAGGCCAAGGAGGAGTCTTGCCCTGAAAGGGGTGGGGGTGGCCAGCCTAGAAGGAAGGAAGCAAGCCTACCCTCCATCCAGTCAGCTGTGTTCAGGGCCCTGGACCGGAGGGAGGGGGCAGGAGATGGAGGATGATATTTCAAAAGAAGGGCCTGAGGCTAGTGGGGCACACAGGCTGGTGCAAAGAACTTGGCTTTGTAGTTTAACCCTGTAACTTGGGCCAAAGATAAATTCTCTGAGTGTCAGTTTCTTCCACTGTGAGGTGAAAAGAGGATCACACCCATTTGCAAGTTATTGTAAAAGTTCCCTGAGATGGATAAGAGCTCCTGGGACAGAGCGTGGGGTCACCGTGGTCATTGTTATTTTAAGGGATGGACGCAAGGTGCCAGTGAGGAGGGCTATTTGTAGAGTTGAGACAGTCCTGCCTGTCACTGCGATCTGGGCTATGAATCACCGCTGTGGGACCCCTTGGCCCCTATGAGTCAGCCTCTCTTGGATCCTCACTCTTCTGGGTTCAAGGTCTAAAAGGTATCTAAATGCGATGGATTGATTAGCCAGAGGGTGCCGCTGGGGCTAGCTGAGGCTGCAGGCGGCTCATTCCAGGGAAGGCCTGTTGGCAGGGGTGACTTTTGGAGCATTTTGAGAAAGACCTAGACGATGGTGGTCCATTTGTGACCCTGAGACTGGTGGTTTGACCTGCGGGCACTTTAACTTCCTCAGTGTGACCGGGGCGTGAGAACCCAGAGCTCTTGAGGTGACAAGGAACACGCAAGGCCGGGATGCAGGGTCAGCGTTGGGGCGGATGCGGGGGGAGGGGTGGGCGAAGTCCCACTTGTTATGTGTCACTGAACCCTGGCCAGGTTTCCTACGGGATAAGCTCACTGGAACTCAGAATGGGATTTGGGAAGAGAAGCTGAGCAAAGCCCGAACAAGCCCTTCAGTAATTTGATACGCTTTCAGTGTATAGGTGACTCCAGCTGCCTGTTCGGTGGCTGTCTGTGAAATGGGAGCTTTCCAAGCTGTGAGCAGTGGATTTGGAGAGAGAGCCGGGGCCCCACACCTGCTTGGGTTCCTGGCCGCAGGTCCAGCTTGGGGGACACGGCAGGCGGGACTGGGACAGCCTCTTGACGGTGGGAGGGGGCTCTCAGGGAGCCCGTGACCTGCCCCCCTCTTTTGTGTGTCCCCCACTTCCCTGTGCTCCCCTGCTGCTTCCTCTTCCCATGCCTCCCCCCTTCTCCCCACCTTTGACTTAACAAACAAGAATGAGAAGCAGCTGGAGTTTCTGCCTGCAGAGAGCCCTGGCTCTGGACACAGTAATTTTTTCACAGAGCAGCTTGTGACCCACTGGCAGTTTAGTGAGTCCATGGGCATTTTTTAAAAAAGTGAGATAAGAGTAGAAAAGAAAATTTTGGATCCAGGCATACTAAGGTTAGATTATTGTTCTGTGAAACTTGTTTTAGCTTGACGTGTGTGTGTGTGTGTGTGTGTGTGTGACCTCTGATGGAGGGAAGAAGGGTGTATGAGACCCAGTGCATGGTGTGTGGGCAGGGGCCTGCGTGTGTCAGGTGCTGGCCTCCCGCAGTCCGGCTTGGGGGGTGGCCTGGGATGGTCCAGCTGGAGGGAGGGTGGGAGCGAACGCCCAGGGCTCAGTTTGGAGAGGATGTTGTTCTGGTGATTGCAACCACATCCCTCAACCCACTAAGCAGGTTTGAAATTCCTGTAAGACTTTTTTCCTGGTGCTGAATGCTGTGCTTTCCAGGAAAAGGCTACCAGTTGTTGGGGCCAAGTCCTGACTCCAGATCGTGGCCTGTTTGCTCCTAAGGGCGCCCACAGACCCTGCTGGCCCAGCTTCAGGGACAGGACGAGCGGGTTTACTCTGTGTGCCTTGTTCCTAAAGGTCCAGCATCTCCTTAGACACATGTCTTCTCTCTTTTTGGCGAAATCCTCCTGGTCTCACTAGGCATCCACCTCTGGTTGACAAAAGATAGAAGCAGCAAGGGTCCTGCGATATAACCGGGCACTTAACCTGCCCGTGAACTCTGCGTCGGCCGATTGTGGCCCAGTCTTGGGGTTCCCTTTGACTCAGACTTTTTGGACAAAATGGAAATGTATGCCCAGCCTATTGAAATCTAACCATACCTTTCTGGTATTTCTATATTTATTTTAACCAGTAGAATTCTTTGCCCTTGACTTTTTGGGAGGATATGATTTAAATAGTTGACATAGGCAAAGTGCTGTCAGGCTGTGGTCTTAGTTTTCAGTCCAGCCTTTGGACCCTTTGTGACCACAGGGTAGCACCTGGCTTTGGTTTGGCTGTGCACTTGGAAAAGAACTTCTGGTGTACTGCCTCATACCCATCCCAGGGGGCGGGTGCTGTTAGGATTGTCCGTCTTATAGATATGAGATTGAGTGGCTGAGAGACTGGTCAGTTGCTCATGGTCACAGCTTAGCAGGTGGGGAGCTGGGATGTGAAGGCCAGTGTCTCTCTCCAGGCCCCGAACTCTTATCCCTGAGATGTAGGCAGCACTTAGGAGGATCCAGGTGGTATATAGCCACCCCTTCTCCATGAGTTGCTGAGGGGCGGGGACAGGGGTCGGGCAGAAGTCCCACAGTGGGGCTTTCTTTTTGGCCAAGACACAGACCTGGACAGAGAGCCCTTGCAGGTGTATAAAGAGAGGCTACGCGGTCCTGTGTTCCATTCATGAGTTAGTGGTTAAGAGCTGAGGGTGCTTTGTGCTTTGTGTGCTAAGTCACTTCAGTTGTGTCCAGCTCTTTGTGATCCCATGGACTGTAGCCCTCAGGGCTCCCCTGTCCAGAGGATTCTCCAAGCAAGAATACTGGAGTGGTTTGCCATGTCCTCCTCCAGGGCATCGGGGTCTAAACCAGGGCCTGTTTTGCCCAGCACATTGGCCACTGGGTAGTTCAGCTGCCCCGCCTCCCCCCATCACCCCCAGGCCTTTTGTGCCCCTTGGCAGGGACCTGAGAACACTCATCACATGGGATTACAAGATCTGAGCATTGCAAAATCCCAGTGCTGGAGATGGTCACCATGTGACCTCTCCGACCAAAGCAGGTGTCCGTCCCCCCATCGTCCCCTCCTGTCTCAGCAGTTTCAAGGATGGGTGGGGGGGACCTTGATACCCAGCAGGCCAGAGTTTGCCATCTTCCCCCTAGGTCTCTGAGGGCATTAAAAATTAATGCTAAAGCAGTACATGACTATGTAATAAAAACCCAGAAATGAACACTGTGGAAGTATTTGTGATGGAAAGCGAAGGCCTCCTCTTCATCCCCAGGAGTGAGCCTGTGAAGCTTGATGGTACACACATCAGTCCGTCATTTTTGTGCATATTGGAATATGTGTAAATGTAATTCTTTAAGGTGATTTCATATGATAAGTATATTTGTACCTTTTTCAAATAGTATATACATCTTTTCATGTTATTAATAGTATTTGGGGAACTACGTCTCTGTTTCTTTGTTTTATCTTTTCACACCCTAATAATTCTCAATTATATGGTTTGAGTGGTCCCCAATTTACTTAACCAAAGTCCTGTAGATATTTGTTTCTAATTTTCCTCATTATAATCAGGGCCGTAATTACTGTTTTGTGCATGGGTCTTGTAGCAGAATTGCTGGGGTTTGCTGTTGTGTGCAAAAAAGACAACAGCTGTTGGCACAGTGCTTACCCCCGTTTATTACCCCACCAGCAGGGAATGGTGAGCATTTGTTTTTTCCCTATTCACCAGCCCTCAGGTTTTACAAAATGCTTTGATTTTGGACTATCTGAAAGGCCGTCTTTGATTTGCATATCTTAAATTACGAATAGAATTGAATATCTTCTCGTACCTCACTGACACTATGGACTTCTTTCTCTGTCAACTCTTTTTTTCTCATTATTCTGTTGGCTTGGTCTGAGGCCCTCTTAAATTAGTCTTAATATTCTACAGGTGAATGGAATTAGTAAAGCAGTGGGGTTAGGAGAGCTGTGGCTGGGCTGTTGAATTTGGGCACAAGTTCCACCAAAGCCATGTTCTTGCCAGTTTTGCGAATCCTGGAGGATTCTGCCAGTTTTAGATGAAATGCTGATGTCTCTGATGTAGCAGTGAGGTGAGAAGTCATGAGACCTCCATTACCTCATTGTGACACAAAGTGTTAGCAGCCCTGCTCTGGGGAACCATACGAGACTGGGGTAACTGGTGCGTTGTGCATGGGCTCTGTGCCCGGAGTGTGGGGCTCTCCTGCTGGGTGGAGCCCCTTAAAGGAAGAGAGGAAACCTCCCGCGCCTTCTCTCTCTCTCTCTTTTTCCTGTGTGTCTGGAGTGGCTGTGGGTGTCCGCTTTCCTGACGCATTTCTACAGGGTGACAGCTCCTTGCATCCCAGATGTACGCACTCCCCACGCTTCCTGTGGTACCCTGCATCCTGCAGGATGGCCTGCAGCCCAACTGCGATGAGCAGGACTGCTTAATGCAGAACAGGCTTTGGTGCCAGGACGCCAGGGCTGCTGGATTTGCTGCTTCATTATTTGTCAGGAAGTCTTAGTCTGACCTGCAAGCTCTTTCAAGGCATCACAAACTTTTCTGGTGAATTTTGCTACTATTGGACAAGAGTGTCTCCTGAAAAACACTGGCCTGCCAGTTAAGTCCCTGAATCCCCACAGGCACTGATCGACACAGGAGTTCGCTTTCTTGTGTAGGAAGTTTCTGGCTTCCCTGATGGGTCAGTGTTAAGAAATCCACCTGCCAATGCAGGAAATGCGAGTTTGATCGCTGGGTTGGGAAGATCCCCTGGGGTAGGAAATGGTAATCCAGGCCAGTATTCTTGTCTGGAAAATTCCATGGACAGAGAAGCCTGGCAGGTTACAGTCTATGGGTTGCAAAGAGCTGGACGTGACTGAGCACACGCTTGTCTGTAAGAAGTTTCTCTTAGGGGCCCATTCACAATGGTAGGACTAACGCATGGAGCATCTGCTGGTGGTCTCACTTGGCTCAGGCTGGCTGGGAGGGGAGGGACTAATCCCCCCTTCCCCAGTGCTGTCACTGAGGCAGGGTAGGGGGCAGGACTGGGGATGAAACCCCAGCACCTGGACTTCCAGTCTAGCATTGTTTCTACTGCATCACTCTGCACCAAAGTCATACTTCCTTTTTTGTCATCTATGTGTAATTTATCACCCTTGCCAGTTGATAACTATCAATGCATAGGGGCTCTGAGAAGACGACTTCCTCTTTGCTGGTAATAGAAATAGCAAGAGGAAGACGTGCTATTTATAAACCAACTTCATTTTCACACAAGTCATATTAGTCATCATATCTTTTTGGAATTTCTTAGGAATTGTCTTTTTTTTTTTCATGCTTTGTATGAAAGCCAGCGTTTATCCCATAACCTCCCAGGTGGATGTGGTCCTGGCCAGTCCCGAAGCAGCACCCGTCTGTTTTGTTGCTCAAAGCTGGGCAGACCATGGATTTGGACCCCAGACGTGGGGGCACAGTTGAATATGCTCAGAGGAGATCAGCCAGGGGTGGTGGGTGGAGGCCCCCCACCATCCCTCTGAGGCCTGGCCCTGGTGTTAGGGCGCAAGGGGTCGTCCTCAGAGGAAGGAAGCGTCCCGGGGCTTCAGGAAGCCACAGGGAGAACTCCCAGGAGGCAGATTCTGTCTTGTCCTTGAGGATGAACGGTCCGAGCGAAAAGCCAGGTGGCTTACATACTCCCAGTGACTGAGGCTTACTCTCCCAGAGCAAATTCTTCACCATTCACAAAGGTTATAAAGGACATCCATGTTCAGTTAGTTGTTCAATAACCGAGCCAGTTAAGATACAAGACTTTCAGTTTCTCAGGACAGGAATTAAGTCTTGGCCAGTGCCAAGCCCGGTGCTGGACACAGGTGAGTGTGTGACTGGGTGAGAGGGGAGTGGGCGTGGGCAGGAAGGTATCAGCCAGTTGCTCACCAGCCCTCAGAAACTACTTGAGGTGTAGATCTGGATAAAGAGGAGGAGAAGATTTTATCCATGGATATCCAATTTAGATTTTTTTTTTCTTTTACTAGTAAATTATTTGCCCTTTTTCTTTGTTAGTTCAAAAGTGATGAGACCCTGTCCAGATCTGCAAGGTCATGGCCCTGATTGTCAGCCGGTGGCAGGGCTCTGCCCAGCCTATGTACCCCCCCCCTGGGTGTCTTCTGTATGCCACCTGGAGAGGTGGGAGGACGAGACTGGTCTGCTGCTGCTTGACCCACCAGCAAGCACAGATGGACCTCTGGTGCAAGCAGACTAGTTTCCAAACCAGGAAATCAAGCTCTTAAAACGTACCATCGTGGCTGAGTTTGGCCTCCCCATTGGAGAAGTGAATAGTTTTCACACTGCTGTGCGTTACACCCTCCCGTGTATATAATTTAAGGTCTGCGTGCTGCCCTGTATGTAGGTTGGATTGTCAAGTCTTGGGGAGCTTGACAGCATCGTCCCAGTGCTGGATAGAGGTTCAATGTGAGTTTGGATGGTGGTGCATTCACCTCACCCAGCCCAAGTTATATAAACTGTAACAATTTCCTTCTCTGCAAAATGGGAAAATCATATCCCTTGCATAGTTCTGACAACTAAGCAAACGATTTAAACTCTTTGTTACTATCACCATCTGGATGGTGTGCCAGCCGTAGTGGCGTGTGATAACGGGCAGTGGGTTTGATGGTTTGTGTCACATTGGCTTGCCGCCGTGCTGTCGTTGCCTCATGCCAACCGTGAACTCAGTGGATGTGGAGAAATCTCTCAGATGCACTTCTGTAACCAGAGTAGCTGGCAGGCCAGAACCTTGGCCCCCAGTGGAGCAGTAGCTGGTTGGGTGTCTGGGGCTGCAGTCCTGCTGCTGATAACAGGAACGCAAAGCCAGGGGATGTTGGGTCGGCTTTCCACTCAGGACTTGCCCCGCGTTTGCCGTAAGCCCAGATTCCACACCTGTTGTCAGGGGAGAGGTGATGGAGTGCACGTTTGTCTCTGCACACCCGGGCCGGGGATCCGGCAGGCTTGCTCCTGGAAGTGATGACTCATTCTGGGGCAAGTGTGCCAAAGATGTCTCCAGTCACAGACTGATGAAAGGAGGCGTTTGACCTTTTAGGCCTTGAGCACTGTGGGGGCAGGTTTCGGATTTACCATCTAAGCAGCCCTGAACACCCAGAGCCCACAACCGAGTCTGACTTATCTAGCCACTTGCTCAAGAAAGAAATTGCAGTAACCACTCACTTTTCGTCCTGTGCTTTGCAAGGGCGAAGACCTTTTCAAAGTTATCATCTTGTTCAGCACTCTTGATGACAGCTGGTAAATCTCATCAGAGAGGCTGGGGGAGACCTGGCCTCCGGTGCAGAGCTCCTGAATGCTGGAGGAAGTAGTCACGTCCAGGCCTCCTGACCCCTGTCTACTAAAAAAAAAAATACACACGTAACCTAAAACCTGAGAGTTATGTTTTATTTGGTGACCTTACTGAGGGCTTCCCTGATAGCTCAGTTGGTGAAGAATCCCCCTGCAATTCAGGAGACCCCGTTTTGATTCCTGGGTCGGGAAGATCAGCTTGAGGAAAGATTGGCTACCCACTCTAGTATTCTTGGGCTTCCCTTGTGGTTCAGCTGGTAAAGAATCCGCCTGCAATGTGGGAGACCTGTGATCCCTGGGTTGGGAAGATCCCCTGAGAAGGGAAAAGCTACCCACTCCAGTATTCTGGCCTGGAGAATTCCATGGACTGCATAGTCCATGAGGTTGGAAAGAGTAATTTTCACTTTCACCTGAGGACTTATAACCTGGGTGTTCAGAGAGGAGAGGGAGGAGCCAGGATATATAGGAAGTTTTTGCTGGGAAAACAATATAGTTGAATATGAAAGATCACTGCTAATCACACAAAATAGCCGTGTCAAGTTAATGATTTCAGTGCTTGTCTGTGTACAGGAAGGTGCCGGAGTCTGGCTCTTTGAAGTGATTCCCTTGATGTGCATCTTAATTGCCCACAGGGGTATCCTGTTTTCCTTTATCCTGAGTTCTTCTCAGGGTGCACCACTGGGCGGCTGCAGTGGCCGATGGCTTGACTGGGGGCAACATTTATTGTTCCCCTGAGTGGCAAGCAGTGTTGTTTGTTTACTGAAATGGAAGGCAACATTTTTTTGTTGTTGTTCACACCCCTAATTTTGTGCAGTTTCTGTTTTTTTTAGACTAATCCTTATCTTCTGTGGCCTGTTTGCTGCAAGAAATGCGTAATGAGCCTGTTATCTAAACTGTGTTTGCAGTGAATCTAGTTTGGGGCATTGTCTTCTTTAGTTTTGTGTTCCTGGGAGAGGACAATTCCCGTTTTCTTAATTTCTTCTAATTTTTGAATTTTAGGACTGTTCCCCCCATCCCCATACCTGCTAAGCTACTTTGCGCTGGTATGTGCACCTTGGTGTGTGCACGTCTGAAATTTTTTGCAATGGGACAAGATAATTCCAAAACAAATCCCTCTCCCCTGTACGACTGCTCTCCTCACCCTCCAAACAATCCCTAAAAGAATAAAAAGCAACTCTAAACTCTTGGTTTCTTGCTGGAGATAAAAACTTGATTTCATGAAGTAGTTATGACCAAGTCATAGAATCATGAACTCAGAACCCCATATTCTTGAATTCCCTTTACAGACTCTTCATCAGATCATGGTTTAGACTCTTTGCATGCCCCCACTGATGGCGAGCTCCTCGCCCCACCCCCCAGAATGAGTCAGTTCTCTTAGAAGCTTGGTCTCACAGATTGTGCTTTTCATCCTGGCTCTGGAATGGCCTGTCTGTAATTCCAACTTTCTTTACAATCTCTGGTCACCTGGGTAGTACTGGGATACCCTGTGAACATGTGCTGAATGTTGTTATCTGGCTTTTAGAACTAGACGATTGCCATCTGTTTTGCTAAAGCAAAACTGATTTTTCTGTAACTGGGCCTCACCTATTTATTGGGCTTCCCTGGTAGCTTAGTGGGTGAAGAATCCGCCTGCCAACACAGGAGACGCGGGTTCGATTTCTGGGTCGGGAAGATTCCCTGGAGGAGGAAGTGGCAGCCCACTCCAGTATTCTTGCCTGAAAAATCCCATGGACAGAGGAGCCTGGTGGGCTATCGTCCAAAGGGTGGCAAAGAGTCAGACACGACTGAGCATGCACGTTGGCTGTGTCACCCATTTATACCAGTTCTGTCCAGTGGGATGGGAAGGCAGTGATGTGCTCAGCAGGACAGGGAAGACTGGGGGTTACACCTGGGCCCCCATCCTCACTGTGGCTTACCAGTTGAGCTACCCAGAATGCCATGCAAACCTGGTGTCCCAGTTCCTTGTTGGAAATGGGGTAATGATGTTGGTTCTGAGTATGCTTAGATCTTCATCAGATTAGTCCACCTAGGCAAAGGAGTTCCATGTATTGTGAAGTGCTGTACGGATGTTGAGTGGAAGCTTATGTGGCCTTTCGCCTGGGATTCGGGAAGAAGTGACATTAGCCATTAGTCATTTGCTTCTCGGATGTTTCCTTATTTCTCTTTGTGTGATGAGCTGCCTCCTCATTCCTCAGGAAAGCACTAGGATATCGTGCCCACCCATGTGGCCATGACCGCCCCGAGGTCGGCTGGGCCCTGGTGAGCGGAGCCCCCCTTCTCTGGCACAGCTCCGTGCCCTCCTACCTGCCACCGCTCCCGTCCTCTTCCGCTGTGATGGGTATCAGGAGGATACAGGCGTCCCCCGCGCCCTGGTCCTTCACTCTGAGCCGTGCGTCTGTTTCAGTGTTCTAACAGTAGGATACAGGCAGCTTGGATGGTACCTCCTCTATTTCCACTAAACCAACGCTAAAGTGTCCCCAACCAATGAAGCAGTTTCACTTGTTGGAAGACAATCACTGTATAGATTTAATTCAATCAGGTCATTTCAGAGGTACTTCGCTTAACGGACAAATAGAAGAGATGAGGCTCCCAGCAAATGCTGAAGAATGGAGTCAATGGCAGTCTGGGAAGTAATTCAAGCATGGTTGTGTGTGGCCGCAGCATTTCCTGGGTCCCTGGGATGGGCCTGGTGCCATGTGAGGGGCTGGGCGTCCTGAGATGAGCAGGCCCCTCCCAGTCCTCAAGGAGGGCAGACAGCTTGGTGAATGGGGTCTCTCCAGCCACTGGACAAATGCTGGCCCAAGTTTATCAGGTCTCTCCAGCTGGACAAGTGACAACCTGTGTTTTATCAAGCCGCTGCCCAGGATGGGAGGAGAGGGGATCACCTTAACAGGAGAGCCCGGAGGGAGGTTCACTTCACAGAACAATGAGTTATTGTGGGTGTGGAGATGGACGAGGTAGCCTGACATGCAGGCGAAGACACAGAAGAGGCGATGGGACATGGATTAAGGAGTGACAGTAGAACTCTTGTGGAGCTTAAAGAGCTTAAAGAAAGAAGTGTCAAGGTGAGGAAGGTTTAACAAAAACGGTGATTCTGAGGGTAGTGTCCACTGAGGAAGCTTTGCACTCTCTTTGATCTATGCTAAGGTGAGGTTTCTCAGCCCCGAGTCCTGACCCACTATCCTTCCTGGGGCGGAGTATCTCCAGATTGGATGTTGCATGTCATGACATCACATATCTTTGGGCATGCCCACAAGATGAAAATGGAGAAACTTACCTTGTAGATAATGTGCCTTTGATAATAGTCTCCTTGAGAGAACTAGAAGGGGAATTAATTAAAATCACTTTTATACATTTGCATAATAAATGAATGGACCTGATTCCTGAATTTGGAGTAAGGGGGTTGGCCTGAAATAATTCAAAGGTCCATATTTAGTTTTAATAATTGATGCTTTTCAGGCTGAAGATGCTCTGTTGATTATTTACGCTGCAGATGGAACCCCACGTGGGAACACACTTGTGGGTTTTTGCGTTCCATGTGTGTTACGTATTCGGATCTAACACAAGTGCTGCCGTGGTTTCTAGCTTACGGAAGAGTATTCAGAAAGGCAGTATTCCAGTGGCGTGGAATAATCTTAAAAAGTTAGTAGTGTTCCAGGAGGTCAAGCTGGAAGTTGTCACGCTGAGAGAAATATGTTTACCTGTTTCTTAACCTCAGAGTTAAGCACGCATAGAGAACCTGAGTTTGGCAGGAGGGGTATCTTTCTGTTTTTTTGAGGTCTGGCTCAGCTTTCCTTGAAAACCTTTTGCATGAGGGTTAAAGGAATCCCATTTCGAGCAGTAAGTGAAGGCTTATCAGGTGGAGCAGGTAGCTCCTGCCAGATCCCAAGATTAAAATCAAGAGATGGAAAAGTGACTTGGAGTGGGATGAGTGGAGAGCAGGGCTCTCAGAGCTGTTCAGCTGGAAATTTCAGCCTTTGTTTTGTGTACAGAATCTGCTTATCTGTGGTTGCTTCTTGAAGTTCCAAAGGCACTTTCTTCTTGAGGGCACGCACCCGCTCTGGGCCTTCTCCTGTCCTGTCTCAGTGGACACCACGGCTGGAGGGGAGGTGAAGGGGGGTCGGCAGGGACTCTGGCTGGCCTGGCTTCTTCACCAGCAAATTAGCTTCTTCCTTGAGGCTTTGACTTCCGATGGAGCTGACAGACGTGAAACTTGGGAAGCGGTGCCCAGCCGGTTGGCTCCTATATTCGGTACTTACTCACCAGCTCAGTTGGTATAGAATCTGCCTGCAATGCAGGAGACCCCGGTTTGATTCCTGGGTTGGGAAGATCTGCTGGAGAAAGGATAGCCTACCCATTCCAGTATCCCTGGGCTTCCCTTGTGGCTCAGCTGGTAAAGAATCCGCCTGCAATGTGGGAGACCTGGGTTCGATCCCTGGGTTGGGAAGATCCCCTGGAAAAGGGAACAGCTACCCACTCCAGTATTCTGGCCTGGAGAAGTCCATGGAATATATAGTCCATGGGGTTGCAAAGAGTCGGACACGACAGAGCGACTTTCACTTTCACTCACCAGCATGTGTTTAGGAGGAGACGCTGGAGGAGCGGAAGGTTAAGGAGAGCGTGGTTGCCTCCAGCTAGTCTGTGCTTCTTGGTCAGGCAGATGCTGGAGGTGACCTGGGTCCACTTTCTCCCCTTGGTCTCCTGGACCCAGTCTGTCACTCAAAGAAACTTTTAATTTTTTAAATATATTTTTATGCTCTTTATTGAATTTATCATAATATTGCTCCTGTTTTATGTCTTGTTTTTTTTTTTGGCATGTGGGGTCTTAGCTCCCCAAGTAGGGATCAAACTCACACCCTCTGCATTGAAAGGTGAAGTCTTAACCACTGGACTGCCTGGGAAGTCCCTCCAAGAAACTTTTTAACCAAATAATGTTCATCTTCCTGAAATGAATTCTGGTTGATACAGTATTCTCCTTTATCTGTGTTGTAAATTAAAAAAAAAAAAATTGGTAAAATACACGACATAAAATCCAGTGTTTTAACCAATTTTAAGTGAACAACTCAATAGACTCAATACAAGTACACGTATGTGGCTGTGCATTCACACAGTAGACGGTCACTGTCTAGCTCCAGAACTCTTCTCACCTTGCACACCTGAAACTCTGTCCCCGTGAAACGTGAACTTCCTCCACCCTGCCCCCACCCCTGGTAATCACCATTCTCCCTTCTGCTTCTGTGGGTTTATCTGCTCCAGATACCTTATACAAGCAGGATCACACAGTGTTTGTCCTTTTGTGACTGGTGTGTGTCACTTAGCATAATGCCCTCAAGGTTCAACCAAGCTGTAGCATGTGTCAGAATTTCATTCCTTTTGAAGACTGAATAATGTTCCATTGTGTGTATCATACTGCATTTTGTTTATCCTTTCATCCATCGATGGCCACTTGGGTTGTTTTTACCTTTTGGCTGTTGGGAATAATGTTGCTATAAACACAGATATATCTCTTTGAGACCTTGCTTTCCATTCTCTTGGCTGTGTACTCAGAAGTGGAATTGCTGGGTCATAGGGTAAGTCTGTTCATGGGGTTTTCAAGGCAAGAATACTGAAGTGGTTTGCCATTCCCTTCTCCAGTGGACCACTTTTCGTCAGAATTCTCCACCATGACCTTTCCATCTTGGGTGGCCTTACATGAGGCATGGCTCATAGTTTCACTGAGTTGGGCAAGGCTGTGATCCAAGTGATCAGTTTGGTTAGTTTTCTGTGATTGTGGTTTCCATTTTGTCTGCCCTCTGATGGGTAAGGATAAGAGGCTTGTGTAAGCTTCTTGATGGGAGGGACTGGCTGTGGGGACGACAGACCATGAGATGGTTGGATGGCATCACCTACTTGATGGACATGAGTTTGAGCAAGTTCTGGGAGTTGGTGATGGACAGGGAAGCCTGGCGTGCTGCAGTCAACGGGGTCGCAAAGAGTTGGACATGACTGAGCAACTGAACTGAACTGAGGGTAGGTCTATGTTAAATTTTTCTGAGGAATCACCATGCTGTGTTCTACAGCTGTACCATTTACCCTCCAATAGTGTATGTAGGTTCCATATTCTTTACATCCTCACCAGTGCATGTTTTTTCCTGCTTTTTAGGCAGTATTCATCCTAGTGAGGCAGGAGATGGGTCTCCGGCAAGGCATTTACAACTGGCCTCCTGTTTACATTTCTCTGGGGGTGAGAAAAGATGGACTTCAGGCAAGACACTTAGAACTAGCCTCCTGTTTGTACTTCCTGAGTGCAAACAGGAGATAGGTGGGCTCCAGGTTAGATATTTACAACCAGCCTCCTATTTGCACTTGGAGATGGAAATAACAGAAACGATATAAAGAGCCAGGCTTTGTTTCCTGAGAACACCTTAAGATAACAGTCATGGCAGGAACAGAGAAGGGCTAAACTCCGTTTGAGTAAAAGATCAAGAAGTCATTTATTAAAGCAATTATCCTTCACTTAAAAAATAAATTAATTAAAAAAATTAAAAAAAAATAAAGAAGCCATTTATTTCCCATCCTTGGGGCAAGAGAGACACTGGACATGCTCAGAAAGACTTCTTGGGGGCTAAAAGGAAGGGGGCATCATCCCATAATATGTGATGCCAAGATCCACCCCCCGCACACCCCCGCCTCCCCTTCCACTGGCCTCTGGGTTAGAATTCTTCTTGAAAAAAGTACTGCATGGATGTTGGAGAGGGTTCTATGGTAGGTCAGTTGAGGAAAAAGAAACCAGATAACTGGCCAAAGGAAAGCAAAGACCCAGAAGGACTGCCCTATGTAAATGACTTATCTGCTTCTTTACTGGACTCCTTCTTGTAACGGGGGCCACCCACACCTTTTTTCTCCGGTGTGCATCTCTGCCTTGCTTCTATCTTAACTAAACCATTTCTCTGTGAGCTCTCCTACTGGTGCTGTGTCTCTGATAATAAACTTTATACCTGTTTTTACAGTTTTCACCTTCTTGAGAAATGCATTTATCAGTAGGGATAAGAGCCAGGGCAAGCTTTGTTCCAGCCACTGTCTCTTGCTGGTCTAGTGGCTGGGATTCCTGGTTTTCATCCAGACCACCCAGGTTCGATTCCTGGGCAGGGAACTAAGATCTCACTTCAAGCTACCACTCACTGCTGCGTCTCTGAAATCACAAATAGGTGGTAGTGAGTGCTCTCCCTTTTAAAAAATTTTCAGTGCTTGGTTCCAGCTGGCCTAGGGCATAGACACTGACAGTTCCTAGGAGCGTGTTGGCAGGTGGGGCCCTGGCTCAGTCATTTGTTAAGGATTATAGAACAGATTTTCTGCTTCGGAATGGAGATATTTTCAGATTTGCAAATAAGTTATTCAATAGAGAGGGTAGCTATAGATCTCAAAGCAACTTCTGATTATTTGTGGTAGAAAAAACACATCAGCCCACCCATGGCCCGCACACAGGGGAAATCCCAGGGCTGGAAATCGAGGAATTGATGTCTGGCTCTGTCTTGGTTGTGGGGAGCTCGCCTGAGCCATGTTCCACCTCTGGGCTTATTTCTTTAAAACGAGGGTGTTGGGACACGAGCGCAGTCAGGGTCCTGCAGCTTCAGAATTCTCAGTTTCTGCCCATTTACCTTGAATTTACTCATTGGTGGGCGGGGAAAGGATGCTTCCTTCTCAAGGACAAGAGCACAGATCAACATTTCATTTACATTATGAAAGATGCCCTTCCAGTTGCTAAGGATTGAAGTGTGCAGCCTTTATCTTTGGATGATTGGAGCTGGACCTGGACCTTTCAGGTCACCCAGGCCAGTATGCTCATTTGACAGATGAGAGGCTAGGACAGAGAGCTGGTAATACCATCCAGTTATGAGCTTTCTCTTTCTTATGAATAGAAAATGCCAACCAGCAGGTCCTGAGGCCTTCTCAGGAGCCCTGCCAGTGGAGCAGTGACGTTGGCCTGGGTTCAGGACTCCGGTGCTGGGGAGCAGTCATTCAGGGGTCACTGTCATTCAGGGGTGTGCAGAGCCCATATGTGAGGGTCGTGAAGTTGAAGGAAGCTGTGGGGGATGGGAGAGGGGCTCAACATAACCAAAGCCAAGGTCAGATTCCAGGTTGGTGATCTTGGGCATTTGCTGCCTTGCACATTTGCTTGTCCTTCAGTTTTCCTACCTGAAAGGCCTTATACCTACAGGGTTATTGTGAGAATCACATGCATATGAGGCCATGTATATGACAGAAGGGGCTTCCCAGGTGGCGCTTGTGGTAAAGAAACTGCCTGACAATGTAGGAGATGCGGGTTTGATCCCTGGGTTGGGATGATCCCCTGGAGGAGGGCATGGCAACCCACTCCGGAGAATTCTTGCCTGGAGAATCCCGTGAACAGAGGAGGCTGGTGGACTCCACCCCATAGGGTTGAACACAACTGAAGTGACTTAACATGCACGCACACATATGACGGAAATTGTAAAAAAATGTTATTATACTGCTGTCTCATGAGCCCAGTATGTTAAAATTTAGGTTGACCATTGTGATGATGCTTTCCTTTTATAAAATGACTCCCTAGAGAAAGTGTCAGGGTTATAAATAGTCCTTTTCTCTATGGCTCAGGAAATGTCCCGCCTCCCCTTGTGCATGGAGTTGGTTAACCTGCACCACTAAGCCAACTTAGAACGTGTGAACTTACGAATTTAGGTACCTGGGCCTTAGTTAGTGGTGGAGGCTGTGCAGCTGGGAGGCAGGTCTGTGCATCTCTGAATGTGTTTACTGAAGGTCTGCTTATTTTTGCATCTGAGGGAGGAAGTGTATTAATCCAGAGAACGTCATTTAAAGTTGTACCATGAGCCAGAGGACTTTCTCATGCTCTTTTCTTTGAGGGTTTTGCTCACTGCTTCAGGTCTCTGGCTTGTTCTGTTAGAATCAAATCAGCAGTTCTTGTTTGCATGCAGGGCAGTTGACTGATCAGTTTAGTGCTTCAGTTTCCTTTTTTTGGGAGCAGGGAAAGTCATAATCATTTCTGCTTATGTTGTAGGGGTTGAGATGAGAGGCTCATAAAAGGTAGTTTCTTATTTTTTTTGGTAATAATTTGAAAGGACCAGGCTTGATCCTTGGCCTCAAGGAGAATCTGGCTTCACTGAGTGACATGAAAACCACATGGCAAAATGGACACACATCAGAGCAAGAAAGTTCACAGTTACAAGCTGTGTAAATGGAGGTTTGCCAGGGCCAGGTGGGCACGTGTGCGCCGTGACAGCTGCTGGAGTCATCGTAGGGACCCTGGGTGGTAGTCAGTGTGGTCAGTCCCATGGGATCCTGGTTAGATCTGCTGAGCAATCTAACCTGTCTGAGGGCAGGGAAACCTGCCGAGGGCTGGGGACCCATCGGTCAGAAGTCACGTTGTGTGACCCCTCGGTGCTCAGATGATATTGAAACCACGTGGCCTCACGAGTCCACCAAAGTGTACAGAGTGGAGAGGACAGAAGTGTGTGGACTCGGCCCTGAAGTGGAGGTGCAGCTGGAGACGGAGGAGGCAGGACCCAGCAGGGACAAGACCGTGAGCCACATCCCCAGGGGAGGCTGGGCCTGTCTGAGCGTCTGAGTCCTATCAGGGCGGGCAACTGGCATCTGGCAACTGGCAACTGCCAGCGGGTGAGGCTGTCCAGGCAGCTGGGTGGGTGCGGGTCACACTGGGGTGGCCGGTGGGGCTCCAGCTGTGAGGCCAGGACCAGGGCCCAGCGCTGCGGGGGCTCCCGTTGCTCCGGCCCCCAACGTTTGCCTCGTTTCTCCCCTCACTGCCACCCTTTAGGCTGGCATCTTTTCTTGTCTGCATGATCATCTGCAGCCACGGATTGGCCTGCCTGCTTTCAGGGTCTTTTCCTGCCAGCTTTCTCTACCTTTTTGTAACCGTGGTGCTCTTTCTAAGTCATGGATGAAGTCATCATTTTGTGTTCTCGAGTCCCCAATGGCTTCCCGTTGCTACCACGCCTGGCCTGTCTCCTGGCAGGTGTCAGCTCTGGTCCCCCACTGTGCGTTCCCTCTGCAGGCGCACATCTCTCCACGTACAGCGTCCTATCCGCCTCCCTCTGCCAGTGAGCATCGCTGCCCTCCTCCCCGCCTGCTAACTGCCAGCTCCTCCACGATGGCTCTTCTCCTCCCCTGGACAGAATTCCCTCAGTTTAGTTCAGTTCAGCTGAGTCGCTCAGCCGTGTCCAACTCTTTGCCACCCCATAGACTGCAGCACGCCAGGCCTCCGTCCATCGCCAACTCCCGGAGTTTACTCAAACTCATGTCCATTGAGTCGGTGATGCCATCCAACCATCTCATCCTCTGTCATCCCCTTCTCCTGCCTTCAATCTTTCCCAGCATCAGGGTCTTGTCAAAGCAGTCAGCTCTTTGCATCAGGTGGGCAAAGTATTGGAGTTTCAGCTTCAGCACCAGTCCTTCCAATGAATATTCAGGACTGATATCTTTTAGGATGAACTGGTTGGATCTTCTTGCAGTCCAAGGGACTCTCAAGAGTCTTCTCCAACACCACAGTTCAGAAGTATCAATTCTTCGGTGCTTGGCTTTCTTTATAGTCCAAATCTCATATCCATACGTGACTACTGGAAAAGCCATAGCTTTGACTAGACAGACCTTTGTTGGAAAAGTGAATTCGCTCAGCGTCTCCTTAAAAGAGACAGCCTCATGGATGTGCATTCTCCTTCTCAAGCCCAAGTCCCTCTGGGGGGAGGGGGCCTGCGTCTTTTGAATCTATCTTCCCAGCACCAGGCCCCTTGCAGAGCAGCGGCCCTGGATGTTTGTTCAGGGGACTCCAGTGGGTCAGCTGTGCAGACAGCCTGAAGCCCGGCACAGATATCCCTCAGAATGTGAGAGCATGGGGCAGGCTGGCAAGGCCCAGGGTGGAAGTTGTCCAAAATAAAAGTCACTTTTTTTTTTCCTTCTAAAGGAAAAATAGTCATTTGTCTCTAGTAATATTATTAAATGCCTACTCTTTTTGGGCTTCCCTGGTGGCTCAGCTGGTAAAGAATCCACCTGTGACGCAGGAAACTTGGGTTCGATCCCAGAGTTGGGAAGATCCTCTGGAGAAGGGAAAGGCTACCCACTCCAGTATTCTGGCCTGGAGAATCCCATGGACTATACCACAAAGAGTCGGACATGACTGAGTGACTTTCACTTCACGTCACTTCACTCTTTTTGATGTGGGGGGGAATATGAAAGATTTCACATACAGTCTCTCTTCTCAAGAGTCTTGAGATTTGGTTTGTAAAACCTGCACATGAGTTAGAGCAAGAACCGTAAGGACGGTGTCAACAGGTATCGTGGACTCGGAGAGGAGTCCCAGGGACGACTGAGACTAAGCCTTGCCGGGTGGCCGGGGTTTGGGGTGGGGGTAGCTGAGTGAGGCGTGGGATTCCCATTCTGGTAGAGCAAAATGCCCTGAGCAGGGTGTGAAGTCGGGCGTGCGGTGCACACACGTTCATCCTGACTGGCTCTAGTGAAAGTGTCAGTCGCTCAGTTGTGTCTGATTCTCTGTGACCCCATGGACAGTAGCCCACCAGGCTTCCCTATCCATGGGATTCTCCAGGCAAGGATACTGGAGTGGGTTGTCACTTCCTTCTCCAGGGGATCTTCCTGACCTAGGGATGGAACCTGGGTCTCCTGCATTGCAGGCAGATCCTTTACCGTCTGAGCCACCTCTGGAGCTGAATTAATTGCGTGTGTGTCTCGCTTGTGTCTTTGTCGCCCAGGCTCAGACCATGAACTACGTCGGGCAGCTGGCGGGCCAGGTGTTCGTCACTGTGAAGGAGCTCTACAAGGGGCTGAACCCCGCCACCCTGTCGGGATGCATCGACATCATCGTGGTCCGCCAGCCCAACGGGAGCCTGCAGTGTTCCCCCTTCCATGTGCGCTTCGGGAAGATGGGGGTCTTGCGCTCCCGGGAGAAGGTGGTGAGTGGCCTGGGGGTGGGGGCAGTGTTATATATCCGGAGCTCCTTGAGGACCCTGATAGTTAGGTCTCCTTCGGGAAGGCTGGTCCCTAAATTGGCAATTAACAGCTGTTCTCGTAAACTGTGACTGTGTCAATTTCTCCAAGATTTATAGTGGCGTAAAGCAACTATTTACTAAGCTCTGGGCGGGGGGCGGGTCTGGCATGCAGGAGGCTGGCTAGTTTCTGCTCTTCTGCTCTTCGGCCTCAGCTAAAGACTCGGGGTTGGAGGCTGGGCTCCTCCATGGATGCTCTGGTTCACCGGGCGGGTGATCCTCGGCTGGACTCTGAGCTGAGGCTGTCGTCCAGAACGCCTCTGTCCTCTCCACGTGGCCTCGGCTTCCTTACACCATGGTGGCTGGCTGCAAGGGCGAGCCTCTTGCAAGGGAGGGAGCTGGGCGAACTAGCTTCAGTAGTCACTGCTGCTGTGCTCAACTCACTGGGCGATCACAAGCCTGCAGGGATCCAGGGGATGGTTGGGGGTGGGGCGTAGATTCTGTTTCTTTTTCTTTTTGGCTATGTTGTGACGTGTGGGATCTTAGTTCCCTGACCAAGGATCGAACCCATGCCCCCTGCATTGGAAGCATGGAGTCTTAGCCACTGGAGCACCAGAGAGGTCCCCTAGACTCCATTTCTCAAGGGACCAGATTGACCTGTAGAGATTAGGGACTGTGAGATATTTGGGAGTGTATGTAACTGAAGTGTGTGTAGAGACCTGGGCATTCCCTGAGATGTTTCCTGTCGTGGTGAAGTATGTTTTTCCTTCAGGTTGACATAGAAATCAACGGGGAATCTGTGGATTTGCACATGAAACTGGGAGATAATGGAGAAGCATTTTTTGTTCAAGAGACTGATAATGATCAGGTAAGGACAGCTGGGTGATGCTTGCATGCATGCTCACTCAGTCGTGTCTGACGCTTTGTGACCCCATGGACTGTAGCTTGCCAGGCTCCTCTGTCTGGGGGATTTCTCCAGGAAGAATACTGGAGTGGGTTGCCATTTCCTCCTCCAGAGGATCTTCCAACCCAGGGATTGAACCCAAATCTCCTGCCTTGGCAGGGGGATTCTTTACTGCTGAGCCACCTGGGAAGCTGGGTGGTGATGCTTACTTCCTAGTTTTGAGATGCTTCTCTGGGAGATGCAGGAGAAGTGCAGGTGCCTGCTGTGTGGGTGAGGGCGGAGGAGGAAAGTGGCTTTTCCCTGAGCCAGGGGATCGAGCCGCAGGGTGGGTGTGTGCTGTGTCCACATGACGCATTGGTCCCCGCCTCCTCCATTTGCCAGGGAGACAGAGGAGCTGAAGGATGCTGGCCTGAAGCCATCATCCAAAATGTACAAATTATACCTGTGTGTCAAGTCTCGAATGGCTGAGTGCTCTCAGTTTTGCTTAGTGAGTGACCAGATCACATTAATTTTTTATTATTAAAAACTGTTTAACAGCTTTATTAAGATAGAATTTTTACACCATGTGGTTTATCCATCTCAAGTGTGCAGTTCTGTGGATTTTAGTATTTTCACAGATACCTGCACTGATCACACAGTCAGTTTTAGAGGGTTGTCATCACCTCAGAGACAGGCTATCCCCTCCCCTCTCCCTAAACCCCCAACTCCCCACTACCCTGAGCCCTCAGCAACCACTAATCTACTTTCTGTCTCTATAGACCTCCCTAATCTGAGCTTTCGTCTGAATAGAATCTCATGGTTTGTGATCTTTGGCTCCTGGCTTCTTTCATGTACCCTAATATGTTCAAGAGTCACCTGTATTGTGTCTGTGTCCATACTCCATTCCTTTATTCGGCTGAATAATATTCCACTGTATCTACAGACCATGTTTTGTCTATCTTTTCATGTGTTGGTGGACACTTGGGTTTGTTTCTACCTTTTGGCTGCAGTGAATAATGCTGTGTACAGGTATTCTTATAGGCATATGTTTTCACTTTGGGGAGTCTGTACCTGGGAGTGGAATTGCTGAGTCATTTATTTTTGTTGTGCAGTTGCCAAGTCGTGTCCAACTCTTTGTGACCCCATGGACTGCAGCACGCCAGGCTTCCCTGTCCCTCACCATCTCCTGGATTTTGCCCAAGTTCATATCGATTAAATCGATGATGCCATCCAATCATCTGGTCCTCTGTCGCCCTCTTCTCCTGCCTTCAATCTTTCCCAGCATCAGGGTCCTTTCCAATGAGTCAGCTGTTTGCATCAGGTGGCCAAAGTATTGGAGCTTCGACTTTAGCATCAGCCCTTCCAAAGAGTATTTACGGTTGATTTCCTTTAAAATTGACTGGTTTGATCTCTTTGCTATCCAGGGGACTCTCAAGAGTCTTCTCCAGCAACACTGAGTTTCACACTGAAGCTGTTGTCCAAAGCCGCTTTGCCATTTTCTGTTCCCAGCAGCAGTGCACGAGGGTTCCGATCTGTCTGCAGCCTCATCATTACTTTCTCTCTGGCCTTGTGATTCTAGCCATCCCAGTGGGCGTGAAGTAGTATCTCATTGTGGTGTGGATTTGCATTTCCCTATTGCCATGATGTTGAGCGCTTCTTGACATGCTTATTGACCTTGTGTATGTATTCTTTGGAGAAGTGTCTGTTCAGATCCTTTGATCATTTTTTTATTGGGTTATTTGTCTTATCATTTGAGCTGTAAGAGTTCAGTATATAGTTCAGAAATAAGTACCTTTTATGATTTGTTAAGGGACTTATATGATTTATAAGAGAGATGATTTGTAAAGATTTTCTTCCATGGTGTGAGCTGTCTTTTCACTTTCTTGATGTTGTCCTTTGAAACACAAAACTTTTCAATTTTGATGAAGTCCGTTTTATCTGCTTTTTCCTTGTGGCTCATGATTTCGTTGTCATATCTAAGAATCCTTTGCCAGATTCCAAGTCATGAAGATTTACCGCATGTTTTCTTCTAAGATAAACCATTTCTTTTCACTCTTCCATTCACTGAGAAAGTCGCTTTGAAGGGATCTGATGTAGTGACTCCTCAATAATCCGCTTGAACTAGTTCCTTTATGGGAAGATAGCCTGGCTATCAAGGAATGGCTCTGAGTAGCTTCAGGCTTTAAAATGAATATCCACAGTTTCAATCTCAGGACAAAACCGTCCCAGGCTTTGCTTTCTTTCAGTCTCCCCGGAGGTGTGACCTATTTCCCATCCCTCCCAGCCTCAGCCTCACCTTCCAGATGTGGATTTTATACGTGTAGTACATGATTTGATGTTCTCTAAGCCCCTTAATTTTATTTGGTTTTTGGCTGCACCAGAAAAACTTTCTTTAAAAATTATTATCATCATCTTAATTCAGTGTGTATTAAAAATACACATATGCATTCTTTTTTACATACACACACACTGGAGTGCAAAATTGAGTTCAGTTCCCCGGGTATTATAATAACTCCAAGCCGATTTTTTTCCTCTTTTCCCTGGAAATTTCAGACCATGTTGAATTTTGGTAGTCTGAAATGACTGAAAATTACTTTGCTTTCTTATAATTATGAAAACGCAGGATTCAGTACAAAATGGCATTTAGTGACATGTTGACTTTATGACCATCTATCAAATCCTGCATTTGGTTGCCTTGCGCTCCTCATCACACCCCTCCACCTGTGCTTGGACCTCTGAATTAATGCTGGCGGGTTGTCAGCATCGTCCCAACCCTTAACCACCCGCCCCCAGCTAACCTGGTTCCTTCTCGAACATGTTTGCTGCCCTTCAGGAGGTGATCCCCATGCACCTGGCCACCTCCCCGATCCTGTCGGAAGGAGCCTCGAGGATGGAGTCCCAGCTGAAGAGGAACTCCGCAGATCGGATAAGAGGCCTGGATACCAACACATCAGCCCAGGTCTCCCCTCCCAGTGAGACCCCATCGAGTGGCTCTTTAGTGAAGAAGCGCAGGAAAAGGAGGAGGAAGTCACAGCTGGACAGCCTGAAAAGGGACGAGAACATGAACACGTCCGAGGATGAAGACATGTTCCCCATAGAGATGAGCTCGGACGAGGAGGCCGAGCCGCTGGACAGCAGTAGGTAAGTGTGGGTGACAGAAGGGTGAATTCAGTGTTTCAGATGGTCCTGTTTTTTTAAATTGATATATACTTGATTCACGGTGTTATGTTAGTTTCAGATGTATAGCAAAATGATTCATTTAGATGTGAATATATTATTTTTCAGATTCTTTTCCATTATAAGTTATGATAAAATATTGAGTAGGGTTCCCTGTGCTATGTAGCAGGTCCTTGTGAGCTACCTATGTTGCACATAGCGAGTAAATGTAATTCCAAACTCCTGTCCCCTGCTTTCCCCTTTGGTAACCATAAATTTGTTTTCTATGTCCATGATTCTATTTCTCTTTTATATATAAGTTGATTTGTATCTTTTCCTTTTTTAAAGATTCCACATGTTAAGTGATATCATATGGTATTTGTTTTTCTCAGTTTGGCTTAGTATGATAATCTCTAGGTCATTCCGTGTTGCTGCAAATGGCATTATTTTATTATTTTTTAAGTCTGAGTACTATCCCACTGTATATAGGTTCCACATCTTCTTTGTCCATTCATCTGTCGATGGGCCTTTAGATTGCTTCTGTGTCGTAGCTGTTGTCAGTAGTGCTGCTGTGAACGTTGTGGGGCAGGTATCATTTTGAATCATGGTTTTCTCCTTTTGTATTTGCCCAAGAGTGGGATTACAGTAGAAAGATTTTTATAAACGTTTCCCCCCCCCACCACCACACACAGAACTTCTTATTTTTCTGTTAATGCATTTAAGACTGAATTTTGGAATCCTGCAGGCCCGATTCTAGAGTCACATGAAGCTGGGATGGATGTTGTAACCGAGACAAGATTGATAATAGCTTGGTGATAACTCCAGCCTTCCAGATCAGAACCAAGAAACAGGAGCTCAGGAAGTGAACACTTCATTCTCAAAACTGTTGTTTCAGAACCTCCTTTTTCTCACTTGAGCACCAACTATGAGCCCGGCAGTTGGACCCATTGATAGCCGGGGGCTGACCTGTGATAGACTTAGGGCCATAAATGAATCTAGAATGTGATCAGTTTATCCACAAGCAGACTTTTCCTTTTCAGTTTTCATGAGGCCCAAAGTTGAGTTGAGTTGAGTTGAGTTCAGTCGCTCAGTCGTGTCCGACTCTTCGCGACCCCATGAATCACAGCACGCCAGGCCTCCCTGTCCATCACCAACTCCTGGATTCACTCAGACACGTCCGTCGAGTCAGTGATGCCATTCAGCCATCTCATCCTCTGTCGTCCCCTTCTCCTCCTGCCCCCAATCCCTCCCAGTATCAGAGTCAACTCTTCCCAGGAGGTGGCCATAGTACTGGAGTTTCAGCTTTAGCATCATTCCCTCCAAAGAAATCCCAGGGCTGATCTCCTTCAGAATGGACTGGTTGGATCTCCTTGCAGTCCAAGGGATTCTCAAGAGTCTTCTCCAACACCACAGTTCAAAAGCATCAATTCTTCGGTGCTCAGGCTTCTTCACAGTCCAACTCTCACCTCCATACATGACCACAGGAAAAACCATAGCCTTGACTAGATGACATTTGTTGGCAAAGTAATGTCTCTGCTTTTGAATATGCTATCTAGGTTGGTCATAACTTTCCTTCCAAGGAGTAAGCATCTTTTAATTTTATGGCTGCAGTCACCATCTGCAGTGATTTGACACGTGTTTTATTTTTCTTTGCTTTTAATAGTGTGGTGAAATTCTATTTCTGTGAATTACCATTTTGGTGAACAGTGCCAATTTTAAAAGCCAAACTCATTCAGATTTTTATGCAATTCAATGTAATTTGTGATCACTGTTTTTGTGTCTTGTTAACACAGAAGAAGGGTGAAGGATGGATAACTGAATCACTTTAGTGTACATGCGAACCTGACCCAGCATTGTAAATTAACTGTACTTCAGTTAGAAAACAAAAGGAGGAAGAAGAAACACAGGATTCACCTCCTGCTTTGTTATTTAGAATTTTTGTTTTTCTAGCTAAAACGTAAAGGCCTGGGGGCAATGTTGCTTTACCTGACTGTGGCGTCTGCTTTGCTGTGGGCTCAGAAGCCGATGGTGGTGGTTGTTGTTGAGTATCAGTCTTGTCCAACTCTTTGTTGGGTGGTGGTGGTGGTTGTTCACTCAGTCGTGTCCGACTCTTTGCAACCCTGTGGACTACAGTATGCCAGGCTTCCCAGTCCTTCACTATCTCCCAGAGTTTGCTCAAACTCACGTCCATTTAGTCAGTGATGCCATCCAACCATCTCATCCTCTGTCGACCCCTTCTCCTCCTGCCTTCAATCTTTTCCAGCATCAAGGTCTTTTCCAATGAGTCAGCTCTTTGCATCAGGTGGCCAAAGTATTGGAGCTTCAGGTTCCACATCAGTTCTTCCAATGAAAATGCAGCATTGATTTCCTTTAGGATTGACTGTTTTGATCTCCTTGCTGTCTAAGGGACTCTGGAGAGTCTTTTCCAGCACTGCAGTTCGACAGCATCGCTTCTTTGGCTCTCAGTCTTCTTTATGGGAGGGTGGTCAGGCTTATTACAGTCACCTGCCCTGCATGGCTTTTAATTGCAGAGTTTAGTGTCAGATGTTTGAGGTCACATCAAAAACAGAGACAGGTGGCCTCTGCATGGGTGAAATAGTGGGTCGTATTTCTTATTAAAGCGTGCTGTGCCTGAAAGGAGGTAGATTTGCAGCCATTTTGCAAGTATAAGATAGGATTGATTGTGTCATTTATTTATTGTGCTGGATGAAACATTGTCTCCGTTTGGTCATTCAGGGATTTGGTAGCTCAGTCGTGCGTGGCAAGAGTTTTATAACCTCTGGGTCCAGTTTCGGGTGCCACCCAACTCTCAGGCTTTTGCGAGATGAAGTGTGAAAGATAAATCTGTAGGGCCTACAGTGTAAGTGGGCTTCCCTGGTGGACAGTGGTAAAGAATCCTCCTGGCAATGCAGAAGATGCGAGTTTGATCCCTGGGTCGGGAAGATCCTCTGGAGGAGGAAATGGCAACCCACTCCAGTATTCTTGTCTGGAGAATCCTATGGATAGAAGAGCCTGGAGGACTGCAGTCCATGGGGTCACAAAGAGTTGGACACTACTGAACGACTGAGCACACACGCACGTAGTGTAACTTAACAGTAACAAGCAGTGTGGTCATCAAGCCCGTCTAAGTCCAAGTTCTTAAACTTAATCATTTTCCAGTGATAATTGAGCCAAAGTGTGAACACATGAAACATTTCTCTGAGTAACTTTTTTCGTTTCCACTGCTCAGAGTACACCTGGGGGTATACCAGCAGATCATGTTGATCTACAAAGCATTAGAGATAAGGAGAAATGGAAACTTGCCTTTATTATGTATCTATCGGTAAAATCTCTTTGACTTTGATGTTTTTTGTTTTTTTTTTTCTCTTTCTCCAGAACTATTCCTGATGATATACCTCCATTCCAAGAAGATGTCCCTAAGGAGAGCCGTTCCCCTGTCATGACTTACCCTCAGTCAGCCTCTTACCCTAATTCTGACAGAGAGTGGTCACCCAGCGCCAGGTGAGGGGCTGGTGTGTGTCCATGTGTGTTTGCCTGTCCTGGTCCAGAGGATTCCAAGTCAGTCACAGGAGGCACGTTTCACAGTGAAATCTACGTAAAAAAATGAATAGAATTAGAACCCCCCAAAATTCACCTTATGCTAGAAGGTACAGATCAGGATTAAACACAGAACATGAGCAGATCTTAAACTTCTATCTAGTAGCAGAATCAAACTGCAGATATGAAAGGGAAACCATGTGTGAAGTTACATAAAGCTTATTGTCAGGGGGAGAAAACAGTGACAGCCTTTTTGGATACGTATCCCTAAAGTGAGATTCAGGAGCAGGGCAGCTGCAGCAGGAGCCCTGAGGTCATTTGGGGCTGTGAGAATGATGCTGTCTTCCCCCGCTGCCCTCAGTGATTTTGGTTTCCCTAAAATGGACTCTCAGGGGCCATCGACTTCCAGGATGAGGTCGAAGAACCACAGCTGCTCAGTGTGCAGAGAAGACTAAAACATTTCAGGCTGTGAAGCCTGTGAGGACACGTGAGCCCTTCTGAGCAGTTTCCAGAAGGACTGGGCAGGGGACAGATCTGAAGTGTGTGGGGATGATTATCACCCCCGTCAGGACAAAAATTTGTTCTTGGGTGGCAAAAAAAATATCTTAGATATTAGAATAGCCATGTGACCTCCAAAGGGGCATAGTAACATAAGCAGACGTGGAGTATATTCAGGGCATTAAAATTTCATGGTGGAGGGAGGTCTGTTAGGAAAGAAAAGATCTCAGGGGTCTGGCGAGAATGCAGCAGAGATGGGCAGCTCTGGTCTAGGTGACAGTGACCTTCTTGGGTTACACATGCTCCTAACGTGTTAGGTTTGCTTCTGGTGTCAGAGCCCCCAAGTCCTGGAACATGCTTCAGGGCTTCCCACCTGAAGTATACACCTCTCCCAGTTCCAGTTTGACTGGAGTGATCTCCTTAATGAGACTGCATGGTCATCGCCGTGCGTCAAAGTTGAGGTTGGAGAGAAACAGACGCATCACGTGATCGTGAATGGACATCAGCCAGGGTAGGACTGGAGGCCTGTGGAGTCCCCTCCCAGGGGTCTGTCCGTCCTCAGGCCAGCCCTGTCCGGTAGAAACATAATGCTAAATACATATGTAATTTAAAGTTTTCTAGTAACCATCCTTAAAAAGTGTAAAGAAATTGATAACATTAATTTTGATGATCTATGATGTATTTATTAAAAATTATTTTCAAGTAATCGGATTTTTTTCAAGTCATCGTTTTGTAAAACACTGTGGAACTGTTTCACATTCTCATTTTCACAAGCCTTTGAAGTTGTGTATCTCAACATGTACAGACCCCCTCAGTTTGAACCAGTCACACATCAAATGCTCATAGCCCCATGCAACCTATGGCTATCTTGTTGGACTATATAGGTATAGACCTTTCTAGAACCTCATACATTCTCTCCCGTGGTCTGTGGAGTTATAACCCTAAGGAGGGAAGTACATAAGTACATAGTACTTTAGGAAGAAAATTATGTGGAATATTTAGAAGTCACTAATAGGTAGAAAACTCTGTTCAAACATTCTACATTAATTTTAAGCATTTAAAACAAATCCTTTAAACACAATCCTGAGTACGTTTCTCTGTCTTCTATGTTTTGCTCTATGAGTCCAGAATAATAACCATGTCAGGTGAGGTGATCTGATCATGGTTAAATGAAATTACAAATTAGAATAAATAGACACATATCTATACTTGGGTTTATGTGTTTTCTTTTAAGAGACAATTGCCAGCCCAGATTACCAAACCTTTTGGAGTATGTCATTTGATTAGGCACTAAACTCTGACCCAAGAAAAGCAATTCACTATGGGCCTGCAGATGAAACAGAAAGTGAAACGGGTGTCTTGGCAGTCGTCTGTTTTCATGGTTAAGAAGATCGTGTTGATTTCTCTGTGATTTCAACATGTGGTCCTCTGCCACTGTCAGCTGTCCAAGTACCTTCACCTTCTTATAGGTGTTATTGTGAGAGTAGTCAAATAACTGATAAGAAATTTTGTTTCATTGAATTGACCTCTGATTTCTCTTTCTTTTAATGTGGATCACGTGGTATGCCGTAGCCTGGTAGATTGCAGGAGGCCCCCCCCTCATCTGGCGGTTGCGGCCGAGGGCGGTCTTTCTAGCTCTTGCCCTCCACAGTCTTCCCACTTCCACGCTTCGGAAAGGTAGAGGGGTTATTTTCCCGCTGTGGATGTTTTTATAATAAAAACTTGGCTCTAACTCTTATAAATAAGTAAGTTTTGCCATTAACCAAATTACTTATGTGGAGAATCCGTATAGATTCTTGGAAGTGAAAATTTTGGTCTAACCCTTACCAATTTATTTATCCACTAACCAAATTACTTATGAAGAAAATACATATAGATTATTTCTTTTCCTTTCATTTTAAGCACTTGTAGATGGTTATATTTTTTTAAAGTACTTAAGTTTGACTCTGGAAATTAGGGTTAAGCATAGAGTCCTTTCTAATTTTGTGATGTGCTTTGAAAAATAGAATAAGGAATTGAAGATTGGGATATGATCTTTGTGTCTGGGGTTGTTCAACAAATAAGTTTACAAAACTTTTTTCAGATATCACTTAAGCATGTCTGCCTGCCCATTTAGTCACTCAGTCGTGTCCGACTGTGATCCCATGGACTGTAGCTCTCCAGGCAAGAATACTGCAGTGGGTTGCCATCCCTTCTTGAGGGGATCTTCCTGATCCAGGGATTGAACCAGGTCTCCTGCATTGCAGGCAGATTTTTTTTTACCATCTGAGCCACTAGGGAAGTCCTATCATTTAAGCATAAGGAGAGTTGTTATTGTAACTCAGTAAAGAGCTTATAGACTTTCTGAGTAATATGATCAGATGTGTCCACAGCATTTGTAGAATAGAATTTTGGAGAGTAGCGTAGGATGGACCAGAAGGTTCAGAATCCTAGGTTAGGGTAGGATGGACCAGAAGGTTCAGAATCCTAGGTTAGTGTAGGATGGACCAGAAGGTTCAGAATCCTAGGTTAGAGTTTTAATTTGATGCAGAAGTCATAGGTTCCTGCCTCCATTCCCTTGGAATTGCCCACACTTTGACCTGCCTGCTTTGTGAAAAATGAGCAGTGATGCCGTGATTAACTTCTGCCTGGGAAACTGGTTTTCTTTTTGAAGAACCAAGTCTCAGGATATATTTAATACTTCCCTCCCAGGTTATGGGTGCAGAACAAAGGCCATTTTAAAATGAGGTCAGCTAAGTTGTGAGCAGTTATATAACTGATGTGCCTAAATGGGATTTCAGCAAAAATGCTGATAGTGATTATGGCTAGTAAATGCATTATTGAAACAGATCAGTCAGTGTGACCTTGAAGCTTACTTTTTTGAACAACCTTTGATCTTGAAAGTCTCATATTCGATAATGGGCAATTTTGGAATCCTCTTTCTCGTCAGTCACACTCAGTGTCAGGAGTCTCTTCCCTCGTTTATGTCCCGTCTGTCTGAATTCCCTCAACACTCAGCACAGATGGTCCATGTGTATTTGGGTGCAGCGTCCTTCTGTGGGGCTGGTGTGGCTGGGGGCACGTGACTGAGGGGTGGTGCGCCCGGCGTATGGATCACACAGGGCTCGGTCCTTTGTGAATCTGAATTTGCCCACCTCAGCATCTCGATGGCTTGTAGCTTTCATCACAGGATCAGATGTTAAGAATTCTGGATTTGGGCAGGGTGATGGAGACCTGTGTTCAGTGTTTACATTCTCCTAGAGCAGGGATCCATAAACTACAGCCCGTGGCCCCAGTCTGGCCCACCCTCTGTTTCTTTAGTTTTATGGGGGCACAGCCAGTTTGTCCACATACTGTTTGTGGCTGCATTTCCACCACAAGGGCAGGCTCGAGTTGTTGCCACAAAGACCACATAACCCCCAGAGCCTGGAGTACTTGCTGTCTGGCCTCTTATAAAGGAAGTTTGCTGACACTTGGCTCCAGAGCAGGCTCAGCCTAGAGGGCTTTACTTTAGTGCAGTGGATACTGTTCCAGAGAATTGTTATAACAAAATAAAAAAATATGTTCCTTTTAAGCAAACAGTTTGAGGTTTGGGTGCTGCGCTGATGAGGGTAGGAAGCCAGTTACGATGGGCTTCCCCCTTGATGCCTCTGGAGAATCATCCAGGTCAGAACTGTTGGCACAAGGGCCCCTTGCTGGAGGCCACAGTGCTCCCTTTGCACATTTCATGGTCCTGAACATGTAATTCTGGACACCTTGGTGCCAGAAGAGCCTTGACCCTCAGGAGAAAAGCAGAATTAGGAAGCTGGAGGAAGCAAGAGAAAGGAGGTGATAAGCATTTTCTCTCTCAGATGTCTGGAAGACCCAGAGTTCCTTTCTCAGGGGGTAGCTTTCTGAAGGGCATACTGTGTGTGTGTGTGTGTGTGTGTGTGTGTGTAGAGGTGTCCCCTTGGTTACATACCCACAGTATGCGATCTCAGGCTCCTCCTCTCTGCAGACTGGCTACATCGAGCCTGAAGGCTGCCACATGCCTTTCCATGGATGGAGGGTGCGGATGCCAAGGGAGGAGGGACCAGCCCGTGTCTACTTCAGTGTGAAATCATGCAGAGAAGCATTGAATCTATTTGTCTGAAAGGCTGGACTAAAGACAGCCAGCGTCAGTTTAGCCATTAAAGGTCCCCGTCTGTCTGAGACAAGCTTTGGTTCATCTACGAGCTCGCCTTGTCCCGATAGGCAAGTTCTGTCCCCTCGAAGCTGATGTCTGACTCAAGCAGATACGTGAGACCAAGCACATGATGTGAGGTGCTTGAGAGAGCCCGTGTGAGGTGTGAGAGAAGGTGGAAAAGGAGAATTGCAGGGCTTTCTTTCTCACGTCATTAAAACTGTTGTCTGAAAGGAAAGGGTATAGGAGATCAAAGACTGAAATAATCAAGTGGGTCTTTTTTTCTCATCCATATGTTGTTTAGAAGGCTCTAAGAATTTTGTGCCTAAATCGATGGTTTCTGTGGTTGGACAGAAGTAAGACAGCTTGGGTCTCAGGAGAGAAAAATATAGAAAACGTGGAGACCCGAATGCAAGTCACAACCACTTAAAAGCTCGTTTGAGAATTAAGCCTCATGCTGTGTTGTTGTAGGAAGAGTCTTAGCAAATAGGAATCTAGGAAGTATTTCTTGAAGATAAAATATTTTGCAGAATCTCAGCTCAGAGAGCCCTGCACGTTAGTGAGTTACTGGTAGCATCCAGCATTTGTGGTAAAGTTGACATATGATCCACTTCCTTGTTTTCAAAGTTGGTGCAGATGTATACATATCTTGATGGGTGCATGTCCGAGATGGCCCGGACCTATTTGCAGCTGCGTGAGAGTTGAGGAGTTTGGTTTGGAAATTGGGCTTGCCAGGAGCATTGAGATCAGAGAGAGGCCTGCAAAGATGGCAGCAAATTTTTTTCTTCCCTTTTCCATTTCATCTCTTTTTTTCCATTTCCCCCTTTTAAATGCTACTTCTCATCTTTACTTGGAATTTGGCAGCAGGCTGGGACAAGGTTACCCAAATGGGGGGTGCCTTCTCCTGGGCGCGTGTTCTGTCCGCTCCTGGTGGCCACAGAGGGGATAGTCACAAAGCTGTGGTCGCAAGGCAGTGGTGTGTTGGGGCCGTTTTCTAGGTTCTCTGAACCACAGAATGCTGGGCACAAAAACATTTCCAAAGTTTCTCTTCCCACTTTAATTTTCCATTTGTGTTTCCTTAAGTCCTTCAGTTTCCCGACCGTCAACACCTAAAAGCGATTCAGAACTGGTCAGCAAATCTGCGGATAGGACAATTCAGAAGAATAATCTAGAAATGCTCTGGCTCTGGGGAGAACTGCCCCAAGCCACAAAGGTAGGTTTTTTTTTTTCCTTCCTTATTTCTGCCATCCATCAAAGGTAGTTTCTGAAGACATGAAATGGTCACAATCTTTTCTTTCAAGAAATTTTATTTCATATTCCAATTTGTTAAAAGAATCTTGAACTATATTATGGTATTTCAAGCTGCTGCTGCTGCTAAGTCGCTTCAGTCGTGTCCGACTCTGTGCGACCCCACAGACGGAAGCCCACCAGGCTCCCCCGTCCCTGGGATTCTCCAGGCAAGAACACTGGAGTGGGTTGCCATTTCCTTCTCCAATGCATGAAACTGAAAAGTGAAAGGGAAGTCGTTCAGTCGTGTCCGACTCTTAGCGACCCCATGGACTACAGCCTACCAGGCTCCTCCATCCATGGGATTTTCCAGGCAAGAGTACTGGAGTGGGGTGCCATTGCCTTGGTATTTGTAAATACTGTAAGACCCTTAGAAGATGCTACCACCTCTTGTATCCCCAGTAAATCTTTGTGATGTGAATAAATAAATGAATGAGTAAGTGAAGACTGAAAGCATTTCTGTGATAACTCAAAGAGACAGCTCTTTGGAGAGTAGGTCTGTTGAGGCTGAAGCTGTGGGTTCATTCCCTTTCTAGGTTATATTTAGCTTTCATGGAAAATGCTGATTTCTCTGCCTATAAGCGGTCGTGCTGACCCAGCCAGCCATCTTTACAAATGCACGTCACCTGTTGCTGGAGAAACGGCACAAATGTGCAAACCCATCACTTTTGGCAAAACAGTTCCGGCCACAGATGCACTATTGCATTGTTTTCTTCTGTGCTTGAAGCTGTAGGATCAGATGCAGAAATGCATACCCGCTCCCCACTTTCCAGCCCACAAGCTGCGTTTTGACTTCTGTTGGATAAATCTTTTCCATAACTGGAAACTCCTTGGAGAGTTAGCGTCAGAAATGCCCTTTTCCCACTCATGGGAACCAGCCACCAAATCTGCCCTTGTTCACTTACGTTTTGGGGGTGGACTTCATTGAACTGTAACACACATGCAGAGAAACACCCAGATCCTGAGTGCCAAGATGGAAACATCTTCACACACTTCACACAGGTGAATGTGTCCACGTGACCTGCACCCAGACCAGGACTAAATCAGAACTTGAAAGCCCCCCGACCCTTTGCAATTACTGTTCTGACGCCTCCCCCCCCAATAATGATAAACCCAATCTTGACTTTATAGCAGAGTTTAGTTTTGCAAGGCTCGCCCTGTTACCATGTGTCATAATTCACTTTCAGCACCTTGATCGCCCTGTGGTGTGAATATATTCCCCTTTCTCCCGCTGGACACTTGTGTTAGATTGGTGGTCTCATTCACTCACCTACTCACTCCCATTTGTTTTCTATGAAAGTTCATTTGCTTTGGAAACACAATCCTTGGTTTCCAGACCTTTCAGCAGGTATGGGAGTCACCAGGTGCGCCACCCCCTCCCACCCGCTAAGGCTTCACTGTGTCCTGTACAGTTGTGCCTGCCCAGGGCCCTTTGGTTGACTCGACTCTTCTCTGACCTTTTCTCTCTCCCTCCCTCCCTACCCCTTTGATCCAGTCCTCGCCACACAAGATGAAAGAGTCCAGCCCGTTGAACAGCAGGAAAATCTGTGATAAAATGCACTTCCAAGCCATCCACAGTGAGTCTTCAGATGCGTTTAGTGACCAGTCGCCAACACTGGTCAGGGCATCTCCGGTGCAGCCACTGCTGGAGCAGAACAAGCCGCAGACAGAGATACAGTTTGTGAACGAAGATGATGTCGAGGCCTTGGGAGCAGCGGCCCCCCCTTTACCCACGATTGAGGAGCCCAAAGCCCCTTCTGCCAACACTGCCCCAGTAGCTGCAAGCAAGACAGACTCGCCTTCCAGGAAAAAGGGTGAGAAAGCCAACGCTTCCCAGTGCCTTCCTGTGCACTGGGGGCTCTGCCCACCACAGTCTCTCCCCCACCCCAAAGTTCAGGATTCTTCAGAGGGGAGACAGGACATCTCTCCTGTTCAGTCCCTTGCCCTTTTGCTGAATATGTGTTTTCTCAGAATTGAGTTGTAGAAAGTCTAACCTGAAGGAGGCCTCGGGGATGGTGCAGTGATCCATCCCCGCCGCCCTCCACTGTACAGGCCAGGGATGCTGGGGTCCCCCACGCTGGGACTGCACCAGACACTGATGATGAAGCCAGTCTGCACCCCGCTTTCCTTGCCCCTGGTTTCCCTCTAGTGCATCGCCCTGTGCTAATTTCTGCATGCCATGTGTCACTGTTTCAATGATTACTTGTTTGTTTTTTTGCCTGACTTCTGTACTAGAACATATGTGCTCTGTGAGGTCAAGAATATTTCTGTCTTTTTACCTGTTTCCTTGGTGTTTCGTATAGTGGTTGGCGCATGTGGGGGCTCCATACATGTAGTCAAATGCCCACCTGGCTGCCTGTCCAGACCAATGACATGAAGCCCCATCTGTTGGCCACATGGCTTTGTGCACAGTGGTTCTAGTCTGTATGAACCGATGATGTAATTCTTTGGCCACAGTAAACTGGAAGGCTGCAGTCTTGGTGCCCAGGGGCCAACGATGTGCCATTCAGGAGGCTTCAGAGTACTGATGTGGAAGTGCTCAGTGAAAGCTTTGCTGTTTAGTGATAATAATAACAAACCAGTACCGATAATAATAAAAATAACCATCACTGTGTCAGTGTGCTGAGTGCTTAGTACCTCTCAGGCCCCTCCCAGCTGGGGAGCTGAGGCTCACTGAAGCTACCTGACTCACTCAGTGGACCCTTCTGAGTAGATCTGCACACGGTGCTCAAGTGCTCTTTCTAGAGAGGCTCAGAAGTCTGTGAGGTTGCATCTGAAGAACGGTGCTCTGACCTGACCCGTGTGCCCTTTCAGACAAACGAAGCCGACACCTGGGGGCTGACGGCGTCTACTTAGATGACCTCACAGACATGGATCCTGAAGTCGCTGCCCTGTATTTCCCCAAAAAGTAAGAGCCCTTTTTATGCTTCCTATCGTTTTGTATATGTTAACCTGGGAGCTGCTTTTTCCTTATATTTGATTAGAAAGTGAGTGAGAAAAAGCTGCAGGAGTCCCACGTTTTACCCTGAGGAGCAACCGGTCAAAGCACGAACCCTTTGTAGACGTGGGGGCATGGCTGTCCACCCCTCCTGGGACGGCTTTTGAGTCGGGGCACAGGCTCGAGGCCATCTCCCCAGGTACACCAAGGTGGTGTTGCAGCCGTCAGTGATCCTCATCCCAGATCAGCTATGCACAGCCCTGCCCCTCCCCAGGGCAAGTCCCCTGGGACCTCGGGGGGCCCCCTTCTGGGATTCCCATCATTTGTGGGGAGTCCTGGCTCCGCAGAGGGCGTGACAGGACGGTGGCCTCTTGGGATGGCATGCTCTCTCTCTTCATCAATTCCAGTGTATTTGGGAGAAAAACGCAGGGAAGTGTAGGGGTTAAAAATGGTTATTTTTCCTCCTAAGGTCATTCATGTAGCTCGTGTGCCTGCCATGGCGCCTTAGTGAGGGTCTGCTGGGATGACACCATTTGTCCCTCTGACTGCCGGGGTCACCTGACATCTGAGTGAGACATCCCCCCCGCGCCCCGCACCCCAGGCTTGGGAAACCCTCCTCACAGCCCCTCCCACTCCTCTCCTTCCAGCGGAGACCCTTCTGGGCTCACGAAACCCACCAGCGACAACGGAGCCCGCTCCGCCAACCAGTCCCCTCAGTCCGTGGGCAGCTCTGGCGTCGACAGCGGCGTGGAGAGCACGTCGGACGGCCTAAGAGACCTGCCGTCCATCGCCATCTCCCTTTGCGGGGGCCTCAGCGACAACCGGGAGATCACCAAAG
This sequence comes from Bos mutus, assembly GCF_027580195.1. Taxonomy (NCBI): domain Eukaryota; kingdom Metazoa; phylum Chordata; class Mammalia; order Artiodactyla; family Bovidae; genus Bos; species Bos mutus. The sequence goes on from NC_091627.1 coordinate 20,746,490, forward strand.
GTACCGCGGGGCCGCCGCCATCTTTGAGCCGGCAGCGCCCCCTGGTGGCCGCCGGCTGCACCGGCCCGAAGTCCCGGGCTCATGAAGGAGCGCACGTGACTCACTGTGGCTCAGCACCCAAATGTTGCTGCGGCTGGCTGACTGACCGCAGTATCACATGCACGCACGCACGCACGCACGCACACACACACACGCGGCCCCAGGCAACAACAAGGCCACTGGGGTCACTGGTCATCAGGCGTGTTTGAGCATAGCTTGTGTCCGTCCTGCAGTGGGGTGGGGCCCGGGGCTGGTGGCAACGTCAACACTGGGAAAAGAGTGGGTAGCAAGTGTACAGAAACGCTGGAGGAGGGAGGGGTGTCCGAGCGAGCCCTGGACCCTTCCTGGCTGTGTCAGAAGGGTGTCTCAGGGTTGGCTTAGGTGATCTGAGTTAAATCATAGCCCCCACCCTATTTTTATCCCTAGTTTCCTAGGATCTCATGCTATTTACATGGTGAGGTGGCCCTGAGACCTCCAGAGAGTGCAGTCAGCCATTCTAGCTGATGACTCCTAGACCAGACTCCTAGACCCTAGGTGTCCCCCCCTGCTTTAGGCAGGTCACTGAGCTTTCATTCATGACTTTGTCCATCCTCATGACTACTGGTGAGGAGGTGGGTGTGGAAGTTCACACCAATGACTATGACTTCAGACCCGGGTGACCATACCTTGAGCTTCAGTCGTCTGCTTCTGCATGGGCCTGTGTTTATGGTGTTTGCCACATGCCTGCTCCCGTGTAAACACATGTGCCCTGATTAAGGGTGCACTTGTCCCCCATCCTCTGACTGCCCCCATCTCTCTTCATTTCTGCACAGACACAGCCCCCCAAACTAACTGAAGGCCCCTTGACAAATAAATTTGATAGGATTGTCTGCATAGCTGGATGGCATAAACTCTCAGAAGATACTTGTGAGGGAGTGAAAACAGTCCTGGTGTTTGTACTAGATCTTCTTTGTATTCCCCCCTCCTTTGCCTTCACAGACGCATTTTTGGAACAGGCCGTGTCATATCAGCAGTTTGCGGACAACCCTGCCCTCATTGATGACCCCAACCTCGTGGTGAAGATCGGAAATAAGTAAGTTCCTCCCGAAAGTCATTTCAGCCGTCGTGTGATACCCGTTCAGCTTCAGCTTCTCTGCTATAGAGACCTGGACAGTAACCTTTAGAAATGTATAAATCTAAGTCTTTGTTAAAAATCTATTATTGTCTCTTCACTATTGGCAAAATGCTGCATCACTTATATGGTTAGAACGTTGATGTAACTGGATCCTGTGGGGCTTGCATTAGGCTGCACCAGATTTTACAGTGGGACATGTGATGTCACAGCCCTGGCCTCTATCACAAGATAGACCGTGCACCCGTCCCTTGAAAGCTTTGTTGTCTGAGGTCAAGGGATGTGCACGTATTTTTACAGGCTGTTGGCAAACTTTTCCCCATTAGAGGAAGCCACAGATGTTTACGTGTTAACTGAGGGTCCTCGTTTCCTTTTCCCTGAAGTGTGGGCAAGAAATGCTCCAGCACATCAGTGGCTTGACGCCCAGCGGGGCGTGGGCTGCTCTCAGCTGGCCACTGGGTCACCTGCCATGTCGTTTGTCCTGTTGCCACAGTGGCCGCTGGGAGTTTGGCTGGAGGAAGGGCTTCTGTAAGGGTGGGGCATGTGGCAGCTGACCTGGGGTGTTTGCCACAGTACTGGGCTCTTTAAGGACCCTCTGAACGTCCAGAGCCTCACATGACCGCTTCTCGGGACATTAGAGGTCTGAGCCTTGGTCTTCTGACCGCTTTTCCTTGTTTCACGTCAGATACTATAACTGGACGACAGCCGCGCCTCTGCTCCTGGCCATGCAGGCCTTCCAGAAACCATTGCCAAAGGTGAGCTTTACCATGAGAAAGAAAAGGGACATGAAAATGATGGCTCGCTGAATCTGGGGGATTGGAATTTAGCTTTTATTTTAGACTTCCCTGGTGGCTCAGACGGTAAAGGGTCTGCCTACAGTGCGGGAGACCTGGGTTCTATCACTGGGTTGGGAAGAAACCTGGAGAAGGAAATGGCAACCCACTCCAGTACTCTTGCCTGGTAAATCCCATGAATGGAGGAGCCCGGTAGGCCACAGTCTATGGGGTAACAAAGAGTCCGACACAACTGAGCAACTTCACTTTCTTTCATTTTCTTTAGAAACCATGAGGTTAATTACACTGTGCTGGTTGGAAGTTCATGGGTATAAACTGCAGGGGTCTCCCTTGCACTTTGAATGTCCTTCTCCCTTCTCTCATCAAAGCAAAAGCTCCCAGTGGAGGCAGTGCCAGACCGAGTCCTGCCTCTCCAGGATTCCTGTCCCCGCACCTGGCGTGCCAGGGACACAGATGGGGGCAAAGCAGGTGGATGCTGAGCCCAAGGGTGATGAGGGTAGAAGGATGAAGGAGGGGAGCAGGGTAGTACTATACCAGACACCAGGTGCCCACACTCAGGCCTGGCTCAGCCAGGAAGCAGGCTAGGGGCTGATTGGCCAAGGAGGAGCAAGTGGGCAGCTCCTGGCTGCACCTGAGAGCAGGTGAGCAGCTGCATAAAAGAGCCAGGGTGACAGGCAGATGCACTGCAGCAGCCCACCATGCCCGTGTCCTCCCCCTGCCGGTTCCCCAGGCCTCTCCTGGAATTGATCGCTTTCCAGCATTGGGTCTTTGTTCCAAATGCTCCATTCTTTCGGCTGCAGAGCCCACATCTCACACTTGCATCCTTCACATGCTTAGCAAAGGCTTTGTGCTGCTGTGGATGTTGTGGCTTGTCAGGTAGATCTCATACCTGAGGGTCGTGCAGGTCTATTTTGACTTTGTTTAGCTCACGTTCTCTCCTTTGTGGCTGTGTGTGTGCGTGTGTGCACATGCTTTGGGATCGTGACTGTATCTTTCATGGAGCTTTATCTGTGAGTATTCTTTGTGGACTGAGCTGAGGGCCTATGCTCCAGAGTGGGTTCTGTTTTGTCCTTGGCAGGTTCTGTACAGTGTTTGTGGCCCAGGGCAAGTTTTTACAGTTCTTACAAATCAATGAGAAGAAAGACCAGTGCAATAGAAATTTACTGATAAAGGCTATATAGTTCACAGAAAAAGAAATACACATGATTGCTAAACTTAAAGAAATTAGTCTTTGTGGTAGGCAGCCTAAATATTGTACAGGTTGTCAGTAATTTTTTGGACTCTGTTTTTGGCATTTATTTAATAATAGAAATTATTTTTATGCAGAGACTTCATCAATCTTATCTTTTGAGGCTGCTAGGTTTTGTATCACACTTGGAATGGCCATGCTTGCTTCCCATTTCCAAAACTTATGAAAATATGCCCTGTCTTTTCTTCCAGCATTTTCTTAAATCTTTGATCCATCTTGATTTTATTTTGAAAGTCATGAGTTGAGGTATCAGAAATGAAATCAGTTTTTTTTTTTTTTCCCCAGCTGGTTATTGAATCAGGATGCTTTGGTTGCAGGAAACAGAGTGACTACAAGTGACTGGAATAACAGGGGTTTATTATTTGACATAATAAGAATCTTAGAGGTTGGTAGTTTCAGGCTGGATGAAGCTGGATGAAGCTGGATGAGCCTTTCTGATTTTCCTGGCTTCCCGTTATGATCCCAAGATGACTGTTTTATCCAACAGCTCCTCATATAAGTGTCCAAAATAGGAAGGATGGAGACAGGCTTCTCACATTTAATCGGCCACAGTTTGGTCACATGATCACCTCTCAGCCGGTTGTTGGCAACACAATGGAATGGCCATGAGTGGTGCAGAACAATCTAAGTTTCTCCCCCCAGACTTGAGCCTGCCTTCATGGAACATAGTGCAGTGTGATTCCTGAGCAGAGTTTTGGCTGTGATGGTGAGAACCAAAGGGGTGGTTCACCCAGGGAGTCAACTGAGAGGGTCATGGTTGGCTCCGTAATTATCTCCATACCTTTCATTATATAACTCTCTACCCATTGATACGCAATTACAACTTGATCTTACATTACATCCCCTGTGAATTTAGGGTTATTTCTGGATTTTGTCTTCTGTTCTAATAATATGTTAAATTATGTCCCAAGACTGCATTCTTTTAATTACTGTAAGTTTTAAATATATTTTAATATCTAGTAAGGCTTATGCCTGAGCTTCCCAGGTGGCACTAGTGGTAAAAAACCCACCTGCCAATGCAGGAAATATAAGAGACATGGGCTCAATCCCTGGATTGGGAAGATCCCCTGGAGGAGGGCATGGCAACCCACTCCAGTATTCTGAAGCGGCATAGCACACACACATGCCAGGCTTATGTCTACTTATTTTCAGTTTTCTTGGCCATTTCTGTTTGTTTTATAAATGAACTTTACAACCAGTTTGTCTAGGTTTGAAAATAATCCTGGTTTTTTTTTTTTTCAAATTGGAATTTTGTTTAATATATGGATGAAGTAGAAATAGGAGGAGTAGGGTAATTGACATCTTTGTGAATTGTCCTGTTCATGAATAGGGGGCTTGTTCAGTGTATTCAGGTTTTCTTTTGTGTCAGGTAGGGATTCTTAAATGATAAAAAGAAGCACACTTCAGGCTAAATACGTGAATTATTTATCTTTCCACTTACCTGCAACTTGTTTGGTTGAAAGACAATTCTCTCATTACTAGCTGAGGTATTAGTGCCTGAGAGTTCCATAAACCAAAGAAGGGAAATTAGATAATATTTACTTTGGTACTTGAATTAGCCTCAAGGTGACTATTTTGTTCTTTAAAATATGTAGAAAATTGTTACTATTTTTTAAAATGTATTGAAGTACAACTGATTTACAAAGAATATTACTAATTAATATTTAATCTCCTATTCAACTTGCATTTATTTAGGACAAGAGTATGGATTTTCTTTTTTAACATTTGAGCTTTTAAGTCAAATGCATCTATGAATATTCAGTTTGCCCAAATTTGGAAATTTACATCTACTAAAAAGATCCCATGCATTTTACTTTTTGTTTAAAACTTTGCCTTGTACCTCATATTAATCATTTCATTTTTCATTTTATAATCAATCATCTTATTGAGAATAACAGTATCTTAATCAGTAAACCACTTTAATTTGAAAACTTGCTGTCTGACTAATCACTAATGATTTTCAATGCTTTCTTTTTCTGTTGTTGTTGTGTTGTATTTTATTTGTTGTTTGTTTATTCCTTTAACATCTTCTTAAGTCTTCATGCCTAAGTTACCTTAATGTAATTTTGGATGCCATTAGGTTTTGCTTCTCGAAAATTTTTAATCCACAAATAGTATGTCGTGTTTTCTCTGATTTGTCTTTGTTTTTTCTTTCTTTTTTTTTTTAATCTTACTTTAATTTGCATGTGCGTGTCTTTTGGTTTGAATGTGCTAAGTTGATCTTTTTTTGGTTCCATTATTTATGTTACCATCCATTTAAAACAGGCCACGGTGGAGTCTATCATGAGGGATAAGATGCCCAGAAAGGGAGGAAGATGGTGGTTTTCATGGAGGGGAAGAAACACCACAATCAAAGAGGTAAGCTTGGAAAACACAAGTGTTTCTGCCTGGCTCAGCAAGGGCTTGCGTGTCAGTGAGCAAAGCCGTCACACTGAGCCAGGAGCCAGCTCTGCCACCATGCAGGTGAAGGCAGCGCAGAACAAGGGGAGGTGGAGAAGGACCGGGATGGGTGGGCAGAGATGGCCTCACATCCTGGCTCTGTTACCTCTCCGCTTGGAGAGTGTGGTCAGGTCACTCCTGCTCTGGAACGTTTCTTCATCTATAGAAAAGAGAGATTTAACCTGATTTTTTTTTTTTTTAATGTTTAAGTAAAATATCTTCCTGTTGCTCATGAGAACAGTTTTAGCAAGGCAGACTTATAGCATAGACTGATTCCTTTTAGTCATTTCATGTCAATAGCATGTCTAAAATATACATGACTTTGGTTTCTGTTTCTATAAACGCTTATACTTTTCTTCAGACCTTTGCCAGCCTCTCAGCCTATTTCTGGAAGTAGTTTCTTTCTTGGCTTCCATGTCAGTGTGTCCACCTGTCCCCCAACCCCCTGCCCCAGGGGCTGTTTATCCTCTGGCTCAGCTGCTGTACAAGTGGGTCCTCAGGCTTACCTGGTGGTGGCTCAAACAGTAATGAATCTGCCCGCAATGCGAGAGACCTGGATTTGATCCCTGGGTTGGAAGGATCCCTGGAGGAGGGCATGGCAGCCCACTCCAGTATTCTTGCCTGGAGGATTCCATGGACAGAGGAGCCTGGCGGGCTACAGTCCATGGGGTCGCAAAGAGTCAGACACAACTGAGCGACTAATACTACTACTGTTACAGGGTTGTCTTAGGAACCTCTCTTCTTCAAAGACTGCTCGTTATTCCCCAGGCAGCCTCACCCACGCCTATACAACGACTCCATTTTTATTAACCAAGAAGGTATTTTATAATTCACATTAATTTATCAAATACCCAGCTAGGTAGATGTCACCACGTGGATGCTTCAGCTCTTCAAACTCGTCATTTCTAAAATCAAACTGATGGTTTTCTCGAGAGTTCTTCCTTTGCTGGACCACATTCAGAAAATGATACCACTGTCCGTCCGTAAGCTAATACTTCCTCTTTCCCTCACCCCTCTTTTCAGTTTATCATCCAGTATGTTGCTCCCATTTCCCATTTCTCTCCATCTTCACCCCCAAAAATCTAGGCTGCTATCTTTTTCCTAAGATTGCTTGCAAATGGTCCATCTGTATCCACTCTTGCCTTTTCTTCTTCCTCATTCTCCGTAGTTGCCTTGGTCTTTTTAGGGTAACAGTCCAATTTATATTACTCCTTTCTTAAAAGCTTTTAGTGGATTCCCCGATTCTTAAAGACCAAAATCCTTAATATGGTCCACAGGCCTTGTGTATCCTGGCCCCTGGTTCCCTGCAGAGTCTCCTCTTCTGCGGCCTCCCCCGCCCTCTCTGCTGTGGTGTCATTTCTACCCCAGGACCCTTGCACGTGTTACTTTCTCTGCCTGGTGTCCTTAGGACCCCTCTCATCCCTTTCTCTTAGTTATCTAGCATCTTATGGCCCTTTCTTGGCAGGTTGATCTGGTCTGCTGTTCTCTGCCCTCATGGCCCTGCCTGTGAACTTTTCCTTCACAAATTTTGCCAGCATTTATAATTATACACTGATTAGTGTGGCTGTTTAATTAACCCTCCCTTCCCTTCCAGACCCTAAACTCCATGAAAACAGAGACCACGTATGGCTTTGATCCCTGTGGTCTCCCTAGGACCCAGATGGACCCAGAGCAGATATTAGAAGGAATGCTGATCATACTTGGAATATAGTGTGAAAAAACCCTGAGGACAATAGATGAGTTGGTTGTTACAAGAGTGAAAAAAAAAAGGCTCAGATGCTCAGTTTGTTTATTTCATTACTTCAAAGGGAAAGAGTCTGTTGGAAGTGTTTTTACCAAGATAACACCATTTTAGGGTGTTTTCTGGTAGCATCCCTGAGCTTTTTATACCCTCATTTCCTCCAAGAGGGTATAAACATGTTATAGCTAGCGTTCACTTTACTTTAGGAGACTTAAAGTGGAAAAGGCTTTTCTGATTCCTTTACTAGAGAACAGAACGTTCTAGAATTTAGACAGAAGGCTATTTTAGGGACCTATTTTTTTTTTTTTGCAGAGTATCTAGAGTCTCATTAGTTGGAATTGAGGGGAATGCCAGCATAAAATGATGAAGAGTTATGAAATATCTTTTAAAAACACTAAACACTTTTCAGATAGACGTGTATTTTTGAACAAGTCTAATAAAGAATTGTTAATAGCAGTGGCTAAGTTACCTGCCTCAATAGATAGATTAAACATTACTGGGCCTCTTTTCACATCATTTATCTGCCTGCTTATAAAAGCTAAAGAATTTTTGAAAATAGCTTGGACCCATCATATGTTAAGCTAGTCACCATGTTATATTGTTTCTGTCACTCATTTTCTTTATCAACATTAAATGCATTAACCTTCCTGCAGATCGAATGACTATAGATAAGGAGATGTGACTGTAAAGCCTTTGTCCCTTGACACGTCCGTCTGGCCTGTGATGACTTCCTGCGATGTCTGCTGGCAGGTGGATGTCTTCTCCCTCCCCTGCCTGCTGTAGGCCAGGCTCTGGGTTTATGTGTAGAATCTCTGTGGTCCTTCCGACACTGTTAGGAGCTGCATGTCACCACCCTTGCCTTGCTGGTGGGAAAAAGAAACTCTGAAACATTCCATCACTTGCCTGAGCTTTTTAAGCCAGAGAAGCAGGACTGGCCCAGAGCTCTCAATATTCCAAAGCGCTGGCAGTACATTAAGGGAGCATCTTCTATTAAGAGCACACGGGATTGAAAAAGAGAATGCATCCATGTTTTTCTCAAGCAAAATATGGTGTGAAAATATTTTCAGGCACTTCTATCAGCAATTAGAAGAAAATATTTTGAAAGCCCCCGCGTATCCAAGCAGCCCTTGATAAAGCATTTGCATAAGCTGCCGTGATTATGGAGCCTTGGTTTGGTGCCACAAACGCTTATGGAAAACAGACTTATTTTTGTCAAAAATGTTTCTCAGCTCGATTGTAGACGACAGCTAAGCAAAGGAATAACTAGGACCCTTCCATCCCTGGGGGTGGGGTGTGCCATTGGGGAAGGCATGGGGGCCCTGCCCTGGACTTCAGGGAGCCCCTCAGGGAACACCTGCTGTCACGCAGGTGGTTTCCCTTTGCTGCGTCCATGATTCTCTGTCGTCTTCTTCTCCAGGAAAGTAAGCCAGAGCAGTGCCTGGCGGGAAAGAGCCACAGTACCGGGGAGCAGCCGTCACAGCTGGGCATGGCCACCAGGTACAGTGCCAGTCATCTTGGGGTGTTGTAGCCCCTGTCTGTGTCCAAAGTCAAGGCACACGCCCCACAGATGCTGATACGGTTCACTGCATTAGCTTGGGCCTTGAATTTAGACAGATCTCGGTTGCAGGCCTGGTGCTCTGTCATTTACTCAGTGACCTGGAGTAATTTACTGAAATTGATCTTCTCATAAATCAAATGGAAACACTCCATAGATACTGACTTTCCAAAGTGAATGAGATAATGTCACAAGAGCATTCCTCATGGTCTTGGAACGTGATAGCCCTCAGTCTGCAGAAGGTAATAACAAGGGTTGTGGTGATAAATAATGATATGGGTGATATGGGGATGATGTGAAAAGTGCCCCTTTTGCAGGAGCTTGCCTTTCTCTATGGTTCAATCACATACTAGGACTTATTATGTTAAATATTGATAGGGATTCATATTAACTTGGCCTAGCAGACATTAGAATTTGATAATACTTATCCACATTAGTAGTATTTTATCTTCAGGGTAACCTGCTTGTTATGTGTTTTTGTTTTGATGCTATGGGATTTGAGGGTAACTCCTCTGAGGACAGTGCCATCAGCCACTAATTTGATGGTGTTATTATATCAGTATTGAGTGATCTGATATATTATAATAACTTTACTGATGACCTCACCCTTATAGTATTCCTGTGCTGAAGAGAACCAGGATTGCATTTCTTATTTACAGGCAGAAAATTCTGACATATTCATTGAAGGCAAGCTGCCTACCTCCATCCTTTTATACCTCGGAGGCCAAGCCAGTGCCTGACTCAGAGTAGGCATGCCTTAAGTGTACTGTCACTGAGCCAATGAGATTTTCCCAACCTATTGTTTCCTGGGGAAGGCAGGCTTAGCTGTCCAGTCCTTGGCTTCCTGGCCATAGCTCTGTATATGAAACGATGTCATTTCTAGAATTCATTGTTGGAACTAGAAATGCATGTAGGTGTCACGAAGGAGACAGTCTGATTTCTTTATTGTCCTCTGTGTGAGAAGAGTGTGTAGGACTGGATAAAACTGCATGGCAGGGCTGGCTCTCAGCTGGGCTGTTTTTGGAGGACACCGTTTCTGTTCCTTCTGATGGTGCCCGGCACGGCCCTTTCCCACCCGCCCCCGTGCAGGTCTGCCCTGGAGAAGGGAGAAAGGTTGATGCGCTTGTGTGTTTCTTTTCCATTCTTCACCCTCTGTCTCTTGCTCATTCTCTGGGGAGGGGCTTTCCAGCACGATTATCTGGATACCTTCCTGACCCAGAATTTTAAAAAATATATTTTATTTATTTATTTGGCTGCACTGGGTCTTGGTTGCAGCATGCCGAATTTTGGTCTTCATTTTTGGCATGCGGGATATTTTTTTTTAATTGTGCCATGTGAACTCTTAGTTGCGGCATGTGGGATCTAGTTCCCTGATCAGGGATTAAACACTGGCCCCCTGCACTGGGTGCACGAAGTCTTAGCCATCAGACCACCAGTGAAGTCCCCCGACCTGGAACTCTGAGTGTACCTTGAGTGAGTCTGGAAGGGAGAGGGCAGGTATGTTCAAGATGGAGCTCGGGCTAAGAGTGCACAGTCCTGAGCAGGTAAGGCGGTAACCAGATAGGAAGTCAGTGGGTTTTTGGTAAGTAGTTGTTTGAAGCAGCAGGCTGTACACAGCAGGCTTTGGAGTCAAGCAGATCTGGCTTGAAGTCCTGGCTTTGGGCAATTTCCTTCTGAATCTGAGCTAAGGAACAAGAATGATGTCCATGCCGAGAGAAGCCCAGGCAAGGAGACAGGAGCAGAGATGCCACCCTTCTGTCCCAAGCAGTTTAACCCAGCAGTTAAAACTGCTGCACTGGAAATGCAGGGAACATTTTGAGAACCTCTCTGTCCCACAGTAGTTTCCAAGCACAAGAGGCAGCGCGAGCTGGGACTCTAATCTTTGGCAAATCATCAGCCCCTCAGTGTTTCTTCCGTCATCTTGGAAATGCGCAGGCGACTGACACACAACCCGTACAAGTTGGCTCATCAAAGCTGAGCTCACAGCTTCATGGGAAAGGAGGTTCAGAGTGTGAAACCAAAGAGGGCCACGCGGGCTGTGCCTGCGTCAGGAGGGTGGCTCTGTAGAACTCAGGCTTGTCCTAACTGTGCAGTTGCAAGTGTTTTAAAATTATACAGCGCAGTATGAGCCAAACGCAGGATGTCAGCCAAGTCCAGCCTGCGATATGCCAGTCTCAGACCTGGGAACAGCAGGCCAGGGGCTCAGAGAGATTTAAAAGGAGGGATAGAACACAACAGCGGCTGGTATAGGGTCTGTATTCTTCCTTCCAGCAGCAGTGTGGTGGCTCCTGGAGGCCGTGGAGTGGGCCGAGGCTGTGCCTAGCAGCAGGTCACTTCTGCTGCTCTTCCCCAGTTGGGAGATCAGCTGATAGTTTGTCTAAAGCGTTTTGGATCTTCTTAGTATCTGATACGATCTGCTTTGGCCACCTGATGCAAAGAACTGACTCATTTGAAAAGACCCTGATGCTGGGAAAGATTGAAGGTGGGAAGAGAAGAGGACAACAGAGGATGAGATGGTTAGATGGCATCACTGACTCAATGGACATGAGTTTGAGCAAGCTCTGGGAGTTGGCAGTGGACAGGAAGCCTGGTGTGCTGCAGTCCATGGGGTCTCAAGGAGTCTGACATGACTGAGCGACTGAACTGAACTGATAGGATCCTATTCAAGTGTTGACACAAACGCTTTGCCCAGTTAGATAGAAATAGACTATTGACCACTCTGAGTTAGTCATGCTACGTATACTTCTTTACAAAACCTGAGAAATGAAGAACTAACTCTTGGCGAAAAGGATTTGAGATTTTGAAAAGCCTTCTTACGAAGTTCTCCTGAGCAGTATGCATCTTTTCATTTTACTGGCATCCTCATCTGCTAATTAGATTCATGCAATTGCCTAGGGAAAAAAAATGTTGGAGTGCTCTCCTAATTGACAGACTTGTGATTGACAGAACAGTCCTTGAAGTCTCGTAATTGAGCAAACAGCTCGTCACCATGCAAGTCATTAAAATACCATCGGAACCTGTACACTGACAAGTGCGAACTTCAGTGTTGTTCACAGCTCCTCGGCTGAACACAGATACTTGAGTGAGATGAGGCCTTTTGTTTTTTTGCCTGTCGCTTCTCACAGACAGCGCAAAGCCAGTGACATTAGGGACCATTGCAAGAGGAGGGGGCGGGGGCGGCCAGGTCCAAGGGGCACACGACCTCGCCCCCAGCCGGCACTGCCAGCTCAGGTGTACGGCTCCTGTCTCAGTTTCTGTCTCTGTGTTTTCCTTCCTGTGCTCCCTCAAACGAGGCTTGCTGCACCGATCGAGGGGTTTGGGGTTTTGTCTTAAAGCGGCAGATGGAGCTGAGAGCTCACCCTCTTGGCTTGCGCATCGCCAGCAGTGGCTCATGTCAATCTGTAGTCACTGAGAGCTTTGGTTCACGTTTGGATCTCATTTCCCTCCGAACTGTCTGCATGGAACATGAACATTACCCGATTCAACAAGGGGCCTGTAGCTGCCTGTCCTAGGTTCCCACCCGGGCTCTGTTCAGGCTGCTTTGGCTCCAGGACCACGTGTACCTGTCTGTCTGAAACCTCTAGGCTGTTGGTTCAGAAGGGTCAGCATCGCTCTTAGAATCAGCAAGGGTTGGGATGGAGAGGGGCTTTTGAGTCATTTTACAGATGAGCCACGGAAGCCCGGGGAGGAATTCTGTGGTTGTGAGGCTTTTCCTGGGATGCGTATCTGTCTGTTATCTGCTGGCTCCTGGGATCTCTTGCTGCATGGGATGCTATTTGCTTCCCTTTGCTTTAAGATGAGGAAATCAAGCCAGAGAGAAAATAGTCTGAACAGGAAAACACAGCTTGAAGTTCCTGCGGTTCAAACCTGGGCTTCCCAGGTCTCTACTCTACCAGGAACCCGTCCTCGGTGTCAGGGACATTGATTTGTCTACATGTGGCTTAGCCCTGCCATGGACCAATCAGGATTCTAGCCTGTGTGCTCTGTCTCCGTGGACATAGCTACCTGTCCCCACCCTCATTCACCATGGCTGTGACCCCGTGATGGCCAAGTCTGGGACTTCACCTGTGGTTGATCCGCACAGCTCCAGGGCCTCCAGTCCAGCCAAAACCCGGGATGTTCTCTGCCCCGGGGCCTCTGGTCCAGCCACTCCCAGGACACCCTCTGTCCTCCTAATGCAGCCCTTGTCCTGCTCTGTTGTGATTATTCAGACAAAAGGCCCCAGGGAGCCGGGGCCAGGCTGTTTGCTGTATCCCCACACCTGGCACTTTGATCCCTGGGTCGGGAAGATCCCCTGGAGGAGGGCATGGCAACCCACTCCAGTATTCTTGCCTGGAGAATCCCATGGACAGAGGGCACCCTGGCGGGCTACAGTACACGGGTCGCAAAGAGTGGGACACGACTGAGTGACTAACACTTCCACTTTCACTTCCACACCTGGCACGGTGCCTAGAAGCATTGGTGGCCTGAGCTCCAGTCCACCAGCCCACTGCCCACCAGGGGCCACCCCTTGTAAGGTGGAGAGCAGGGCCCTGGGGAGGGGTAGCTCATTCTGGGCGGGGAAAGAGCTGGGAGAAACCACACAGAAGCAGGGTAACGGGCCTTCCCTTGCATCTCCCTAGTTCAGGGTGCTGTTGGATTGTAGGAACTGCTTCTGGAATGAACACGTGGGGCAAGAAAACAACGAGCTGCAGAGGAAACACCCGGCCATTTTCTGATAGAAGGGGTGGGGAGGCAAGGGGGAAGGCCAGGATGCTGAGGACCAGGCGAGAACCCCCTGAGACACCAGGAGAAGCTGGAGTTTTGCATAAAGGGATGTGCTGAGCAGGAGGCTTTATGGGGAAGTGCACACCCGGGGCCTCGGGACCGGTTTGTTCCAGATCACTCAGCCGTCACCCTTTAGCCTGACAGACGTTTAGGAAGCACTTTGGTGTTAAGGCATTTTTAAAGAAGATGGTCCTGGGAAGCAGGTCTATAGATTGGGGGTGGTGTCATAGCAGAATTCAAATCCAGGGAGCAGTTATTTGCTGACATGCTTTATACAGGTTATTTGAAGAAAATGAGCCTGCTCCCCACCTGCACCTCCCAGGCCCTTCTCCCTTCCACCCCCCATGTGGAGGGGTCCGGAGCTTGACTTGTGTGCAGACGAATGAGGTGTGGCTCGTGCTCCAGGGGCAGCCTGCTGAGGGGTTCTGGAGGAGAGTTGGGGGGGGTCTTCCTTGGCTTCCCTGGCACCCGTTTGTAAGTCCTTAGAGTGACCTCGTTATTTGGAATTGTGTGTTTGGAGGAAACGAATGGGCTTGGACGTGTAGGAAATATTTGGGCTCCTTGTGATTGGCCTGGCTGGCAGCCTGGGATGGGGGAAGAGAGAACACAGGCATCCTCCAAGGCTGCAGGGAGGACGGGGGGAGCCTCTCGGTTTAAAATAGAGTGATGATGCCAGCAAGCAGGCACCTGAATGAGGAGTGGCGGCCCCGGGTGAATAATGCAGGAGCCTCATGAATGGGATTAGTGACGGCATCTGCTAAGTGACCGCCCCAGGGACAGCACTCCGTCATCGATTCCTGCCTAATGCGTGTTTAATGGCTGCCCAGATGGACTTCCTAATTGGTGGTTACATCACTGTGTGTTCCAGAATAAAGCATGAGTCATCCTCTAGTGATGAGGAGCATGCAGCCGCCAAGCCGTCCAGCACAAGCCACCTCCCCCTGTTGTCCAGCGTCAGCTACAAGAAGACCCTGCGCCTCACGTCAGAGCAGCTGGTGAGGGCCCTTTCCTCCCTCCGCTGAGACGTGGGTTCCGGCCCGGCTCCTGCCACCCGTGCTCGGCGGGTTCCATGGACTGGGTTCCCCCTACCCTGAGTCAGCCCCGAGCACCTTTTCTGGCCCAGTACCGGTTCCCATCCTCCTTGGGCTCACATCCCCCCCATTTCGGTGCCTCCTGTCCAGCTGCGCTCCCCTGTGTCTGCCCTGGAGGCTCCCTGGTCTCAAGTGTTGGAGGAGGGCAGCCTGAGGGTGTTTGTCTCGAGGTGTAAATGATGGATAGACCACATGTCACGGGGCTGTTTCCACTTTCCCGGAGATGTTTGTTAGGTCAGCTGCCTCTCCTGAATCGGGGGAAGCTCCGGCTACCCCACTCCCCCACACTTGTGATGGGTTCCGAGAGCTACTGGTAGCAGGGGGCCACCCTGACCACGGTGTCCTCTTCTGTGCATCTGTACCACCAGGATGAGTCAGGCCTGGACCCTGTTTCCCATGAGCAGACAGTGAGCGGGTGTCTCCGTTCAGCTGTCCCAAGAGTTCATGGTGGCCGGGCCTAGCCATGATGCTGTTTTATGGGAAAAGAGAAGGGACAGGCCAGACCCCTGCAGCCTGCGGTCCTAGTGCAGCAGCTGGGTGGCAGGGGCCCTGTCCAGCAGTGCTGGGGTTGACCTGGACTCTGGCCACCAACTGGCTGGCACCTGAGGGCCCTGGTGCAGAGATTCAGAACCCCCAAAAGGGGCTTATGCTTTCAGAAGCTGGAGTGATTTCCTGGAACCTGGCCTCTGTGCTTCTGGACCTGAGACGTGCTTGATAACTGAGACTGCTTTCTTCCAGTCTGTGTGGGTCATCATCGATACTCATGACTGGTGTGGGGAATGTAGTTCCGCACTTGGCTTAGACTTGTTTCGCTGGTCATGACCCTTTACGCTCAGCCGTGGCCAAGGAAGTACATCCCGGTCTGGGGTTGTGATTTCCTGTAGTGAACCCCAGTGCCTGTCACCTGCCCCTGGGGGATGTGTCACAGCTGCCCTACACGTGGGCCTGTGAGGAGGGCTGGGGTTCAGGTTGCCCAAGTCCTGGAAAGAACCATCCTCATCGAGAGCAAGGCAGGGATAGAATTGTATGGTGGCCTGGGGTGGTGATTAAAAAAAAAAATAAAGTCCAGATCTGGTTTCTCGTGGAACAGAAACCACGTGTCCCCCCCGGGCCTCACCCTCCAGTGGACACAGAGCTCCTGTCTTTCAGAAAAGCCTGAAGTTGAAGAACGGCCCGAACGACGTGGTGTTCAGTGTCACCACGCAGTACCAGGGCACGTGCCGCTGCGAGGGCACCATCTACTTGTGGAACTGGGACGACAAGGTGGTCATCTCTGACATTGATGGGACCATCACTAGGTGAGTCTGAGTCCACCTACTCTGGGGCTGTGGGCCCTGGGCCTGGAGGTGCGTTGGCTCCTCTTGCTGGGGCCGATTGGGGCTCATGTAGTTCAGTTTCTGGGGCTCCTTGAATTAAACAGCTGCAGTGGGGGCTTGGGGATCTCTTCCCTCTGGGGCAGTGGCTCCCTGACATCGTTGCTCAGTCTCAGGGTTTCTGTCCAGAGAGCAAGTCATATATCTCACTTGCATTTTTAATGAGGCTTCTCTGGTGCAGTGAATCAGAGTGAACTTTTTTCTTCCTTTAGTGATGCCCGCCTTTCTCTTTTTTTAAAAAAAGATTTAAAAAAAAAAAAAAAAAAAAGATTTTATTGAAGTGTAGTTGATTTACAGTGTTGTGTTAATTTCTTCTGTACAGCAAAGGGGCTCAGTTGTACGTATTTCCATACTCTCTTCCGTTGTGGTTTGTCACAGGGTATCCACTGTAGTTCCCTGTGCTAGACAGTAGGCACTGCAGTTCATGCAGTGCCCTCGTCATTTAATTTTTCTGTTCTCTGTCTTTATTCAGATCAGATACTCTCGGGCACATTTTGCCCACCCTGGGGAAGGATTGGACCCACCAGGGCATCGCCAAGCTGTACCATAAAGTGAGCCAGTAAGTCCACAGCTGGGGAACATGCAGCAGTCTGCACACGTAACCTTTCTTGCTGGTGTGGCTTATACAGACAGGCGCACCCTCAGCCAGGGAGAGTTGGTGGGGGTGGTAGTGGAGTGCACGGTGGAAGCCTGCCAGCTCCGCATTTGAATTCAGTACCGAAAGGCAAGAAAGGAAGTGGTTGGGATATTGAAAATTGATGGGGAGGGAAGATGGTGGCAGCCAGCTTCAGGGGTCGGGTCGACGTTCACAGTCAGGTGGGGACATGGTAGTCTGACGTTGGCCACAAGATGTATTTTAGGCTAAAAACGGTCCCGATTCCAAGCAGGTTTGTGGGCCAGCCTGCAGGGCCCGTCTCGTCCACCTGGTCCGGGGAGCACTCCACCGAGGGGCCCGTACCCGGGACATCAGGATGAGAGCATGCATCTTGAGTTGCTCTCAAGCACTGGGCACGTGTGTCACTTCATTCTTACAGTAATTCTGAGAAGCAAATATTGTCATTTCTAAGCTTAGAGAGTTAAAACGATTGGTCCGTATTCCCATAGCTGCTACCAGGCAGAACCCCCTGGAGTCCTGGTCAGCCCAGCTCCCGGTCCGTTGCTTCTGCTCTGGTTCGTCTCCAGGGTCAGAGCCCTTGGGGTTTCCCTCCCCACACTGGCAGGTGCTTAGTCCCACTTCTTCCATCTCTCTGTGGACTGGAGTCTCCCGCAGCCTCCCCATGGCTGGCTCTTTGCCTTGAAGATTAATGCACTTGTGAACTGTCTTGACTAGCCTGACACTGAAAACTGTCTCTATTTTTTATTCCAAAGAAACCCCTGTGGGTCAGGATATTGAGTAGTTCCCAGCCTGGCTGATTCTGGATTTTGGAACATAAATCTATTCCTGTTCTTACTGTAATGTTAAAAAAAAAAAAAAGGGTGCTGATGCTTTTTTTTTTTGGTATTGATTTGTGTTTCTCTTAGGTTTTCCTACAAAAGTTATCTTCTTGAATAATGAAAGTTGAGTAGCTTACCAAAGAATGCCTGATCATTCTTTTGTTTCATTAGCTGGTTTAGAATGAATCCGATCTGTGGATGAGGATCTGACAGTAACAGAGGACTTGTGGTGTTTTCATTTTGGTTGCAATTGAGAGTAAGGAGCCTGACACTTAACTCGTTCACCAAGTTTGATGCGTGTCCTCGTTGGCACCCACAGGGTTACACCGGTGACGTTCGGACCCTCACTCAGCTTGGGCATGGCCTTCAGGGGCTCTGGACACAAGCAAGTGCAGGCCCCTCTGTATGGCTCTCAAACCCAGCAGTGCTGGGTCAGGCTTCTGCTAGTTCCTGATTTCTGTGGCTTTGCCCCATAACTTCTTGCTCGACCCTAGTCTGACTTCCCCACCGCATCCTTCGTTTTCCCATCTTCCCACTTTTCCTCACCTGATGGCTCCTGCTTCGAGGGCCTTTACCTCTGATGTTTGCCTCTCACAGGTTTCCTGCCTGTAATGCCTGGCTCAGACCCCGTGGTTTCTCACAGAGCCTCTCCAGGCCAGAATCGATACTCGGGCAGCTCTGTGTCCTCCTCCCCCGGCCTCCCTGGTACCCAAGGGCTCGCCCTGTCTTGGTGGCCCAGGTGCCATCATGGAGTACTCACTCAGGCTGGACGTGGCATCAACTTTTGTAGCTGGTTAGAGAAAATCCCCATCCAAGCAGCATCTCACACGCCACCTCCTGCAGGTCTTAGGTAGCCACAACTGGGAAAAGTACAGGGATTGAGAACTGGCAAAGGTTGGGAGGTCGTTTCTGTTGATGTCATGTTTGTGGTTACTCAGAGATGGGTTCAGAGAAATGTTCAGCATGCAGAGTACCAGGGAGCAGAGGCCATTTACTTGCGGGGTTTTGGACTGATTGCTCTTGAATTTCTGCTTTCTTTGAGTTTGGGTCCCTCCTACATTTTACACTCTGCAGTATTTTTCTAATGGAAAGACCAGTTGCAGATAACCGTTTACCTGGAAACAACAGAAAATGAAGGCAATTTTTATTTTTTTTGCCAGGTGTAATAACTTGAGTAAGTCAGTCCACGAGAAATTAGCTGTCAGGTTGATTGTTACCTTGTTCACAGAGGGGATATAAAGCTTGCCTGGTTATCGATTTTAAAAAGCTGATTTGGTTATTAATTAAAAAGAACTCGAGCAGATACAAACGGAAGAGATCGGAAGACTCCCTCGTTCAAATGTACGTGTTTGATAAGTGGAAGGAAAGAAAAGGACTGACTCCTAAAATATCTAGATCATTGAGCCAAGGAGGATTAGAGAATGGACAATAATTGTTCTAATTTCTTGTGTTGCTTGATAAATATTGTGATATTCATGTAACCAAATCAGTGCCTCCGTGACTTAGCGAGAGTGACTGCTTCCTGTGTTTCCATAGATAAATTAGTTCATCTATGGCCTGAGGAATGCATCCTCTGAAGTCAGGATGGTGAGGATGGGAAGCGATCATTAGCAGACTCATTAGAATCCTTCTCCTGCCACAGCGGTTCTTGTCTTTCCCCTCAGGTTACTGCGTCATCATCACCGCCTGCCCGGAAGGGAGGGGTGTGGCGAGTGGGAGGGAGTTGTGGACCTGGGCTCAAGGGGCCGTCGGCTCCCTGTAGACCCTCCTATCCGTCTCCCAAGCCCAGCTGTAGTGCCCTCCTCTCTAAAGTGAGAAAGCGGCTTGCACGATCCCCTAGGTCTTTGCGAGGCCAGCTGTGCTATGCCACTGGGTTGTGCGATTAAAGTCACAAGAGGGTGTTGTGTTCAAACCAGTGCTCCGTGAGAGCCCTGAGGATCTCACAGCCAAACCCCACTGTGCGCCAGGGACTGTGCCGGATGCTGTGCGGGGTGCTGCCTACCCCCCGAGCGAGTGATGGGGACACCTGGTCTTTCACGTGGCTCTTCTGGGGGTGAAGGCTCTGGAAAGGTGATCCCTGTTGCCACTAACAGGTGTTCCTCTGGTTAGGACATCCTGGAGCTGGTTTTCCAGCTAAGTTTAGAAACAGCCTTTGAAGCAAGGCCAGCCAGCGAGGACAGCCAGTGGCATGATCCAGCCATGAAGAGCATTTGCAAATCAAGGCTCGAATAAAATGAGCATTTCAGACCCCTGCAGGTGGCAGCTTTTAGGACTTTGATGTGAAGACCTGTATACAGAAATAGTGATTAACAAAAAAAAAATTACATTAATTAGCTCGGATACAAAGATGTGTACTTAAAAAGGTTGCTTGATTTTCAGATACATTTCTGTACTCCGGATAAGCTGGTGTTTGTAGATTCTCTGTATTGTAACTCTTTCCTGTTTCTTGGTTTTAAAGAACATGTTACTAGGAAAATCTTGAGGCAGGTTCTTTGGCCACTATGAAACAGTCAAAGTGGAGCAGTAAGTGGGATGGGACGTGGGTAGTTTACGTTGTACTGTGCTAAATCGCTTCAATTGTGTACGACTCTTTGCTACCCTATAGACTGTGGCCAAGCTCCTCTGTCCATGGGATTCTCCAGGCAAGAATACTGGGGTGGGTTGCCATGCCCTCCTCCAGGGGGTCTTCCTGACTCAGGCATTAAACCCATGTCTGCTGTGTCTCCTGCATTGGCAGGCAGGCTCTTTACCACTGGGCCACCAGGGAAGCCCATAGATGATGTTTAAATTTTTTTAAATATATTTAATCCAATACATTAAAATATTTAAACATGTCATCAATACAGAAATTCTTTGTGGTATGTATCTTATATTGTGTCTTTATAGTAAGGCATTGAATTTGGCATTTATTTAATATTTATACCACATCTCTTTTTGGACTCTTAGGTTTTCAAAGTCTCAAAAGGAAATTCATTTCTACCAAATATTTAACAGAAGAATATTCCTATGTGATCTGTTTTTCACAAGCAATTATGCAATTCTCTGCAGATACCAGTGGGTATCTGACAATTTAATTCTGTCACTACCTAGTTGGTATAGACCCCACAGGTTAAGGGCTTATTCCCCCAAGGCTGCCCCAAATTCAGACACCAGTTATAGGTGGTAGGTCCCCAGCTTGACTTGAGTACAAAATGAGGGTCCCACACCCCCTCCTCAGGGCTGACGATGGCTCACAAGACTCGTGGAAACACATTCACGTGTTTATTTTATCAGGGTTATAAAGGATACAGGTGACCAGCCAGATGGAAAGATTTGAATGATCCCAGTGCAGGTAGGTTGGCCAGTTTGGTGCCTCCAGCCTCAGTTTCCCTAACAGTAGAGTGGAAGGAGTGAGGTATCCATGAGGATTAAACCAAGTGAGGCCAGGAAGGTGCTTCAGTAATGACAGGAAATGGGGTTCAGTTGAAAATGAGATTTTAGAGGAGGTGGCCTCTTGTTTGGGAATTACAGCCCGGCCCATCTTCACCGAGCAGATACGGATCAGGGTTTGTGCACGCAAAATGGCTCCAGTGTGCGATGCCCTTCATGGCAAACGTTTTGTCTCTCTTTCAGAAACGGGTACAAGTTTCTGTACTGCTCGGCGCGGGCCATCGGCATGGCAGACATGACGCGGGGCTACCTGCACTGGGTCAACGAGCGCGGCACGGTGCTGCCCCAGGGTCCGCTGCTGCTCAGCCCGAGCAGCCTCTTCTCCGCCCTGCACAGGTGAGGCTCGGCCTGCCTACCCCCCCAACCCCCCGCCGCGCACCTGTGGGCCAGCTCTGGACCTGTCCTGCTCACTCATCCTCCCCACCAATACCCCCGCTCCATGCTGGGCACTGGAGGGTTCATCCTCAAGGGCAGGTCTGACCCCACGACCCTCAGCTTCTTCTGTCAGCCCATCATGGCCCTCAGGAAAAAAGCCACGGTGGCCGCAAGCTCGGCATCACGGGCTCTCCGCCACCTGCCTTGTCTTCCTCGCCCGCCTCATTCTCTCTGGCTCCTGGACGCAGTCTCCATTGTCCAGAGAGGTGGTCTCTGCTTGGAGCCTTGGCACGTGCTGCCCTCCTTTGTGGAGAGCTGCCCCTGCCCCAAACCTTGCACTTCTGGTCTGCGTCTTAGCAACTCTGAGAATCCATGTGCTTCCTTCCTGTCTGATCAGGGACCTAGGCTGGGTTAAGTAGCCTCTCTGTAGCCACCACCACTACCTGGCCTGGGAATCCCTGAGCCCTGGTCACACCGTTTTGTTTTTACAGACCGCCACCAGCCCATTTTCCGATGACCCTCCTCCCTTCGCCTTCATGCCCGCATTCAGGACAACCAAGCCAAACTAAGTCTGGCCTCCTGGGGTGGGCACAGGAAAACAGCAGCTTCCCTGGAGCTGGGGGCCCAGGGCCGTGTCCCACAGTGGATTAAAGTTTGAGACTCATATAGCCACTCATGTGTCTATAAGAGTCCTAGATGTCAACAGTGAGGCCCTTACAGTGCTAAGGAGGATTCCAGAGTCCACAGAAGTCCATGCAGAGCCAAGACCAGCCCCTGGGTCTTCTGATACTCAGTTTGGGGCTCCATTATCATCACCATCACGATCACCATTCATCATCACTGTCATCACCATCATCATCTAAATTACATTTTGTTTAGCTGCAGAAGAAGAGTTCTAAAATATGTGCAGTGTGTGTGCATTTATTGTATATGAGCTTCCCCTGTGGCTCAAATGGTAAAGAATCTGCCTGCAATGCAGGAGACCGGGTTCAATCCCTGGGTTGGGAAGAGTCCTTGGAGAAGGAGATGGCTGTCCACTCCAGTATTCTTGCCTGGAGAATCCCATGGACAGAGGGCCCTGGCGGGCTACAGTCCATAGGGTCACAAAGAGTCTGACACGACTGAGTGACTAACACACACACACGTACTGTATACACACACACACGTATATATATACAGTATTTCTGCATGCAAGCTGAAAGGGACCTTTGAGATCATCCAGTAATCCAACAGTGAACACTAGCGGGCCCCCAGACTCAAGTAAAGCCAGAGGATAAACCATTATGCCCCAGGTTCTATTTGCTCTCATCCCTCATCCCTGGGCAGGAACAGTAACCCTTCTCCCTGGATTTTGTGTTCATCCCTCCCTGTTCCTCTAAGTAGTCAGTACAAATACATGTAATCCTAACCAGTATGTTTAATTGTGCACATTTGTGAACTTGATGTAAACAAATGTGCGTCCTCTGGAGCTTGTTTTTATTGCTTGATACTATGTCTCCAGGATCGCTGGAAGTGGCCGTCACCGGCTCGTCTTAGCTTCTGTAGGTCTGTGGTTGGACTCTGCCCCGCCTGTTTACCCATTCTTCTGTTGGTGGGTGCTCGAGCCACTTGTGGTTCTCCACTCTCAAGAACGGGGTCCCTGGGCCACAGAGCATGCACATGCTTGGCTTTCTTAAATCACGGCTTGTTGTTGTCCAGAGTGGTTGAAACAATTTGTGTACCAACAGCAAACGGTGCTGGATATTCCTCCCATCAGCTTTCCTTTCTTGCCTACCCACTGTCAGCTGTTTACATTTCTGCTAGTCTGGTGGGAAAGAGATGTCTTCGTGTGTTTCTGGGCCATTTGGGTGTCATCTTCTGCGAAGTGCCTGTTCATGTCTTTCCCTTGTTTTCCTTCTAATTTGTAAGAGTCTTACAGATTCTATAGATCTATAGATGTGGCCTTTATTATGAGTACTACAAGAATCTTTCTCCAGCTTATGGCTTCTGATGAACATAAATCTGAGTTTCGTGCAGTTGGGCAGATCATTTCCTCTTGTAGTTTGTACCTTCTGTGCATTAACAAAACCTCTCTGACTGTGGGCCCAAGGAAAGTCTCCCATATTTTATCTAAAAGTGTTGTTTTTCACACCGACATCTGTAATTCACCAGGAATTGAGTTTTGTACACAGAGTGCAGTAGGGTGTCCATTTTTTTTTTTTTCCTCTATGGCTGTTCAGTTGCCTCAACTCCATTTGCTGAAAAGGCTACCCTTTTCCTCTGCTCTGACTTGTCATTAGGGTCGTAAATCGAGGGCCCATAAATGTGAGCCTCCATTTCTGGCCTTTATTCATCTGTGTTATTCAAGTCATGCTCTGTAAAAACATACAGACAACAACCTGGTGTGAGTTTAATTGAAATTACAGGGAATCTATAGACCAATAGATGGCTTCCCTGGTGGCTCAGATGGTAAAGCGTCTGCCTGCAATGCAGGAGACCCGGGTTCAATCCCTGACTCAGGAAGATCCCCTGGAGAAGGAAATGGCAACCCACTCCAGTACTCTTGCCTGGAAAATCCCATGGACAGAGGAACCTGGTAGGCTGTACTGTCCATGGGGTCACAGAGAGTTGGACATAACTGAGCAACTTCACTTTCACTTTATAGACCAATAGAGAGTTAATATCATTATAATATTGAATCTTCAGTTCAGTTAGATGGTTTGTTTCTTCATTTATTTAGGTCTTCCCTAGTCTATGGCAGTGAGATTCTTCACTTATTTAGAACCTTTGCACCGACCGTCCTTTCCACCTACTTCACCTCTTTAGGTTTGGTTTCTGAGGTCCTGTTGGCCTTATGAAGAGAGTGAAGAGGCTCTCTCTTCTGTGCCCTCGAATTCTTTGTTCTTTGGATGATTGGTTGAGGTCTTCAGCAAAGTCACTGCTCCAGGGCATTTTCTTTGTGGGCAGACTTGAAAGTGCGGATTCACTTTCTGTCTATGCTTTCCTGGGACGGCTTAACTGACTTACACATATTTAATTTCCAAAGATATGAATGTACTCAGTATCCCAGCATCTTTGACGATTAAAAACAGTTTGATGCTAATGAATTCTTAATAGGCTTGGGCTGACCCATTATTTTATCAATTTGTTTTAACAGGGAAGTGATCGAAAAGAAGCCAGAGAAGTTTAAAGTCCAGTGTTTGACAGACATCAAAAACCTGTTTTTCCCGAACACAGAACCCTTCTATGCTGCTTTTGGAAACCGACCAGCTGTAAGTAGTAGTTGGATATATCCGAGCTCTTGAAATTACTGACTGTTCTAATGGCCGTCATCTGAAAGGCTGGCCACTGTAAGGCCAGACCCTCCTCTTCCTAGACATAGCTGCTAAAGATCCACTTGCCTGCATCTGAAGGCAAGGACAGCATCTTCATTTCACGGCCTCTAGTTCTCTTTGAAGGTGGGCTTGTGGGTTTCAGCTTGAAATTTGAAACTAGAAACTTGACAGTCCAGATTATGTGCTAAATTAGCAAAACAAGAACGTTAAATAGGATTAGAGCCTTTCTATAGGAAGGGAACCACGAAACCACAGAGCACAGAGGTGAATTCAGTGTCTTATGCGAATGCTATTGTTTTCTATGGCAAGAGTCATACTTTGAGATTTTGTGCATACCACCCACATTGGCTGGAAAGTTCAGCATATTAGAGAATATAGTTGGGACTTCCTAATGATCAAATTCTCCTGTTTTTGAAACTCATGCCCAAGAAAATGGGTGAGTGAAGAACCTTAAGGAAAGTTGTTAGACTTGCAAGGGATATGGTAGGTGGTTGATTTTTTAACTCGGCTCTTCAACAGATGAGTGAACTGAGGCCCATAGAGCACAACTGACTTACTAATTTCACATCCAGAGATATTATTTCTTGACTCTACTTGGGGGTATTGTTCCAGTTTAATGAAAGTTCTGTAATACAGCTGGAGCTTGTTTTATTGTGCTTTGCAGGTAATGCACTTTTTTTTTTTTTTTTTTGAAGTTTGCGTTTCAGCAAACAAAGTTGAAACACCCTGCATCAAGTGGGCCTGTTGGTACAATTTTCCCAACAGCATTTGCTCACTTTCTGTCCCTGTGTCACACTTTGGTAATTCTTGCACTATTTCAAGCTTTTTCATGATTTTATATGTTGTGCTGATCTGGGATCAGTGATCTCTTATGTGACGACTAGGATTCACTGAAAGCTCACTGGTGCTTTCAAAAATGATGGTTGGCATTTTTCAACAGTGCGTTTTTTTTATCATAGCTTTTTTTGAAATTGGAGGATAATTGCTTTACAATGTTGTGTTAGTTTTCACTGTACAACAACGTGAATCGGCTCCAAGTATACATATATCCTGTCCCTCTCGAGCCTTGTCTCTCCCACCCCTCTAGGTGGGGAGCACCAAGCCGAGCTCCCTGTGCTACACGGCAGCTTCCCATTAGCTATCTGTCTTATACATGCTAGTGTATATATGTCAGTTCAGCAGTAGTTTTTAATTAAGGTATGCACATTTTTTTTTAGAGACATAAAGTTGTTGCACACTTAACAGAGTACAGTATAGTGTAAACCTCACTTTTATGTACACCACGAAACCAAAACATTTATGCGATTGGCTTTACTGGCTTGTTTATGGCATCTGGATCTGAATCTGCTGTATCCCCAAGGTCTGCCCTTTCTACCTTTGTATTTGTATCAAATCTGAAAAATCATGTATTTGTATATACCATGAACTCTTCTTCTGATTAATTAACACTTCTCCAAATATAGGATGTGTACTCGTACAAGCAAGTGGGAGTGTCTCTGAACAGGATATTCACGGTGAACCCCAAAGGAGAGCTCGTGCAGGAACATGCCAAGACCAACATCTCCTCGTGAGTATCACTGTCATTGTCAATGACCATGGAGTAACGTTTTACAATTAACAGTATACCTTTCTAATCCTTTGGCTACCTACATTTTAATCCTTAAGTCCTACAAAGAAAAATTATTTTAATTTCTCAGATTTTGTCCAGAACCTAAGTTTTGGACAACCTGAATTAAATCAGATCCATCACTTCAGGGCACATAGAAGGGGAAAAAGTGGAAACAGTGGCTTGGGCTCCAAAATCACTGCAGACAGTGACTGCAGCCATGAAATTAAAGGATGCTTTCTCCTTGGAAGAAAAGCTGTGACAAACCCAGACCCTGTATTAAGAAGCATTGACATCACTTTGCCAACAAAGGTCCATACAGTCTAAGCTATGGTTTTTCCAGTAGTGATGTACAGATGTGAGAGTTGGACCATAAAGAAGGCTGAGCACCAAAGAATTGATGCTTTCGCATTTTCGCTGGAGAAGACTAGTCCCTTGGACAGCAAGGAGATCAAACCAGTCAGTCCTAAAGGAAATCAACCCTGAATATTCATTGGAAGGACTGGTACTAAAGCTGAAGCTCCAATACTTTGGCCACCTGATGTGAAGAGCTGATTCACTGGAAAAGACGGTGATGCTGGGCAAGATTGAAGGCAAAAGAAGAGGGTGACAGAGGATGAGATGGTTAGATAGCATCACCAACTCAATGGACCTGAGTTTGAGGAAATTCCAGGAGATCGTGGAGGACAGAGGAGCCTGGTGTACATACTGCAGACCATTAAGTCACAAAGGTTGGACAGGACTTAGCAAGTGAACGATGACTCTTGCTGCTGTAACAACCACCTCTGGGCTAAATATTTAAATGCGTAATTAGATGCTGCTACAGAGTAGAATGGCATGAATTTGAAAACTACTGGCTGAGATTTGCCAAATTTGCTTTGAAAGCCTAGAATATGAATGAGAAATGTAACCAAAGTAAAATATCATGAGAAGCTATATTTAAAGATGAGGAATGTATATAGCCCTTCACATCCTGACCTGTAATAATATTCTTGCCGGAAACATCACCGTGTGACTATGAGTTCCTCTCATATTTTTGGCCGAAGCCCTTCCTCCCCGAGGCCGTGGGCCCAACAAGGTTACTGTCTGCAGGGAGGCCGCCTGGCTGGCTGGGGCCCTTCTTGACTTGGATGTGTCTTGCTTTGGGTTCTTAACTGCTTCAAGTGGATCACGTGTCCTCAGCTGTGCCCACTGGGTGACGTCACCTGTCAATGGGTGACGTCGGGCAGACAGATGTCATCCTGCCTTGTCTGTATTAGAGGTCGTACCCCTGTTGGCCTGGTCGCTGGAGATCTGGAAAGGTGCCCTGGCCTAGGCCACACTAGGGGCCTGCGGGGCCTTCCTCATATGGAGGAGTTAGACTTGGGGAGTTTGGGTCCAGCAGCTTCCCAAGGATTGTTTTTTTGGTAAATTAGAGATCTAGGTTCTCCTCAAGCAGATGTTCATTTTCAAGATGGTCCTTTTACCTGTTAGAGTCTAATCCAGCCTAAATAGGACAGTTGCAGGTTAGAGGTGCTCTAGGGGCTGCCCCCTAAGCCTCCCTCCCCCAGGCCAGGCCAGACCTAAGGAGTTCTTAGGGTGTGGAAGGGCAAGGGGAGGGTGGAGCCAGGAAGCCAGGACCCTCGTCCAATCCCTGGGAACTGGAGGCAGTGCTGGGCATGGCCTTGGGAGCCCATGACAGCAGGAACTCTTCTTTCCTCCCCCTCTCTGTGCAGTTCCTCCCCCTCCGGAGTTCTCAGTGGGGGCCCCCCCACCCCGACAGTGTCTCAGTTCCCTTCCCCTCCCCACTCACCCATGAGAGTGGTTCCTGGTCTCGAGGAGACAGCGGATTTCCATTTAGGGTCAAAAGAAGTCAAATGAAACGTTACCCGGAAATGGCAAAGGTTTCTGCCCAGCCAGCAGCCAAGGGGCAAGTCTCATCATGAGGGGCGTGGGAAGGGGGACTCCCGCAGCTCTGCAGGTTTGCCCAGGAGCCCACATGCACGCTGTGCCCACGCCTTGTGGGAGAAAACTTTACATGTTGGCAAAGAATGATGTCACCTTCTACCTGGACCAGGAGATGACGGCTGTTCCCGTGGGAGAGCAGCCCTCCTTCCCCAGGAAAGCACACGCTTTTCTCTGGCTCGGAGCTCGGGTGCCAGGCTGGTGTCCTGAGCTTGGAATCCTGTGTCTGAGCTCGGAACCCTGGCATTGGAGCCCAGAAGGTGCTTGCCCCTAGGGAGCTGGCATGTTGTCTCTGAGAAGTCAGGAGCCCACCCCAGGTGGGGGGCTTCAGCGCTTTCTTTCTTGGCCTTTATGGCCAGCAGTGCTTCGGGGCTGCTTGCTCTGAAGCAGACCTGGTGAGGAGGGTTGGCCCGAGAGAGGCATGGACGGACTGGGTTTGGGTCTGGTGCCACTGAACCCTGATGATGAATGTGAGCTGCCCCCTGGCAGGGAGGGGCCGCCTCCCCGAGTCACAGAACTCAAACAAACAGGTCTCCAAGCCAGGAAGTATTTTAAAATTTTGTTTCAATCCTTGGGAAAGACACAATTCTTGCTTGTTAAGAGAGATTTTCTCCATTTTGTGTAAGTACAATGTTTCTCTGGAAGTCCTTTGTTAAATACACACAGTCACCCTTATTTAAAAGTTGTTTTATGTCTCAGAAATGTGAATTTCTGGAGTTTGGATTTCAAAAGCCCTTTCTGGTTCTTAGCAGATTGGAACTGGAGAGGGACCTGGGGACTGTCAGGGAAGGCTCTGGGAACATGCAAGGAGGCCTGGGCTCATCATAGTTTCTGGTTGGAGCCCAGAGGTCTGAAAATGCGTTTTCAATATGCAACTTTCTCTTTGTAGTTCTAGGCCACAGAAACTAATATGCAATGTCTCTTTGGGAATACACAGAAAATAGAGTGAGAGAGCATTACAGGGAGCATTGAGAAACACCGATGAGGCCTGTGTCCACATTCTAGAAGGACCTGAAGCCCAGAGAGGGCAAGACACCTGCCCAGGGTCCCACAGCAGTAAGACAGGAGTAGATCCCAGGTCTCATGACCCTTATGCCAACTAGGGCTTTTTTCCCCTGAGACTAATAATTAGCCAAGGCAAACTATTTTACAATGTCAATGATTAATTGTTACATTTATGGAGCGTCGGTTCCCATTATTTTACTGTGCATACGTCATTTAATTTAATCCTCGCATGTACACTGTGCAGTTTTCATCTTCTGCCTTTCCAGTTGAGGAAGTTACGGCTTAGATGAAACTGCTTATCGGAGATGGCATAGTTCATCAGTGACAAGGATACTGGAGTGGGTAGCCATTCCTGTTTCCAGGGGATCTTCCCGACCCAGGGATCAAACCCGAGTCTGCAGATTCTCTACTGTCTGAGCCGCCAGGGAAGCCCTCAGTGGCAGAGCTGAAGGTCGAATCCGAGTCTCAGCCCCGGGGCCCAGCGCCCTTTCACTGCACAGTGTTCAGCCTCCGGGTGACGCCCAGGAGACGTTTCTTTTCTGTGGTTCCCCACCTCCCAGGCGGGTGACATGTCTGTGTGTTTGCCCTACTGATAGCTTCCAGTCTTCACTTCTGCTCTGTCCTTCGAATCAGGTCGGGTCGCACCCGCCTCCCCCACAGGGCCGTCTCTGACTCTTCCTTGGTGGGCAGACCCTCTGCTTTTCCTATAAGTTAGCAAGGGACTATTCTAGAACAGCCTCCCTTGCGTTAATCACGTGGTCCCCTCTGCGGGCTCGTGGGTTCCCCCTGACGCCCAGGCACAGTGTGGGCTGCGTGCAGGTGTCCCCCGTGTCCAGGTGGTGATGCAGTCCCTTCTCCTTCCAGGTACGTGAGACTCTGCGAAGTTGTCGACCACGTCTTCCCCTTGCTGAAAAGGAGCCACTCTTCTGACTTCCCCTGCTCGGACACCTTCAGTAACTTCACCTTTTGGAGAGAGCCACCGCCACCCTTTGAAAACCAGGATGTTCATTCTGCATCAGCCTAGAAGGTTCCTGGCCACCCCCTCCTGACATCCTGTGAAGACTGGGCACTCCCATTAAAGGATAGGTTTGGGGACGTGCAGTCATTTGCTTAAGAGCATAGAGGACCGAGGAGGAGGTTTTCCCTCCCCGCCCCAACTCTGGGGTTGTCATTTCTAAGTAACTTGCAAAGGGTGTCTGTCCCTGGGGGGGGCATCGGCTAACCCCTGGTGTGGAGGCCGTGCCCCGCTGCCCTCCGCAGCCCAGTCCAGGCCGGGAGTGGTTAGTGTGCAAGATGGGTTGTGAACCCCGGGGGTCCTTGGGATGACGAGATCCAGGGAGGGGTGCCAAGTATGCAGGACTTCCGGGAGAGTGGTGGACACATTGCCACGTGGTGGTTTGGTGCCATGGCTGCTGCGCACGGCGGGAGGGCTGTGCAGGGTCCTGTGAGCTGGATCTGAGGTCTCGGGAGGGACTCCAGACCTCCCCGTGCTGGGCCTTGACCTTGCGGATGTCCCTTTGCGGTGTTTGCTGACCGGTCAAATGTTTGGCTAAGTTCTCTCATTCTTCCAGTTAAAGCTAACTTATATAAACTGGCACATTTCCCCCCATTTTTTGCGGCACGAGGCTGGAATGTTTATGCCTTAACGCATCCGTGGCAGACATTTTATGTAGAATGTGCTTTGGCTAGCTCCCTGTGACTCTGCAATGCCTTAAGTTCAGATTATAGGAAATAACTATCAAGGCAGTATTTCGAATTAGTTTGACACTCTGCCAGCAACCTAGCCTGCAAGGTGCTGCTGAAAATGGGGGCTTGAACAGAGCTTATGCCAAACGGTGATGGTGTCGCTTTCTTTCTTGAGCTCTCAACAGAAACTGGTTGGTTTTAAGAAAAGCAGTTTGTAAAAGTTAAATTATATATTCTTTGTAGATAGTGTTATTTATTACTTTATTCTGGGGTTACTGTTAATAAGCATTTTAGCCATAATCTATTATAACTGTCAGTAATACATTAAAAAGATATACGTGTTAGATCATCCAAAGAGCCTTATTCTGTAATCCTCACCACGCTGACTTTCTTTTGGAATTTATGAGTAATACTTTTTATTTCCCTTCGCTTTTCCCACTCAGATTAAGGGCAAGTGGGTCAGCAATTATTTGAATGACATTCTTCAAGCTGGTAGAAGATGATCTTTTACTTGTTTATTAAATTGGCTCCTGGAGAGAATAATTTGAAAAGTGAAAAAATTATTTTGGTGAAAGATTTCGCTTTACTTTTTGAGCTATTATTTTTTTTTAAAGAGTGTTTTACTCCATTGATTGAAATGCTCTCCTATTTAAATCGCATGGTTAGAGTCATAGGAGGCAAACAGTGGAACAGCTGAGGCAACTCTACTCTTTCTATGAAAGAAAATCCTTTCTTGTAATTGGTGGGCTTTGCTGCAATGGATGCCCTCCTGATGGTCCATGTGGCCACACAGGAAACACCAGCGCCTGTGCGTAGCTAATCGCAGATTTGCACGGAAGCATGATCCACATGTGCAGATCCCTGTTTTGGAGGCATTAAAAACAATTTAAAATAATCCTGCCTTACCTTGGGCTTGCTCATTAGTGACGTTCGGAGGCTGCACTCATTCTTTCTGTTTCAAGGGTATTTTGGGGTGAATTTTAACTGCTCTGAACCGAGTATCAGCTCACAGGTCTGCAGAGGCTGGCCCAGTTTCTCCCTTGCCCTGGGAGGAATTTGGCCTTGGCCCTGGGTCACCTGTCCCTTGTGGTGAGTGCCCTTCATCAGGATGACCAGCCGTTGAGAGCATGCAACTTGGGTGTACCCTAAGCTTCCACACCACTGCCCTCTGAAACAGAGTGCACCTTCCAGAAAGTTGCAGCGTCAGGTTTGTGTCAAAATCAGAGCGTGACCACCCCGGAGAGGCTGTAACTTTCACATCTACCTTGTGGGCTTCGGAAAATCAGATTTGTGCCTGGGAAACACTCACTCGCATGCGTGTGCAAGTTTAATCAATGTTCACACACCCAAAACTCTGTGACCCCATGGCCACGGGCTAGGATGCTGTGTTTGGACCACACATTTCAAAGCTGCCCCATGGAAACGGATCCCTCCATAGTGACAGGTCATCAAATGTTCATCACACGTGATGGATAAAAATGTACATCCCGGGTACACTGGGGAAAATGATGATAACTTCAAAGAGAATTCCCTTTTCCATTTTAGGTTTGGGATCGCCATTTTAAATATATTTTATTTACAACACATGATCTGTATTTGTATATGCTGGTACAATGATAAAAAAATCACTGTAATCCTTGATTGCATT
This sequence comes from Bos mutus, assembly GCF_027580195.1. NCBI lineage: Eukaryota > Metazoa > Chordata > Mammalia > Artiodactyla > Bovidae > Bos > Bos mutus. The sequence goes on from NC_091627.1 coordinate 20,779,090, forward strand.
GTCCTGGATGCAGAGCTAGTATATATTGTAATAAATGAGACCAATGAAAGACTTCCCTGAAAGCCAGGCGTGTGAATTTTAGTTTTTGATAAGTTATTAAGTTACTGATTTCCTGTTGTATGGTATCAAGCATACTATTTTATTTTCTACTTAAAAAGCAAAAACCTTAAAGCTTTGAACTGTTCAATATTGAAATAAAAAAAGCCCACCTTTTCTGATGCCTTTGGTGAAATCCTGACCCTCTGTGTGCACTTGGGAGGGAAAGAGGGTGAAGATAGGAGAGGGCTGGGCTCCCCAGGGCTCATCTCACCTTGAAGGGAGCGACTTAGAAGCAGGGAGAATTGTGCTAGATGCTGTATGTGGGGTATCTCTCAGGACTCGGCCCATAATCGATGTTTAACGTGTGGCTGTTGCACAGGCGGGCTGTGTTCTGTGCTCTCGTATGGGACGTCAGTCAGGTGCAGCCCCAGGAGAGCTCAGGAGAACCAAGCTTATTACACTTCCAGCTTCTCAGAGTGGGAGGCCACATGGGAAAACCCCCACGGTGGTCAGGAGGCAGAAGAGTGAGGGGAGAGCCGAGGACACAGCCTTTATTGGGGTCTCTGCGCAAAAGGCAGGGCCAGGGGAGCTGCTGAGGACTGCCGGATGTGGCTCATTTCAGTGGCCTCTAAGCTATAGGCGTGGCCTTTGGTTGCCTGGTGCCAGGCCCTGGGCTGATGAGGGCCGAGGAACAGTGCCCACGCTGGTGTAGCTGTGGTGCCAGCCGGACAGAGGAGGCCTGCTCCGGGTCTCGGCATCATCTAGTTTGCATTCCACAGGCATGCTCTAGCCTGGCCCTCTGCTATCTCTAAAAACATGCCTGGCCAGTCTCTCCTAGCCAGAAAGTTGTTTAGATCTGTTCACGTGAAACTATCACAACACTGCTAATGGGCTTTGAACGGTGGAAGTGTTAGTGGCTCAGTCATGTCCGACTCTTTGCAACCCCAGGGACTGTAGCCCCCCAGGCTCCTCCTCCAAGAATACAGGGTTGGGTAGCCATTCCCTTCTCCAGGGAATCTTCCTGATCCAGGGATCAAACCCAAGTCTCCTGAATTACAGGCAGATTCTTCTTTACCGTTTGAACCACTAGGGAAGCCCTAATTGGCTATACTCTAATCTAAAATTAAAAGGTTTTTAAAAAGTCACTAAGCGGCATGATATACGTAAAGTAAAGTAGAGACAGTGCAGGTATCCTTGCCTCAGGTCTACTGTCCGCAGTTTTTGGACTTTTTGAACAAATCAAAACCCTTAATGAGTTCACCCAGATACTTGAAAACCGTCAAAATTCCCACTGATTTTGCATATTGTTGACATGCTCGAGACATCCTATCAGTTTACCTGCATCAGCCTAAATGTTTTTGGAATAAATGCAAGAATATTGGCCCCAAAGATGGCCACCCAGGGTACCAGGTTATTTCCTTGTGAAGCCCAGATCCAAGCAGTTCATCTGTAGAATTCATGCCTGTGCATCTTAAAAACAAACTGTCATTTAGCTGAACATCACAGATTTAGTCCTACCCTGAATTCAAATGGTACGTGCTTTTCTGGAAAGTGAATGTAAACTGCAGTCTTGAGCCTGTCCCCACTCCTCTGTGGAACCACTAGGCTATGCTGTTTCCATTCGGTTGTGCAGACAGCCCTCACACGTGCAAGGGAAAACCAGTTCGGCAGCTTGCATTTCCTGATAATTCAGCTGTAATCACCTGAATATTTAAAATACTTCCTACCTTGGTTTGCAAACCCTGACACACCCCACCAGATGCACCAGCCCTTTGAGCAGATGTTGAGCAACACTGACAACCAGCCAGTGACTACTGGGCCTCAGAGTGACCTTTCCTATAAAACGTAACACAGGCAGCCCTCATACAATCCTAAGACAGAAGAATAGGCGTGGAGGCAGGTTACACAGCATTATTAAAAAAAATTAAATTCTGGAACCTGACTTCCTCCTTCCAACAGGAGTGTCGTTGTCACCAGCTGTTCCAGGGAGCTTTGTCACATCAGCCATCATTTCGTATTCATCTGCCTCCTTTTGAAACTGCGCAAAGCACTGCCCTGTTTCTACAGAGCTGGGGGTCATGGGGGGCGGATCCTGGCTCTACCCGACATCTATGGGCTTCCCTGGTGGCACTAGTGGTAAAGAACCCGCCTGCCAATGCAGGAGACATAAGAGACATGGGTTCGATTCCTGGGTTGGGAAGATCCCCTGCGGGGAGGAGGGACATGGCAACCCACTCCGGTATTCTTGCCTGGAGAACCCTGTGGACCGAGGAGCTCTCCAGGCTCTAAAAAGAGTCAGGCACACTGAAGCGACTGAGCATGCATGCACATGACATTTTACTTTAATCCAGCCGGGTCAGGGCCATGGGAGTTGCTGAGAGAGGACCTCTGGAAATCCAATACAGCGGCTCGCCAGAGCCACAAGGTGTCCTGAGCCTTCGATGCATAGCCGCTAGCCTCAGCCACCTTCCTGGGCATTCATTGCCGTGTCTGCTGGTCCCAGCTGGGAGGAGGCAGTGCCCTCGACCAGGCTGGGCAGCCAGAGTGCGTGTGAACCAGCAGCCCTGGGCTGGGCCCAGATTTCTGATGGCTCCCTCCCCCAGCTTGTTGGAGCCTTGAGGTGCTGTCCTGACGCCAGGGATCTTTTCACTGGTGCAGGAAGTCCATTCAGGCCTGCATTGCCTTTAATGAGTTTTGCAAGCAAGTAGCCTCTTCCGGTGACTCATTCTGCCTTTTGTGAACCGGAGATGGTGGTTTTAGGTTTCACTTTGGAAAGTAACCGCGACTTCTGCAGCTTTCTCCCACTGCTGGAATCCGAACAAGTTACATTCATTTTGCAACAAAGAAATGTAAATGTAGGAGCGCCAGTCATATTTCTGCTCTGATTGTAAAAACATCCTTTTCCGAGATGGATGACAGCGCCAAGCTAAGGAGAAATGGTTTATATTTTCAAGGAACACATTCATTGGGGAACTTTATATTTTTCCTTCCAGAGTGACCTGATAGTTTCACTTTTATTCTTTTGTCTTCTTGATTCATACCTCCGGGATATCCGAAAAATAAACAATGCCTGTTGATTGAGTGAGGCGGTTAACCTCTGATTTATTGAAGGAGATTTAGTTCTGGACAAAAGTTCGTGTTCTTGCTTTCATGCGGCTCACAAAGAATGATAAAGGAGATAATTTCTTATGCAGTAAAATTGTTTTCATCTGGACTTTCTGCAGAAGTCAGTTTATGATACCCAAAATAGGTGAGCTTCTTAGGATTAGAGAGTGTATGCTCAGTGGATCAGTGCTACCTAGCATCTTTCCCCCAATTCAAATAATACAGTGATTCTCAAAATGTTGAACTAAATTGTTTTTGTATAATTGTATTGAAATACGCGTCAACAGAAAGCACCAGTCCTTGTTTGTTGTTGTTGAGTCGCTAAGTTGTGTCCGGCCCCGTGGACTGTAGCCTGCCAGTCTCCTCTGTCCAGGGGATTTACCAGGCAAGAACACTGGAGTGGGTTGCCATTTTCTCAAAATGTTGAACAAAATTGTTTTTATATAATTTTATTTAAATATGCATCAACAGAAAGCAATAGCCCTTATATAATAATAAAACCAAAATGCACTTAAAATTATAGCATCAGTGAAATTCAAATAAACCTGAATGTTATGTGGTAGAAAATGATGTATTAAAGCCAGTAAGATGATGCTCACTTTGGGGTTGATAATAGAGGTATCCATGCTTTATGTTTCATTTGTCAACTTTATTCTTTCAATTTTTGAGCACAGGCGGTTGGGGGGGGTCATCATTTAAACGATCATTAGCACTGACCTGCAAATCAATGATTAAAAAGTTCTTATTACCCATTTCCATCTACACTGACGGCTAACAAGCTGTTGCAGATTCTCCCAACAGGGTGGGGTCCCCTCAGTGAGTTGTCTGATGGGACAGGCCTGCCACACACTTGGAAATGGGACTTTGGTGTTTAGCCAGAGATTGCACCGTGGAGACTCCATGGACCTAGTCTGTGTTTGATGTGCCGTCAAACCTCCTTTTGGACATTGTGTGACATCGTTTGGGACTCAAGGCATCAGCACACTTGGAGGTTGGGTCTGGAATGCCCATCACCCTTCTGTCTTCCAGGATTCTGACTGATGGAGTACAGCTGAATCCAGTGGACATTCATGGGTCAGTTTTCTTCCCCAAAGTGACTGAAATAATGGAAGTTGCCTGAAGTCACATTGGGACATTTAAATACCTCTTTTCATCCCCTGAACTAGAAAATTCCTCCCATCTCTGGCTCCACGGAGGACAGAGCCTGCCTCCTGCTTTTGATTCCAGCCGACCTGCACCCCTATCATGTGGCAGACACCCAGCCATCCCACCCGCCAGATGGAGTAGAGAGGACAGGTCCTGCTGGCAGCTGCTTCCCTCATACTCCCGCCCACTGCATCCCTCTAACAAGGTGGCGGATCCAAAGGCTAAATTCTCACCTGTGCGCTTTAAGGGAGGCAGGTGGGCAATTCTGTTACTAGGGAGCCAAAGCTGTTATGAAACTTTGAAGGATGATTTGGCTTGCTTTGAGGGCTTCCCTGGTGGCTCAGAGGATAAAGCGTCTGCCGCAATGCAGGAGACCCGGGTTCGATACCTGGGTTGGGAAGATCCCCTGGAGAAGGAAATGGCAACCCACTCCAGTATTCTTGCCTGGAGAATCCCATGGACAGAGGAGCCTGGCGGGCTACAGTCCATGGGGTCGCAAAGAGTCCGACACGACTGAGCGACTTCACTTTGGCTTGCTTTGAGAGGAAGTTGTCATGTGGCCAGGTAAAGCACCTTTGCATGGACTCGGGGGGTGCTGGGATGGTTTTCCTGGGGACTGGGGAGCCGGCCCTGACACCTCCCCTTCCCACGAGCACTTCCTGTTGCAGGAACTGGGGTGAGGGAGCCAAGCAGCCCACAGATCCCCAAAGTCTGTCCCAGTTCACACAGCATCTGGAGAAAAGACAGGGGAGGGATCTAACCTTGACATCCAGAGATGAATGGGACCTTGGTGTCTTTCTCACCTGAATTCCTAGCTCCTCAGCCCTGCAATACTCAGCTGATGAGAAAGCTCCAGACCTGGGTGCCTGAGATACTCCCGACATGCTCTGGGGGTAGGGTGGGGAGAGAGGACAATGGACTTGACTTGGGGCTCAGAGATGGCTTGGCTTTTTCTCCCAGCTGAACAGCCATACCTGCAATCAGGATTCTTTTACCACAGCATAAAACCATCAACTAATGTACGAAAATTGAAAATTGAAACTGAGGGACTTCCCTGGTGGTCCAGTGGTTAAGATTCCAAGCAGTTTCCACCTTAGGGGGCATGGGTTCGATCCTTGGTCGAAGAACTAAGATCCTGCCTCCTGCACTGCATGGTCAAAAAAAAAAAAACTTGGACACAAGAAATAATTTAGGGCTGTCGATGTATAATGTATGAAAAATGTGAGCTTATCAAAAGGGCAGGCATTAAAACTGAGCATGTCCTGAGTGTCCGTGGGAGGACCTCACCCAGGCCTGTGGATAAAGCATCACTCTTGAGGCAGTTTGCTTCTGTATAGTTGATTATGTCTGTCCATGGTGATAAAAGAAATGGTCACATATTGAGGTCTGCGGAAGTCGTTCAGGCTTACACATGAGATAACCTAAATTTTATGGTAACTAGAACAGGTTTTTTTGTGGCCTACCAAGTGTGTGTTGTAAATCTGTAAGTATTGAAGAAAAGATCTTGCTGACCACAAAGAATGTCCATTTAAAAAATAAACACCTCCCTTCCTGGGATGCTAGCACTGGGACACCTAACATGATAAGGCTACTGACTCATTCTGCAAGTGCTGGTATGTTTTTCTGTTTTTTTTTTTTTTTCTTTTTAACAACAGCTTGAAGAAATGTATCTTCGATTAATGTTTTTTTGTTTTGATAAAATATAAAAGATATATTTCATGTGCTTAAAATGAGGCTTCTCTGGAGCAGTTTCTCAGTGTGATCTGGAAGCTGGCTTCCAGGTGATCGGCCTCAGTGAGGCTCAAGTAGAACTCTCTAGATGGTGCTAGTGGTAAAGAACCTGCCTGCCAATGCAGATACATAAGAGACTCGGGTTTGATCCTTGAGTTGTGAAGATCCCCTGGAGGAGGAAATGGCAACCCACTCCAGTATTCTTGCCTGGAGAATCCCATGGACAGAGGAGCTACAGTCCATAGAGGTCCAAAGTCGGACACGAATGAAGCAACTTAGCACACAGCATGCACGTTCTTACTATAGATCGTTTATTGGTTATTTTCACTGACAATGTGTTCATTGAAGCCAGGCGTCTAAGCCCACCTTTCAGCTAGGGTGCAGGTAGGCTGCATTTACAGTAACGCGCCTCCGCATCTCTTTCCAGTTTCGATGTGTTTGCACATTCTTAGCTCACTGGCCTGCCCTGCTTGCCCCTTGGTGAGTCTCCAGCATCTCTGGAGGCCTGGTGTAATCCCCCCTGTCTAGTCTCTGCAGCTGGCTCACACGAAGATCTCCGGATGGCCATCACACGCCCATTGTTGAATTCATCCCAACTTGCCGAGCAAGAGGGAGACAGGCCAGGAACAGGAATTCTCCATTTCCCTCTGTCATCCCAGGTCTATTCAGAGCCCCATGGAAGGACATGCTCTTAGATTTCTTTTCCAAAGCAATGATCCCAGTGCCTCAGTTCAGTTCAGTCGCTCAGTCATGTGACTCTTTGCAACCCCAAGGACTGCAGCATGCCAGGCCTCCCTGTCCATCACCAACTCCTGAAGCTTACTCAAACTCATGTCCATCGAGTTGGTGATGCCATCCAACCATCTCATCCTCTGTCGACCCCTTCTCCTCCCACCTTCAATCTTTCCCAGCATCAGGGTCTTTTCCAAAGAGTCAGTTCTTCGCATCAGGTGGCCAAAGTATTGGAGTTTCAGCTTCAGCATCAGTCCTTCCAATGGATATTCAGGACTGATTTCCTTTAGGATGGACTGGTTGGATCTCCTTGCAGTCCAAGGGACTCTAAAGAGTCTTCTCCAGCACCTTAGTTCAAAAGCATCAATTATTCAGCACTCAGCTTTCTTTATAGTTCAACTCTCACATTCATACATGACTCCTGGAAAAAACCAGTGCCTGGCACCTGGTTTATGCCCAGAAAGGTTGATTTGAAACAATGTAGACTGTTACCAGTCAGTTTGTGGTCTTCCGTTATGGGCTCCAGCATCCTACCTGGGCCTGGGTTTCTTAATCGTTTTCCCTGCTGGTGTACATAGTTGCCATGGAGCAGATAACAGCACAAAATAATGGGTGTTATCTGTACTTTGGATCTGGGACAATCCTAAATTTTGTTATCATTGCTGTTTCAGATCGCTTTTTACATTCTCTTTGTTTTCTTGAGAAAATCGACATTCAAAGAGACTGATTGTCTGGTGTCCTCTGATGAATAAAAGGTAGAGCAGGAACTCAGATCTCCAAATCCAGAATGTTCTCAAGTGCTAACAGGCCCCGTCCCATGGTGCCCACTGAGAGTGGCAGTCGTATGGGTGGCCACTGGGGTGATGGCCATGAAGTGGGCAAAGGTCCGAGTCACTCCACCGTGTGCCCTGGACTCTGCACACAAGAGAGGCACTGACATCTGTCCTGGTGGGGCTGGTGGAGAGGAGCAGACCCAGAGCAGGGAACAGGCCGTGAGAAAGACCTGCAGACTCTTCCACAGATTACTCAGGGCTGAATCACTGTGTGTGCCGCAATGCCTTTTGCTTCTGAAAGAGCTAACACGTTTTGAAAAATGGGGTAAGCACATCTTGCTTTGACCAGAAACAGATGCAAACCAGGGCCTACTCTTCTCACCAAGCAGAGTTCAACCTTTCAATTCGAAAATATCTGCAAGGACCCAGTTCCGCTTGGGTGGGCGATAGAGCGTATGTCATGGACACTCCTGCCAAAGGCACCATTGTCAGGCTACGCTGGAGGACTTGCCAGGCACCATGAGAGCAGAGTGTGAGCTGAGGAAGCAGTGTCTGGGGCAGGGGACAGGATGGATGGTGTGCTCCTCTCCAGCCTTCTGTTCTGCGTTTGCCATGGACATGTTACAACAGCCTAGCCACTCCAGTACTCTTGCCTGGAGAATCCCATGAATAGAGGAGCCTGGTAGGCTGCAGTCCATGGGGTTGCTAAGAGTCGGACACAACTGAGTGACTTCACTTTCACTTTTCACTTTCATGCATTGGAGAAGGAAATGGCAACCCACTCCAGTGTTCTTGCCTGGAGAATCCCAGGGACGGGGGAGCCTGGTCAGGTGCCGTCTATGGGGTCGCACAGAGTCTGACACGACTGAAGCGATGTAGCAGCAGTAGCAGCAGCAGCTACACAGGAACAACACTCATGTTCAGTTGCTACATTCCTACTGTATAATATCCTGGTGGAAATACAAATCGATATTGGACTTGCTGTGAAAATGAGGCAGGGACAGGGAATCTGGGGACCCTGAGCCTTAGGAGGTGTGGCAGAAGTGGCTAGCTCTTTTCTAAAGAGTCCTACTGTTCTGGAGAGTTACTGCTGAAAAAGAGCTTCTTCCCAGGGACTTAAGTCCCCCAGTTCCCAGCCCCCTATCTGGGGGCTGATTTCCACTGCGTCTTGGCCATGGAAATCTAAGTAGCAGTGATCGAACCACCTCTGGGCCACAGCAGATAAAACACAGGTGTGCCTTTTTCACATTCCCTGTCTCTCTCCATCACTGGAAGCAAAGGTCTCCAGGGCAGAGTCACAAGATGGAAGGAACCTGGATCACTGAGCCACTCAGTGGTAGATGGCCTGCTGAATACGTGCGTGAAATTTGTGGAGTGAGATATGTTTCCATGGTGATAGCCTCTGAGATTCAGAGGTTTATTTGCGATGAAAGTGAAGTCATGTCCGACTCTTTTCGACCCCATGGACTGTAGCCTACCAGACTTCTCAGTCCATGGGATTTTCCAGACAAGAGTACTGGAGTGGGTTGTCATTTCCCTCTCCAGGGGATCTTCCCAACCCAGGGATCAAACCCAGGTCTCCCGTATTGTAGGCAGACACTTTACCCTCTGAGCCACCAGGGAAGCATAGCAACTAGCATTATCCAATGGAATGAGTAGTCATTTTTCTAGTAGTCATGTATGGATATGAAAGTTGGGCCATAATTAAGGCTGAGTGCCAAAGAATCGATGCTTTTGAACTGTGGTGCTGGAGAAGACTCTTGAGAGTCCCTTGGACTGCAAGGAGATCCAACCAGTCCATCCTAAAGGAAATCAGTCCTGAACATTCATTGAAAGGACTGATGCTGAAGCAGAAGCTCCAGTACTATGGCTACTTGATGCAAAGAGCCAACTGATTGGAGAAGACCCTGATGCTGGGAAAGGTTGAAGGCAGGAGAAGAAGGGGATGACAGAGGATGAGATGGTTGGATGGCATCATCGACACAATGGACATGAGTTTGAGCAAGCTCTGGGAGATGGTGAAGGACAGGAAAGCCCGGCGTGCTGCAGTTCATGGGGTTACAAAGAGTAGGACACAACTGAGCAACTGAACAGCAACAAAGGAATGAGAAAACAGATTAGGGAAGAGGGATTGGAGAGAAACTCAATGGCAGACCAGCCCTGGGGAGCCAGGGGAGGTGGCTGCCGAGGCCGCCTGTGATGGTGAGGGTCACTGTGCTTTAGGGAAGTAGTAGTTCATCCTGAGTTTTATTTCTTCTTTTTTCTGTTTGTAAAAGTTTGGGGGGAGGGGAGAGAGATTTGACAATGGGAAAAAATGTTACTGAGACGCTTTCTTCTCCCATAATATATTTTTTTGGGGAAGGGGTGGGCATTAGTAATACATAGAAAGAGTAATAAGCAATAAAAAATGGAGCAACTCTCAGCCTCAGGAGGAGTAAAAAATTATAGACCTACAAAATATCATGTCATTTATACTAGAAGGTTTGGGGATGAGGAAAGATATGCAGAAGATAAAATCTTCATTCTAATAAGTCAATAGTGTGTTAGTCACTCAGTTGTTTCCAACTCTTTGCTACCCCATGGACTGTAGCCCACCAGGTTCCTCTGTCCATGAGACTCTCCAGGCAAGAAGGCTAGAGTGATTTGCCATTCCCTTCTCCAGGATATCTTCCCATCCCAGGGATTGAACCTGAATGTCCTGAAGCTCCTGCATTACAGGTGGATTCTTTACCAGTGAGCCACTGGGGAAGCCTGCAGACCTATTATATGCTCAATAAAATGCGAAGTGCTAGGGGACTGGAGGAGCTCGTGGCCAGGGAGAGATGGATGTTTAAGAAATCACGTGCTGCCGTTTACAATAGCTAGGACGTGGAAGCAACCTAGATGTCCATCGGCAGACAAATGGATGAGAAAGTTGTGGTACATATATGCAATGGAATATCACTCAGCTATTAAAAAGAATGCATTTGAGTCAGTTCTAATGAGTTGGATGAAACTGAAGCCTATTATGCAGAGTGAAGTAAGTCAGAAAGAAAAACACTAATACAGTATATTAGCACATATATATGGAATTTAGAAAGATAGTAACGACGACCCTATATGCAAGACAGTAAAAGAGACACAGATGTAAAGAACAGACTTTTGGACTCTGTGGGAGAAGGCAAGGGTCTGATGGTTTGAAAGAATAGCATTGAAACATGTATATTACCATATGAGAAAGAGGTGACCGATGCAAGTTTGATGCCTGAAACAGGGCACTCAAAGCTGGTGCACTGGGACAACCCAGAGGGATGGGATGGGCAGCGGGGTTCAGGACTGGGGGACACATGTACACCCAAGGCTGATTCATGTCAATGTGTGGCAAAAACCACCACAATATTGTAAAGAAATTAGCTTCCAATTAAATAAATTAATTAAAAAAAAATCATGTGTTGGACTTCCCTGGTGGTCCATTGATTATGACTCCGTGCTTCCACGGCTGCTGCTGCTGCTGCTAAGTCGCTTCAGTCATATTCCACTCTGTGCAACCCCATAGACGTCAGCCCACCAGGCTCTGCCATCCCTGGGATTCTCCAGGCAAGAACACTCGAGTGGGTTGCCATTTCCTTCTCCAATGCATGAAAGTGAAAAGTGAAAGTGAAGTCGCTCAGTCATGTCCGACTCTTCTCGACCCCATGGACTGCAGCCCACCAGGCTCCTCCATCCATGGGATTTTCCAGGCAAGAGTACTTGAGTGGGGTGCCATTGCTTCCACGGCAGGGGGCTTGGTTTCTATTCCTGGTCAGGGAACTATGATCCCATGTGCCGTGCAGCAGCCAAAAGAAAAAAAGGAACCGTGTGCTGCAGTGGGGCAGGACCAGGGATGGAACTGTCGGGGTGTGTGTGGGGAGCAGCATGGAGGGAGGGTCATGTGTACCTCGGGTGGGGGTAGGGGCGGGAGTGCGAAGGCAGAAGAAGGTCTCCTCGGGTGCCTGCACTGAGTCCCCAGTGACGCCTGCATCTTTTCTACCTGGAAAGCAGGGAGAGGCATGGGGGTGGGAGGAGCTTCATGAACTTGATGTGGTTAGAGGAGGGGTTAGGAGTGTGTCGAGACACTGTCGAGAGGTGTAGCCAGGCCAGAGGGTCTGGCCTCGTCTCACGTGCAGACCATTTGAATGAAGGAGGGGGTCACTGCGGCAGCAGCGTGCATGGGCCAGAGGGGTGGGCTGAGCCCAAAGCATTCACTGGAGAGAATGGGGCAGCCCCCCCGGGGCAGGGGGAGGCTGAGGCCCTGAGCGTGGCAGCAACATGGCATGAAGGAGAGGGAACTTCTGAGCCCGGAGGAACTCAGGAGAACTTCTGAGGTCTGACAAGAACCTGAGTGCTGGAGGTGCCCCACAGGACCGGGAGCCCAGGCACACAGGACAAGCCCAGGAATCCCGCAGATAGAGTCAGCCTGAGACGTGTGTCTGGTTCAGCCCCAAGGACTCCCCACCTGGCGGCCTGAACTGCAGGCAATGTGTCGAGTTGGACACACTTTTGTCCCCAAGGAGGTGGACAAGAGAGATTCTGACACGGGCCCTGGTCCCCCCTGCCCCACCCAATGCTGCTCTGTCTCCCCTCCCCTGGAAGTCTGTTTGTCCCCTGAGACCTAAACTCCTGGAGGAGGAAAGGCTGATCTGCTCAGGGAGGACCGCGGAGTCAGGACAGAACTCACTTTTAGGTCGAACAAGTCTCAGACCCTCTCTGATAACCCCCTGATCTGGGCACAGCTCCAACAATGTGTGTAGGGGGTGGGCCCCAACCTCTGTCCCTGACTCTTTCAAACTCTTGAGTCCAAGTCTGGGCAAGTGGGCACACAGCATCTTCACACCTGTGGAGAGGCGGGTGGGGTCTCACCTGAGCTCAGATCCAGGCCATCTTCATCCCAGCTCTTCTCCTGTTCTTCCAGGAGAGAGAGGTTTGTGGACACCTTGTCTGGTTCAGTTCAGTCACTCAGTCTGACTCTTTGCGACCCCATGAACTTCAGCATGCCATGCCTCCCTGTCCATCACCAACTCCTGGAGTTTACTCAAACTCATGTCCATCACGTCAGTGATGCCATCCAACCATCTCATCCTCTGTCGTCCCCTTCTCCTCCTGCCTTCAATCTTTCCCAGCATCAGGGTCTTTTCCAATGGGTCAGCTCTTCGCATCAGGTGGCCAAAGGTTTGGAGCTACAGCTTCAGCATCAGTCCTTCCAGTGAACACCCAGGACTGATCTCCTTTAGGATGGACTGGTTGGATCTCTCCTTGCTTGTCCAGGTTTTTTAAGAAAACTGCCAATTGTTTCCTCTATGCCTATGAGTTCTTCACGCAGGATGGAGGAGGAGTAAGGGATACATTTTGGTGCATTCTCGCTGGGAATCTTTGAGCATAAATTTTGTGAGTTTTACATGAAGAGGAGATGCTTGGCGGGGAGGCAGAGCTTTGCCAGACCCTGTGGGCCTCCCTCGTCCCGAGCTGAGGCTGCAGCTGCGTGCCTCCCACAGAATTACAGCTGTGGCTGATGCTGGTGAGAAGTCTCAGAGCAGAGAATCTTTGAGGCCTTACCATAAAGGCTGCTCAACTTTGGTGGGTTATTAGAATTGATTGAGGGGGGTGTTTTAAACATCACTGATGTGTAAGTCTGACGCCAGACCGACGGAATCTGAATCTCTGAATCTCCATCCTCCAGGGGGAGGGGTGGTCAGCTTGCTCGGAAGTGCTCGGATCATAAACTCTGATTATTGGAGGTTTGAAAGACCCAGACTGTGGGTTCAACCACAGTGGACGGTGGTGGATATTATCTACAAAAGATAAAGACCTTTGTGAGCTGGGGGAAGGAGTTGTTTTTATGAGGGATATTCCATCTTCTTGAGTAACGCAGAGGGAAAAAAAAAAACCAAAATAAATGATCAGGAAACAAAATGCTAAAAATAAATGTGGTGTGCTCTTCTGACAGGAGGGAGCGGAGACAGAGCGGATACAGGGTTCAGCATGGGAGTGCCAGGAACATCTGAGGAGACAGAAACGAAGAGATTTTAAGAGGCAGAAGGGAGCCTCTAATAAGTTCGGAGACTTCACATGTTTCAAATTTTCGGGAAGACTGCAGTGTCTCAAATGTCACTTTCTGAAGAGCAGCCTATTTGTAGCCATTGCCATGAACCTCCTCCAAGGTGAAGGCTTCCTGCTGAATTTGTGTTTCTGGGAAAAACAAAAAACACAACAAACAACTGGCCAGCCTCACGGGGCTTCTGCTGAAGTTGAAACCAGGCATGTTGAACATCTTCCATATGTTTTCCCTTTATTCTCCTCTCACAGACATTTTTGAAATCTGTAATGGCATTTGGCTGAGCTCTGAACCCTGCAATGAACTGGTCTCGTCACCATAGTTTTCACAGGGCTAGGAATTTGCTAGGGTTTTCTAATGTATGTGGGTATGAGAGTGGTGCTGAGATAATCTTGTGGTTCTTCTGGATCTTTGGGAAACTGGGGTGTATGAGAGACTTGGCACTGGACGTCTGCCCCTTTGCAGGTGTTAAAAAAAATCACATTTGTTCTATTGGAAGGAGCTTAGGAGGCAGCAACTTCAGAATAAATCCATCCAAAAGCTGCTTCCGTCAGGACCTCTTTCTCTAATCCTGAGCAGAATGAGACACTTGAAGGGAGATTATGTTAGACTTCAGTTTCTGGCCTTTAGTTCCTACCTGGAAATTCACAAATGGGAAACAATTTTCAGTGTCTGTATTCGAGAGCCTTCTTTAATGTATATTTGGGCTCAGTGGGCAGTCTCTCCTGGGTTGTATTAGACAATATGTTTGAATTCATGTACAAAGTGAAATAGAATGAGGGTGAATTTTCAGAAAAGAGAGAGATGTGGTCCTGGAATTAATTATTGTGTCTTGTTCTTTCCCATTTCAGAGCCTTTGGCAATACATTCAGAATAGTGGTAGGAGTTGAGAGGGTGGAAGTCACACCTTGGGGAGTGACATCCCCTCAGGACAGCTGACTCACAGACACACATGCAGTTGAAACAAGTCCTGTGAATGCATCCTGGGGTCTTGGTTGGCAGCAGCCAAGCTACTGGTTTCAGTCTGCATTTGATCAGGTGGAATAACCTGGGGACCGCGGGTGACATAAGACATTCAAGTACTTTCCCAACAACCCATTCATTGACCTTTCTGGGGTTGGTAAAGTGCTCCTCAGAAGAGATCACGTTCTTGTAAATCATCTTTCATTTTTTCGTTGTGCAACATTTCAGGTGAATTATGGGTTTGATACCACCTCACGCCAGGCAAATATCCACTCTCCAGATGTATTGTGTGTATGTGCGCTCAGTTGGGTCTGACTCTGCAACCCCATGTTCTGTAGCCCGCCAGGCTTCTCTGTCCAAGGGATTTTTCAGGGAAGAATTCTGGAACAGGGTGCCATTTCCTCCTCCAGCTGGTTGGATTAAGTTTTCTATTTTTTCTAGCCAAAGATGCAGATACCTGTTGGGAGTGAGGTGGTTACACAGAGCAGAGAGCAGAGGATTCACTGTGATGCTTTATGGTTTCCTTTGTCCCTTCATTTACCTGCAGGAGGACTTCAGCCAAGTAAAGTAGATTTTCTGAAAGTGAATTTTTATTGTTCTATAACATACAAGACAGCCCAGTTCTGCAGGTTCATCCCTGGACTGTCATTTAAAATTTTTTTTTTTTTTTAAATATGGAGAGAGAAGGGAAGAGAAAGAGTGAGAGGGAGAAGAGGGGAAGAGAAAGAAAGAGACAGAAAGTGGTTCACACCATAGTGGGGGCTGCAAGTCTGAAATTTGCAGGGCAGGCTGGTAGGCTGGAGACCCAAGGAAGAGCTGATGATGTAGCTCAAGTCCAAAAGTTCTCTGGAAGCAGAGGTCTTTCTTCCTCAGGGGACTTCAGTCTTTTCCTCTGAAGGTCTTCAACTGATTGAATAAAGGACCACTCACATTACAGAGAGTTATCTGCTTAACAAAGTCTACCGATTTAAATGTTAATCACATCTAAATAATACTTTCACAGCAACATCTGGACTGGTGTTTGACTGAATATCTGGGCACCAGGCATAGTCTAGCCAAGCTGATGTATAAAAATTAACCTTCGCAGCTGATGAAGCTGAAACTCAGAGAAGCATTGGTGATGTAGCTAGGGCTTGAGATGGGAGGTGGCTACAGAACTTGTTCCGTTAAAGCCACGCTGTCTCATTTAGAGTGTGTACAGATGGGTAGGGGCACTTGGACCCATTAGCCCAGGGTCTCTGATGGCAGCAGCCATTTTTTCCTGCTTTGAAAATCTGGTCGCCTTATAGGGAAAATAAAAGATCTGGGATTCCCCTGTTTTCTCAGAATAGCATCTCTGGAATACGGTTTTCCAAGATCAGGCTTTCGGGAAAGTAAGGATTCCTGGGTAGACTTTGGAGGCTGATTCAGTTCAGTGTGATTCGGTTGAATTCCACCTGGACTTTTTTGCCCTGACCACGTGTGCTGTGCTCTGGGCCACAGTGCAGCATAGGAAGGACAGTAGAAAATACACGGTTCAGGCCCTGTGGATTGCGTGGAGGTGGAGGCAGGTAAGCAGAGAAACAAAAACTGCACAGAATAAAGAAGAGGGTAATACATACTACAGTGGGAACCCAGAGCTGCCCCCGAGAGCGACCTGCCATATCACCCAGTGAAACCTTTCCAATTCAGTCCTTAATACTGAAAAACACCATTCTTAAAAGTTTTCAACCGTATCACGTGGCATGTGGAATCTTAATTTTCTGACCAGGGATTGAACCTGCACCCCCTGCAATGAAAATGTGGAGATTTAACAGCTGGACGAACCACTAGGGAAGTTCTGAAAAATACAGTTTTTAAAAGGCCTGTTTAAACATGTGTTGTTTTGACATTTTAGCCAAGCTTAGTTTGCCTTTGACAGAGAGCTTAATGATAAAGAACTTGCGATCAGCAGTGAAGTGTGTGTGTGTGTACATGTGTGTATAATTAATTGGAAAGAACCAACAAACATGGATGTGAATACTAATTGGTGCTAAAATTAAAATAAAGGTAAAATCAAAACTCTCCTGGAAATATATAATGAACACATGCTAAGAATTTTACTTAACTCGTTAACAAGGAAACCAGTAAAATGTAGAAACAGGTTCAGAAGAGAATTCAAAGAACACACAACACAGGGAGTCAGGAATTGGGAAATGAATTTGCAAATAGATGCAAAAGAATGCAGTGTCCATGGGGCAATAATCAGTTGCATCTCCAAGGACCCACATTCATTTGCATTTCCATGGACAAGAATTGTCTGCCTTACTATCAGCTTTTCACAGTTCACAGAGTAGTAAACAGCACAGAGAAGCACAGGTTTACATACCTTGAAAGGATGCTCCAAAGAGAACACCTAGTGATCTGTTGTTTTTTTTTCCCTCTCATTTTAGAGACCTCTACAATTTTTTTTTTCTGACCCTGGGGATTACTGGAATAATGGCTTTAAGCATGTTATTTAACCCTTCATTCCTCATCTGTAAATAGAACTGATATTTCTTCACCGGTTTTGCAGGTGAAAGATGATAATATATAGAAAAATTTTCTGACATATAAAAAAATTCTTTCAGTCAATATTAGATCTTCTTGTACTGTATTTTTTTTTTTTTAGTTTTTTTTTTTTTTTTAATGTGGACCATCAAATTTGTTACAATGTGTTGTTTCTGTTTTCTGTTTTGGCTTTGTGGCCTCCAGACCTGTGGTATCTTCTTAGCTCCCTGACCAGGGATTGAACTTGCCACCTCTATACTCTCTGCGTCTTAACCATTAGACCACCAGGGAAGTCCTCTTGTACTGTATTTTTTTCAAACAGATATGCGAATTCCCTCTCCCATAATCTCTTCACTCGTACGTTTGTCCCTCGGCATTTGCTGAAGGCCTGTGACACCAGGCACGTGCCAGGCTAACACAGCTATCGACCACACCATGAGCACATCCCAGGGTCATTGTGTTGTTTTAGTGGTTAAATCACGTCTGACTCTTTCTCGACCCCATGGACTGTAGCCCAGCGGGCTCCTCCGCCCATGGGATTTCCCAGGAATGGGTAGCCATGTCCTTCTCCAGGGGATCTTCCCGACCTAGGGATTGGACCTGGGTCTCCCGCATTGGCAGGAGAGTTCTTTACCCCGAAGTCACCAAGGAATCAGGAGGAACTTTAGACTGGTGGCGGAGGTGACAGAGACAGATGAACAGGTACCTCAGTAACTATGAATTCCCGTGCCATGCACAGGGATAGCTGGATCCTGGGAGGGTGGCCCAGGGCGTGTAAGAAGTGGTTCAAAGCAGTGACTCAGTCAGCCACACTGACTGGGCTCATTAACTATGTCCTTGGTCAAATTGCTTAACCTCTCTGTGTCTCAGCATCTTCACCTTTATAATTTATTTTAAAAATATTTATTTGTTTATTTGGCTGCACTGGGTCTTAGTTTCGGCCCTTGGGGTCTTTCGTTGTGGCATGTTGCGGTGAGCAGGATCTAGGCCCTGACCAGGGATTGAACTTGGGCCCCCTGGTATTGCTTGGAGCCCCAGCCACTGCACCACCAGGAAGGTCCCAGCATCTTTGCCTTTCAAATGGAGATGATACCTGTCGTCTGTGCAGACTGAATCAATGAGTTAATGTTTGTGAACATTTGGAGCAGTTCCTGGCACCTACTAAGTGCATTGTAAGTATTAGCTATTACTATTTAATGAATTATTATACATAGATTGAACAAAGAGCTGTGCTGTGCTCAGTTGTGTGTGACTCTTTTGCGACCGCATGGACTGTAGCCCGCCAGGCTCCTCTGTCCATTGGATTTTCCAGGCAAGAATACTGGAGTGGGTTGCCATTTCCTCCTCCAGGGGATCTTCCTGATCCAGGGATTGAACCTATATTTATTCTAGCACCAATCCTAGATGCAAGAGATGCAAGTCTCTTGCATTGAAAGATGGATTCTTTACCACTGAGCCACCTGGGGAGTCCAAAGAGTAGTTTCAACATAAAAACCTAAGTCAGTTCAGTTCAGTTCAGTTGCTCAGTCGTGTCTGACTCTTTGAGACCTTATGGACTGCAGCACGCCAGGCTTCCCATCCATCACCAGCTCCCAGAGCTTGCTTAATCTCATACCCAAGTCAGGGAAAGACTGAAGTCATAGGACAACGTTCATATATCCTGGTTGCTATGCTGAACTGCTAAACCATGGTCATACAGTCACTGTATGTTCTGTTTTCTGTTTTCTCCCACAGGTCATTTCTTCCCTGGCTAAGCTGGTACTGAATTAAATCGTATGGACTCTGCTCCAGCCCTAGTTTGGCCGAGGCGCCCAGCCTCTGAGGAAACAGTTCTTTTTCCCTTTGGGTTCGAGCTGTTGGAATAATGAAATGGAAGCCGAGATCGATGCTGCACAAGCTTTATTCAGTGGCCAAAAGATGGAGAAGTGGGAACTAAGGTCGCAGATCAATTTCTCATCCGCACGGCCAGAGGAATTTAATTAAGAGTAAAGAAAAAGGAAGGAGGAGTGAGGCTAATGACAGGGAGGCACATGCATTAGTCTGCTGGGAAGGGGCAGGGATTTTTGAGGGAGGGAGCATCACCCCTTTTATCCTTATTGGCCCTTAATGTCCGGCCCGCGGCAGGTGTGAGTATGCTTTATAGTCAAGTCAGTGTATAATGAGACGGGGTTTGTTCAAGGTCAGATGCTTTGCCATCTTGGTGCCAGCCAGTTCCATCTGGTTTTTGGCTTGTTTGTAGCTTTTTTTGTTGTTGTTGTTTAATCTCTGTACCAGTAGCTTAAAGATTTATATTTAACTCCTGCTAAAGACTGACTCTGGCCTCAGTGGTTCAGTTGCTGCTGGTCCTGAACATGGGGGACACGTGATGGAGGTTGAAAGTGGCTTGACTTAAAAGGCTCTTACAAACCCTCAAGACCCCTCAGAAAGGTTGGCGGTGATAACTCTGTGGACCCTTCCTCTGGCCTGAATGGACCAGCTCCCCTCAGCTCAGGAGAACAGCCTCTGAAGGCATTTTCCAGAGTTTTCACCTGATCAGAGACAGCATCTCTAATTCTCTGCTATTTTTCTGTTTGTGGGACGGTCTTCAGTTCGGATAAACACCTGCGGAGTTACCACTGGGGTTAGAACGACGGGGTGGAATGGTGACTTGAACACTTGTTCTATATCAGGCATCATGAGAGGGACTTTGTGGAGATTGTAACTTCATGCTCAAGGCGAGGAGAGTGAAGGCTGGGTGCATAACGGACCTGGACTCGAACCCAAAGCTGGTGCCAGAGCTGGGCTGAGTTTCTCTTCACAGAGGTTATAAGGATCTCTCTCTTCAGCGGCTCTGACCTGTAGTGGGGCAGGCTTCCCCGAGCCACACTGGTCTGTGGACAACGGAGGGACAGATGAGCAGAGAAAGAAGTAGGGACAGGGAATCTCCTACGGCTTGGAGCCCGGCCAGCAGACTGCGGGGGTGGGGCCTGGAGTGGGTCTTGCCCATCGGACCTTCCCTGCCCACTGCCCCCAGCCCAGCCACCCTGAGCTGTTAACCCATCCCATTGCCTTGTCTCTTTTCTCCGCTGAGAAATTTGGGGACCATTTTTTGAAAACACATCAGATAGACCCCAGGCCATCCCCACCCTAACTTCTGTCACTAGTTTCCAGTGGTAGAGACCAGATCATCACTGGTGATTATACAGCAAAAAAACAGGCTTGAAGGGCCCAGGGTGGGTGGGCTAAGACTGCTGTGCCTGTCAGGAGTCTGCGCCCCACCGCTGCACTCCTGGTGTCACCTCTGGAGAGTCCCTTCCCCTCCCTGGGCTCCTGTTGCTCCTCCATCAACGTAATATCTGATAGGCTGGACCACAGTTCTCCAAGGGCAGCGTCAGCCTCCGCGATGGTAACTCATTAGAAATCCGCGTTCTCGGGCCCCACCCCAAACCTTTGGAATCAGACGTTCGGGGCTCAGGCTGTAGCCGTTGGTCTCCCCAGGCCTTTTGGAAGGGGTGGTTTGAATATAACCTGAAGTCTGAGAACCACTGGGTTAGGTGAATTTTACGTTTCCTTCTGGCTCAGTCTATGATTCCCTGCTCTTATCTGGGAAGAGGACAGATTGTACCTATTACCAACGACATCTGCTGCTGATGACAGGCGGGAGGGCGGCCTCACACAATGAAAATGGAACTAAAATAGGTGGCTAGGTAAGCTCCTTTCAAGGTATCACCTATTATCGCTGTTACCTGAATTCCATTTACTAATTTATTGAAGCAAACGCTGAAAGCAGAGCCGTGGGAAGGTCCGGAAGCCCTGCAGGGAATGCATTAAGAACGGTGCTGCTCGCTGTCTTGAAAGGCCCCTGAAAGGTTCCCCAGGGGCAGCACCTGGAGAGGGGGGCTGACCTGGCAGCTCTGTGGGTCTCAGAGCGGGTCGTGTTTCTCCCACTGGTTTCTGACATGATCAGGCGAGTGTGGCACTGGCCCGGCTGGCCCCCAGCTGCAGCTGCAGCTGCATGCCCCACACTCCCCTGGAAGGGCTCCTGCGGCCCCAGAAGGGGTGATCTGTTTTGGTGGGAGGCTTCCCCGGATCCTGGGGACACGTTCGTTGTTCACAGAACAACTTCTGCTGTCTGGAGCTGGCCCAGGATGAAGCCAGGAAATAGTTATCTCAGAGCCTAGCACATAGTAGATGTGGTAAACATCACAAGTTGGGTGGTTTCTAAGAATTGCCTGGGGGCTCAAGAGGAGTCCCGGAATCAAATCTGAGCAGCTATCTCTGGGGGTCCCGGTGCTGCAAGGAAGGAGGCATGTGTGATCTTAGCCCCCTAACCTCCCCAGCTCCCGGCCGATTTATAACCCGTGGAAGAAAATTATGTTTTGCCTCGTGGCAGGTTTGATGGCATCCCATCTCTGACATCATATTACACGCATCACAGGGTTGCTGGGGGGAGTTGTTTTTGATTTCCAGATGAAAACTCTAGAGTGCAGAAAAGAAAGATCCTGACCCAAGTCACATGAAAAGTAAGTTTTGAGTCCAGACACTAAGTTTAAATTTGTTTATTGAGTACTTCTGGAGTAGGAAATGGCCACCCACTCCAGTATTCTTGCCTGGAAAATTCCATGGGCAGAGGAAGAGTCAGACATGACTGAGTGACTGAGCACAACTCCAATTGAGTACTTATTATGCAGGCAAATAACTTACGTGTCATAGAATGGGTTTCTATGTCTAATTATTCCATGTATTTAGTTATTGTATCTATTTCTTCTATTGATTTTAATATATCTATTTAATTATTCTAATCATCCCAGTAATCCTTTAAATAGATATTATTATCACCGTCTTACAGATGGTAAGGCAAAAGGGGCTAAATTAACTTAGCCTCAGTCAGCAGAGCTAGGAAGTGGCTGGACTTGAATTGTACCCCAGTAGGTATTTAGATGGATGGAAAACATCATAGCCTGTTTTTAAAAATTTGTTTATGTGTTTAATTATTTGGCTGCCCCGGGTCTTTGTTGCAGCACACAGGATCTTTGTTTTTGTTGTTGTGGTATGCAGGGTGTTTTTAGTTGCAGCGTGTGGGATCTAGTTCTCTCACTGGGGATCAAACCCGGGGCCCCTACATTGGGAGCATGGAATCTTAGCTGTTGGGCCACCAAGGAAGTCTCCATCACAGTCTCTTCTTAGCCCTGTCCCTCTGGGATGTGTATTTGCCTGGAAGAACCTTGCTTCCTATCTGTCATCGCAGAATCTGGATTTTCAGCGCCGGCGATCTTTAGGGTTCTAATCTCCTTCAGCCCCCAAGCCTAAGTGACTGGTTCTCTTGGAGGGTATGGATATTCCTGGACAGGTGAGCCATCAGGTTAAGTCACAGGAACTGTACCTGATGAGACGCTTGGTGAGGTGTCGATATGATCACAAGCTCACACACGGAGCACATCGTTCATCCACAGTCTTTCCTTTGGACGAAAGCTGCCCAAGGAGGATGAGAGCAACTGGTGCTTGGGTGGGGGTGGGGTGCCTGTCCAGAGGAGAGTTCCAGAAGGAAAGTGTGATGGAGAGGGATGAAGAGAACTTTTACTACATTTGCCTCATGGAGTCATATGCTCTCCATCTTGCAGATGAAGAAATGGGCCCAGAGATTTTGGAAGAGATGTTTGGTTTAACTGAAGTCATTTAGTCTGTGAGTCCTTGACTCCAATGACAAACTCCTGAGCATCTTCTCTGTGCCAGGACTGTGCTTCCATAGGGGAAGACAGAGAGAAGAAACCCACAGTGGAGTGGTAGAGAGATAAATTATCCTAAGGTATCATGCAATATACCTTCCCTTGTTGCTCAGCTGGTAAAGAATCCGCCTGCAATGCGGGAGACCTGATCCCTGGGTTGGGAAGATCCCCTGGAGAAAGGAAAGGTGACCCACTCCAGGATTCTGGCCTGGAAAATTCCATGGGCTCTATAGTCCATGGGGTCACAAAGAGTCAGCCATGACTGAGCAACTTTCACTCGCTATCATCCAACAGAATGTGGTCTGTAATTTCAGCCAAGTACCCTAATTTTCATGGATATGAGAAGAACCGTGGAGAAAATGCCTTTCCTGGCTTCCAAGTAACAATGGTGAGCGTAGAGTCTGCAGGTCACAGAGCACGGTCACACGTCAACCAGACTGTTAAACCAGGGTTGGTGAGTGGATAAATGCCATCCTGTGAAGACATGTTTTACTGAGTCTAAGATCAGGTGACCTATGAGTGGCAGAGTTGGAACTTGAACCTAAGTCTGAAATTTGAAATCTCATGTGGTTGCCAATATCAGGGGAGGTGAGCAGGGGCAAGGCTAGGACAGTGAAGTCTATGGATGGAGCTAGGCTGGGGAAGGCTAGGGTGATATCCCAAATACATCCCTCAGACCCAAGAGTTTCAGGTCAGAGCTGAGAACAGGAGATAGAGGCAGAGAGGCTACAAAGTGTTGAGGTAGCTCAGAGCAGAGTCCTGGGGACGGAGGAGGGGCTGGACAATTCCTGACTCTCATTGGGTACCAAGTATTTTACATGATCTCATTTAATCACCTCTGGTGCCTCAGATGGTAAAGAATCTGCCTGCAATGTGGGAGACTCGGGTTTGATCCCTGGGTCAGGAAGATCCCAGGAGAAGGGAATGGCAACCCACTCCAGTATTATTGGCCTGGAGAATTCCATGGATAAAGGAGCCTGGCAGGCTGCAGTCCATGGGGTTGCAAAGAGTCAGACATGACTGAGCGACTAATACTTTCACTTACCTCATGATCTTGCTTAGAGATGAAGGCAAGTGGCTTGGTCAAGCCAGCCTTATTAAGAAGTGTCAAAGGTGAGTTTTGAACTCTGGTCCCCATCCGACTCCAAATCCAGTTCTTTTCCCATACCAGCTTCCACCCCATTCTGTGGCATCTTACTCAGCTGTCCTGCCCTGGCCATGACCTTTTTCTCTGGTGATCACATGTTATTAATAACTTTAGCTTGGTGTTAGAGGGTCTCACAACCCTCTGGTGGGGTGAACTGGTATCTATCAATCCAAGAGACTCTGTGGAAGAGACTCAAAAGGGAAATATCAATACAGAGGTGTGGAGTAGCTTGGAAGAAGTGCTTAAGTCTAGAGAAGTTGAGAAAAAGCAAGCAAGCAATCCAGGCTGGGAGAAAAATGTAACCGAGGGCTTAAAGGTGGGGCATGTGGGGGTCTTGGGGTTTGTGTGCCTGGAGTGCAGGCCCTGTGAGCTCAGGGTGGGAGATGAGGCTGGAATGGGCCAGTGGGGCTGGATACAATGGCTTGAAGTGCCTGTAGGTGATAAGGAGCTAATGGAGGGTCCTAGGGACAAAACCGAAACCAAGCAATGGAGAAGATTTTTGTCCTGATTGTTGGGGGCAGGGAGCAGGGACCCCTGCAAAGACAGAGGTCTTTGGCTGAGTGGCTCTTCTCTGAATGCTGGGGGGTGCGGGAATGCATCTCAGGTGGTCAGGACTGAAGTCCTCCTCAGACACCTGCTCGGAATGGCCTGAACGTTCTGAGGGCCGGCCAGGTGTGTTTGTCCAGGGTGATGCTGTGTGAACACTTAGATCTCAATTCCATTCACATCTGCTGGCGCCTCCACTCAGCTGTGGCTCCTTCTATTTGCTGGTCCAGTGATGGGAGAGAAGGTCCCTGCTGCCTTGACATTGCCCTTGTAGTTGAAGTACAGACGGTGACAGCATGAGCAAGAGGATGCTCTAAAAGGAGCTGCTTGGAGGTGAGGCAGAATCCCTGCAGGGTCCGGCTGGGGAGGGGTGGGGTCATTCCTTTGGTAAAAGGTCCAGCTAAGGTCTGTGCTGAAGTTGAGCCTTGAGGTTGAGAGCAAGTCTTCCATCAAATAAGCTGGGGAAAGGGCTTTCCAGGTGGAGGGAACCTGGGGCTGGAGGGAACCAGGTGTGTTCAGAGCAGTGAAAGAAGGCCAGTGTGACAGCAGCTGGAGGGACATGATAGGAGAGGAAATGGAGGGGGGCCGATTACTCGGGGCCTCCCAAGCCATGGTGAGGAAGTGGATTTTAAGAGCACAGGGAAGTCACTGAGGTATTTTAAGGGGGGGTTGTTGTGGGAAGGATGAGCTGCAGAGGCAACTTGGGGATCAAGGAGATGGAGGCTCGACCCAAGGGAGGGACAGTGGAGACAGTGAGAACCCGGTGGATGTAAGAAATACTTTGGAGGTAGAATCGGGGGGTTTTGGTGGATGTAAGAAATACTTTGGAGGTAGAATCAGGGGGTTTTGGTGGATGTAAGAAATACTTTGGAGGTAGAATCGGGGGATTTTGATTGATTGTTTAAATGTGAGGCTTAAAAGAAAAGGAGAAATCAAGAGTGTTTCCCAGGTTTGGGGTTAAACTAGCAAGATGGTGGTAGTCCCCCTTCTCCAGGGGATCTTCAACTGGGGATTGAACCGGGGTCTCCTGCATTGCCGGAGAAGGCAATGGCACCCCACTCCAGTACTCTTGCCTGGAAAATCCCATGGATGGAGGAGCCTGGTAGGCTGCAGTCCATGGGGTCGCGAAGAGTCGGACACGACGGAGCAACTTCATTTTTCACTTTTCACTTTCATGTATTGGAGAAGGAGATGGCAACCCACTCCAGTGTTCTTGCCTGGAGAATCCCAGGGACGGGGGAGCCTGGTGGGCTGCCGTCTATGGGGTCACACAGAGTTGGACACGACTGAAGCGACTTAGCAGCAGCAGCAGCAGCTCCTGCACTGCAGGCAGACTCTTCACCGTATGAGCCACTAGGAAAGGCCCTAACTCCGTTTAGGTCATGTTAGACATAAGATGCCTGGTGGGTGGTTGCATACGAGGGTCCATTGGATCTGGTGCCATGGAAGTCTTTAGAATTCTGAGAACGTTTTCAGAGGAATGAAGGTGAGGATGTGGAAGCAGTGAGTGTGGATGACCACTTTGAGGAGTTTTGCTGTGAACGGGTTGAGGGAAAAATTTTTTTTTTAAAGCAATTTAAATTTCATTTTTTTAAAGTTGAAGTATAGTTGATTTAAAATATTGTGGTTTCTTTTCATGAATATAGCAAAGTGATTCACTTCTACATATATATATATTTTCAGATTATTTTCCACTATAGGTTAATATAAGATACTGGATATTGTTCCCTGTATTACATAGTAAATACTTATTGTCTATCTATTTTATATATATTAGTGGTGTGTATCTGTTAATCCCAGACTCCTAGTTTATCCTTTCCCTCTTTTCCCCTTTGGTAACCGTAAGTTTGTTTTCTATGTGTGTGAGTCTATTTCTGTTTTGTAAATAGATTTATTTGTATTATATTTTAGATTCCACATATAAGTGATATCATATGGTATTTGTCCTCCTCTGTCTGACTTACTTCACTTAATACAATAATCTCTAGAATACTGGAGTGGGTAGCCTTTTCCTTCTCCCAGGGGATCTTCCCAACCCAGGGTTCAAACCCAGGTCTCCCACATTGCAGCCAGATTCTTTACCAGCTGAGCCACAAGGGAAGCCCCCAGGTCCATCCACTCTGCTGCAAATGGCAATGTTTCATTCTTTTTTACGGTTGAATGATATTCCAGCCTCTTTTTCTTTATCCATGGGAAGTTGCTTCTTGATAACCTAGGGGTTATGGGCTGAATTATGACCTCTCAAGTTCATATGTTGAAGTCCTAACCCCATTGCTTCAGCATATAACTGCCCTTTTGTTAGTAAATAAACAAATGGGAAATGATGGTGCGAATATCCCTGCCACCGCTTGGCATCTTTCTCTCCCAGAGGGAGGGTCCTGCCATTCCGACGTGTCCTTTGTTTCTGCCGCAGGAATCGTCACTTGCTGTGTCTTCGCCTTTGTGTGCCAATAGCCAGGCACTGTTTGGCTCAGACTGTGAGTGTGTTTCTGCCACGCTCCATGACAATACTGTTGAGGAAGGCTGATCGAGGGTTTGCTAGCCTGAATCCTAGCTTCACATCCTGTAATATGGGATCTTCTCACTTCTCTGCCTTGGCCAAGCTTTGGTAAAAAAGTGGTGGTGCACCTGTTTGCAACCCTAACCCACTGTTACACTCCCAAGGCCTGAGGCACTGCCCCACAGTCGGGGGGTGGGCAGCGCTGGTTCGCCCCTGGTGCCGTGGGTGGGAGGGTCAACCCTGGTCTGCAGGTCTTGCCTCCCTGGGACAGCCTCACTTGGCCCACCCTGGATGTGCTTGCTCGTCCAATGAAGAGCAGACTTCAGCTGCTGCCTTCCTCTCTGTGTTTTCTGGAAAGTGAAAGTGAAAGTCGCTCAGTCCTATCTGACTCTTTGAGACCCCATGGACTGTCCATGGAATTCTCCAGGCCAGAATACTGGAGTAGGTAGCCTTTCCCTTCTCCAGGGGATCTTCCGGACCCAGGAATTGAACCCAGGTCTCTCACATTGCAGGCGGATTCTTTATGAGCTGAGCCACCAGGGAAGCCCAAGAATCCTGAAGTGGGTAGCCTATCCCTTCTCCTGCAGATCTTCCCAACCCAGGAATTGAATGGGGATCTCCTTCACTGCAGGCAGATTCTTTACCAACTGAGCTATCAGGGAAGCCCCAAGTTTCCCTCAAACCCTTTGTAGAGTCCCTGTATTTCCCAGGTGAGGTAAAGAGTTGAAAGGGAGGTCATTTAGTGGATAAGCAGCAAAGGAAGGACGCTGTCTCCATACCTGGTCCCCAGCTCCCAGGATCTGTGGGGGCCTGTCCATGTTGGGGTGGGTGATGCGCTGCAGTGAGCCCCTGTGTGAGGCCGGCTGCCCCACTGACCAGCTGGGTCCCCTGGGCAGGTTCCTCTGCCTCTCTGAGCCTCTGTCCTCAGCTGCCAGAGAAGCAAGATGGCATCTACATTGAAGTCGTTTGTGCAGATCAAGTGGCTGCTGCTCACAGGATGGTCACTAACTGTTGGTGCCCTTCTGCCCTCCTGTGGGGAATCACTGTCGTCTAGGACTCAGTGCCTTGGGGCAAGGATGAGAGTCTCAGATGAGCAGGTTTACCACTGGTTTTATCCCTTTTGTCCTCTTTTTTTTTTTTTTAAACACAGTATTTAAAAAAATTTTAGTTTTATTTCCTTATTTGGCCCTGCTGAGTCTTAGTTGAAGCTCATGGAATCTTCATTCTCCTTGAACTCTGAGTTGGGGCATGTGAAACCTAGTTCCCTGACCGGGGATTGAACCTAGGCTCCCTGTATGGGGGGGACAGAGTCATAACCCCTGGACCACCAGGGAAGTCCCTGTCCTCTTATTTTTAAAGCACCCAATGAGGAAAGAATTACAGTGCTGTTTCCTTGCCTAGGCACTCAGCAAATCCCATATGCTGGGTAAATATCAAGAGAGATCAGAGCCTAAGCACAAAAAATGAGTGCCCAGGGCTGGACCAGGTTTGTACAGGAGCTGAGTTGATGCAGAAGCTTCTAGCTCTCAATACTGCTGACATGTAGCTGACCTGAGGGTCATTTTTTTTCTGACCAGCTGTCCCTTGTTCTTCCACAAGTTGGGAGCCTCTCACTTTCTTTCCCCTCCAGAGTGTCAGGCCCCTTTGCTGAGGGGCTGTAGACCAGACCCAGGAGTGGAGAGCTGCCTGAGCCTAGAGCTGGGATCTAGCAGCTAATGGCAGGCAGGTTCCTTTCCACTCGGATACTTCTTCTCTTTCTCAGGGTTCCTAAGAAGCGTGGGCACATTCTTTTTTTTACTCTTGCAATGAACACTTAGTAAATATCTGCTTCTATCTAGGGCATGTGTAGAGGAAGATAGTGCTTTATGCTTCTGTGGTTGTTCAGCTGCTCAGTTGCGTCTGACTCTTTGCAGCCTCATGGACTGCAGCATGCCAGGCTCCTTTGTCCTTCACTATCTCCTGGAGTTTGTTCAAATTCATGTCATTAAGTTGGTGATGCCATCCAACCATCTCATCCTCTGCCACCCCCTTATCCTTTTGCCTTCAATCTTTCCAAGCATCAGGGTCTTTTCCAATGAGTTATCTCTTCATATTAGATGGTTAAAGTTCAGCATCAGTCTTTCCAGTGAACATTCAGGGTTGACTTCCTTTAGGATTGACTGGTTTGATCTTCTTGCAGTCCTAGGGACTCTCAAGAGTCTTCTCCAGCACCACAATTTGAAAGCATCAATTCTTTGGCACTCAGCCTTCTTTATGGTCCAAGTCTCACATCCATACATATTTACTGGAAAAAAGTACTGGAGTGGTTTGCCATTTCCTCCTCCACTGGACCACATTTTGTTAGAACTCTTCACTATAATCTGTCCATTTTGGGTGGCCCTGCATGGCATGACTCAGAGCTTCCTTGAATGACTCTTGCCCCTTTACCATGACAGGCCATGATCCATGAAGGGTCTTCATGCGTGGTAGTATATAAAATATGCACAAAGTCTGGGTATTCAGGGAAGAGAACAATGAAATAGTGAATGTAGTTTGGGTCAAGGGTGGTGCTTTACAAGGGGGTGATATTAGAGATGGGCTTTGAAGGTTGAATAGGAGTTTGTCTGAGAAGGCTAGTCATCTTAGCCAGAGAACAAGAGGAAGAAAAGTCCTGCCAAGATTCAAAGATGTGTCAGATTCCAGTGTGTCTGTGAATGTTGAGTTTTCTGTGCTAGAGTCCATGATTTGTGCAATTTTTGCCTGCGTGTAGGAATATAGATGGAGAAGGCAATGGCACCCTACTCCAGTACTCTTACCTGGAAAATCCCAGGTAGGCTGCAGTCCATGGGGTCTCGAAGAGTTGGACACGACTGAGCGACTTCACTTTGACTTTTCACTTTCATGCATTGGAAAAGGAAATGGCAACCCACTCCAGTGTTCTTGCCTGGAGAATCCCAAGGATGGGGGAGCCTGGTGGGCTGCCGTTTAAGGGGTCTCACAGAATCAGACACGACTGAAGTGACTTAGCAGGAGTATAGATAGTAGGCATGCTTCTGTATTTGTAGGAAAGTTGACTGTATATGTCTCTGTGTGGTAACTAGTTGGCGGGGGGGTGGTGGTGGATGAAGAGGTAGGTAGGTCCTAGAATGAAGAGACTGCATGTGCCTGAGTACCACCAGACATTGGAGAGGAAGAAGGGTCCTGGTCTGGGACAGGAGAAAAAGGGGTGACTGGAGGAAGGCTGTGACGGCAGTGACTGTTGTTTTCAGAACTCTCTGGGGCAGCTGCCCCCTGTTACTTGGGACTGGTTCAAGTCCCTGCGACCTGGTGCAGCTTGAGCTTCTTCCTGATGTGGTCCCTGCAGAATAGCTCAGAGCTCTGAAGAGGTCAGAAAGAAATCAGGTCCCTCCCAGGCTTTGAAGTAGTTTGCAATCTTGGAGGATGATAAAGCCCTGGGCATTTCCTGAGCGCCTCTGACAAACAGAGCTGCTGTTCTTATTTTTGCATTTAGTTTTTCTTATTCTGTTGGATTCAAACAGACAAATTGCAGAAAGACTCAGTTATTCAAGCCTTGTCCAGTCATTCATTGACAGAGCATTTACACTCCAGGAATGAGTCCAGGCTCTATGAGATCAGAAAGAGCATGGATTTTTCAATGACAACGCATTGGTCTCCTCGCCCTTGGTGAAATGGATCGTCTCCCTGGACCTGTTTCCCACCTGTAAAACGAGCAGAACAATTCTCACCTAACATGAATGTAACCTTCGAGGTACATGGACGCTTGTGGCTCATCAGAGGTGGAAATCTAATTTTTTGTTCCTCTCCTCTGACATGTACCTTCTTTCTGAAACGTTAACTTTGTTTGGGCAGGGAGATGGCTGTAGTTCCCCAGGCCATCAGCAGATGGCGCCCAACAACGTGCGGTGCTGGGAACAAGGTTCCCTCAGCTCCCCAACCCTCCCGTTCCCCCAGTTCCCCCGGCCCCTTTCCAGCCCCTTCCCTGCCTTCCTCCTTTTCTCAGTCATTCCAGGACCCAGGCAGAAAGTCACACAGAACACTGTGTGTCTGTCAGCAGATTCCTGGAAGGTCACGCTGAATGATGAATGCTCCCGGGTAGGATTGGAGAGTTCTTTTTTCTTATTTTTTTCCTTTTCTTTCTTTTTTTGTCTCCCATGAATTGCATCACTGGGCAGCCTCTTGGCTTTATTCATCAAACTCCTGTGGTTTTCAGACCTTTCCCAATTGTTCTGTGTGTGCTTCCTTTCCAGGCCCCTTCTGGCCAAGGCAGGATGTCCGGGGTTGGCTGTGACCAGGGACCCGGTCCTTGTCCAGCTCTTTTTACCATTACTCTTTCTGCCCTCCTATCTCCCACTCCCAGAACCTGACGTGGTCCTGGGGACAGAGACCTGACTCTGCTGTGATTCCAGGTGACTATATCTCAGCCCCAGTTCCCTCATAAGGGGAGTCTTGCCTGGCAAGGAAATGGGTTTCATCTTCAACGTCTGGTGCTTTACCTTGGATACCCTGGCCTTTGGCATCCCTCTCCCTCTTCTCAACCACACATATGCTGCTGCTGGTATTTAAAAATTTTCTGGGTCTTTAAGGAACTACCCCAAATTGAGTAGCTATCTGTCTTGCAGGTATCTTATGGTGGTGGTTTGTGGTTTAGTTGCTAAGTCGTGTCCGACTCTTGCGACCCCATGGACTGTAGCCTGCTAGGCTCCTCTGTCCCTGGGATTCTCTAGGCAAGAATACTGGAGTGGGTTGCCATTTTCTCCTCCAGGGGATCTTTCCCATGCAGGAATTGAACCCGGGTCTCCTGCATTGCAGGTAGATTCTTTTTACTGACTGAGCTATGAGGGAATCCCCGCAGGTATCTTGGGATGGTCCCAATTTAACATTCTGACCCATTGTCCCTGTGTCAGGTTTGAAGCCTGGAGAATTGATGTTTTGTTGGAGGCATGATGTTTGTGGTTGTGAGAAAGCACTTTTCTCCTCTATTCTTCCCCCTTGCTGTATCCCGGGCACTGTGCAGAGAGCAATGAAAACAGACCTGGACCCCAGGAGCCCTTGGACAAAAGGGTGTGAGGAGACAGACAAATGTAGTCCCTGGAGTGAGATGGGCTGTGGAAGAGATAGATGCCCTGGGTCCAGGAACTAAGAGCTGGGCACCACTGGCTTTGCTCACTATCACCCCCTAGTGACCCATTTGGGAAACTCACATTTCCTGTCACCTCTGCCAGTGGCTCAAACCATGGAAATTCATTTTTCTTCCACTTCTAGAGGATGGAGATTCAACATCAAGGTGTCAGCAGGTTTGAATTTTTTGAGGACTCTCTTCTTGGTTTGTAGGGAGCCACTGTCTCACAGTTAGAAGTGGAGATGGAACAACAGACTGGTTCCAAATTGGGAAAGGAGTACGTCAAGGCTGTATATTGTCACCCTGCCTATTTAACTTATATGCAGAGTACATCATGAGAAATGCTGGGCTGGAGGAAGCACAAGCTGGAATCAAGACTGCAGGGAGATATACCAATAACCTCAGATATGCAGATGACACCACTCTTATGGCAGAAAGCAAAGAAGAACTAAAGAGTTTCTTGATGAAAGTGAGAGAGGAGAGTGAAAAAGCTGGCTTAAAGCTCAACATTAAAAAATGAAGATCATGGCATCCAGTCCCATCACTTCATGGCAAATAGATGGAAAAACAATGGAAACAGTGACAGACCCTATTTTCTTGGGCTTCAAAATCATTGCAGATGGTGACTGCAGTCATGAAGTTAAAAGACTCTTGCTCCTTGGAAGAAAAGCTATGACAAAGCTAGACAGCATATTAAAAAGCAGAGACATTACTTTGCCAACAAAGGTCTGTCTAGTCAAAGCTATGGTATTTCCAGTAATGTATGGAAGTGAGAGTTGGACCATAAAGAAAGCTGAGAGCTGAAGAATTGATGCTTTTGAACTGTGGTGTTGGAGAAGACTCTTAAGAGTCCCTTCAGCTGCAAGGAGATCCAACCAGTCAATCCTAAAAGAAATCAGTCCTGAATATTCATTAGAAGGACTGATGCTGAAGCTGAAGCTCTAATACTTGGCCACCTCATGCGAAGAACTGACTCATTGGAAAAGACCCTGATGCTGGGAAAGATTGAAGGCAGGAGGAGAAGGGGATGGTTGGATAGCATCACCGACTCGATGGACATGAGTTTGAGCAAGCTCCAGGAGTTGGTGATGGAGAGGGAAGCATGGGGTGCTGCAGTCCATGGGGTCGCAAACAGTCAGACACGACTGAACGAATGGACTGAACCGTCTCGCTGTGTCCTCATGTGGTCCTTCCTCTGATGCCTCTGCATGTTCACATTTCCTCTTATAAGGACATCAGTCATACCGGATTGAGGGGTTAAGGTGTTAGTTGCTCAGTGGTGTCTGACTCTTTGTGATCCCGTGGACTGTAGTCCACCAGGCTCCTCTGTCCATTGGATTTCCCAGGCAAGAATACTGGGCTGGGTTGCCATTTCCTTCTCTAGGGGATCTTCCCAACCCAGGGATCAAACACGGGTCTCCTGCATTGCAGGCAGATTCTTTACCATCTGAGCCATCAGGGAATCAGGGCCTACTCTAAAGACTTCATTTTAATTTAATCGCCTCTTTAAATGCCTGTCTCCAAATGCAGTCATATTCCCTTGCACTATTGCAGTTGGCTCAGACCTGAGAGACTACCACGTAGGAGTTAATTTCTATATAAAAAAAAGTATCCTGGAGAATGGATACATGTATATGTATGGCTGAGTCCCTTTGCTATTCATCTGAAACTATCACAACATTGTTCATCAGATATACTCCAATATAAAATAAAAAGTTTAAAGTTTGGGGAAAAAGTATCCTATGCCACATTCCAAGTCATTAGAAGAGTTAGGGTATAAAACTTATGGACCCAGTTTCCAGCCCAAGGCTGTATCCTCTACTCATAACAATGAAATCCTCTGACAACTAAAATAATATTTTTAGCCCATTCTTACACTGTGAACATCGGAGAAGGCAATGGCACCCCACTCCAGTACTCTTGCCTGGACTATCCCATGGATGGAGGAGCCTGGAAAGCTGCGGTTCATGGGGTCACTGAGGGTTGGACACAACTGAGCAACTTCACTTTCACTTTTCACTTTCATGCATTGGAGAAGGAAATGGCAAGCCACTCCAGTGTTCTTGCCTGGAGAATCCCAGGGACGGGGGAGCCTAGTGGGCTGCTGCCTATGGGGTCTTGCAGAGTCGGACACGACTGAAGCGACTTAGCAGCAACACACTGTGGATGTAGGTGTATCCTGATTCGTCTGTTTATAATGTTCTTAAGTGTTTCTTCTTAACAATTCCTAACAATAGTAGTTCAGATTCATCCCATATTCATTTAGCCTCACTATATGTCAGATGCTTTCATGCATCGTAACTCACTTGACTCTCACAGCTACCCAGGGAGGCATGCGCTGTTATTCTCACGTTGGAGATTAAGAAATAGTGTCACTGAGAGGCGAAATGAAGAACGCAATGGAGAAACTCAGGATTTTCCCTCTTTACTACTAGAGAACCATCTCTTTTTTCCTATGTCATTTATTTGCATGAGAAAGGACCCCAAATCTTAGTGATTAAAAGAACACCCGCCTATTTATTTGATGACTCTCTGGGTTGGTGATCTAGGCTGGGCTCAGCTGGGTGGTATTTCTGTGTTGGTGGTGAGCTGCCAGTTGGCTGGGCAGCTCTGTTTCTGGAGGTCAGCTGGCTTATGTTTAGGGCAGTGAGGTAACTGAGCCATGTGTCTCCCATCACACCGCAAACAAACTCAGGCTCCATCACGTGGTAGTTGTCGTGGGATCCAAGAGCAGCCAGGTCAGACAAGCTCCAGCGTGTGAATGCGTTTCAGCCTCTGCTTGCAGCACAATGTGTGACAGCCCGCTGACCGGGTCACCTGGCTCAGAGTCAGTGTGGTGACATCCCTCCAAGGATATGGATGTAGGAGGGGAGTAATCCGTGTTGCTGTTGTTCATTTGTCCCATTCTGTTTTCAAAACACTTTAAAAAATTATAACAATGAATGTATATATGTATCATGTATATATTGTAGGGCTTCCCTGGTGGCTCAGTCAGTAAAGAACTTGCCTACAATGCAGGAGATCACCTGCAATGCTGGAGACCAGGGTTCAGTCCCTGGGCCAGGAAGATCCCCTGGAGAAGGAAACGGCAACACACTCCAGTATTCTTCCTTGGAAAAGCCCAGGGACCTTAGGGGCCTGGCAGCTTATAGTTTATGAGGCTGTGAAGAGTCAGACACGACTTAGTGACTACACCACCACTACCACCGTGTATAAATTCAGTTCAGTTCAGTCGCTCAGTCGTGTCCGACTCTTTGTGACCCCATGAACTGCAGCACGCCAGGCCTCCCTGTCCATCACCAACTCCTGGAGTCCACCCAAACCCATGTCCATTAAGTCGGTGATGTCATTCAACTATTTCATCCTCTGTTGCCCCTTTCTCCTCCTACCCTCAATCTTTCCCAGCATCAGGGTCTTTTCAAATGAGTCAGCTCTTCTCATCAGGTGGCCAAAGTATTGGAGTTTCAGTTTCAACATCAGTCCTTCCAATGAACACCCAGGACTGATCTCCTTTAGGATGGACTGGTTGGATCTCCTTGCAGTCCAAGGGACTCTCAAGAGTCTTCTCCAACACCACAGTTCAAAAGCATCAATTCTTTGGCACTCAGCTTTCTTTATAGTCCAACTCTCACATCCATACATGACCACTGGAAAAACCATAGCTTTGACTAGATGGACCTTTGTTGACAAAATAATGTCTCTGCTTTTTAATATGCTGTCTAGGTTGGTCATAACTTTTCTTCCAAGGAATAAGTGTCTTTTAATTTCATGGCTGCAATCCCCAGCTGCTGTGATTTTGGAGCCCAGAAAAATAAAGCCAGCCACTGTTTCCACTGTTTCCCCGTCTATTTCCCATGAAGTGATGGGACCAGATGCCATGATCTTTGTTTTCTGAATGTTGAGCTTTACGCCAACTTTTTCACTCTCCACTTTCACTTTCATCAAGAGGCTCTTTAGTTCTTCACTTTCTGCCATAAGGGTGGTGTCATCTGCATATCTGAGGTGATTGATATTTCTCCCTGCAATCTTGATTCCAGCTTGTGCTTCGTCCAGCCCAGTGTTTCTCATGATGTACTCTGCATATAAGTTAAATAGGCAGGGTGACAATGTACAGCCTTGACGTACTTCTTTTCCTATTTGGAACCAGTCTGTTGTTCCATGTCCAGTTCTAACTGTTGCTTCCTGACCTGCATACAGGTTTCTCAAGAGGTAGATCAGGTGGTCTGGTCTCTTTCAGAGATTTCCACAGTTTCCATCTCTTTCAGAATTTTCCACAGTTTATTGTGATCCATACAGTCAAAGGCTTTGGCATAGTCAATAAAGCAGAAAGAGATGTTTTTCTGGAACTCTCTTGCTTTTTCCATGATCCAGCGGATGTTGGCAATTTGATCTCTGGTTCCTCTGCCTTTTCTAAAACCAGCTTGAACATCAGGAAGTTCACGGTTCACGTATTGCTGAAGCCTGGCCTGGAGAATTTTGAGCATTACTTTACTAGCATGTGAGATGAGTGCAATTGTGCGGTAGTTTGAGCAGTCTTTGGCATTGCCTTTCTTTGTTATTGGGTTAGCCAGAAAGTTTGTTTGGATTTTTCCATAGGATGTTATGGAAAATGCAAATGAAGTTTTTGGCCAGCCTGATATGTTAGTTTGGAAATTGGGGAGATATAGAAAAATCTAAAGAAGGAAAACATCATGTGTAATGTACCGCTTAGAGATAATCATTGTCGGTGTTTTGCTGTGCTTCCTCCTGTCTTACGAGCATGTGAGTGAATGTATCATTGTGTGTGTATATATGCTTGTGTAGTATTCTCTTTTAAAAGAATAATATCCAAGCCTTCCTTTTTAACTGACATTATATCAGGAACATTTCCCCATGTCGCCAAATAATTCTTGAATATATATCTTTTAGTATTCTGTCTTGTCTCCCCACTATATTTATCCTTCCCCTTTCTTTAATTTATTAATTCTTTTTTTTTTGCTGTTTAGGTTGCTTGCATTCCTTTTTTTTTTTTTAGTCAATATAAATAACAGTATATTAAAAACTCTGGAATATAAATCTTTATCCACATTTCTGGTGATTTTCCTGGGACAGATTCCCAGAAGTAAATTACTAGATCAAAGAAGATAACATTTCTAGGGCTTCTGATACATTTAGCTAAATTGTTTTCCTGGAATTTATTCTCTTATAGACCTGTGGGAGAAGGCCTGCACTGTGGCACTCTCAAGAGTGCTAAGTATTATTTTGAAAAGAGAAAAAAGATCATTTTTGCCAATTAGGCAAAAAAAAAAAAAAAAAGTACCTTATCTTAATTTGCATTCCTGGTAAGCAGTAAGGATAAACATTTGTAAATGCTTATTGACTATTTATAGTTCTTCTGTGAATGCCCTTTTCCTGAAAAAAAGAAAGATGTACATTTTACATTAACTTGTACAAACTACTCTGTATTCATGTTTGCTAAGTTACAAATATTTTCCTACTTAGGTTATCTTTTGCCTTTTAATTTTGTTTGGGGATTTTTTTTTGACATGTAGAAGTTCGAAAGTTTTCCTCGTTCAATTTGTTTTTCTTTCTGTTTTGATAACAGTCATCACTTTCATGTTTACAATGTTTTTTTGACCTACCTCTTGAAAAATATAAGATGTAGTGGCTTTGCCACTTAGCAGAACAGTGTTCAGAAAGGCTGTCTGTCTCTGGAACCATAACTGACAGGTAGAGCTGATCTGTTGTGTGCCGTTTTCCCCTCCAGCTGAGCTTTGTGTCGATTGCCTTCAGGGTCCCAGTTTAACGACACAAGGATGCTCAGCAAAGGCCCCCCGGGGCCTCGTGGTGAGCCGTGAGCCCATCAGGAAAGCTGCGCCTCGCTCATACCTGCTGTTTTTAACCACTGGCCCCAGCCTCCCGTCATCCTGGCCAGGATGTTGGGTGCTGCACTCTTCTTCTTAAGTCTCCTTTTTTTTTAAACTTTTTATTTTGTATTGGAGGGCTTCCCTGGTAGCTCAGATGATAAAGAATCTGCCTGCCATGTGGGAGACCTGGGTTTGATCCCTGGGTTGGGAAGATCCCCTGGAAAAGGGAATGGCTACCCACTCCATTATTCTTGCCTGGAGAATTCCATGGATAGAGGAGCCTAGTGGGCTATAGTCCATGGAGTTGCAAAGAGCTGGACATGACTGAGAGATCAACATAGCTGATTAAGGGGCTTCCCTGATGGCTCAGTGATGAAGAATCTGTCTGCCAATGCAGGAGACGCGGATTCGATTATTGAGTCAAGAAGATCCCCTAGAGAAGGAAATGGCCATTCAGTCCAGTATTCTTGCCTGGGAAATCCCATGAACGGAGGAGCCTGGCAGTCTATGGGGTCACAAAAGAGGCAGACATGATTTAATGACTAAACAAAAACAAAAATGGGATCTCAAAGAAGTAACTTATTCAAAGCCCCAGCGCTGGGAAGCGTCCAGGCTGAGATGTAAACTCAGGCCGGGGAAATGAACTGCGAAGGGAGAATCTGTGTCCCTGTTATCCATCATTTATATTTCTCTGAAGTTATGAATCTCATCAAATTGCATCCAGGAAGCCTTTTCTGCCACTCTGTCTAAAGGACCCTGTCCCCTGCCTCTGCATTATCTTTTTTCCTCACTGTGTGTTTTCCTCCATTGCTCTGACTTGTTTGACATCTGTCCCTCCCGTTATTCTGTACTTTCTAGCACAGAAATGACCACACCCTCTTATTACCTTTCGAATGCCCAGGACCTGTTCAGTGATGGTACATAGGAGGCATTTAGTAAGTGGTAGCTTACTGAATAAATGAAGACTGAGTATGATGATGGAGGGTAATACAGAGGTTCAAAGCACAGATGCTGGAGCCACACTACTTGGTTTTGAATCTCAGTTTTTCTATGTGCTGGCTGTGTGATCTTAGGAAAGTTCTTTAACCCCTCTGTGCCTCGCTGTTCTCATCTGTTGAATGAGAATAATACTAATCAGTCTCCTCATGATAGCTGTAAGGATTGAATGGTGTGTAAACAGCTCAAAAGCATTTAAATATTGCCTGGCACATGGGAAGTGGTTAATGAGGACCAGGCATTTGTATGTGTGAGCCCACTGGAAGTGACCAGGATGAGTCTTCTATAAGATCATTGGTCGAGCTCATGAGAAAATGGTGGACACTATCATGCTTGAAATAGTTTGCTACAGTAGAAAGATTATGGGTTTTGCTGTCAGACTCACCTGGAATGCAACACAAGCTCTGTGACTATTAACTAGGTATAATAAGCTGAATGTTTGTGTTCCCCTTAAATTCAGGTGATGAAACTTAACCCCAATATGTTAGTATTAGGAGGTGGGCCCTTGGGAGGTGATGAGGTCATGAAGGAGGTTATGAGGCAGTCATGAAGGTCATGATGAGGTCATTGGAGGAGGAAATGGCAACCCATTCCAGTATTCTTGCCTGAGGAATCCCCATGAACAGAAAACCGTGGCAGGCTACAGTCCATGGGGTTGAAAAGAGTTGGACACAACTGGAGTGACTTAGCACACACACGAGGTCATGAAGGTGGAGCCTTCCTGAGTGGGATTAGTGCCCTTGTAAAAATGACCCCAGGACACAGCCCTTGTCCCTTCAGGCAAGGACTCAGCAGAAAGACTATGAACCAGGAAGCAGGCCCTCACCTGACTTCTGATCTGCCATCATCTTGATTTTGGAGTTCCAGCCTCTAGAACTGTGAGAGAGAAGTGTCCACTGTTTTTAAGCCATTCAGTCTTTGGTATTTTTGTTACAGCAGCCTGAGTGGACTAAGGTACCAGGTGATTTGGGCAAGTCCGTCACGCATGTGGGAGCTTCCCCGGTAGCTGAGATGGTGAAGAATATGCCTGCAATGCAGGAAACCTGGGTTTGATCCCTGGGTTGGGAAGATCCCCTGGAGAAGGGAATGGCAGTCTACTCCAGCATTCTTGCCTGGCAAATCCCATGAATAGAGGAGACTAGCAGGCTAATATGGAGTCAAAAAGAGTTGGGTAAAACTGAGCGACTAACATTTTCACTTTCAACAGTCATTACCCATGCGAGGCTGTCCCTGCATCTGTGAGCCATGCTGCATTAGCAAGCACATACACCAGCATTGTTGTGAGGGAGCAAAAATACAAAAAATAATGATAAAAACCCTAATGACGTTCATGCACGGCAGACTTAGTGTGCCAATGGGATGACACATGGTCTGTGAAGACCTGCCTAATGTAGTTGAAGAGCCTACACGTCTGTAACGAATGTGAATAAGTGTATGAATGAAGGTGGGTTTTGTTGAATGAATGCAGAGAAGAGACCGGCATTGCTTTTTTGGTTTAGGACTTAAAAACCTTAAACTGAAAAAAAAAAAAGAAAGAAAGAAAAAAAACACCTTATACTGGGGAGAGGGTAGGAGAGATTATGTAGGTGGCAAGAATTTTGTGATGATTAGGTGAAATTCTGGCATTGAGAATTGCATTTTGAAGATTTTCCCAGGCATGAGTTTTCCTCTTGCCCTTCTCAGGGGCCTGCCTGGGCGGGCAGTGTTCTGTGCTGATGTGCCGTGACATGGCTTGAGCTCACAATCACGTCTTCTTCGTAGGACAAAGAAATAAAAACCATGACTTCTAAAAGATCCCCTAATGGCTGCAGTGTTTCGGCTTCCTGAACATAACTGAATTAATTCACAGTTTTCCTAGAACAGGACTGGAATCCATCAACCTATGGCTCTGTCATGCTTGTTCGGGAGATATGCCAATTGGATCCATTTAATTCTGCGAGAAAATAGTTGTCAGCCAGTTTTTCTTTGCATCTCACCTGGGCAGTTAAACCTTGGGTGGTCTTTTTCTCTGATTGAATAGATTAATCTGTTCCTTGTAAATTACATCAAACTGCTAGTCTGCACCCTACACCATGGAATATCAGCTTTATTAGTTCCATTCTTGGAGACATTGTGAAATAATAGAAAGCACATTGTGTAACCAAGGTATGGCAATTTTCAATGCACACAATTCCAAATGACCTTCTTGGTTTTCTAACTGACTGTGAATTACTTAGTAACAATGGAGTTAACGGAACTATTATTATTCACTCAGAACAACATTTAACACAAACCCCACAAGAGATGCCTCTAGTATATGAAATACATTATGGCTAATTATGAAGTTGCTAAAGTCTTCTAAAGCATTTGTTTGAAAATTCAGGAAATGGAAACATTAGCAAATCTAGATTTTAATTAACCTTGGCAGTCCGCATATTGCCTATTGAGTGCAGCACTTTCCACAGCATCATCTTTCAGGATCTGGAATAGCTCAACTGGAATTCTATCACTGCTGGGAGCCAGTGAGGAACTCCGCCCATGACAAAGGTCATGAGGAAGGAGGCTCGGCATACGCAAAGCGGGATCGGCTTCAGGAGTCCCCTGGAAATTCTCGAGCATAATTATAAAAGGGCTTTTCTGATAGCTCAGTTGGTGAAGATCTGCCTGCAATGCAGGAGACTCTGCTTCAATTCCTGGGTCCGGAAGATCCGCTGGAGTAGGGATAGGCTACCCACTCCAGTATTCTTGGGCTTCCCTTATGGCACAGCTGGTCAAGAATCCGCCTGCAATGCGAGAGACCTGGGTTTGATCCCTGGGTTGGGAAAATCCCCTGGAGAAGGGAAAGGCAACCTACTCCAGTATGCTGGTCTGGAGAATGCCATGGACTGTATAGAACTTGGGGTTGCAAAGAGTTGGACTCAACTGAGTGACTTTCACTTTCACAAAATATTGAGTATAGTTCCCTGTGCTATGTAGAAGGTCCTTGTTGGTTATCTCTTTATATAAAGTAGTGTGTACCTGTTAATCTCAACCTCCTAATTTATCCCTCCCTCTCTGACTATTGATTTCTTCCTTTCTATTGTAAAATTTAGCTAAAATTCGTTTCCAAATAAAGTCTCCTTGGACCTACTTCCTTCTTTACCTCCCCATTCCCCTTATGGTCTCATCCCTAAGTCTAGTTCTTCTATAAGAACAGCCATGGCTGATAACATCCCTCTGCCTCTCCAGACCTCCTCCTCATTGTCACTCTGCCCTCTGCCCTTCGAGGCTGACCTGTGTGGAATTCACTGGGTTTCATCCATGGGGTCCTGTGTGCTCTGACTTCTGGTTGGATTTGGCCACAGGAGTGTCCTGGCAGGAGGCTGAAAGGAGAGAGGAGAGGAAGCTGAAAAGTGTGAATTACTCAGGTGCCTGCCTGGGGGGGGGGTTCCTTCTAATTGGCTTTGTTCTTATTGATACTGTTTTTTTTTTTTTTTTTCAAGGAGACTTGCTCTCTACATGACTTTCTTCAGGTTTTAGAAACAACTTCCTCTTTAAACACTCTGTGTCTCAGGGGAACAGCGTCTCTTATTCTAGCCTTATTCATTTGGTTCCTTTACACCTATTCCTGGCTTCCCTGATAGCTCAGTTGGTAAATAATCTGCCTGCAATGCAGGAGACCCCGTTTGATTACTGAGTTAGGAAGATCCACTGGAGTAGGGATAGGCTACCCACGCCAGTATTCTTGGGCTTCCTTTGTGGCTCAGCTGGTCAAGAATCCGCCTGCAATGCGGGAGACCTAGGTTTGATCCCTGGGTTGGGAAGATCCCCTGGAGAAAGGAAAGGCCGCCCACTGCAGTATTCTTGTCTGGAGAATGCCATGGATTGTATAGAACTTGGGGTCACAAAGGGTCAGACGCGACTGAGCAACTTTCACTATTTCACACCCATTCCACTGCAAGCAGTCCCTTCGTAAACAAATCTTCCTTGAATGACCCCAATTGGATTAAGCCATTTGTTTCCAGTTGGGACTCTGGCTGATATAATAGCCCTTCAGATAATTCTAGTACACTGTGTACCCACGATATCTTCTTCACTCAAATGCGCCAGGATTCCTCAGTTGCGGCTAACATTGCTTGGCTTTAGGACTACTATCCATTCTCTGCAGTGTTCCAATTGGGCGATTTACGATGTGTGGGACCTAGCGCTGAAAGCTGTGGTCCGGGGCTAATCAGAACACAGCATGGTTCTTCATCTCCTCTGGAGATCACTTTACCCATTAGCACAGCCAGGGACACGTGTGCAGACCTCCTTTGGACACTCTGTTGTGTGGGGGCAGCCTGCTGAGCTTGTGATCGTGGTTGTGTGAAGTGTGGGGCTTGCAGTCAGTCAGACCTCAGTGTGAGTCCTGGCTCTACCGCTTACCAGACGTGTGAGCCACTCTGAGTCCATGTGTGTGTGTACGTGTTAGTCGCTCAGTTGTGTCTGACTCTCTTCGACCCCATGGACTGTAGCCCGCCAGGCTCCTCTGCCCATGGAGTTCTCCAGGCAAGAATACTG
The DNA here is from genome assembly GCF_027580195.1 of Bos mutus. Taxonomy (NCBI): domain Eukaryota; kingdom Metazoa; phylum Chordata; class Mammalia; order Artiodactyla; family Bovidae; genus Bos; species Bos mutus. Next base: position 20,822,534 of record NC_091627.1, read on the forward strand.
GAGTGGGTTGCCATGCCCGCCTCCAGGGAATTCTCCCAACCAAGGGATCGAACCTGGGTCTTCTGTATTGCAGGTGGATTCTTTATCGTCTGAGTCACCAGGGAAGCCCCTTGAGACAATAGAAGGGGTAAAATGCCAATTCCTTCCTCCCAGTTTTGTTATGAGAGTTAAATGAGCCTGTGTATCTGGAATTGCTCTGTGAGCTATAGAGCGCTATGCAGATCCTGTTATTCTTATTTGTCAGGTGGCGCTCCTCCTGTTCTTCCTTCTGTCTCCCCTCTGCTTACCTTCCTGGTCTCCCTTCCTCTCCCAGCTTCTGGGATGTCATCTGTTTCCTTTGACAAAAATGTCTCTCAGCACTTCATTTCCAGATCCATCAATGTTCTCGGTGTTTCTTAAAGCCCAGCATGGCCACCTTCCCAGCACTTTCCCCCATCAACCCGAAGACAAGCCCTCTCTTCATTTCTGCTAGAACTTTTGTTTTTCTCCTGGAACATTTTTCTCTTCCTAACTCTTAGAAAGCGAGCGAGAGGAGGAATCTTAGTTATCATCTGGTTCTACCTTTTTTTCTCTTAGAAGATGAGTAAGTTGAAATTCTGGAGGGGGTGAGACACACCCAAACTTATGGAGTAAATGAGGGGTGCAGTCAGAACCCAAGCCAGGACTCAGGCCTCCTAGCCCAGAGGAGCCCCCAGGACACCCCTGCACCTTTGAAGACTGTCTGCCCCATGGTGGATGCTGTTCAGCTGTGACCTCATGGAGGGCAGAGACAGTGGCTCATTTTTCTAAGTTCTTACCTGTAGCAACACTTACCTGTAGCTTGGCCAGTCTGTTCAAAGCATACTTGACTGCTGAACTGAGCCTGGAGAGGAAAACAAAACTGGAAAACTGGGACTATTTTATATGCTGGCTGAATGCTTCTTCATCTTTTGCCTCTTTTCTTATCCCAGATGATGATGATGATGATGATGATGATGATATGTGTGTGTGTGTGTGTCTTAGTTACTCAGTTGTGTCCGACTGTTTGCAAGCCCATGGACTGTAGCCCTCCAGGCTCCTCTGTCCATGGAATTCTCCAGGCAAGAACACTGGAGTGGATTGCCATTCCCTTCTTCAGGGGATCTTCCCCATCCTACCTGCATTGTAGGCAGATTCTTTACTGTGTGGGCCACCAGGGAAGCCCTCCTGATGATATACCCAGTTTTTAAAATCCAAGACCAAGATGGGTTCATTATTTTCCCCACTAATTTTAAGTGAACATTTTTGAGATTCCCAGTGAGTTTTGCTGAATAGAGATTTTGGAACACTGTCTTAAATTAAAAAGGCTTGGGAGTACATGAAAGTGGAAAATTTGGTTGTAAGAAAGTGACTTCCTTGGTTTATTGCAGTGAGAAAAGTTAGCTGACAAGAGTGAATCTTCAAAGAATTAATTTACAAAACTATGGGTTTAACATTGCAGCCTCAGCTGAAAGAGCCAGGGAGTCGGAAAAAGTGCTGAGTGTGGGGAAAGTTGCTGATGGCCTTTGCACCTTGTGAGGAAGGCAAGCCAAGTCTGCACCCCCAGGGGGTAGGATGGCCCTGGGAGGTGAATCTTTCCAGTGTGCTATGATCTGAATAGCTTCCCTGGTGGCTCAGGGGTAAAGAACCTGCCTGATGATGCAGGAAGTGTGGCTTGTATCGGTGGGTTTGGAAGATCCCTGGGAGAAAGAAATGGAAACCAACTCCAGTGTTCTTGCCTGGAAAATCCCATGGACAGAGGAGGCTGGTGGGCTGCGGTCCGTGGGATTGCATAAGAGCTGGACACTACCTATCAACTAAACAACAACAAAATGCTCTGAAAGGTAGCATCTTGTCTCCTTGAAGTTCTGCAGGTAGAGCTTCCTGCTGACCTGGCCACTGTCCTGGAGCTTCCTTTTGAGAGCTACAGACAGCTGAGAAGCCAGGCTCATTCTTAATATGCCATCAAGTTCATGTTACTCAAGAAGAGTGGTAGCTAGTGAACTAAGACTTGTTGTGATAGCTACATACAAGAGAGCTTTAAAACACACACACACACACACACCATGGAAACAGGAGCTGCTCTAACACCTGATCCTCTACTTCCTAATGTATTCTATGCTCAGGTGCACGACTGGTATGGTGGCATGTTGGGGGCATTAGGGAGAGAGTGGATAGGTATTCTGAAGACAGTGCCAGCTTTGGAATCAAACAGAACAGGGCCTGAGCCCAAGTTCTACCATTTACTTGCTCAGTGATAATAATTTACCTCTTTGAGGCTCAGTTTCTCATCTGTGAAATGATGACAAAGAAACTTACTTTGATAGCCATTGTATTTGATGGCAATCAGCGTGTCACATTATAGCTTATACTAGTGCCTGACACGTGACAGATGCTGCTGCGATAATGGTGCTGCTGATGGTGGTGGTGATGGCGATGATGGTGGTGGGTTATCATGGTGGTGGCTGCTGGGAGGCAATGGGGCTTTTTCTACCCATTCAGTATTTTGGGGTACACGATCCTTCTTTGTGATTATGAAGTTGTTGTTGTTCTTGTTTAGTCACTAAGTTATGTCCAACTCTTTGCAACCTCATGGATTGTAGCCTGCCAGGCTCCTCTGTCCATGGGATTTCCCAGGCAAGAATCCTGGAGTGGGTTGCTGTGTTCTTCTCCAGGGGATCTTCCCCAACCAGGGCTTGAATCCATGTCTCCTACATTGTAGGTGGATTCTTTACCACTGAGTCGCTGGGAACAGTAGAATTTTGGGATTCTGAGGGTGGAGGGGATTTTCCTCCAGTCTTCTGCATGTGATGCCTAAATATATTTCATCCTCTATTTCAACACCCTTCTAATGGGGCATTCAGTAACTCATGACCCTGGTGTTGATCCTGTGGTTTCTTTCTGAGCAGTAGTTTCCTAACCTGGAAAATAGGGTTGATAATGCCCAGGGATCAAGATTGTTATAGAGGTCAAAGGTCATGCATGTCAAAGTTGAGACAGGAGGGCAATAACTGTTTTTCTCCTTTCTCTTTCCCTTCCCTGGAAGCTGCTTGTTTCATCTTCTGATGGGTCTATTTATTTTTAGACCCAAGTTTTGACTCCCTGGGCTTTTATCCATCAGTCTGTTTCCCTCTGTGTGGCCTCGTGAGGGTGAACTGAGTCAGTCTTTCCTAAGCCAGCCCTGCTGACCTCACTCTGGTCCCCCAGTGTCTCCTCATCTCTAGTCCTTGGTTCCTTTGGTCATGCCTTGTCATCACATGGTTTCCAGTCCTCTTGCCCTATTTAATCTTCTCTGTGTGTGTGCCTGCTTCCTTCTCAAACAGTGGTACCTATAAGAGTCAGGGGTGAAGGTGAATTTAGGGAGCCTCTCACTTGTAGTTTTGTACCTGGAGAAACTGAGGTCCAATGTAAGGAGTATCAGTACAGCAAGTTCTGTGTGGTTGGCAGCATGTCCCAAGAAGTGTTTTCTTTTCTTTTTCATCATGCTATTTATTTATTTTTGGCTGTGCTGGGTCTTTGTTGCTGTGCAGGCTGTGCGGTGTGTGGAGTTTCTCATTTTGGTGGCTTCTCTGGTTGTAGAACATGGCTCTAGGTCTCTTGGGCTTCAGTAGCTGTTGCTCGTGGACTCTAGAGCACAGGTTCAATAGTTGTAGGGGACGGGCTTAGTTGCTCTGCGGCATGTGGGATCTTCCTGGATCAGATATTGAGCCCACGTCTCTTGCATCAGCAGGCGAATTTCTTAATCTTGAGCCATCAGGGAAACCTAAGAAATGTTTTCTGATTTATCTGTTTACAGCGCTGATGCTACAGAGGCAAGAACTTTGATACTTTCACTGCAGTGTTTCCCTACTTTTTCCAGAAAGGCCTCCAGAAACAGCAACAGGGTTCTCTTGGTGGTAAGACCATCTGGATGCTTCAAGAACGTTGTACACGCAACAGCAGTCGGTGCTCCTTAGCACGGCCGTTTGAAATTTGGATGAGCTTCCAGTGTTTGAAGCTGGTGCAGCTGTACTGTGGGAGCATGAAGCTGGTAGTTTTTATTCCAGATGGCAATAGGAGTGGTCAGGACAGAAGGCAGGGTTCCCCTATGAAATTAAAGTACTTCCTTTGGTAAGGTCTCGTAGTTCAACTGCAGGTGCATCATCCTATCTCTCTAGGCCTCGATTTCCTCTTCTTAAAATGAGCCTCTGCATTGCATGACCTCTGCATTGCCACTAAGGGTTGCTGCTGCTGCTGCTGCTGAGTCACTTCAGCCGTGTCCGACTCTGTGCGACCCCATGGACGGCAGCCCACCAGGCTCCCCCGTCCCTGGGGTTCTCCAGGCAAGAACACTGGAGTGGGCTGCCATTTCCTTCTCGAATGCATGCAAGTGAAAAGTGAAAGTGAAGTCGCTCAGTCGTGTCTGACCCTCAGCGACCCCATGGACTGCAATCTTCCAGGCTCCTCCATCCATGGGATTTTCCAGGCAAGAGTACTGGAGTGGGGTGCCATTGCTTTCTCCATACTAAAGGTTACGGGAAGATTATGTGAAAATAATGTCGATTGTTGTCTTAGATTATAAAGTATGATGCATAAGCACGCTTTCTTGCAAACTAGATTTAATAAATTTCTTATTGCTCAGTTATCGCTTGCGAATTCATAGGCATCTTGGTCACCTCAGGCAGGTTGCCAAGTTTGGAATACCCCGTGCGGGTTTGATCCTTGGGTCAGGAAGATCCCCTGGAGAAGAACATGGCAACTCACTCCAGTATTCTTGCCTGGAGCATCCCATGGGCAGAGGAGCCTGGCAGGCTACAGTACATAGCATTGCAAAGAGTTGGACACGACTGAAGCAACTTAGCACACAAACACAAGTTCATTGTTCTGTTTTTTTTTTCCCTCGAGGTCAAGTTCAAGATTCCAGGCTCTGGAATGTCTTCTTGGATGACATCAGCCATGGTGAGTTTTCTGTCATCTGAGCTTAGTCCTACCTGTTATCTTTTTTTTTTTTTTTAAATTTCAGGCACAATTATGTTATTCAACTTCATATTTGCCTTCTCCTGAACCAGGTTCCAGTGAGTTCTGCCAACTTCAGGTCTTTCAAGACTTTCCAATCAAATCCTTCTGCATCTCACAAATGCATAAAAATAGAGCCACTGAAGCAAGAAATAAAAGTTGAAAACATGTTAAGAGTTCAGTTCATATCAGTCACTCAGTCGTGCCCAACTCTTTGTGACCACAAGGACTGCAGCACGCCAGGCCTCCCTGTCCATCACCAACTCCCAGAGTTTACTCAAACTCATGTCCATGTCCATGTCCAACTGGTGATGCCATCCAACCATCTCATCCTCTGTCATCCCCTTGTCCCACCTTTAATCTTACCCGGCATCAGGGTCTTTTTCAATGAGTTAGTTCTTTGCATCAGGTGGCCAAAGTATTGGAGTTTCAGCTTCAGCATCAGTCCTTCCAACTGAATATTCAGGACTGATTTTCTTTAGGATTGATAGGTTTGATCTCCTTGCAGTCCAAGGGTCTCTCAGGAGTCTTCTCCAACACCACAGTTCGAAAGCATCAATTCTTCGGCACTCAGCTTTCTTTATAGTCCAACTCTCACATCCATACATGACTACTGGAAAAACCATAGCTTGGACTAGATGAACCTTTGTTGGTAAAGTAACAGTTACCTTCCATTTATAATGCTCTGATAACAGTGAGGTTACTTGTTTTAAGTTTTGGGCCATACATATTTCTTTTACTTTTTATTCCTGCCTCCCTCCCTCCTTCCTTCTTTCCTACTAGTGAATCAAACTTGGATCTGCTTGCCCACACACAAGAAGGCCAATTTATTGACACTGGGTTGTGGTGAAATAAGATGCAGTGTAAATTGCTGTGAGGAGTGCCAAGCAAGAGTCCAGGGCAGCTAGTGCTTAAAAGACCTGAACTCCTCAAAAGCTTTCAGGGAAAGGTTTATAAAGACAGGGTGAGGGAGGGGGTGGGTGGGGTGTGTGATCAGCTCTTGGACATTCTTCCCATCCCTTGGCAGTGAGGTAAGCAGGAGTCAACGTTATCAACCTTCTGGTTCCAAATGATCTGGGCAGCATAGCGTTTACTTCTTCCACCTGGTGGGGGTGTCAGTATCTGCAAAATAACTCAGAGGACATGGCTCAGAATATTATCTACAGACCTTGAGGAGGAACTAAATGTCCTAGACTTTGCGTAATGGCTAAACTATTATTATTTTGTCTTGCTTGACTGTTTTCCTTTCTTTCTGCATTTTCTCCCTTCTCTGATTAAATTTCTTCATTGACTGAAGTTTTGCCACAGACAAAAGGCAGGCTGAGGACATAGCAGCAGGGGGAGTCTTATTCAAGGAAGGCTTCCTGGGTCCCTGATCAATTATACTTCCTTCTGTCCTCTCTCTCTGTCTTCCTTTTTGCTTTCCTTTTTAAAAATTTCCCAAATGCATCTTTTCCCATTACCTTCAATGTTTTTTTTTTCTTCTAAATTTGTTAGATTTTGCTTTATGGCTTTTGTCTTTGTTGATATACTTCAAACTTTTTCTTATATATAAAGATTATGTAAATATTCATCAATCTTATCTAAGTATTCTTTATGTATTAAAAAATGAAATCTTTAATTTATGAAATGTCAACCCACTCCCGTATTTCTTGCCTGAAAAATCCCATGGACGGAGGAGCCTAGTGGGCTACAGTCCATGGGGTTGCAAAGAGTTAGACGTGACAGAGCATACATGTCACAGACTGTAAAATATAAGTCAGGGTTCTAGTGTGGCATTTTTTCCCTAAGTAAGTGAACTAGGAGTTTCATTGCCTTTGCCAAGTGTAATCCTTTCTTCTCCCAGTTGAAACACTTTATTCAGAATAAACAAAATGATCCGGTTCCATTGATTTGCCTGCCTTTATTGACAAGAGGCTATGATTCATTGTTTTTATTATTTTAGTTTCAAATTTAAATTTAATATCTTTTATTGCACAGATTCCCTTCCTTTTATGTCTACTGTTCTCCGTTCCCTCCCCCACAATGTCTTATTTAGTTTTATAGCTTTATTCCTATAGATAATCATTAGGGTGTTAGGTCTTCCAAGACATTCTATTGTATTTTGATTGAAATTGCATTACCATGATGGGATAAAATAGATTCCAGAAAATAAAGAAAAAAAAAAAGTATAAATCCAGAGTTGTAAAAAAAAAATAATAGAGTCCCAAATTAGAGTGAAATTTGGTAGAGAAAAAATGACAGAGATAAAAAGAAAATCAGAGAAAAGATGATAGAAATAAACATGGACTAGAAAAAAGAATAACTCTTAGGCCTAAAGAATAAGTCAGAAACCATATTCAAAGTAACACAGAAAAAAAGTTTCTGAAACCAAAGTATGTTGTGAACCTTATCCAGGAGACTAAGCCAGAAGATTTAATTAAATCTGACAAACATTTTGACAAATCCTGGTGAAAATGATGAGTTCTATGAATAATGAAAGAATCCTAGAAAACTTTAGACAGAAAAAAAACAAGTACAGTGGGAAAAAGGAGTCCTTGGACATTTGTCTGCAGCATTGGATAAAGGCAGTCAACGGAACAGCTTCTGTAAAGTTTGTGAGGATTATGACTCAAAAATTCTATACCCAGTCAAATTGTCCTTTGTAATTTCAACAATTAACATGCATTTTCCTGTTACAAAAGAAAAATATCTTCATGGTAGAAAATACAAACTTACTATTAAAATTGAAAACATCTTAAAAACTCAAAACCACGTAGAATCATATATTTTTTTTTAATTCCAGTTTCTCCATTGCTTCCTTAGCAGTGGGGCCTAGAGACTTTGTCAGTGTAACTTGTTTGCATTCATTCTGCTCCCCCAGCCCTCACAATGATGACTGGAATTTGGCTCCATATTTGTACTACCTACCAGTCAGAAACGTTTGAGTTTGGTTTTGGTTAAAGAGGAGCTGACAAACAAGTTAGGAATGAACACACAGCATGGAAATGAATGGACTTATGTGCCTAAAAATTTGAGATTTCAATGTAACTCCTAAGCATTGAATGAAAACCAGCCAAAGCCATTGAAATAAATCCTTAGCATTTGAAGTTGTGTAAACCAGAAATGTCAAGGGGTTTATTTGAAACAAAGGTCATTGCCATAGGTGGAATTGGGCAGACACAAGTTTGTGTATGCAGTTCTTTATTTAATTTGTGTGACTTTGGCTTCTTAGATCACAGAGCCCATTTTTCTTTTTTAGCACATATAAAATGATGATACTTATGTCCGTCTTATGTAGTTGCTGTGAAGGTTAAATGAAATGATGTTTATAACCAGCATAGCAAGACCCTGCATATTAACTCATTAATAAAATGATGCCTGTTCAAATAATGATTTAGTAAACATAATCATCGTTAGCTTCATTACAATGCTGAATAAAATCAGTGGATACTAGAAACCAAGAGATCAAGAAATTGAGCATTCCTTCAACATCTGGGCCAAGTAATTAATTCTCATATTCATAAGCTTTGGTGATACATTATGAAGTAATGTAGGCCTCGTGTGAATTATAACTTTTTAATTAATTCACCTCCTGGGTACTGATTAGTACTAATTTATAGCTTAGTTTGCATATACTTGGAAGAGGTTAAGCTGAGCGCCTTTTGTGTGCAGATACATATGTGCTCCTCAGAGTTTTCTCCAAGCCAGCCTGTCCCTCCTCTCAGTCTGTCTTTCTCCTTGTGTATAAGATTTTCCTACAGGTTTGAATAATCCTAGCCAAATGGGCAAACCACGTAGTAATTTATCCCATTCGCAGCCCTTTAGAAGTATCGTTCCTCTCGCCCTTTTTCCCTCCACTGGCTCCATTTTCTGCCATAGGTTATCCTCGTGGGATGGGAGACAAATGCTATGGTTGTGGTTTAGACCTGGTGTCAGAAGTCTTGGTTGAAGTCCTGCCACTGTGAGCCGTTTGCATTTATGTTACATTGTTGTTCAGTCGCTGTAGGTTGTGTTCAACCCTTTGCCACCCCATGGACTGTAGCCCGCCATTCTCCTCCGTCCATGGGATTTCCCAGGCAAGAACACTGGAGTGGATTGCCATTTCCTTCTCCAGGGGATCTTCCCGACCCAGTGGTTGAACCTGGGTCTCCTACGTTGGCAGGTGGGTTCTTTACCACTGAGCCACCAGGGCGGAACAGAGGCTGTTACTTATTCTCTCTGACTCTCAGTTTCCTCCAAGAGGAAGAGAGGTTACAGAGTATCTATGTTACCAGGTTGTTGTAAGAATTGGAAAGATAACAGGTTAAATTAAGCTGCTCTGCTTATGGCTATTTCTAAGGGGTGGTTGTTGCAATGTCAGAAACAATACAGCTGCTCCTTTGAAAGGAGAATTCTTCTCTGCCATCTTCCAACAAAGAGAGATGGGGCACTGAGAGAAGCGGAAAAGGTGCCAGGTGGGGAGGTGGGTGTTCTGGCTTTGTCGTCCCCTCCTGGAACGAAGCGGACCCTGGCACGACAGGGGAGGCCTTGGACATGGCTGGCCTTGTTTCATCCTGAGAAATGGTGAGTGGGGTTGGGGACAAGCCCCGGGGGTGTTGGCAGGGGAGCGGTCAAGAGCACAAGTCTGGATCCAGCATTGCTGCTGTTTGCTGTGTGAGCTCGGGAAATCTGCCTAACCTTTCTGAGACTCATTTTTTCCCTAGCTATTGAATTGAAGGTGATGATAACCATCTCGCCCTTGCAAAATAGCTACGGGGATTAGATAAGAAAATGAGTGTGAAAGTGATTTATCAAGTGTTAAAGTGCTTCACAGATGGTAGTTATTACTGTGGATGATTTCAATGATCCTGTTCAGTCCCACGGATTTGTGATTCTAAACGCAGTGGTATGAGCAAGAGGCTTATTTTTTTCTCAAACAACTGTCAATTTGATTTCCTCTGCGTTTCCAGTTCCTTGTGTACAGTCAAGGCCCAGACTCATCTCTAGGAGGAAATGTCCCTCCTTGGGGGCCCTGCCTGCCATGGGGATATTGGGGTGATCCAGGGGATGGATTTAAGCTTTGTTAGCCCAGGGGATGAAGAGTTGCAAAACGTAATTGAATCTTTTGAGGTTTAAATCCAGTTTTCTTTAGTCAGATTCAGGTCTTTCAAATCCCTTCCTTTTCTTGTTTAAACTCAGAAGCTTTGAGAGGGCATCGATGGCTTCTTGGACTCAAGATTGTTCTCCTGCGGAGGCGGTAGGAGGCCCTTCTGCTGAACAGAGTGTAAACGAATCTGAAGCATATGGATCTGATTTGCCCCACGATATGCACGTTGAAGTCTTGGGCAGAAAAAGGCCTGGAAATGTGGATTTGTGTTTCCCTCCAAAACTCTAAACATTTATAAATAGATCAAGATGCACAATGTGTGGGGCAGGGGCGAGGGATGGACAAATTCATTCTTACTGTGGCTGAGTGTCTGGCTTGGAGGCGCTCAGGCAGACTCATGCTGCCTTTGGGGGTCCCAATGAGCCCCTTGAAGAGCTCTCCTGTCCCTCTGCCTTTGGACACTCTCATCTTACCTGTACAACCAGGTACCTATGTTGCAGGTCCAGTGAAAAGGAAAATGCTGGTCCCCATGTTCAAAGGTGAAGAATTTCAAGATGGCAGCCACAGAGGATTAGAGCAAGCGGGGTCCCTGTGCGATGATGCAGGAGACGTGCCAGGGAAGCTGACTTTGCTCATCTGGCCAGCACACAGTCCCTCTCCTTCCTCAGGCCATTTCCCAAGTCATTTTCTTGACTCTCCAGGAGGGCCAAGGTGCCTGCCACTATGCTCTTAGAGCCTCTTCTTCTCCCTTCTATCGGTGCATCCTGTAACTATCATGGACTGTTTACATATTCATTTATTCACTCAACAAACATCGCAGAACTGCCTACTATGCACTGGGCGCTGTGCCAAGGGCTGGAAAGCACATTCCGGGAGACTGGAAGAGGGGAACCTAGCTCAGCCGGGGAAAGTCTAGAAAAGTTTACTTTTGGAGGTGATGCTTGAACTGAATCTTGAAGGACAAGTAACAGAGAAGGGGATTGGGAGGATTTGAATGAACAAGAGCAAAAGGAATAGCTGGGTTTGTGTTGCAGCTGGTGCATGAGGCTTGCTGCTGCTGCTAAGTCGCTTCAGTCGTGTCCGACTCTGTGCGACCCCATAGACGGCAGCCCACCAGGCTCCCCTGTCCCTGGGATTCTCCAGGCAAGAACACTGGAGTGGGTTGCCATTTCCTTCTCCAATGCATGAAAGTGAAAAGTGAAAGTGAAGTCGCTCAGTCATGTCTGACTCTTAGAGATCCCACGGACTGCAGCCTACCAGGCTCCTCCGTCCATGGGATTTTCCAGGCAAGAGTACTGGAGTGGGGTGCCATTGCCTTCTCCAGCATGATGCTTGAGCAGAGGCTAAAGTTATATGGGACTGGAGAGGTAAACAAGCATGCACTTATTGAGAGCTCTGCAAGCCGCACAGCTTGCTCTGTCTCATCCAGGAAGCCCTGAAAGGTTGTCTGCCAGGAGTAAAGAGTCAGATTTGCATTTTAGATGAATGACTCTGGTTGCAGTGGGGATAGCAGATCAATATGCGTAGAAGCAGGTAGATAGAATAAGAGGTAATTCCAGGCAGGAAATAATGGTGACCTTGAATGAAATAGCAACTGTGGGGAATGAAGAAAAATGTATGGATTCAGGAGATAGTCTCTGTGTAAGATTGGTGGGATTGAATTGGAGATGAACCCTGGGTTTATAATTGATGACTTTTTCTATGGTGTAATTCAAACTGAGAAAGATTATTAAGAGGCTTTTTGCCGGGTGGATGGCCATGAAAATGGAAATGAGTTTTGTTTTGAACAACTTGAATTTAAGGCTCCAAACGGGAGCCGATATGGAAACGTGCAGCCAGCAGTGAACATGGCTTGAAGCCACGGGGAAAGGTCTGGCCGGAGCTGTAGGTTTCAGGACGTGAGTATTTGTGTGGCAGTCAAACCCCTCCCGTCTCCTCGTTCAATAAACTCATGCAGTGACTTTAATAAGATATGACTGGATGGTTTCCATTGCACTTGACAATGAGTTATGATAACTAATAAATTATAAAATCCATATCGATAGGGATGGGACAGGAAGCTATAGGTTGAAGAGTGAATGGAAGGTTGAGGGAGTATTAAGAGAGGAGGTCAGGAAATTAATTTTAGAAGTTCGTATAAGAAAGAAAGATGAGTTTTGGATGGTGGGCTAAAGAGTGATCTGAATGAAGGGAGATCATCTTTAAGATGTATATTAGTTTCTTACGGTTGCTATAACAAATTACCACCAGTTTATTGGCTTAAAATACACAAATATATCTTCTCACAGTTTTGGAGGTGAGAAATCCTAAAATCAATGCAGGGTTGCATTTCTTCTCAGGGATGGATCTATTCCCTTGCCTTCTGCACCTTCTAGAGATTGTCTGCTTGTCTTAGTTCATGGTCCTCTCTTTTCATCACTCTGACCTCTGCAGCTGCAGTCACGTCTTCTCTGACTCTGACTCTCCTCCCTCCTTCTTATTAGGATCTTTGTGATAACACTGAGCCTGCCTGGAGAACCTACAGAAATCTCTGCAGCTCAAGGTACTCAGTTAATCAATCGGCAAAGTCCCTTTTGCTGTATAAGGTAATGTATCCACAGATTCTCGGAATTAGACATCTTTGGGTGGGGGCATTGTTCTGTCAAATACTGGATGGGAGAGAATTGAACATGTTTGAAGTCTGAAGGAAAGGAGGCAGGAAAGGGAGAGAATGGGGGAGACAGGGAGATTATAGATAGATGGATAGATATTGAGGATAGAGGAGAGGAAATGATAATAGTGGACATCAAGTGCAGCTGGAGAAAGCTTTGGAAAATCGGGGAAAATAAATGGGAATAGTATGTTTGGGTTTACAGCTCAAAAGGCATGAGGTTGTAGGGCCATGAGAAGTGTTTAGTAGGGGGCTGGAGAGGTGTGGTAAGCGTGTGTATTGAAGGAACTTGGGGTGGAGGTGTCTGGAGAAGTGAAGAGGTTGAAAGGAGGGCATAGGATCCAGCTGGGTTGGAGAGATGACTTTGCAGCTGTGCCCAATCCAGGATATTCACTTTCCCCCAAGACCACTGAGCCCTTTGGGTATAGACATGCAGGAGGGTTGGCACTCACCTGGCAGGGACAGCAGAAGCTGTTCATATCACTGTAGTCCAGATCATCAACCTGTGATGGGTTGCTGTGTCAACTTGTCTGGGCCACGTGATTCCCTGGTGTCTAGTTAAGCATTATTCTGAGTGTGTCCGTGAGCTTATGTGGGTGTGTCTGTGAAGTTGTGTTGGTGTGTTTAGATGAGGTTGGCCTTTGAATCAGTAGACTGAGGAAAGCAGACTGTCCCTCTCAATGTCACTGGGATTCATCCAATCAGTTGAGGACCATCCTAGAACGAAAATAGTTCTAAGTGAGAGGGAACGTCACCTGCATGACCGCTGGAGCTGAGACATGAGTCTTCTCCTGTCTTAGACTAGAACTGCACCATTGGTTCTCCCCGGGTCCAGCCTGCTCTTTAGACCTTGGGACTTGGCTTCCTTAACTACGGAAGCTAATCTCATAATAAATCTCCCTATGTGTCTCCGTCTGCCTATCTCTGTGTCTTTATCATCCCTGTCTCTATCTCCTATTGGTTCTATTTCTCTGAAGACCACAAACTAATCCAGACGTCAGATTGGGAGAGAAAGGGAGAGAGACCCAGAGGGTGTGGGAAAATGGAGGAATCCAGGACCTAGAGGTCTCTTCAAGGTCAAAAACAGATGTAGGAGAATCAGGCAGGAGAGATACTGAAGAATTAGAAGTGGTGGTTCAAAGGTAGGATAATGATGCTTATTATTTGTGAGTTGCCGGGGCACCATCTTCAGAGAGTCTAATTAGGTCAAGCAAGGGGTGCAACCAAGGGGCTTTCTAGTGGCTAAAGAATCTGATGGTAAAGATCTGCCTGCAAGGCTGGAGAGCAAGGTTCAATTCTGGGTTGGGAAGATCCCCTGGAGAAGGGAATGGCTACCCACTCCAGTATTCTTGCCTAGAGAATCTCATGGACAGAGAAGCCTGGGGGGCTACTGTCCATGGGGTCACAAAGAGCCGGACATGACAGAGCGACTAACACTTTCACTTTTCAGGGGGCAACTGAACGTGTCTCACAGATAGATGTGCAGTGCACCCAGGGTCGAGAACCTCCCTATCAGGAGTGACTGGTAACCAGTAGGGTGTGGTCTGGGAGGACCACCCCCTCAGCCCATCACCTGAGGGGTGATGGCTTCCATGGCATCTTCCTGTAGAGGAGACCACGTCTGACCTATCTCTGGGGGCACTTGCCCCTTATCCTTTGTGCAGTCACTCTTTCTGGAGCTCCGAGGAGGGTAGCTTCCGTCAGTGCTCTGCCAGAAACATTGGCTGCCTCTCCTTGTGAATTCAGGCATGGCTTCCCTTTCTGTTCTTAGCTTCCCACCTCCTCTTTCAATGTTGAATTCCTCTGCTCAGTGGAGGGGAGGGGTGTGGTGAATGCCTTTTGGAAGCAAGACTCACTTCCTTATTGGCGTCTGAGCTGAAAACAAGGGTCTGCTCTCAGGTAGAAATGCAGACATCATGCGTCACACTATTAGAAATAAATCCTGCAATGGTTGGAGGCTTGGAGGGGCAATGTTCTTTGACTACTTCATGCAATATATCACATGGGTTGCACCCACACACTCCACTTGATAAGTCCCTTGTAGAGTGATGAATGTATAATGGACACTCAATAAATACCTCTTTTCCTCCAATCACATGGTCAATAAGAATGAGAGTTCTAAAGGATCCATTGAACTCAACTTTGGAAAGCATTAAAAATGATGAAATGCTTACCAGGTGCCAAGCTCTAAGGCAGATTGGGTATATTCATGACATCACTTCTTTCTTTCAACAAACTTTTGATGGAATTATCACCCTCATCTTGGGAGTGATGAAACAGAAAACAAGGCAATGATCTGAGCTCTTCAAAGTTTGGATAACACCCTCATACCTCTTTTTGCATGAAAGTTGTATTATTAGAGGTAACGGTCAGTGGGTTTTCATTAGAGCTGAATTCTCCTTTTGTTAATTTGGACTTAATTTTTAATGATGCTTTGGTTCATCCTTTAATTGTCAATATATGATTAGCACCACCCTGCTGCCTCTCTCCTTTCTCATCTTTCTTGTTAACTGTTCATACTCTGGCTATGACAAATTCTAAGCATTTCTGGCTAAGGTGTTTAAAATTTTTTCCCCTTACTTTATTTAGGAGGATGTGAGAAGAAAGAGAGGATATTTTTATAGTGTGGAGTGCCCAGAACTGGAAGCTGAATCTCCTGCTATCCTTCCCACTTTGGAACAGAGAATCTTCTCTATTCTAGATGTTAGTTTATTGTGTAACACCACATTCCAAATTTAGAGCTCTAGTGCCCCTTTCAGATATCTCCTATTCACAGATGTTGATTTATTCTTGGTAAAGCATAAATATTCCAGACCCTTGCAAAGAGATCCCTTTTCTAGCTTATGGAAATTTATTTTGAGGTAGGAAGGGTTAAGCTTTCTTCTTGGCATCTATCTGAATAAACAGTGCAATTCTGTGGCATCTGAATTCTGCATTCAGATCAGCATTCTTAAGAAAGCAAGATGACCTGATTTTTATTTTCCCTTGGAAGTGCATTGTGATGAGTCCACAGAATACTTGCATCCGTCCCCTATGTCTGGAAGATAGCTTGCATGATGGTATTATTTCCAGCAGGGTGGTAGTTGATGGGGAAGTGTGGAAGGTTTGGGCAGGGAATAGGCAGAATCAGAGAAAGATTTGGGAGAAAAACGATCAGTGAGGCCTGAAAGTAGCTGACCAGGGACAAGCCCAGAACCTCGCAGCCCGCGTTTGCCCCCTGACGCTCCTGAGTGAAAGAGGCCGAGGAGAATGAGTCAGAAGCGTGTGGGAAATAGTCACCTGTAAACAACGCCTCCACTGTCCTGAGACTGGGGAATTTGCTGATGTGTGAATTCACTGACTGGAGGAAAGGCCATTGAGACAGACCTTCTGGAGGACAAGGGAACTTGTGGAGACGGGAGAGGTAGGTGGCATGACTTAGGGAGACAGGTGAGATTGAAACGGTGAAGAGAGGGGTGATTTCCCTGGTGGTCCAGTGGGGAAGACTCTGTGCTCCCAACGCAGGGGGCCTTTGTTTGATCCTTGGTCAGGAAACTAGATCCCACATGCCACAACTATGATCCCAAATGCCACAACTCAGAGAGCCTGCATGCCACAGCAAAGATCAAAGATCTAGTGTGTTTCAGGTAAAAAAAAAAAAAAAGGGTGGATGGAGGCCTGAACCTGACCCCTGGGAAGGAGAAGGGGACAGATTTAGGACTCCCAGGTAAACTTGGTACTGTGATTGTTGTTGTTCAGTCGCTCAGTTGTGTCTGACTCTCTGCGACCCCATGGACTGCAGCACGCCAGCCTTCCCGTCCTTACAATCTCCTGGAGTTTGCTCAAAGTCATGTCCGTTGAGTCGGTGATGCCATCCAACCATCTCATCCTCTATCATCCCCTTCTCTTCTTGCCCTCAACCTTTCCCAGCATCAAGGTCTTTTCTAATGAAGCAATTCTTTACGTCAGGGGGCCAAAGAATCGGTACTGTGTGATGCAGGGTTAAGTTAGAAAAGAAGATGAGCAAGTTTGGAGATTAAGACCCAGACCTCAAGCCGCTTTACCTCTGTGAGCCTCAGTTTTCAAGTGTGTAAACTGGGCACAACTGTAGCCACTCCTAGAGTTCTGAGAATTAAATGAGGTGATAATACTGCACAAAGGCTCAGTCCAGAGCCAGGGGCCTGGGACCAGGCAGGAGGGACACACAAGCTGGTGCTGTCCTCTCCCCTTTCCTGGAGGAGGGGATTCACTTTGAAGCAAAGGAAGAGAGAAAGACGAAGGTCACAGAGGAGACAGGCAGAGAGGAAGGAAATCAAGGGAGCTTATGTCAGCGGCTCCCACATGCAAGCCTACTTTGATCTTTAATCCTAATATTTATCTTTGTAAATGAGCACAGCACTTTAGAGTGGGAGGAACGTCACAGTTGCTTGGCCAGCGCTCTGCCTTCATCCATGTGAAGTCACTGAGCTGCCTTTTGTGAAGTTGGGCTTGTCCTACATCACCCAGCCTGGGAGAGGAGAGACTGGGGTCAGGATTCCAGGGTGAATTCTGAGTTCTTCCTCTCGGTGTCTGGAGGAGAGGACCCTCTTGGCAGACCCTATGTTGCCTGGCTCGGGGTGGCCCAGGACTCATGGTATCCAGATGGGGGAGCCCGGTGAACCCACGCAGGACTTGGAACCTTCCATGTCCAACCTCCCTATGACTTTTACAAGTTCAGTTCGGTTCAGTCGCTCAGTCGTGTCTGACTCTTTGCAACCCCATGGACTGAAGCACGCCAGTCCATGAGTTGAGTTTACTCAAACTCATGTCCTTCTAGTCTGTGATGCCATGCAACCATCTCATCCTCTGTTGTCCCCTTCTCCTCCTGCTGTCAATCTTCCCCAGCATCAGGGTCTTTTGCAACAACATTGCTCCCTAAATCTGGTTAGAAGGAGAGTGAGTCCCCTGTGGCCTCTGAAAAAAGAACTTGTTAAAGTGATCAGGCCTGCAGCTGGGAAATACCACATGTGATTTCCCACCTGGTCCAGGACAGGACAGCCCTAGAGATGTGAGAACCCCTTTGCTGGTGGGAATTCCTCATAGAAACAGCTCCCTTTTCTCAGGTGACAGCCTCCCCGCTAGTACCAGGCCTGAGATTCTCCTGTGAGAATCTCACTCTGAGGGTGCTGGTTTAGTTGCTCAGTTGTGTCTGACTCTTTGTGACTCCGAGGTACTGTAGCCCGCCAGGCTCCTCTGTCCATAGAGTTCTCCGGGCAAGAATACTGAAGTGGGTTGCCATTTCCTCCTCCAGGGGATCTTTCTGGCCCAGGGATTGAACCCGAGTCTCCTGAGTTGCAGGTAGATGCTTTACTGCTGAGCCATCTGGGAAACCCAAATCTCACACTAGTCCAAGTTTATATATTGATTATCCTGGAAAACAGAACATTTTGTATTATACCAACAAAAGCCATGGATATATATTTTTTTTCTTCTAGTGAGCCTTGACTTAAAGAGAAATCTGCATTTAATCAAGCTTCCTTGATGGGCTACAGTCCATGGGGTTGCAGAAGAGTCAGGACTCAGTCACTAAACAACCACAACTGTGCTTAATCAGAGCCCGTTTTGCGTCAGTTACAGCAATGCTGGAACAGAAGGCACCTGGTGGGGTGGAGTCCCAGGTTCTAGTTCTGGCTGGGCTCTGCTCCCCAGGTGACCCTGGGTGGCTTCTTTCCCCTTCCTTCCCCTCTTTGTTCCTGTTTGTAAAACCAGAGATTTGTTCTACGTCTCCAAAGGCCTTCCCAGTTCTGGGTCTGTGTGCCACTGAGACCAGTCAGCTCCCTCTTTCTCCAGGAGAAAGAGGAAAGATACTCTGGAAAGCAAGCAGGGGCTTGTTGGGAACGTCTTCATCCTGTGGTTTGTTCCTCTTTCCTCTGCCCAGAACGACCTTCAGGCCCCTTTTCTACCTGGAATCCTCTCTTTGGTTCTTTCAGCCCTAGAAGGAAATGGCCACCCACTCCTGTATTCTTGCCTGGAGAATCCCATGGACAGGGGAGCCTGGTGGGCTGTGGTCCATGGTGTTGCAAAGAGTCGGACATGTCTGAGCGACTCAACACACAGGCTACATTACTTTATTAAGTCCTTTATGACCCTGGGGTGAGAGGTTGGGATATTTACAAAGTACAGTAAAGTACTGTGCGTGCTTGCTAAGTTGCTTCAGTCCTGTCCAACTCTTTGAGACTCTATGGACTGTAGCCCACTGGACTCCTCTGTCCATGGGATTCTCCAGGCAAGAACACTGGAGTGGGTTGCCATTTCCTTCTCCAATGCATGAAAGTGAAAAGTGAAAGGGAAGTCGCTCAGTCGTGTCCGACTCTAGTGACCCCATGGACTGCAACCTACCAGGCTCCTCTGTCCATGGGATTTTCCAGGCAGGAGTACTGGAGTGGGGTGCCATTGCCTTCTCCGACTTTAAATACCTGATACCATGTAAATGCTATGTCAGAGGTTGCCAGTGCATGGTAATTCAGATTTGCTTTTTGGAGCTTTCTGGATTTTTTTCCCAAATATTTTTGATACAGGGTTGGTTGAATCCAAGGATTTAGAACCCGTGGATCTGGAGGGCTGACTGTGCCACAAATGGAGTGGCTTCAACAACATACATTTGTTGCTTCAGGGTTCTGGAGGCCCAGAGTCCAAGATTAAAGCGTTGGCAGGCTTGATTCCCTCTGTGAGGCAGAATCTGTTCAGTGCTTGCTCCGAGCTTCTGCTGGTTGGCTGGTAATCTTTGGCATCATTGGCTTGTAGAAGCATCATCTCAATCTGTTTTAATCTTCCCCTGATGTCCTCCCTGCGTGTGTCTGTTGCCACAATTCCCCTTTGAATAAGGACACCAGTCACATTGCATGTGGGGCCCACACTACTCCAGTGTGATCTCACCTTAGCTAATTAGGACTGTGCTTTCAAATAAGGTCATGTTTGGAGCATCTGAGGGTTAGGGCTTTAACACCAGAATTTTGGGAGAGGGGAGAACACAATTCAACCCAAGCATGTACTTGAGCATGCTTCTGGACTCCCTTCTCCCCAGGCTGCAATAGTAGCTAACACCTATACATGTTAGATGGTTCACCAAACAAAGCTCTATTATTTCTCATCTACCATGGGAGGTAGTTATTACGATAATAGGAAAACTGATGTTCAGAGACATTCAGTGACTGGCCCAGGGTTGCCCAGCTAGTAATGTTGAAGTAGGGTAGGTAAAACCTGGATTGAGCAAGGCTTAGCACACACAGCACAGTAGAGCAGCACATGCTTTCGTTCTTCAGAATTTAATCTTGCTGCTTAGAAAACTCCTGGCTCAAGTCTGTTGTAGTCAAGGGATGTAACCAGAGTGATAAATCTGATCTGTGTCCTTAAGACGGTTGAGTCCGTCTCTCGTCTCAGACAGAAAGACTCTTTAGGAAATCATTTCCTTATGTCAACTTTTTAAAAATGAAGCTTTTGGACTAAATACATATTTTACTTAAAAAAATTTTATTGCATGAACACAGTATTTATCTCATTGAGAATTATGATAAACCCCTTGAATGTTCCATGTTTTTCACAATTCATATGGAACAAATTAAAAGTAACTTTCCATACTATGGATTGTCCCAGAGAATGGTTCAAAGACCCTTCCTCCCACCTACTTCCTCCAATTTCACGTCTGCCTTAAATTTCTCCATCTTCCAGCAGAGAGAGGCTCAGGGAAGAGGCTCCCCAGGAAGCACCAGGCCCGCATCCCGAGCAGAGAGCATTCCTGAGATGTTGTCTGATGGGCCACAGCATCTTATGAGGGAGTGTGTGCATGTGAGTTCAGTCGTTTGACTCTTTGTGACCCCATAGACTGTAGCCCGCCAGGCTCCTGTGTCCATGGGATTCTTCAGGCAAGAATACTGGAGTGGGTTGCAGTTTCCTTCTCCAGGAGATCTTCCCAACCCAGGGATCGAACCCGTGTCTCTTGAGTCTCCTGCATTGGCAGGCAGATTCTTTACCACTGCGCCACCTGGGAAGCCCCCTATGAGGGAGAGGTGTCATTTAAGCTGATTTTTTGTTTGTTTGTTTGTAGGCATACAGGACTTGGAAGATTGGTACTTTTTATTACTTTGTTCAGGGTTTTAAATATACTTTATCAGTCACTTCAGTACGTATTTTAAAAAGAAAAATGTAAGCCACCAGCATGAGCTCCCTCTGCTGGGACACGGTTGTAAAAACTTCTGACTTCATGGAATTTGCTGGATTCTAGAATTTGAATTGTCACGGTTACACTGAACTCTACTCCGGTGTGTCCCGGTTACAGGGCTAAGAAATGCTGAATGTGGATTTAAACCCATGTCTGTTGGGCTAGGAAGGCCTGTTTGATTTCTGTTCCTCCATGTTGCTTCAGGAGGAGAAGGGGATGACAGAGGATGAGATGGTTGGATGGCGTCACCGACTCGATGGACACGAGTTTGAACAAGCTCCAGGAGTTGGTGATGGACAGGGAAGCCTGGTGTGCTGCAGTCCATGGGGTCACAAAGAGTCGGACACGACTGAACGACTGAACTGACTGATGTTGCTTCAGTAGAACTGGCTCTGAGTGGTGACCCTGCCATTCTATACCAGCGACCTTAGGAAAATCACTTACCTTCTCAGTAGAGTGAGGCAGTGAGTTACTGTGACAAGTAGATGCACATGAAATGCCCTGGTATTCAACACATTTTGGTGAGCAGCCAGTCCTGGGACAGTGAACCTGCTGATCTTGCTTGGGGAAATCTGGGAGGGGTGGGATTAGAGTTGGCAATTTCCCATGTTTGTTTACAGCCCTTTCACAACCTGCACCAAAACACACTCAGAAACAGTGGGTCTGACTTCCTCCAAAAGGACAGTGGGCAGCACCAGTTCTGTCGACTTTATCCCAACACAGAGCAAGCATTTCAGGAGGAAGGCAAGCCCTTTGGTAACCTCAGACAGCTGAGATATCCCGCCACTGAGTCTGTGGAGAAGACACTTAAGTGAGGTCTCAGGGGTGGCTCACCACATATGGAAAGGGAACTGGGTCTTCTCTCTGGGACCTTTCTTGCCCCAGTGGGCCAGAGAGAGTAAAGGTGGTGAAGAGGCAGTGACAAGAAGTGCCAGGTAAGATCCAGTGTCTGTTGATCCATTCATCCATCTACCAATCCATCCATCCATCCATCCATCCATCCACCCAGATGTCCAATCATCATTCATCCATCTATCCATTCATCCATCTGTTCATCTACTGTTCATCCTCCTTTCAACATATATTGAAGACTGTTTCATGTTAGCCAATTGGACTTAGGCTTGAGGATATAGATGTACATCTCAAAGGTCACTGTCCTCTAAGACCACTCTCAGCCTCTATCTAGTAATTCTGGTTAATGTTTCTTCATAGAACTTTTCATTATCTGAAATTATGTATTATTATCATTATATTTTTTGCATGTCTCCTTCACTGGAACGTTAGCTCCACTAGTGCAGAAATCTCATTTATCTTTTCACAGGTCTGTTCTCAGTACCTACTATGGTGTCTGGCAAATAGTGATTAAACAAGTTGATTTCAGAGGGGTTAATGGTGCTGATCCAGTGCCATTAACCATAACTCAAAGGAGTTGAGGAACCATAACAAAGAAGTGGGAGGTTTACCCTGGGAGGAGGTGATTACTGGGAACAACTCTGAGGCCAGCTACTGGTTCTGTAACTGTGACAGATTTTTTTTTTTTTTTTAAGTGTTGATCAATGGCACTATATTAGTTCCTCGTGTACAACATGGTGAACTGATGTTTTTATACATTACAAAATGGTCACCATGGTAAGTCTAGTTACCATTTGTAACCATGCAAAGTCACTGCAATATTATGCACTCTATTTCCCACGCTGCACATTTCATATCAGTTATTTAGTCACTCAGTCCTGTCCAACTCTTTGCGACCCCATGGACTGCAGCACACCAGGCTTCCCTGTCCTTCGCGACCCCATGGACTGAAGCCTACCAGGCTCCTCTGTCCATGGGATTTTCCAGGCAAGAGAACTGGAGTGGGTTGCCATTGCCTTCTCCATTACAAGGCTGTCAAAACGACAAAACCATCACGACCTCTCCTGCCTGGTGAGCCGCTCTCACCAGTGACTGAGGCCGCAGGTCCTGGGCTCAGTGGCCTGGGTTCAGAGTCCAGCTTCACCTCCCTGCTGGTTGTGTTACCTTGGGCAACAAAGAGGTGATAAGCAGCCTCTCCGTGCTTTGGTTTCCAGATACGGGGATCTTAATCATATGTGTCTCCTAGAGCTGTTAGGAGGGATGAACAAGGTGACACACAAAGTGCTTCGAGCAACGCTCGTAAATGCGCCAGGCTCGTGAATGTCACCGTCACTGTTATTACTAGGTGACAGCCTTGGGCTGAGCGCTTTGGGTACATGTCCTCACTCTATTCTCACAAAACCCTAGAGAAAGCTCTTACTATCTCCATTGTAATGGAGAGGAAACTGCGGGTAGAGGGGTTAGGACTCGAGACCCCCCAGCTGAGAGGTGCTGAGTAAACCAGGATCAAATTCAGAGGCTGAGCCAGTTCCCCAGGCCTCTGCCCTTCACTGATCCCAGCGGGTTTCCATTCCCTGTGCCTGGGAAGGATGGCCGAGCCATCTCAAGAGCTGTCCCATGCTGATGAGGGCTCCATGAAGCCCTATAGGGGGCTGCTTTCTCCTGCCTACAGGAGACCCCAGCAAAGCATGCGGGAGGCATGTGAGGGATTCGGTGTAAATCACTCTCTACCCCCGGAGAAGAGAGCCTTGCACAGTACTGCTGTCCACCTCCACCCCACCCAGCATAAGACCAGGGCGCTCTGCACCTTGCCTGTGTCTGTTTCCCACTGCTCCGTAATGAGCATCGCTTCTGTCACCACCTTCCTGCCGGGACAGCCTCAGGATTTGGAACAGTGTTTGAGTGACATTCCGTGGGGCTTCGACGATCCTGTCCCATCCTCTGGCTCCTGGGGGTGGGGGTTGCCCTTTGTTCACTTGCAGACCATCGGGCTGTCCCAGGGATCACCACCATCCAGGGTCAACTGCATATCAGAGTGGCAATGCTGTTGCCACGGATCACGCCAACATCTGGTTGAGTCCCGCTTGTGCAGGGCACTTTCCAGACCTGGGAGGGCACAGAGGGGACTGGACGAAGTGGGGCTTGGCGACCCAGCCCTGCAGCAGCCTCCCACCCACCTGCATCCTCGGCGCCCAGTCACCTGGACCTGCCCTGTGCTCATTCCTCTGGGGCGGGGGCTGCGTGCCAGGTGTGCCCCCAGTGTGTGCTCTTCTGCTTTGGGGTACGATCCCAGACACATTTCTGAGCAAATACGTGCCAACGGTTTTCCAGTGAGGGATGGGTTAAGTATGGGGGGAGCTTTTGACTTTTACTTTCACACTTTTTTTTCCTATCTGTTGTTTTTATAAGGGATGAATGTTAGGTGCAGGGCCCAAACACTGGAATATAGGCCTCTGCTTCCAAACAGGCCATAATTGGTGCAGAGCAATGGGCATTGACAGTGTGGAGAAGAGAGACTGGACTCCTGATGTTGTCTAGAGTGTTCTCAGGGGAGACTCAAATTCAGAGGAGATGCTGGCACGATCCAGGGCAATAGCGTCGCCATTCTGATATGTGGTTGGCCCTGGTTGGTGGTGGCCCTGGGACAGCCTGATGGACTTCAGCACTGATGATGGACACAGGAGGATGGCCCCATTCTTCTCAGTAGAGGTGGAGTTCAGAGAAGAGGAGGGACCTGGCAGCCGTCTGCCATGGGAGGAAATGGAAGAGAATTTCTGTCTGACAATTTTCTGACTCTGAAGCCCCGTGAGGGCCTAGAAGGGTCACGATTGCCTGATGAATCCATGCCTCTGAGACCTGCAGAATGACGGGTTTCCTCCATCCAGGTTGGTTTGGAGCAGGGACCTTCTTTAAAGAGTCTAGAGAATTGCATCAGTAAGTCTTTGCTTTTGTGACCACTATAAAACTACTCTACATAACCTGGTTTTCTCTAGCCTAGGGTTTTAGAACTTTTTACAATTACTGATCTTCTCTGACTTAAAAAGGGAAAGACAGGAAGATAGATTCCGATGATCTTATGTTAATAAACAAAATTCATATAGTATTTTGTGTAGTAACTGAGATATTAATAGTTCTGGCAAATCAATTTTATTTAATATAGGCTACCTTTGGTCCATGTTTCAGCCAACCAACCAACAGAACAAATCCTAACCTACCCAACCTTGCACCAAAATATAACATTAAACCTGGAATTTCTGTGGGTAGTGGTTTCACAGGCCACAATTTAGCCCGATCCAGCTTTATGTTCTTGCCACCCTTCTCCAACTTTCTTCATATTTATTCCACACACCACCCTAGGTTCTGTCTGGATACATTGGAAAAAGTTATAATTATTAGTGTAGTACATGGAGAATGGTATATATAAAGGCTCTAAGTCTTCTTTCCTTTCTGTATTGCTTTATTTGGGTTATAGGAAAGTGAATTTAGTAAACCATAACTAGAGTTGCAGTTAAGTTTCACGGCATAATGGGTGTTTAATGTATTTGGAAAAAAGTCCTCATTTCAAGTGGGGATTAGGGAACCACTTGGAGATGCAAGATGAAACTGGAACTCACTCCAGAGTATCTTCATGTAAACTTACTTAAAAAAGTAATAATTTTACAAGACATGCCTAAAACCTAACTTGCTTTGCAAAAGGGGAAACCATGAAGGGGAATGAGTTTCCACAGCAAGTCCATGTTAAAATTCAAGTATTCGCTGTATAAACTCAAGCCATTTCCTCATCTCAAAATCGTGATTTTTGTGGTAAGCCTATGTATTAGTTTGTTAGTGCGGCCAAAACAATACGCTGCCAGCTGCCTGTGCCCCATGTCCTGTTCCCTGGGCATGGCTGGTATCTCCTTTCATCCTGAGAAATCCATGACTCGATTGCACCCTGGCTGCCTGACCTCAGCACCAGCGGAGGGCTTACTCAGGTTGGCTGCGTGCTGAGCATTTTGAAGTGGTTTCGCAAGCTTTCACCCAAGCCCATCATAAAAATTGCTGCAACACCTTCTCTTGTAACATATGCTATTGGGATGTCAGAATGATCACACGTCTCACACTTGCTGTACTTTCCAAAAAAAGTCTTTTAAAAATAAATACTCATCTATTGCAAGTAAACAACACTCACCTCCCTTGTTTCCTCTCCAGCCTCACCTGCTTTGTCCTGGCTCAGCTTGGTCACTTCTCTTCTGCTTTATGTCCACAGTCTCCTCCTGGGTCTCCTCATCTCTAATTTATCTCTACCTGGTCCATTTTCCTCTCCACAGTCAGGAATGACCTTTCCACAAGACAGATCCGGCCATGTCACCTTTCGGCTTGAAACAGAATCCAGTCTGTTGTCCCCAGGACAGTTGTGAAATTCAGCACGTGGCTTCCCAGGCCTTTGTGCCTCCCCACTGAGCTGCCACTTGCTCTGTCTCCACTCACTTTGCACATCCTGGGCTCACCAAGCTGTGAGCTGGCCACCCGACATCATGCTCTTTCAAGGATGCTCTTCTGTACCTTTCCTACATCTGCTCCTTTGGCTTGATGGTCCTCTATTCCTGCCCTGGCCCTAGTTCAGATTTTCCCTTCCCAGATGAATGGGCTCAAATAGCACATCTTCTGTTGAAGCTTTCCTTGATCTACTAGGTATCATTCTCTTTTATGTCATTTTTTGTGCGCATCTGCTTTAGGGATGACCCTTTATTTTATTATTTACACATCTGTCTCTTTGAAGGCAGAGAATATTCCTCCTCTTTATATATCTTAGTGTCAGAATTTATATTTTGATTGAACTGGTCATTGTTTGTTAATTTCATTTGTATTCATTGTATTTTGTCCATCTACAGCTTAGTATTGGGTTGGCCATAAAGTTCACTGGGGTTTTTGAAAAACCCAAATGAACTTTTAGGCCAAGTCAATACAAGCAATGCTATCCAGTAGAACTTTCTGAGGGGATGGAAATATTCTGTATTTGCTGTGTTCGGTATGGTAGTGACTGGCTACATTGAAATGTGGCTATTTAAATTTAATTTTTAATTAATTGAAAATCACATCAAATTGACAGTGCAGTTCTTTAGTTGTCCTAGCCACAGTTCACGTGGACCATTAACCACCTGCCACTAGTGGCTACCATATTGCATAAAGCAAGTGGATTTAAGCAAGAAAATGGGAGATAACTTACAGGCTTAAAATTCTTCCTGTGATAGCATTACTCCTACTCATTTGATGAACAGATATTTTATCTGTGAACACTGCAAAGCAGAAGCTATCCTTTAATTTCTATCTCTTTTTTTTTTTTTGTTAAAGAAATATGTAATTAGTATGCATGGATTAATGTGGTTTAAGAATGCTTAGATTTGAAGCAGAAATCTTTAAAATTATTAACTAAATGTTCCTAGAGGGCGAAGGATGAGTTGTATCATGAATGGAAGTCTTATATAAATCTGTACTCAGGGAAATCACCCAATTTTCAGAGTTTAACTTTCAAGGCATGTTTATAACTCACCAGTTCCATGAAGCATGTTTCGGAAAATATGTATTTACATGGAGACACTCTTTCAACAAACATAACAAATTAACAGGCTCTGCATGTAGCTTGGCTGTAATTATTTGCCTTTTTGATGCCTTTCCTTATTTGTGTAATATTTAATAAATCTGGGATGTACTGTTTGGATGACACATTGGTTTATACCAAGTGTAAGTCTTAGGTTTTATTATCATTTACCATAGTTCCTGTTGAACATTATAATTGACTAACTTCACAGTATTTTGGTTTTCATCATCATTCATATCTCATTCACTTTCCACTTGACATACATTTATTTAACATCTACTGAGGCCTTCTATATTGCAGTGTGTGCTGGGGAGAAAGATGAATCAGATACTGACTGAGTCCTCTGGGGTCCACAGGCTGGAGGGAGAGACAGACAGACAGACACAGGCCACACATCATGACTTCTCTGCGACTGAACTTCTATGGGAGCGTTGAAGAGGGGGCCATGTCTTTTCTTTGGGAAGCTGGGAAAAGTTTCATAAAGATAACGTCACTTGAAAAGACTGAGCTCATGAGCAGGGATCAGTTCAGTTCAGTCGCTCAGTCGTGTCTGACTCTTTGCGACCCCATGAATCGCAGCACTCCAGGCCTCCCTGTCCATCACCAACTCCCGGAGTTCACTCAGACTCACGTCCATCGAGTCGGTGATGCCATCCAGCCATCTCATCCTCTGTCATCCCCTTCTCCTCCTGCCCCCAATCCCTCCCAGCATCAGAGTCTTTTCCAATGAGTCAACTCTTCGCATGAGGTGGCCAAAGTACTGGAGTTTCAGCTTTAGCATCATTCCTTCCAAGAAATCCCAGGGCTGATCTCCTTTCGAATGGACTGGTTGGATCTCCTTGCAGTCCAAGGGACTCTCAAGTCTTCTCCAAAACCACAGTTCAAAAGCATCAATACTTCGGTGCTCATCTTTCTTCACAGTCCAACTCTCACATCCATACATGACCACAGGAAAAACCATGGCCTGGAGTAGTCAGACCTTTGTTGGCAAAGTAATGTCTCTGCTTTTGAATATGCTATCTAGGTTGGTCATAACTTTCCTTCCAAGGAGTAAGCGTCTTTTAATTTCATGGCTGCAATCACCATCTGCAGTGATTTTGGAGCCCCCCAAAATAAAGTCTGACACTGTTTCCACTGTTTCCCCATCTATTTCCCATGAAGTGATGGGACCAGATGCCATGATCTTCGTTTTCTGAAGGTTGAGCTTTAAGCCAACTTTTTCATGCTCCTCTTTCACTTTCATCAAGAGGCTTTTTAGTTCCTCTTCACTTTCTGCCATAAGGGTGGTGTCATCTGCATATCTGAGGTTATTGATATTTCTCCCGGCAATCTTGATTCCAGCTTGTGTTTCTTCCAGCCCAGTGTTTCTCATGATGTACTCTGCATAGAAGTTAAATAAGCAGGGTGACAATATACAGCCTTGACGTACTCCTTTGTGCCTTGCAAAATGGAGGATCAACAGCAAAGAAATGTTGAGGCTTGAAAATGTAAGGTGCGTGGGAGAGGAGTGAGAATTTGGTGACGCTAAGGCATGGGTGTAAGATCATTGGGAATGGGCTGGGGGCTTCTCTTCAGGACTGGTTGGCCACCCTCAGACAATTACATTGTTTGTAAATAGGTATAGTTTTTCTTTGTTTGTTTTGGCCATGAGATGGGACATGCAGGGACTGAACCAGCAACCCCTGCAGTGGAAGCTCAGAGTCTTAACCACCCAATCACCAGGAAGTCCTGGTATGTTTTTTTTGGTTGTTGTTCTGTCTTTGTTTTCAATTCTTATACTTTTTTTTTCTTCTCTTACTTTTGCCTGTTGGATTATCTGAGACTTCTAACACGAGGATAGAGGGACACCATGGTAGCAGGGAGTGCTCCTATTTTAATAGAAATGCCTTGGCTATTTCTCCATCATATATATATATATATATATATATATATATATATATATTTTGTGTGTGTGAGGCTTTGCCAGATTCTCTATTAAGTTATGAAGATTCTTTGTTACTGCTTGATGATGAGTTTTCAGTCATGCACAACTGTTGGATTTTATAAAGTATTTTAATATTTTCTCTGAATGGCTGCAGGCTCTTTCAATTAGAAAGAGTCTGCAGCTCTATAACAAATCCTTTCAAACTCGGTAGTTCTGAATAGCAATAATTCATTTGCTCATATGTTGCAATTTGGCCAGGGAGCTAGTTTGATCTGGGGCCACTCATGTCATTTGGCTGTTCTGTGGGCATGAGATGGCTCAAGGTGACCTCACCCTCATTTCCGGCTATTAGCTAGGGCTGTCAGCCAGGATGTCTCTGTTCTCCACGTGGCCTTGCAAGGAGGACGGTCCAGCTTTTTGCATCATGGCATAGTCTTCCAGGACAAGTCCTAACGAGCCTATCAAGTCTCTGCTTGTGTTGTGTGTGTGTGTATGCACACGTGCACAAGCACCCTCTCAGTCGCTCAATCGTGTCTGACTCTTTGTGACCCCATGGACTGTAACCTGCCGGGCTTCTCTGTCCCTGAGATTTCCCAGGCAAGAATACTGGAGCAGGTTGTCATTTCCTCCTCCAGGGGATCTTCCCCACCCAGGGACCTAACCCATGTCTCCTGCATTGGCAGGCAGATTCTTTACCACTATGCCACTTGGGAAGTGCCCTGTTTATATTACTTTTCCTGATCTCCTGTTGGCCAAAGTCAGTCACATGACCAAGCCTGCAGCCAACATGGGAGGAGCCCACACAAGAGTTTGTATAACTGGTGGTGGGATTCTGTGTGGGCTTAAAGACAACGATCCATCACATGTAATATCTAGCTGTGGACTATAATAAAGGCCTTCATGTCTCAACATATTCGAGTCCAATAGCTGCTTCATAACACACATTTCCACATGAGCTCTGTGATGACTGCCTCTCAGATGCCTCGTGACTATGGAGACACAGAATCACTTGGCTCCTAGGGTGAAGAATGTTATGTAACTTATTAACTCACTGAGTTTGGCTTAGCTACTGGAGAAAACCCTAAGGCACGAATTTCCTCCCAAACAACCCTCATCCCCTCTTGCAAACTTGATGTGCCAGGCTTTAACAATGCTTGTGCTGACTCCTTGCTACCAAGGCCAGGGCTTTTCCCGACCCTCCGCTTGGTTCCCTATTCCCTCCTGCAGCTCTCATCTCTCCTCCTCCAGACAGACATGCTCTCTTATCTTTCCTGAAGTTCCTAAAACCATCCTGTAATCAGCCACCTCTCCCCATCCCACTCTCTAACCTCCAGCTCTGCCCTTTGTAATTCTGAGCATTCTTATTATAGATAAAGGTTATGAAGTGGAATGCTTCACCATGCCCAAGTGTGGTTGGCTTTATGTGCTATTCAGGAAGGCCCGGGTACTTTAGTGATGAACAGAGCAGAGGACAGTTATGAGCAACTGCGGAATAGTTAAAGTGACTGATGGAGAAATATGGGTGGTGTTTCAGCCTCCGGTCAGGTCACAGAGGAGAGAGGAAGGAGTAATTAAGATGGTTGGGTAATGCTTCTCACAGAGGAGGCCTCTGTCGGCTGTAAGCAAGTCAGCAGGGATGGGGGTCAGGAAAGGGAATGGGGTGATTCGGAGATGGCTCATTAACATAGAAATGAAGGAAGGGGTGAGACACTGAACATGCACAGGAGGAGGGAGCCGGTCAAGTGCTGCTACTGAGAAGGTTACCGCCTGGAGGGAATCGTTTGAGATCCTTGTGCTCAAATATGGAAGTAGAAGGTGGATGTGGGTTCTTTTTCTCCAGCTCCTCGTGTTGACTAATGACATTTTCTTTATCATGTTTCTGCTGATGGAGGAGAGAAACAGAATGTCAGTTCAATGCTGATTTCATTTCCAGTTAACCTTTGACTCATGGCACCAGCGAGCCTTAGTTTTTCCTTCTTCAAAATTTCAAGCTAAGCCAACACTCCCTTGGGAAGCAACATGGGCCCTGTCTTCCGTCCCTGTCCCAGCTGACTTCTCCTACCAGCTGAGTCAGAAAGAGATGGCAGGCTGGAATGACTTTGCCCCTTCCCATGCATGACCATAGGACTTCCCTGGTGGCTCAGAGAGTAAAGCATCTGCTTACGATGTGGGAGATCCGGGTTCGATCCCTGGGTCAGGAAGATCCTCTGGAGAAGGAATTGGCAACCCACTCCAGTATTCTTGCCTGGAAAATCCTGTGGAGGAGCCTGGTAGGCTACAGTCTGACTCCCAAAGAGCGAATAAACTTTCGCTTTATACTTTTCACGCATGACCATCCTCCATGTCCAGCATCTCTGGAGCTGACTGGACTGAAGCAGGGAGTAGGGTGAAGGGGACTCACTCTCTTCTCACCTGTGTATTGGCAAGCTGTTGGCCTTGCTAAGATAATAGCCTCCATTTGTGGGCCACACGACATCTGTATTAGAATTACCTGGGGGTAATTACCAACTCTTTCTGTTGGAGCTTCAGAACCTGCATTTCCTAGCAATCTCTGGAGGGGATGTTTTTGCAAACTTCAAGTTTGAAAACCACTGCAACTGGTTCATGTAATTGTGAGGGCTGTCAAGTCTCGAATCTGTAGGGCATACAGTGGGTTGGAGATTCAGGTAAAAGTCTTGAGTTTGAAGGCTGGAAAGCAGGCAGAATTTCTACCTTGCAGTCTTGAGGCAAAATTCCTTCTTCTTTGAGAAAGCTCAGCCTTTGTCTTTAAGGTCTTTCACTGATAGGATGAGGTCCATCCACATGATGAAAGGTGATCTGTTTTACACAAAGTTCACTGATATAAATGTTGTTGTTGCTGTTCAGACACTAAGTCGTGTCCAACTCTCTGCGACCCCATGGACTGCAGCATGCCCAGGTTCCCTGTCCTTCATTGTCTCTGGAGTTTGCTCAAACTCATGTCCATCAAGTCAGTGATGCCATCCCACCATCTCATTCTCTGTCGTCCCCTTCTCCTCCTGCCTTCAATCTTTCCCAGCATCAGGGTCTTTTCCAATGAGTCAGCTCTTCGCATCAGGTGGCCAAAGTGTTGGAGTTTCAGCTTTAACATTAGTCCTTCCAACAAATATTCAGGGCTGATATCCTTTAGGATGGACTGGTTTGATCTCCTTGCTGTCCAAGGGACTCTCAAGAGTCTTCTCCAGCACCACAGTTCAAAAGCATCAGTTCTTCAGTGCTCAGCCTTCTTTATGGTCCAACTCTCATATCTGCACATAACTTACTGGAAAAACTATAGCTTTGACTATATGGGCCTTTGTTGGCAAAGTGATATCTCTGCTTTTTCATATGCTGTCTAGTTTTGTCATAGCTTTTCTTCCAAGGAGTAAGCGTCTTTTAATTTCAAGGCTACAGTCATTGGCCACAGTGATTTTGGAGCCCACAAAAATAAAATCTGTTACTGTTTTCACTTTTTTCTTCTCTATTTGCCATGAAGTGATGGGACTGCATGCCATGATCTTAGTTTTTTGAAAGTTGAGTTTTAAGCAGGTTTTTCACTCTCTTCTTTCACCCTTATCAAGAGGCTTGTTAGTTCCTCTTCCCTTTCTGCCATTAGAGTGGTATCATCTGCATATCTGAGGCTGTTTATAATAATCACATCCAAAGCATATTTCCATTGCACCATCTAGACTGCTATTTGACCAAACAGGACACCATAATCTAGCCAAGTTAACACATAAAATTAACCATCACAAGTGGTTTATTTTTAATCATCTTTTTTTTTTTTTAAATCCCCAGTGCCTTCCAATCCCAGGATAGAAAAAAAAAAAAAAAAAAGGCTAAGTATATAGAGAAGGGTTTAAAATGAAATCCAAACATGAAATCAATCTGCTGCCCACACTCTGGCCAGAGTAGGAGAAAAGAGCCAGAGAAGACTGGTTGTCGTGTCTCCAGAGGGGTGCATCGTGTTGGAATCTGGCATCTGTTGAAAGCTGCTGAGCACCAGGCTCCATTATGCTCCAGAGCAAGTCGAGTTTTCTCTCCTTTGGTGCCAGAAGCTGTGATGAGTTCAGCCCTCCCAGGTGAGAAAGCGAAAGCCAGTTTGGCTGGCCATTTGGAGAGTCTGAAGCTCTTGGTCCTGGTATCTGTTTGCACTTAGTGTTGTAAGAGATGAGCCCTTATGCTTTCTGAAAGTGGAATGGAGTTTTTGTGAATGCAGTCAGGGGGTATACCTTTATGTGTGTGCCACCTGGAATTGCACTTAGCAATTTTGCCACCCCTTCTGACTAAACTCTTTATCTCTTGGTGGGAAGGTGACGGCTGGAAGTGGCTCTTATGATTGCAGGCAGGAAACCTGTGTTTTTTCTTCTCTGAAATCATGTCTTGTTGTCTGAGCTGCAGGTTTAGATGCAAAATAAATTTGACTTTCTAAAAAGCTTTATTTTTTTCCCTTGCTATATGATAGCTGTGTGTTTAGGGCAAAGCTGTTGGAGGCTTTTTAAAAAGCACAAGCGTGTGGTTTCATGTGTTTGCAGATAGGAAACACGTGTGCTACTGCTGTTCTGAAGCCTATGGGGCCATTTGTGAGGCCATGAGCTTCTTATTTATGAATAATCCCTTTTCTGTTGGCGGACTTTTCTTTGGATCTTTCCTTTCCTTCCTAAGGCAGCAGAATGAGCAAAAGAAGGCAAATAAGAATGCACATCTCCATTATATGCTATCAAGCACATCGTAGCTGCGACGTGGTGACCAGTGTGTACTAATGCCCCCATTTTATAGATGAGAAAACTGAGGATTCAGTTCAGTTCAGTTCAGTCACTCAGTCGTGTCCAACTCTTTGTGACCCCATGAATTGCAGCACGCCAGGCCTCCCTGTTCATCACCAACTCCCAGAGTTCACTCAGACTTACGTCCATCAAGTTGGTGATGCCATCCAGCCATCTCATCCTCTGTCGTCCCCTTCTCCTCCTGCCCCCAATCCCTCCCAGCATCAGAGTCTTTTCCAATGAGTCAACTCTTCGCATGAGGTGGCCAAAGTACTGGAGTTTCAGCTTTAGCATCATTCCTTCCAAAGAAAAATCTCCTTTAGGATGGACTGGTTGGATCTCCTTGCAGTCCAAGGGACTCTCAAGAGTCTTCTCCAACACCACAGTTCAAAAGCATCAATTCTTTGGTGCTCAGCTTTTTTCACAGTCCAACTCTCACATCCATACATGACCACTGGAAAAACCATAGCCTTGACTAGTCGGACCTTTGTTGGCAAAGTAATGTCTCTGCTTTTCAATATGTTATCTAGGTTGGTCATAACTTTTCTTCCAAGGAGTAAGCGTCATAACTTTCCTTCCAAGGAGTAAGCGTCTTTTAATTTCATGGCTGCAGTCACCATCTGCAGTGATTTTGGAGCCCCCAAAAATAAAGTCTGATGCTGTTTCCACTGTTTCCCCATCTATTTCCCATGAAGTGATGGGACCAGATGCCATGATCTTCGTTTTCTGAAGGTTGAGCTTTAAGCCAACTTTTTCACTCTCCTTTTTCACTTTCATCAAAAGACTTTTTAGTTCCTCTTCACTTTCTGCCATAAGGGTGGTGCCATCTGCATATCTGAGGTTATTGATATTTCTCCCGGCAATCTTGATTCCAGCGTTTCTCATGATGTACTCTGCATATAAGTTAAATAGCAGGGTGACAACAAGAAAGGCTTCCTCAGTGATTAATGCAAAGAAATAGAGGAAAACAACAGAATGGGAAAGACTAGAGATCTTTTCAAGAAAATTAGAGATGCTAAGGGAACATTTCATGCAAAGATGGGCTTGATAAAGGACAGAAATGGTATGGACCCAACAGAAGCAGAAGATATTAAGAAGAGATGGCAAGAATACACAGAAGAACTGTACAAAAAAGATCTTCATGACCAAGATAATCACGATGGTGTGATCACTCACCTAGAGCCAGACATCCTGGAATGTGAAGTCAAGTGGGCCTTAGAAAGCATCACTACAAACAAACTGAGGGTTGGAGAAGATAAATCACTTGCCTAAGGACTCACTTATATGCTTTTATACTTCTTAGAGGCTAATGCTGAGTTCTAGTTTCATTAAGAAAAAAACTGCATAACCCATGGGGGTGAAAAAGGTTTTGTCTCAGTTGACTACACTGGAACATTGGTCAGGGTTCCAGTAGGCTGTAGTCTAATTTTGTGATGATTCCTTTCTTTCTGCTCAGTCGTCAGGGTCCTCCTTGCCTGAATCATTTCAAGGGTGGCCTGCATCATTGCTGGGTGGCTTGTATCAGGACCAAGAAGGGTCTGTTGTCTCTGGTTCGTTCAAACTCCTGACATTTTTTCACTGAATGGAATGCAAAACCAGATCATAAAAATTTCTTTAGCTTGGTGTGCAAAGAAAAAGCCTACCTGTATTGCTTAAATTGGATCCTCAGCTAATGGCCATGCCTAGAGACCGTTTCTTTGGGGAAACGAGCTTTACAAATTCAATGTGCTTTCCTTTCACTGCATAATAGAAAATTTGGAAAATATGAATAAAACTATAATATTGCTCATAATTGCATCCTTCAAACTACTGTCAGCATCTTGAGCTTACAGCCTGTAGTGCTGAAACTGGCTGGGATCAGCCTGGGTGCCAACCAGGGCCATTTATTCCCCATTTCATTTCAAACACATAGTGATATCACATTGGCAGCTTGAAATAGCATGGTGGGGATGTTCACATCACAGTGACGGGCACAGACTACAAGCCAAAGCTGTTTTATTTTTTGCGGACTAAATTTTTGTCAGTATTCACCTGGATATTGTCTTCTAGTCTTTTAAAAAGATACATATTTTAAACAGAGTGAAATTTATTTATTTTTTTCATTTAACATAGCAACACAAGCATTTCCTTCTAGAATTAAAAAAAGCTTGTAAGCATCATTTTAAAAAATAGAAGGAAAATTCTTTACTGAATAGATGTACTATGAATTATTTAATGGTTCACATTCTTGGGCATATGTATTGCTTTCAGTGATTAAGACTTGTGCTTCAGTGAGCATATTTATGTATCACATATCAGGTGTTAGAAATAGACTCACTGGGTAAACTGACAGCCAATTCTTTGATTCCTGGTGAGTGGTGCCTTGTGCAAATAGCTTAGCAGTCTGAGTTTCTGTTTTTTTTTTCTCTTTTCCTCACTAGCTCTTGAGTTCTGTAAAATCAGTGACTTGTATTTTGCTTTGTATCTTTAGTATCCACTGCAGTGCTTGACTTATGGAAAACACTCAATAAATAGTTACCAACCCAAATAACGCCTCATTTATGCCTAAAAGAGGTGTACTGATTTTCAGTAGTGCCTGTAGTGTCACCAAACCCTGAGGACATTGAGAAGATAAAGTCAACAAAAGAGGTAGCCTATGTTAGGTCGTAAAAAATGTTATCTTGTTATTGCGCTAGTTTGTAAAATAGAAGTGCCCCAAGTGGAAAGTACGAGCTTCCCTGGGGGCTCAGTGGTAAAGAATCTGCCTGCAATGCAGGAGCCACACGAGATGCTGGTTTGATCATGGGGTCAGGAAGACCCCCTGGAGGAGGGCATGGCCATCCACTCCAGGATTCTTGCCTGGGAAACCCTGTGGACAGAGGAGTTTGGCAGGCTACAGTCCATAGGGTCATGAAGAGTCAGACACGACCTAAGTGACTTGGCACACACGCACGCCAAGCGGAAAGTATAGGAAGATAAAACAGCCCAGGGTCCTCTTGAATGTCTGGAGGAGGCTTCAGGTCTTATAACACTGAAGGGTGTGAACTGGAACCTACCCAGCTCCTTCGGGATGAACACTTCATGGATTTTCCATGAACACTTTAGGATTCATTCATCCCTTTTCTTCTAATCTTCAAAAGCATCCTTCCCCACCAGCTACCTCGTCTCTAAAACCATCTTTCCCATCCAAGTAATGTGTGCCCAATGGCTGGGGAAGACACATCTCAAACACTTCGGGACCATAGCTTAGCAGCACCCTCTCAGCTCTCCTCCACTATCACTCATGGTCCATTAGGCTTCCTCTCAAACTTGAAGAAGTCTCCTCTTCTTCTGATCTTTGAGATTTTCTCTGTGTGAGCCTCCTGTATCTCCATAGAGAGAATCCATCGGGTCGGAATTTGACTCCCAGCTTTGCTATTTACTAGTTGTTTGCCGTCTGTCAAGGGATTTCACTCTTTGGGTCTCAGTTTTGTGATCCATAAAAATAGTTTCACATTTCTCACTTTATGTGAGAATCCTCAGCATGTACTAGGCATTCAGTGAAAGTTTTCACCATTATTTTTGTCCAAGAAATTTGGGTCATACTCACATTCTGATATATTTCAGTCTTAACAACCTGGAGTAGAAATTTCCCACCCTATCTTTACCTCCAAATTCAAGCCTCTCCTTCCTCCTACCTGACTCCCCCCATCCAGCCTGCCTTTGTAACATGCACATTTCAGCTTTGGGTTTCAGTTGTTTCTCTCATGTGAGTTTAGCTTCTCAGTAAAGCCTGACACATCTGAGAGCAGGGACTGGATTTTGCTTCTACTCCTGAGGAACTTGAGATGTACTCACTGATTGACTGAGTTGAGAAGTCTTTTTTTTTTTTAAAGAGGTGTGATGCTCTCAAAATCATTTCATATTAACAATCTGATTCCAGTTTCCTGATCCCTTTGAACTCAGAATGAGGTTCTGGACCCAAGGCTTTCTGCAAGGGTTAAGCTCAGTCATGCCTGGAAAATTCCATGGACACAGGAGCTTGGTGGGCTACAGTCCACGGGGTCGCAAGGAGTTGGACACGACTGAGCGACTGAGCACACACATACAAGCTCCTTCGGCCTGGAACCAGGGGCTCGTTTCACCTTTATCAGTGCTGCATGGCTGCCCTTCTTATTAGCACTTCTTCTCTCTCCTATTTCTTGGTAGGGATTTGTATTTTTCATGCTGCTTAATTCAGTTTTCTCAATGACCTGGTAGATTAGTCTCATTTTTACAGAAGAAGAACTTGAGACTGGAGGCAACTAAACAGACAGGAAGGAATGGGATGGAAATTAAAAGCCCTGTTTTTGTGGTCCCACAGCTTGCACTTTGTCTATCAAGGGTCTTCCTTGAATCCCATTTCATTATTTATAAAATGAGAGTAAAAATATTCTATGTATCCCAGCAGATAGTTATGCATCAACTCGCAAGAGGCAGCCTACGCATGGTGAGGACAGTGTGTCTTTGATTCTAAGTGCTGGACAATGCTGGATCAGAGCATTTGGGACAAAAGTGGCCGGAACACAGAAGTGTTGCTGTTTGCAACTCAGTACTTCATATGTTCATCTTGTGTGATCAGTGTTGGAGGGTGGGGCTGCTGCGGTGGAGACCAGGTGGGAAGAGACCCCAGGAGAACTAGGGGTGGTACAAAAGTAAGTGAGGAGAGTTGGTAGAAGTCAGGTCACATGCTGAGACTCCCTGTTCTCTGCTGGGGGCTGTGGGTAGGTGGGGGTATGAAAGAAACCTTCTGTGTATTGAATGATATGTGCATTGTCTGTAGTGATGTTAAAATTAACTGCTTAGTGTTACAAGAATTACTGGTTGCATTAACTTGGGGCAAGTTTTTAAGCCCGTTTCTAGGGCTGAAAAAAAGCTTCTGATGATGATGAAATCAAATAATATCTGTGAAGTATCTAGCACCACACATGACTTAGAGTAACCTTTTCAGAGCAGTGCTTAATGGGGATCCCTAATGCATTAACATCTTAAGTCAACATGGGAGCCTTCCAGAACTTGTTAAAGGAGCCAGGCAGGAGCCATCTGAATGGAGACCAGTACCGGACTGTGATGCTGAAGTGTCCGGTGCAGTCTTTCTGGAATGGAGTCTGAACCACACTTATTTTTATTGAGGGGCACAAGCATGCTGGGGGTGTGGCCATCGAAACATTCTCCAAGTGGCAAACCATCCACCAGGGGTAGCTCCACAAAATTTCCGAGGTCCTCACGTCTAGTTAAACTACTGAATCGCCAAGTCTGACGCACTGGGCCTCCCAGGAGTACAATCTGTTCGCCTTGGGCTCCTCTTCTAAATCTCTTTTCGGTTTGGCTGACTCCTTCTGTTCTTGAAAAGGAAGGAAATATTTGCAGCTCCAGCCAGCACTGTCTTGAAACGTGAGTGTAGTTCAGGTCTCGTGTCCTGCGTCGCTGGCTGGGGGGACGAGCTCCTTCTGTCAAGGGCGGTGGTCATCTTCATCCTGGGCGGTGGGGTGGGGAGGGGTCGGGGGTGGAGGGGGATCGGGGGTGGGAGGGATGGTTCCTGCCCAAACAACCCACAGCAGAATTGAGCTCCCCCTGTCCCGGCGAAGCTAGGCAGAACCGTTTCCCTCCACGTCTTGTTAAGCGTATTCTCATCACGTGCATGACAAAATTTGGAAGTGGCGAGCGTTGACTATGGGGGGGGGAGCACACGGCTCTTGTCCCCTCTCAGTATATGAAATACACACAGCCTTCCTGGGACTGACTGCAAAGCAGGGGAGGATATGCGTGAGGTCCCTGGGCGCCAGCTGGAGGCACGGAGTTATGGAGAGAGCCTGAAGTCCTCGTCCAGGGCAGACACCAGGCTTCATCAGTTTCCCAGCATGGGGCACCCGTCGGCCCTTCTGGGGGGCACGGCTGCCCACAGGGACCAGGGCGGAGCGTCTACTTGGGCACTGAATGGAGAAGCTGCAAGAGCCCACTGTCCGGGTCAGCAGGTAGGGGTCGACCTCAGTGGGCATTGTCTGCAAGAGGCGGGGCCTGGACTGCCAATCACTCCTCTTCTCCAATCAGATCGCCTTTGTGGAGATGGGAAGGATCACGTGCACAGCCTTGCGGGATAAGAATAACTAAAGGGCATAACGTTTGTGATGCTGCTGTACAGGCATAGAAATAGGCGCCCAGCCAAAGTTCCTGTGCTTCCGCCCTCCCTCTCCCTTCTGATGGTTCCAGGTTTTTCACACACTTTAAGAACTGTATCTCAGGATGAGTGGCCATAGCACTGGGCTTTCAGACGATATCTGAGTTTTTGTGCAGGATTTGCCTCTTCCCAGCCTCCTCCTCGGAGAAGGCAATGGCACCCCACTCCAGTACTCTTGCCTGGAAAATCCCATGGATGGAGGAGCCTGGAAGGCTGCAGTCCATGGGGTCGATGAGGGTTGGACACGACTGAGTGACTTCACTTTCACTTTTCACTTGCATGCATTTGAGAAGGAAATGGCAACCCACTCCAGTGTTCTTGCCTGGAGAATCCGAGGGACGGGGAGCCTGGTGGGCTACCGTCTATGGGGTCACATAGAGTCGGACACGACTGAAGTGACTTAGCCGCAGCAGCAGCAGCCTCCTCCTGTCCTTGAGGGAAATGCTCCTGAGAGGCAGTGCCAAGCTCTCCCCCAGGATCCAGCCCCTGGCATCCCATTGTCTGTTTTGTATTTTTAAATCGGGGACTGCAAGGAGACCCAACCAGTCCATCCTAAAGGAAATCAGTCCTGAATATTCATTGGAAGGACTGATGCTGAAGCTGAAACTCCAATACTTTGGCCACCTGATGCGAAGAACTGATTCATTGGAAAAGACCCCGATGCTGGGAAAGATTGAAGGCAGGAGGAAAAGGGGACGACAGAGGATGAGATGGTTGGATGGCATCACCAACTCAATGGATGTGAGTTTGAGTAAATTCTGGGAGTTGGTGATGGACAGGGAGGCCTGGTGTGCTGCCGTCCATGGGGTCGCAAAGAATCGGACACAACTGAGTGACTGAACTGAACTGATAGTTGCTTTACAATGTTGTGTTAGTTCTCTGCTGTTCAATGAAGTGAATTAATTATATGTATGTGTATATCCCCTTCTTGGCCTTCCCTTCACCCCATCCCCTTCCTCTAGGTCATCACAGAGTGCCAAGCTGAGCTCCCTGTGCTAACAGTGGGCTCCCATTAGCTATTTACATGGCAGGGTATATATGTTAATCCCATGGTGGGGATGTAAATTGATAGAGTCACTATGGAGAGCAGTATAGAGGTTCCTTAAAAAACTAAAAATAGAACTACCATATGACCCAGCAATCCCACTAGTGACCATATGCCCTGAAAAAAAATCACAATTCAAAAAAGACACTGCCTGTATTTTAAATCTAGCTCTCCACCGATTAGCAGGGCAAATTGCTTAACCTCTCTCTATCGCAATTCCTATCCATAAAAGGAGGATAAAAGTGGTTTCCTGCCTCCTTGGGTTGTGATGGGGATTAGAAGAGATTAACTTTTGTCAAATGCTTAGTGAATGAGTGCTTTATAAGGTTTACCGATTACTTCCTCATCTGCCAAATAAAATGGAAATAATACTATCAGCCTTTCACATGGATGGATATAAGCGGGTGGAATAGAGAGTGTGAAGACACCTTTGAAATCTGTACCACATACCCGTGAGACTTATTATATCACCCCTGAGCCTTCCTGGGGCTTCCCTGGTGGTGCCAATGGTAAAGAACCTGCCTGCCAATGCAGGAGATGCAAGAGACCCAGGTTGGATCCCTGGGTCGGGAAGATCCCCTGGAGAAGGGCACAGCAACCCACTCCAGTAGTCCTACTTGGAAATTCCATGGACAGAAGGGCCTGGTGGGCTATAGTCCATAGGGTCGCAAAGAGCTGGACACAGCTAAAGTGACAGCCTGTTCACATGCCCTCTAGACCATGAAGGCATGGTGTGTGTACTGATTATTTGTTGAATGCGTTTTTAAAAAACTCAACTTGGAACAGACATGGGCCTTCAAAGATCAGCAAAGGAGAAATATTCAGAAGAGAGGTGACTACATAATCTCATGGTGTGGATAAAGGGGTTCACTTTGTAGAGGGTGACACCACCTCCTCTGAATCAGGAGAAAAGAGAGGGGTGGGAGGAAACTCATAGGAACAGTTTCAAAGATGGGGCAGGAATTTGAGGGTGTTCATTTCTGGTTGTTGCAGTTTTTGCAATGAAGTATTTGAAAAGGTTATCTGCTGTGATTTGAAAAGGTTATTTGACAGGAGTGTGGAAAGAGCTGGAAGAGGCCAGAGAAGGTTTGTAACAACCAAGTGATTAAATGGTGGTTTGGTGGAGTGTATACTGGTAACAGAAGACCACATTTTCCTGACTTTGAGTCTGGTGATCTGGACACACTGTTAATTGTAAATTGATGGCTTAAGTCAGGGTTTTCCAAAGAAATCTCTGTCTCTCTGGGGGGGATGTTTATAGATGGAAGAAAAACAACACAGGGTTTCGTGAGGAGATCTTTTTGGGAAACACTGTTGAACATAATAAAATGATTTTATTTACTGTGGGATCTTTAGCACCTTCAACATGTTAATTTGCATTATGGCCCTCAGGAAAGACATGTAATATATCCCTTCTTTTTTATTTTGTGCCTTTTTAGATCATGGGGCTATTTTTCTAAGAAATTTTGAAGAACATTCTTAGGAAAACACTTAGGGAAATGCTGTCTCAAAGTGTTAGGCTCTTTGGGTTTGAACAGAGAATCTGGAAACCAACAGTTTCCAAGGCCAGAATGAAGGGCTTCTAATGGTGGGAGTTCTGGCATCCGTGCGGGATGGTGAGGGTGGTATTTGAGACAGGAAAGCATTCAAAGCAGATGCCTTGGCAGCTACCTACTGGGAAGAACAGTTCCGAGAACCTACTTTTCTGTTTCTTTTGTCAACTATGGAAAGAAGCCATGGTGGAGAAGTGAAAAAAAGTGTGCCTTTACCCCAGGTGTCTGTTCCTCCTGTCGGAGTGGACAGTTGAGTGGATGTCGAGGGAGCCGCCCCCCAAGCAGGAACCCAAGATGCTTGTTTTCTAGAGTCTTGGCAGAAGCTCTCTGAGAGTTTTCTAGGCCTTGTCCATCTTTTGTTGTTCAGTCACTAAGTCATATCTGACTCTTTACAGCCACATGGACTGCAGCACATCAGGCTTTCCTGTTCTCCACTATCTCCTAGAGTTTGCTCAAACTCATGTCCATTGAGTCAGTGGTGATGTCAACACTGGATGATGTCATCCAACCATCTCGTACTCTGTTATCCCCTTCTTCCCCTACCCTCAATCTTTCCCAGCATCAGGATCTTTTCCAATGAGTTGACTCTTCACATCAGGTGGCTAAAGGAGCTTCAGGAGCTTCAACTTCAGTGTCAGTCCTTCCAATGAATATTCAGGATCGATTTCCTTTAGAATTGACTGGTTTGATCTCCTTGGTGTCCAAGGGACTCTTAAGAGTCTTCTCCAGCACCACAATTACGAAAGCATCAATTCTTCAGTGATCATTCCATCTTTTAAGATATTCAAATAACCCTGGGGGATCTAAGCCAGAGGTGGGGAGATTTCCAAAGGTAGTATG
The DNA here is from genome assembly GCF_027580195.1 of Bos mutus. Classification (NCBI taxonomy): domain Eukaryota; kingdom Metazoa; phylum Chordata; class Mammalia; order Artiodactyla; family Bovidae; genus Bos; species Bos mutus. The sequence goes on from NC_091627.1 coordinate 20,866,153, forward strand.
GAAGCTGAGAAGAATTGCATAAAAGATGCCAAGCACAGAATTGAACTCCAGAGAGAAAGATAACATTGTGATTAAGGCATGGAGGCCAATTCAGCCTGCTTGTCTGCACCCAGAGTTCCGGCTGACATTAGAGGAGCTGGTGTGTGTGAGCTCAGGCAGGGACCCCCTTGCTTAGGCTGTTTTCAAGCTGCTGATGGTTCTGGAGAGGTTGCGAGCTGGAGTTCCAGCTCAGTTCTCTCGTCCTGAGTTCTGCACACAGTTCATTTGGTCCCCAGTGCTTTGCATGCGGCTATCATTCGGACCAGCTTTGTGAGGACGGTGGGAACAATCCCTGTGGTCCTATGTGAGATGATGATACCCCAGGAAAGTCTTGGTGACTGAGAGTAAGAAAAAGGAAAAGGAAGTGAATCTCTGGAGGAATGATTCTCAAAGTACTGATGTTTTGTCAGGATCTTCTCAGGAAGGAAGAGAAGAATTTAAAGAGGAAAGGACTCCAGCTTCTAGGATGAATTCTTGACTAAATTCCAGAAAATAATATTCTTTTTTTTAAAGTTTTTTTTTTTTTTTTGTGGACCATTTAAAAGTCTTGTTGAATGAAGGAAACTATAAGCAAAGTGAAAAGACAGCCTTCAGAATGGGAGAAAATAATAGCAAATGAAGCTACTGACAAAGAGTTAATCTCAAAAATATACAAGCAACTCCTGAAGCTCCATTCCAGAAAAATAAATGACCCAATCAAAAAACGGGCCAAAGAACTAAACAGACAGTTCTCCAAAGAAGACATACAGATGGCTAACAAACACATAAAAAGATGCTCAATGTCACTCATTATCAGAGAAATGCAAATCAAAACCACAATGAAGTACCATCTTACGCCCGGTCAGAATGGCTGCTATCCAAAAATCTACAAACAATAAATGCTGGAGAGGGTGTGGAGAAAAGGGAACCCTCTTATACTATTGGTGGGAATGCAAACTAGTACAGCCACTATGGAGAACAGTGTGGAGATTCCTTAAAAAACTGGAAATAGAACTGCCTTATGACCCAGCAATCCCACTGCTGGGCATACACCCTGAGGAAACCAGAAGGGAAAGAGACACATGTACCCCAATGTTCATTGCAGCACTGTTTATAATAGCCAGGACATGGAAGCAACCTAGATGTCCATCAGCAGATGAATGGATAAGAAAGCTGTGGTACATATACATAATGGAATATTACTCAGCCATTGAAAAGAATATATTTGAATCAGTTCAAATGAGGTGGATGAAACTGGAGCCTATTATACAGAGTGAAGTAAGCCAGAAAGGAAAACATCAATACAGTATACTAACGCAATGGCACCCCACTCCAGTACTCTTGCCTGGAAAATCCATGGACAGAGGAGCCTGATGGGCTGCAGTCCTTGGGGTCGCTAAGAGTTGGACATGACTGAGTGACTTCACTTTTACTTTTTACTTCATGCATTGAAGAAGGAAATGGCAACCCACTCCAGTGTTCTTGCCTGGAGAATCCCAGGAATGGGGAAGCCTGGTGGGCTGCCATCTATGGGGTCGCACAGAGTTGGACACGACTGAAGTGACTTAGCAGCAGCAGCAGCAGCAACGCATATATATGGAATTTAGAAAGATGGTAACGATAACCCTGTATTCGAGACAGCAAAAGAGACACAGATGTATAGAACAGTCTTTTGTACTCTGTGGGAGAAGGCAAGGGTGGGATGATCTGAGAGAATAGCATTGAAACATGTGTATTATCACATGTGAAACAGATCGCCAGTTCAGGTTCAATGCATGAGACAGGGTGCACAGGGCTGGTGCACTGGGATGACCCAGAGGGATGGGATGGGGAGGGAGGGAGGAGGGGGGTTCAGGATGAGGAACACATGTAAACCCATGTGTTTATATCAATGTATGGCAAAAACCACTACAACATTGTAAAGTAATCCAGCCATGAAATTAAAAGATGCTTACTCCTTGGAAGGAAAGTTATGACCAACCTAGATAGCATATTCAAAAGCAGAGACATTACTTTGCCAACAAAGGTCCGTCTAGTCAAGGCTATGGTTTTTCCTGTGGTCATGTATGGATGTGAGAGTTGGACTGTGAAGAAGGCTGAGTGCCGAAGAATTGATGCCTTTGAACTGTGGTGTTGGAGAAGACTCTTGAGAGTCCCTTGGACTGCAAGGAGATCCAACCAGTCCATTCTGAAGGAGATCAGCCCTGGGCTTTCTTTGGAAGGAATGATGCTAAAGCTGAAACTCCAGTACTTTGGCCACCTCATGCGAAGAGTTGACTCATTGGAAAAGACTCTGATGCTGGGAGGGATTGGGGGCAGGAGGAGAAGGGGATGACAGAGGATGAGATAGCTGGATGGGATGACATCACTGACTCGATGGATGTGAGTCTGAGTGAACTCCGGGAGTTGGTGATGGACAGGGAGGCCTGGCGTGCTGCGATTCATGGGGTTGCAAAGAGTCGGACACGACTGAGTGACTGAACTGAACTGAAAATAAATAAATTAAAAAGAAAAAAAACTCTTGTTGAGTTTGTTACAATATTGTTTATGTTTTATGTCTTGGTTTTCTGGCCTTGAGGCATATGCCATCTTAGCTCCCTGACCAGGAATTGAACCCATACCTGACCTCCCCTACATACGCACACATCAGAAGGCAAAGTCTTAACCATTGGACCACCAGGGGAGTCCAAGGAAACATCATTCTTACTACGAATTGTATATGTATTTTGGTAGGGCCCATGGGGGATACCCTCACCTCAGTAAATCTCAGAGTTGAGAGCAGGTCCAGGTGGACCTGTGGTGGCTCCACAGACTCCTCCTCGGCCTGGGAATCTAAACCTGAACTCCAGACTCTTCCCCAAGCTCATTCCTCAGCTCTGTGGGTCCATCTGCCCCTCTTCACCCATTGGCAGATCACCAGTTTTCACTTAATTGACAACTCCACATATGGAATTTTCCCTGCTCCACTTTCTGGCATGACCTCTCGCTTCTGTATGAACCCTGACTGATACAGGGCATTGCAGACTCAAGAGTTTCTATATTTTATTCTGTATACCCTCTTCATCCTTATTTCTGGGTATTTTTTCCCCTTTCTAGCCAAAGATACATTGTTTTACAATTGTTAGTGAGTGATCTTTCTTTTCGTTAGTGTTAGCATGGTGTAGCATGCCCTTGAGTTTTGCTCATTCTTGTCCTGGGGTTCCACCAGGAAGCCTGGGTGTTAGTAGGCCTTTTCTGCTCAGAACTGTTGATATCTCTGCAGCTTTTCTCATTACTGGCTTTCTGATCAAGAACAAAAACATGTCAAATGTGGGAATCACCTCTCTTGGTTTCTCTTCTTTTCAGGCTTATTAGCCCCTGAAATCCTTGGTCCCTTTGGTCTTCCAATATCTTCAGATATATACAAAATTTTTTTTTTTGTCTAGCTTTTTTTCTTGTCTTGGAAATAGGATTGTTTTGCTGGAAGTGGAAATCTGGAAATGTTCAAGTAGGAAAAAAGTATCAGCCCCTTTAAGAAACTGGTTGACTTAAGCATCTAGTCCAAACAATAGACAGCAAGAAAGAAACATACATTATACAGACACAGCTCTCAAAGACCAAGGGAGGAGCACAGAGCTCAGGGAATGAAGAGATGTCGTGGTTATTAAGAGCTGACAAAGGATGATAGAGTCAGATTCATTGAGTGGTCAATGCTATGGCGTTGGCTTGTTTGAACTGAGGTGAGGACATGGAAACTGGTCTTATTTCATGGGAAGGACACTAGGCTAATTGTCTTGCCACCACTGTGTCAAGGCCTGGAAAAACTTATGGGACACACAAGAATCAAGACACCAGGGCAAATATGAGAGAATCCCTGGTAAGGGAAACCTAATTAAATTTAGTCAATATTTAATTTAAAAAGTTTTTTTTTTTTTTTTTTTAACAAGATGGTTACTTGTATCTGTGTGGTTGTATCTCTTTGCATACTGTTCTTACTATGTTTTAAGTTTGTCATAATTTTAAGTTATTTTATTGCAGGGCCTGAAACATAGAAAACCTTGGGGGTGCTGAGGGAAGGGACCCCAGTGAACTTAACTGGTGGTTGGTGAGCTGTCTCCCCAGTTCAGTGCTTTAGGTATGAGAAAACTAGTCTGCTGGGTCTTTCGCCCTTTAGGAAGCATTCTATTTTATGGAAAGTGCTGGAAATGTGACATAACACTTCAGGATAGGTTAATCAGTTCTCTTGCCTTCCCTGGTGGCTCAGTGGTAAAGAGTCCACCTGCCAATGCAGGAGATGCAGGTTTGATCCCTGGGTCGGGAAGATCCCCTAGAGAAGGAAATGGCAACCCACTCCAGTATTCTTGCCTGGGAAATCCCATTGACAGAGGAGCCTGGCGGGCTACAGTCCATGGGGTTGCAAAAAACGGGCACAACTTAGGGACTAACCAGCAACAACAACAGTTAGCTCTCTGGATCTCGCCTTGTCCCTGACGACAAACCGCAAGGAGTGATGGACTCAGGGAACCTGGGTTAGAGCCCTGATTGGCCACCAGCCGGCTCTGAGACTTGGAAGGGTTATTGAGTCCCTGCGTGCCTCAGTTTCCTTACCTTACTGCCTACCTTACAGGTCCACTACGAAGAATAGATGAGCCGATGTGTACAAAGCGCTCTTCACAGTGTCAACTCACACTCTGTATTTGGGCTGCACTGGGTCACTGCTGTAGTGCGTGGGCTTCTCTTGTCACAGTGCACAGTCTCAGTTGCCCCATGGCATGTGGGATCTTAGTTCCCTGATCAGGGATCAAACCCGAGTGCCCTACATTCGAAGTTGGATTCTTAACCACTGGACTACTAGGGAAGCCCCTGTAAACTCGTAATAAACTTAATTCTCCACCTTTGCCCCTTTCCCATGGAGAATGTAAGTCAGCAAAATCTGGTTGTTCAGGAGGTTCTGTTTTCCCAGTGATGAAGGCAGGGCTGACGCAGTCACATCTACAAAGTCTCTGAAAGGAGTCAGACCCAACTTCAAGTATAGCATGGTCACCCACCTGGGCAGAGCCAGCAAAAAACAAAGAACCACCCCCCAAGCAGAGTCAGCTAAGAACAAAGGATGAGCGTAGAGGCCGTTCTGCTCCTGTGGCCTGATTAGGAATGGGACTGACCTTAGGAACAACCCGGAAGGGACCCCTTCTGTGTAGGTTCTTCTCTAATGCCTTCTGGCTCCTCTGCTGTCCCCAGCACCTCAAAGGGGCGCCTAAGACATGGTACAGGGATGGGGGAAAAGGAGAAAGCGGTGATTCCCAAGGAACTTTCTGCCTCTCCTGTTTTTATTTCATATGGCTGTATAATCATACTAATAGCTAAAGCTCCCCACTTTCTATGTGTCAGGCAGTGTTTTACATATATTAGCTGACTTTTGTCCTCAGTCACATGGCTTTTAAGTGTCAGAATGAAGATTCATCACCAGGCAGTCTGGTTCCAGCCTCCTCCTGTGCTCAGTTGCCTCTTTGTATGCAAATTTGCTTTGCTTTCCCCATTGTTCCACTTGAACTGCAGTGAATGCGCCCCACACGGAATTCATGCTCTAGCCTCCCAGACTGGCTCCTGTGACATTTAGGGGTGCAGGCTCTTTGCATTCATCCATGAGGGCTGGAAACCCAAGAGTTGTTCTTGGTCCCTGCTGGTCACCCCTGGCCTCACATTTAAACAGTTGCTGATGTGTATCAATCCGATCTCTCCCGTCTGTCCCCAGTCCTCCACCCTGAAAACAGCGTCTTTCCTTTCTTTTTCACCCTCTGCCTGTGCCATTGGATTAGCTGGCAGCCTCCCAGGGGGCTTCCAGGCTCCAAATCTCCCAGCTTTGACATGTTCTCAGTTTACAGAAAAAACAGAGAAAATGCTGGTCTCTTCTTGTCCAGCCTCTGACAGCTCCCTGTGGCCCTAGGAAGGCCAGATAACCTGAAGAATGTTGGCTCCAGAGTTAGCTGTCTGGGATGTGAATCTCAACGTCACCATGTAAGACATTTCTCAGGCTCTTGACTTTTTAGCTTTCCCATGATTTCCCATGGGTTGAGGAGAACCAGAAAATCTGTTTCGTGGGTGTCATGAAGTTTAGTTCAGATAATGTGTGTGAGGCTGTTGGCACCAGGCAGGGTAAGAACTTGGCAATTGTTGCCCATTTTTATTATTATACTATGGGCTTCCCTTGTGGTTCAGCTGGTAAAGAATCTGCCTGCAATGAGGGGAACCTGGGTTCTATCCCTGGGTTGGGAAGATCCCCTGGAGAAGGGAAAGGCTACCCACTCCAGTGTTCTGGCCTGGAGAATTCCATGGACAGTGTAGTCCATGGGGTCACAAAGAGTCGGACAGGACTGAGCAGCTTTCACTTTCATAAAGTTCAAAGCCCTTAGCTTGCCTTATAGATTCCTCTAAATAGATGATATTTCAATCTAATCTCTAGCACGTACCTTATACATTTTCCATGCTTTAGTGACCCTAAACATCATTATTCTAGGATCATCAATATTTGGACTGTCTACTTTTTTCAAATATTTATATATATATTTATTTAAGTATAGTTGATTTATAATATTGTGTTCATTTCATGTGTACAGTGCAGTGATTCAGTGATATACATATGTGTGCATGTGTATATATATATATATATATATGTGTATATGTATGCCCCTTTTCAGATTCCCTTGTAGGTTATTACAGTCTTTTAAAATGATTTTTCTTTTTTCCCATTTCATACTCTGGCAATAAACTGTATTGAAGGAAGCAAGGATGATAGATGAAGGATCCAGGTGTCCTGAGGGACTCTGAGGTGATTCAGCACTTTTTGAAAGTAGGGTAAGACTGGGGTTCATGGATGTATGTCCCTTTCCTTCATTCCTTCGTCTTTCCCCCTGAAAAATGGCCTGGAGGTGAGGAAGGGCTCAATATGGGTGTGGACTGATGGGAAATGGACACAGCTAGAAGTAGATGTATTTTATCAGAGACAAGAAGCTCTTCAGCTGTTCAGGAAAATACAGATGGCCAATGTTTATTGCTTATTATATGCCAGGCCCTGTGCTAAACACTTTACATATATTATTTGTCTTAATCTTCAAAACAAACTGGTGGCATATTACTATTATTATCTCTATTTTACACATGAGGAGACTGAGATGCAGGGAGATGAAGTTACTTGCCAAGGTTTGAATGCACGCTATCCATTGCTGAAGCCTGTTATTTATTATCTTTGAAATATTAGCTCTTCAAAACTCTCCTGTACAAAGGGGATCCACCAGATGAGTTGTTTTTGAACTTCTTGACCTTAATCTGCAGTAAGAAATACATTTTTATGTCATGGCAATGACACAGGCTGTCACTCCTACCCTGCGCAGACACACACAGATGCACGCACAGATACACAGCACAACACGCACACACACAGATGTGCTCACACATATTTCTATACCCCATAGAAAAATTTAAAACAGACACAAAAGTTTCACAAAACTATAGTTGCTCTTTCTAATGTTTTTATTCAACTTATATTTTATTGTAAAACATATATGCTAATATAAAATATATAAAAATGCTAATTTGTAACCCACCAGTTTTGTAGGTGGTGCCTTTCTCGTTGAAAAACCAGTGAATTATGACTTTTAGCTCTTTTGCAAGACATTGGATCCTTTTGTTTCTGCATTTCTTAGAAATTTTGTCTGATTAATAATCATTCCAAGAGATGCCTGCTAATCATGTGAGATTTAAACATTCAACATTACTTGGTTATAATATCTTAAGATTTTGTGTTGTAGATATTGTTAAAAATGTATTCTGTAAAGTTTTTTGTGTTTTGTAACAGGAGAATATGCTTTTATTTCTCTTATTTAGCAGAAGAAATTGCATTACAGCACAGTGATTATTTCCATATGCATTTTTAAAGTTGCTTGGCTGGGTTAAAAATTTATTCTTTAAGTTACAAGGGCATTGTATTCAAATGAAAGGAACAATCATAATAGTATTAACTGGAAGAGAAATAACGCTTTGGTTTCCATGCAAATGAGCATAATTGAAATAGAGTTGCATTTTTTGCAAATGGATTTTGAACCTTTGGTGGAGAAACTTGGAAGATAAACATTCTCAAAGCTAAAGCAAAATGCAATCTGTGTGTGTAAATGAGATCAATTAATTTTAGCAGGCAAATAAGAAAATCAATGATTTTCAAAATCTAGTAATTTGGTAACCATTAGTTTCATTAGTCTTTCTGGTTTAAACTTAATTATTCAAATATAGAACCAGACTGAAGTCTAACTTATGGAGAACTCATCCTTAATTACATGCAAGCCTTCCCTCCTACAACTGGAAGAACTGAGGATAAAATTGTAAATAATTAGTGCAGGGCGTGGAATCCTTCAGTGGCGGCTTGTTTGGGTTCAGCTTGGGAGACCACGTGGCATAAGGGCACAACAGCTTTGACTCAGACCAGGGTTTGAATCTCAACTTTAACTCTGCCTAACTACAGGCTCTTAGGCAACTTAGCATCTGAAGAGCCTCAATTTTTTCATCTATTAAATTAGGAAACTATACCTACACTGCAGAGCAGTGCTGTGCTTAGTCGCTCAGTTGTGTCCTACTCTTTGTGACCCCACGGGCTGCAGCCCACGAGGCTCCTCTGTCCATGGGGATTCTCCAAGCAAGAATACTGGAGTGGGTTGCTATGCCCTCCTGCAAATGATCTTCCCAACCCAGGGATCGAACCCAGGACTCACGCATTACAGGCAGCTTCTTTACCAACTGAGCTACCAGGGAAGCCCAAGAATACTGGAGTGGGTTGCTATGCCTTCTTCCAGGGGATCTTCCTGACCCAGGGATCAAAACAGGGTCTCCTGCATTGCAGATGGATTTTTTACCAGCTGAGCTAGGTGGTAAAGAATAAATGGGGAAATGTGTGTGTAAGTCTTTAGCACAGCTCCAGGCACAGGGAAAATGCTTATTGCAAGCAGCATCCCATCTCCCTTCCCTCCTCCCCTCCCTCTGGCATCCCCTCCCTCATCTTAAGTTTTTGGGCTTATGTTGAGAAAATGCTGTTTCTGGAATCCCTTTTAAAGAAGAGTGTGTGATCTGGCTGGTGTTTCCCCTTTAGTTGGTTGTCATTTAATTTGATCATGTTCTGTGGATCTCTTGCTGTATCACTTTGATCCAGAACCCAAGATGGGTTTTAGAAGCTCACACATTGGAAGTATTGAAAAAAACCAGAACAGCAGATGAAATAGGGAAGAGTTCATGCAGTTGGTTTTCTGTTTTTATTTCCTCATTGTGGTGACTGGTGCTTCTGATCCCTTGCATATCCTGCTCTTAGCAAAGGTTCTCATTACATACAGGAAAGTTCTCTCCTGCCTCCTTACTTGATGGCTCTGTGGAACAACTGGAGCATGTATTTTTGTCGACATTACCTTTGTTGCTGTTTAGTCACTAAGTCATGTCCGACTCTTTTCTGACCCCATGGACTGTAGTCCGCCAGGGTCCTCTGACCATGGGATTTCCCATGGAGTGGGTTGCCATTTCTTTCTCCAGGGGATCTTCCCAACCCAGGGACTGAACCCACATCTCCTGCATTGCAGGCGGATTCTTTACCACTCAGCCACCTGGGAAGCTCCTGTCGACATTACAGAGATGAGAGAATTTGAGGCTCAAAAAGACTGAGTGGACTGTGCAGTGTCACAGAACTAGAAAGAAATGGAGGTCCAAACCAAAGTTGGTCAGCTTCCAAGTTTTGAATTAAGGCTTCTTCTACCATGTGGGTGCAGCCCATGGTCCACAGGTGAACCTTGATGAAAAGTGTACATTTCACTGCAGACCCTACTTAACTGTGGGCAAGAGGCAAATGGGAATTGGTCTGATATGGATTGGAGTTTCTTTCTCAAAATCTATCAGGCAGGTCAGCAAATGGAAGATCATGAAGCTGCAGAGAATCATCTGACCCAAAGGGGGAAAAATCACTGGGAGTGAGAGGAGTTAGGAATTGACATACATTTCCCTACTTTCTACAGGAGGTCTTTCCTGGAATGCCCACCCTGACCTTTGCCTGTGTGTTTCCTGACAGTGAACTCTCTAGGCTCTCTTCCTTTCCTTCCCTGGCTCCTGCAACCTCTCCTTGGCTTGTGTTTCTCCACCTCCATTCTCCTTCCATCCTCCCATCATCTGGGCTGGACCTCTCTTAGGGTCATCTTTGACTTCTCCATCTTTTTGACAGACAACTGTCCCTGTCTCTCAACAATGCTCTTCCTGCCTCCATTGCCATATGCACGTCAACATCCCCTGTTTCTCCATCCTGATTTCACTGTCCTGGTTCAGGCTGGGCTCTTACTCTAGTGTCTATAGACTTCTGCTTCCTGTCCCTGGTCTCTGCCTGCTGCAAGGCATTCAGCATATTTTGCCCCATTAGATATCCCAAGAAAAGACTCTGATCCTGGCACCCCTTTTGCAAAACTCTGAGCCGCCTCTTTTCTTATTGGTTACAGGATATTGCAATGATGCTAAGCTGTCTTTCTAAACCATTTTCTGTGGCTTCGCAAACTCTGTATCTTATTCTGCCCTCTGAGGTTACACTCATGTAGGTATCAGTCTCTTCTAGGAACTCTGAGGACAAACCTATTCATCTCTATGTCTCTAGTGTACAACACAATGCCTGGAATGGAGCTGGTGATGAGAGAATGCTTGTTGTTAAGTCAATCACCAGTAGACCTGACCTTGCCATAACTACACCTCAGAATTTTCAGAGTTTAAAATCATTTTTCATTTTTTTGTGGAGCATTTTATTTTTGGATGAAATACATAATTTATAATAAAGAAAATAAAAAGTGTGTGTGAAGATTAGTTAGTGATGATAAATTGGAAACCATGTACCAGCTACCCAGATTAAGAGACAAGACATGACCCGGAGCTTAGAAATCCTCTGTCTGCCCTTCTGAGTTCTTCTGTTTACTTTCAGCTCTGCCACCTTGAAAGGAAATAGCAATCCTGAACCTTGTGTTAATCAGGCTCTTGTTTTTCTTAGATAAGAAATGGTTTTCCTGTTTTGCTGTTTTTGAACTTTAAATGATTTGATTGATTTTGTTTGCATTAGTCTGTGGCCTCCCTTTTTCATGCAACATTATTATTTAGATTTATAGCATGAATACAGATTAATTCATGTTGGTGTATGAGGCTATGGTTCATTCATTTTTCTCCTCTGTAATATCCCATTGCATTTTGTTTACTTATCCATGCTAATGTTCTAGTATTGATTTATACTATTCTAGTATAGCATTTGAGTTATTTCCAGTTTCTTGACAGAATGAGTAATGTTTCTATAAATATTTTTACAGAAACAAATGGGCAAGAGGTTCTCCAGAGTATATAACTTGGAATGAATTTCTGAGTTGCAGTTTATATCCGTGATTAACTGATTTAGGTTAGACCAAACTCTTTTCTAAAGTGGGAGGACCAACTTTGGCTTCTATCACTCATGATGAGAATTTCCATGTCCCACTATGCCTATACTAGAAAAGTTTAAAATTAATGACATAGATTTATATATTAAGAACATAGTTAAAGGTACAGATTAAAACAAAAGTAAGTTGGAGGAAAGAAGTAATAAAGATTAGAGAAGAAATAAATAAAATAGATATCAGGAAACCCTAGAGAAAATTAATTCAGTCAAAAGTTGGTTATTTGAAAAGATGAACAAAATTGATAAACCCTGAGTAAGGCTAGTCGAGAAAAAAAGAACATGGATTATAAACATTAGGACTGAAAGAGAAGAAATCACTGCACATTTTAGGGAATACTAAAAAGAACTGTATGCCAATAAAGTGAATAACTTAGATTCTTTAGAAAATACAACTTACCAAATGAATTGAAGAAGAAACAAAATGAATAGTCATATCTATCTCCCGATCTATCTATCTCACAGGGAAAATCTTCCTACAGATACCAAAACCAAAAACATTATAAGAAAAGAATCTACACACCAATCTTTCTCATCAATATAGCTGTAAAAATCTTCAACAAAATATCAGCAAACCACAAGCAGCCATGCGGTAAAAGGATTATACAACCAAGACCCTCATAAATATAGCCAACTGATCTTTGACAAAAGAGCAAGGGCAATACAATGGAGCCATGGTATATTTTTAATGAATGGTGCTAGAAAAGCTGGATGTCCACATATAAAAAAAGAATCTAGACACAGATCTTACACTTTTCACAAACATTAACTCAAAATGGGTCACAGACTTAAATGTAAAATGCGAAACAATCAAACTGCTAGAAGATGGCATAGAAATTTTATATGATCTAGGGTTTGGCAGTGACTTGTGTATAACACAAAAGCATGATCTGTGAAAGAATTGATAAGCTGGTCTTCATTAAAATGAAAAGTGTCTTCTCTGTGAAAGACCCCATCAACAGAATAAAAGCACAAACCACAGACGGAGAGAAAATACTTGAGAAAGACATATCTGGTAAAGGACTATTACCTATGATATACAAAGAACTCAAAACTCAACAATAAGAAAACACACAACCTGGGCCAAAGATCTTAACAAAGATCTTCCCAGAGATGACACACAGGTGGCAAATTAGCTTATGAAGAATGTTCCACATCCTATATCTAGGGAAATGCAAATGAAAGCAACCACGATCTCCCACTACACAAAATCAAACACCGATGACACCGCAGCTGATGAGGATGTGGAGAGACAGGAACTTTCGTTTGTTGCTGGTGGGATGCAAAATGGTACAGCTATTTTGGAAGACTGGTTGGCAGTTTCTCACAAAACTAAACACATTTTTATCACACAATCCAGCAACTGTGCTCCTCAGTATTTACCAAAAGGAATTAAAAACTTATGTCAATACAAAATCAAGCACTTGGATGTTTTTAGTAATGTTTTTTATAATTGCCAAAACCTGGAAGCAACCAAGATGGCCTTCTTTGGTGAATGGGTAAACTGTGGTACACTCAGACAATGGAAGATTATTCAGAGCTGAAAAGAAATGAGCTATCAAGCTATGAAAATAACGTGAAGAGATCTTAAATGCATATTACTAAGAGAAAGAAGCCAATGTGAGAAGTTTACATATCGATACTATATGATTGACTGTATGACATTTCAGGAAAGGCAAAATCATGGAGACAGTAACAAGATCATTTGTGAATGAGGATTGAGTGCAGGGAAGCATGAGTAGGCGGAGCACAGAGGATGTTTAGGGCAGTGAGAATAATCTGTATGGTACTCTAATGGTTTATATCTGTCATTAGACCTCTGTTCAAACATAAGAATGTACAACACAGAGAGTGAACCTAATGCAAACCATGTACTTTCGGTGATTGCTTACTGTGAAATGCTTGTCAAAACTCTTCAAACTATGCACGTAAATTTGTGGAATTTGTTGTATGTAAATTATACTTTAAGAAGAGGATATTGTTTCCAATTAAAAATGGAAACAACATCTCAGGGAACACCATAATCAATAATGGTTTAATATCTAAAGATCAAAATGAGAAAAACAAACCAAACAGGGGGAAAAAAAAATTGGACAAGAGACGGAGCAAGCATTTCAGAGAAAAGGAAATAGGAAATGACCCATAAACATATGCAAAGATGTTCTTTCTTGTGTGAAATCAGAGAAATGCAGATTAAAATGACAGATACCATTTGATCCCTACAAGATTGTCAGAATTTATATACTGAAGAAGGGTAGAGAAAACAGAACTTGACAGAGTGCTGGAGCAAGTGTGAGATGTGTGTGAACATGTTAGACAAATGGACATTATCTCTTTTCAGGTGAAGCGAGGCAATGCATCTGACTCAGTATTCCTCTAAGGTATAGAGACTGAATGCATTCCTGTTTGTGTGCACCAGGAGAGTTGCAAAGATGTGTTCTAAGTGGTATTGCTTGGAACAGCAAAAAGCTGGAAACATCCTAGATATTTATCAAGAGGAGAATGCATGAATAAATTGTGGTCATTCCTCTGTTGGAACACTATACTTTGGCAAAATGAATTAACCATTGTTGGGGGCCAGAGTGAGGTACTCCGCCCGTGACAAAGGTCATGAGGAAGGAGGCTCGACATACGCAAAGGCGGGATCGAGCCTCAGGAGTCCCCTGGAAATCCTCGAGCGTCTACCCCCATAACCAGAGCCTGCCTACTTTACTACTTTGTGCTCACCTACACCTCTGACTTTACGGGGGCTGTCCCCCACCACCTCTTTTGGAGAAGGAGTTAACTTAGAGCTCCAGTTTATAATAATTCCTGGGCGTGATAAGAGTGTTTTAACCTACAAACTCCTCTGAAGGTTCTCTAGCCTGCCTGACAGGCTTGTCCGGCCACATGTGATTGCTCACAGCCTCCCAACCGTGAGAGGCACGAGATGCTTTAAACCTTCTAAAAACAGGTTCCTTAGAAAAGTTAGAAAACTATTAGTATAAGTATAATGGGCTGATTAGAAATTGTGTTGGTGAAGGGTTTTTCATTTGTTGAGCCAATGTTTGTTGCTAAGTCTCCATATCCCCTGCCCTTACACACATTAATGAATATATAGAAGGAATAAGTATTAACCTTTGATATTAATCACGTTAGACCTTAGGCTAAGTAAATTCTTTCCTTAACTAAAACCCACTACACCCTCACCCTGTAGGAATGTAACTTTATTTGGGTGGCGTCTGTTTTGAGAATAATCAGCCCTGGAGAAATAAGTGTCCTGGTTGATTGACCGCTGTCACAAGGAGAGGGTCGTAAATTGTCAGCAGGCCCCCCTGGCCAGAAGATGATGTAACACCCCTAAGACCTCTGTATACATTTGTGTGAAGCACCTGACTTTAATAAAAGTCAGGACTGCTGTCCCCACGTGACTTTTGTATAACATCTTAGTGTATAAAAACAGACTCTGGAAAATAAAGAATTGGGATCAGTTTCTCAAAATACTGGTCTCCCCATGTCTCTCTCTCCTCTGGCTGAGTCTCCATCTGGAGCGGAACCCACCAAGCTTACTAATTTTGCCTGGGCTTCTAAGATCCGACCGGGAGGCCTCAGTGTCTCCTCTCCCTTCGGGAGAACGGAAGGACGCCTGCGACCTCGTAAGTGGTGCAAGCTTCTTGTCTTGAAGTTTTATTGGTCCCCGCGTAAACCAAGCTACTCAGCCTCTTTTCTCCACTGAATTTTCCTACTGAGCTATCCTTATTCTATTACTCTTTATATCTCTAATTAATATCTAATTGAAGCTATCGTATCCTGATCCTCGCCTATGCCGTCTCTTCTTCGAATACCCTGGATCAGCCGGGGCTGGTCCCCGGCAAACCATGGCTTCATGCATTAACCACAGTGAATCTTCAAAGAACTTGAAGTCGAATGATAAAAGTCAGTTTCTAAAGAACTTGAAGAGTGTGATACTATTCGTACAGAGTCCTTGAGAATACAAAACCTTACCAAGTTTAGAGAGTTATTATTTAGTTACACTTTTGTGAAAGCTACTTCCTTGTGGCTCAGATAGTAAAGAATGCCTGCAGTGCGGGAGACCTGGGTTCGATCCCTGGGTCAGATAGATCCTCTGGAGAAGGGAATGGTTACCCATTCCAGTATTCTTGCCTGGGAAATCCCACGGACAGAGGAGCCTGGGAGGTTACAGTTCATGGGATCACAAAGAGTTGAACATGACTGAGAAAATAAAACTTGTGAAAGCAAGGCACTAATAAACTCAAAATTCAATATTATGGGGCTTCCTTGGTGGCTCAGAAGGTAAAGAATCCACCTGCAATGCAGGAGACCTGGGTTTGATTCCTGGGTTGGGAAGATCCCCTGGAGAAGGGAACGACTATCCATTCCAGTATTCTTGCCTGGAGAAATCCATGTATAGAGGAGCCAGGCAGATGGCAGTCCATGGGGTCGCAAAGAGTTGGACACGACTGAGCAACCTTCACTTTCACTTAGGGAAAGGGAGAGAGGATCTAAAGGGAATTTTAAGGATCTATTTCTTCACTTGGATCCTGCATATATTTATTTTATAATCCTGTGTACTGTGTCAATGCATTTCCTGTGTTTTTGTGTATATGATATTTTCATGAGAAATAATTTAAAAGGACTTTTTAAAAGTCTTAGAAATATATACAGAGCACTTGACCTAGTATCCTTTGTGTGGCAGTGCAAACACATCACACGTTAAAGCCTGTGCTGAGCCAAGGTGGAGCCTCAACCACAGGCTAGAGCCCTTCATTTGTGATGCAGGCAGCCACGGGGGGTTTGGGCAGCAAGTGCTGGATCCAGGCAGCTGTAGTTGTAGCCTCTGGGTGGGCCCAGCAGAGGGTGAGGCTCTGCCAGGGGAATCTAGAAACCTAGGAGGGTCATAGAGCAACAGCCCTGGTTAGCAACCTGAACCAAGCCCAGGGCCTGCCTTTCTTTTCCTGGTTCTGGCACCACCCAGGGCAGAGGGACCACAGAAGATGACTGCAGATGGCTTTCTGGCCAGCCTCAGCAAATGAGGGGCTTACATGGGACTGCAACTGATATTGAGAAAATGATGCTGTATTTCTTGCACCTTGGGGGTGCATGTGTGCATGCTCGCTCACTCAGTCCTGTCTGACCCCATGCACTGTAGCCCTCCAGGCTCCCCTTTCTATGGAATTTTCCAGGCAAGAGTACTGGAGTGAGTTGCCCTTTCCTACTCTAGGGACCTTGAGACCAATGGATTATTAATCCCTATCCAACACCAGGGAAGTGAATCCTCAGCAAGACAATGATTTTGTAATAAGACATGCATGACAGTATTATTTATAATGTCAAAAGTGAGGATGTTTATATCTAAACTTAGAAATCTAAGTATATGTAATATACTTACATGAGATACATATACCTGTATATCTTATATGGGCTTCCCTGTTGGCTCAGATTGGAGAAGGCAATGGCACCTGCCTGCAGTGCTGGAGACCTGGGTTCAATCCCTGGGTCAGGAAGATCCCCTGGAGAAGGGAATGGCTACCCACTACAGTATTCTTGCCTGGAGAATTCCATGGACAGAGGAGCCTGGCATGTTACATATAGTCCATGGCGTCGCAAAGAGTCAGACATGACTGAGTGACTAACACATGCATATACCTTATATATCATACATACTTGTACATTATAGAAAAAAACATTATAATGTATATAATATATAAATACAAAATGTATAATATACAAATATATGCTTATATATTTAATATAATATAATAAAATTATATAACTATTATACTAGAATGTATATAAATATATTCATAAATATTTAAATTCAATCCACTTTTTGATATTATAAATATTTTTCTTATGAATGTCCTCTTAAATGTTTTGATAATTTATAAATAAAATTACACACATATAAAATTTATATATATAATTAAATATATATAATTATATATAAAATTATATATATAATTATATATAAAAATTTTATAAATATAAAAATTTTTATATAAAAATGCTTACTGATGCTATATATTAAAAAATGCTTACTGATGTTACTGGTGGTTGTGAGATTATAGGTTTTTTTTTTTACCTTGTATGGTCTGACTTTTCCACAGGGTTTACAAAAATGCATATTGCTTATTAAAAATTAAATTTAGTACCTGGTGATTGATTTCAGGAAAGATTCATAATTCATAATGAGATAGACACCTGCTTCTCTGTGCATCTGAGAGCTTCTGGTCTGCAGGGCTTTGCTGGGTGGGGACCTGCTGTGGTCTGGTCTGCGGTTTCCACTGAGGGAGGCTTGCTCCAAGGCTATGTAGTTTCTGGTCCTGGATTGTTTTCCCAGCTTTCAGAGCCCTTTCCCCAAGCTTCAGTGACTAATCTTATAAATGACTCCCCCATAGTTCTTGTCATTTAGACAGAAACAGCATAAATCAAAAGTTGTGGGTAAGAAAGATTTCAGACCGAGTTTCCAAGGATCCGTATCTGAAGGCTGAGTGGTGGGAGCTCACACATGGTGAATAGCAGTGGTGACCACACATTGAAAGTGCCGTGTCGCCGGGAGGTGCCAGTCTGTGGGATGGAGGGAACCTTTGGTGAAAGACTGTCGGACTTTCTTTCCTTTTGATCTGGTGGCTGGAAAGTGAAAGTGAAGTTGCTCAGTTGTGTCCAACTCTTTGGGACCCCGTGGGCTGTAGACTGCCAGGCTTCTCCGCCCATGGGATTTTCCAGGCAAGAATACTGGAGTGGTTTGCCATTTTCTTCTTCAGGGGACCTTCCCAACCCAGGAATCGAACCTGTGTTTCCCACACTGCAGGCAGACTCTTTACCATCTGAGCCACCAGGGAAGCTGGTGGCTGGGGTCACTCTGAAGTGCAAAAGAAGAAGAGGTTGTTTTTCAGGGATGTCTTCTTCTCCCATTTCACTAGTTAGGTCTTTGTTCCCCAAGAGTGAGTCTTAGCTCATGAAAGATACATGGCCTGACTATGGACTGACGCCACGGAGGGAAATGAAAGAGAGGGGAGAAGAGGACTGCCTGTGGGAGGGATACAGACGGGTGGGAGCAGAGCACAGAAGCAAAGCCATTGAAGATAAGAAGGCCAGAGAAAGGTCTGGTGGACAAATATGAATGGCACTGGCTGTGGGATTTCTCAATAAAGAAAACAATTCAAGGTCTCTGTGTTATTGAATACTTACTTTATACTAGGCAGTTGCTAGGGTGCTTCCTATAAGGACTTCATTTAGTCCTTTCCCCTGAGTTATTTGAGATAGGTGCTGGTGTCACCCTTAACAGCAGGATAGGTGACTTTCTACCCCTTCTCAAGGGTGGCACTTAGGTGAGATTTGAGCTCAGGTCATCTGATTCTCCCACCAAGGCACGTCCTCTGTCGTCATCCATTCCCTGTGCTCTCTACCAACAGCGAGCATCCTTCTTGCTACACGGTAGGTTTTTGCTAAAACTGCTTAACACCTGGACAGAAGCAGATGCAAATATGATTTATTTAGAGCTTCTAATTTCCAACGGGACAGACTATTTTTTCATCAGTATCTCAATCACTGGAAAAAAAAAAACCAAAATATTTTACACCAAGGATGTGAAAAGGGGAAGTGAAACTGCACAATACCACCCACCAGCAGGACCAGTGCACTTTTGGGGTTGCTGTTTCTGTTGGCCCGTGTGCACAGCAGGGTATGTATTGAATACATACAGCTGAAATCCCACTACTGATGGAATTTTCTAATGAACTTGAATACTGACCCAATCAAAAGCCACAAGATAAAAAAAAAAAAAGACATGACAACTGTCTTGTAAATCGAGCAAACCAATAGCAAAGTTAATACTGATGGAGAAGTTTAAGTTTAGAAGGGCCAAGAACGACACAATTCTTTATCATAAGCTAAAATCATGTCAGTAAATAAATAACATCATTTTCTAGCATGTAATTAAAATTCTATTTCCCTCTAGGTAATTTTCACCTAAATGAGATTGGAAGTGAAACTCTTGACCACATGCCACATATTTCTTTGCTGGGGGAAGAGGTGAACCCAGGTCATATGACACTGCTCACCAGCTGTGGGACCCTATTGGGTATTGAATTCCTCTGAGCCTGAATTTTCTCATTGATAGAATGAGGATTGTCATCTTTATCTCACAGGACTGTTAGGACTGTTAAGGAGAAAGCACACACACCAATGGCTGGGAACTGCAGAGACGCACCCTTGTGAGCTGGGTAAGAAAGACAGTCTCCCCCCATGGGTGGGACCTCTCTGAGCACTTGGTTTATTTGATCACGTTGGCCAACTTCCATCTAAGGCCTGAGTGGGCTGGTCTCAGGACAGCTGTCTTTTGACTTATAAAGAGATCTAGGGTTGGAATTCTGAGCAAAGATACTTGTCAAGTTTTTTGTAAAGAGGAAGCCAGCACTTGGATAAAGATATTAAGAATAGCACTAGCTCATAAGTTTGACAGCCCTGGTTTCAAATTCTTATGATCTTGAGTTAGTTACTTAACCTTTCTGAGCATCAATTTCAACATCCTTAATATGATCATTTAACCAAAATTGATTAAGCACTTGCGTGTGTGTCAGCCCTGGAGACAGAGCTGTGAGCAAGACAGACAAGGTCCCCAGCTCCTTGGGGAAGATGAACAAGTAACTGTGATGCTGTGATGATGTAAAAGCCAGGACAAAGATCCTGATTTGGGGTCAGTGCCAGGTCATTCAATCTGCACAATATGACATACCATTATGTGACTTCCCTGGTGGCTCAGACGGTAAAAGCATCTGCCTACAATGTGGGAGATCCGGGTTTGATCCCCGGGTCAGTAAGATCCCCTGGAGAAGGAAATGGCAACCCACTCCAGTACTCTTGCCTGGAAAATCCTACGGACGGAGAAGCCTGGTAGGCTACCATCCATGGGGTCACAGAGTCGGACACGACTGAGCGACTTCACTTTTGCTTACGTGTAAATATACAGTGTCAGCTGGTAACTGATAGTGATCCAGGTGCATTACGAAGATCAGAAGAACAGCTTGACAAGCTGCAGAACTAAAACAACCCTTTCTAGATCATCTGGTCCTCTCTAGCTTTCTAATCGGATGACTGGTACAAGGCTGGTTGCCTCAGGTGCTGGAGAACTTGTTAAAAGCACACATTCCTGGGTTTCATACTCTGAGGAAGCCAATTCAATAGGGGAAATGAATCTACATTTTAAAAGCATTTTCTAGGTAATTCTAATCTGGCCTAATCCCATTCAGAAATGAAGAGACTGAGATTCAGGAAAAGTGAGTTGCCAGGCCAGGCAGCAAGTAGATCTCCTGAAGGGATTAGGAGAATGAGGTTGAGGGAGAGGGCAGACAGAGGGTGTCCTGGGGGCACAACTCTTTAGGGGTGTTCAGCATATGCACTCCATCATTTCCAGCTTCTGCATTTCTTCTAAGCCTCTTAAATGTTGGCAGCCAAGGAACTAATGGGGAACCATATCCTGCTTTTTTTTTTTTTTTTGAGGCAGGAACCTGGACTTGGGTGTGGTGTGGGAGGCTGGGCTGCCAGAATGACTGTGGGGCTTGCTCTGCCTTGGCTAACAGAAATTGAAAAGCCAGAGTGGGAAATTACTATGAGAGCTCTTCTTCTAATTCAATTCTGCACTGATATCCGGGATGTCAAATCACCGTGAAGATGGGATGACAACATGGCCATTGAGCCTGTGTCACAGTCTGTTATTTTCAAATGTGTGTGAAGATCCTTAATTGTGTTGACACCCATTAGGTCTCCCTCCCCAGGCAGCTCCACGAGCTGCTTGGACATGCTGTAATGAAGTTTCCTCATTCTGTCCTTGTGCCTGTAGTCCCAAGGTTGTAAGCGTCAGGCACTGCACAGAACTTGACTGCAATGGTCGCATTTCTGCAGTGTCCACTCAACAGGACAGGCATTCCTTTTTCCTTTTTCTGCTTCTGCTCATATTTGGCCCTGATAGTGTGAGGGGAGAATGGGCTGATTAATTTACAGTGACAAAATCTTTTGGACCCGAGCCATGATTGACTGAGAGGATACCAGCACTGTCTCCAGGATTCCTTGCATAGATTGTACAAATAACACCCATTGGACCGTGGATAGCTTATGCAGCCGGTTCCGTCTTGCATGTTGAAGTAGTCGAGTGGCATAGGGCAAGCTGGGAAGAGTTTCAACTGCTCCTTGTCCACCAGCTTGGGAATAAAGGATTTAATGATGAAAATTATTATTATTAAATTTAATATATGCAACACAGTTATAGCCTTCATTCTGATGCTTAGCCACATTAAACACAGCATCCAGTTCCATTGTGTTCATTTCTAATGGATCATCTATACATTTTCCTTACAAAAGTGAATTTGAAATTTCTATAATTACTTGAAATGAAGGTGATAGGCTAGGGTACAGATTTTCTTTTAAAGTAGGAATTTAAAAAATATATTTTCATGTTATAAACAGCCAGAATTTTGTTGATGTTTCATTCAACTATATATATTTATTTTTCTACAGTTGCCACACCTAATATCAATGGAGGAAAAAAAAGAGATGTGATATTTAGGATATATTTTTGTGATGGGAGGGAAAAGTGATTCTGGTGATATCCATTCTCATTGTAGTGCTGTATTTATTAGCTCTTTGCTTTATGACTGTCCTGAGTGTGTAACTCAGCTTATATAGGTTCATCCTTTGATGAAAGTGTATGGTAGATAGTCTATCCAATTTACAAAGGAGGAGAATGAAGGTCAGTAGGTTAAATACCTTTCCCAAGATCAGAGGTCCAAAAAGTATCAGAATTGGTGCAAAATTCAGGCTCATCTGTCTTCAAGTTCATGTTCTTTAAGGAAAATGATAATAAAGCTATTGTGGGGATGTTTTAGTTTTCAAAATATTCTCCCTTTTCCCCAATAGTTGAAGCAAATTTTTTCCTATTTATTTTTCCTTCATACCTCATTTCCTTGATTCTAAAATACACTGTCAATTCAATAATGCCATTTTTTTTTCCAGGGAAAAATAAACTTGTACTCCATTGTTGGTACATATTAAGTATTAGAAAGTCCAATTTCAAAAATACTAGATTGCTGTTGTAATATAATGCTTGTTATTTTGTTATTTATGGTGCATTTTCAGATTAAAGAAGTGTGGTAAGTGGGGCATATGTCAAGGGTGAACGACCTTGTTTCTTGTTGTCCCCAAGGGTGATGCAAAACAGTAAAGGGTTTTTGCTGAGAGACCGAATCGCTCTGATTTGTGATGTAGAGCATTACTCTGGCAGTACAAGATGGCTCAGTTAGGGGATGGAGGCCAGAGAGAGGGAGGCCGAGGGAGGCCTGTTAGGAGATGTCCACAGCCTAGGTGGCGCTGCCCAGGTGGCACTAGTGGTAAAGAATCCGCCTGCCAATGCAGGAGAGGCAAGAGATGCAGGTTCTATCCCTCGGTCAGGAAGATCCCCTGGAGTAGGAAGTGGCACCCCATCTGGTATCCTTGCCTGGAGAATTGCATGCAAGAGGAGCCTGGCAGGCTACAGTCCATGGGGCTGCAAAGAGTCAGACACAACTAAGCATCACACACAGCTCAGTTGAGAGGTAAGCCCTGGCCATGGTCCTGAGCTGGAGAGGAGGTGATGGATTGGCTGTGATAAGGAGGTGGACTGGGCTAGATGGGGTGATGAGTGGAGTATTCTGGTACAGGAGAGGGAGTGTTGGGGTGATTGTTCTGTCTCTTGCTGGAAGACTGTGAATGGGGTGCCCTGGGAGGACTGATGTGGGACAGGAGAAGGAAGAGAAAGAGGAAGCCTGGGGACTTCTTCAAGGTGAAGTCAGACTTCTAGCCACACCTCTGGCCCACTGTTCATTCTGCCACCCCCAAAGGAGGAATGAGGTCTCAGGGGCCTTCAGATTCATTTAGATTTGACGAGATATGCAATAGGGAGCAAGCTTCGAGGAGCAATTTTGTGCAGGCGAACCTTGATTTGATAAGGAATAGGAGATGATCAATTGCATTTTCTTTGCTATCCCTTTCTCTCCCCAGTTCATTCTGATTTTATGATCCTGTAATTAATCAGATAATTAAGCAAATGTAAATAGCCATTTCATAATGCAGCACCATGCTTTGGTGCTACCTTTATGTTGAATTCTCATTAACAGCCTGAGTTATTTCTCATTTACATGCAAGAAAGTACAGGAACCTGGTGCTCACAGAGAGCTGCAAAAAGTAGTTTAATTTTTTACAGAGGTAGAGGGATAAAACCATACCTTAAAACTGTGTGTGTGTGTGGCAATATTCTTTTGTTAAAAACACCTTCCTGTGCTTAAGACTGACCCTTTTGCATCCATTTTATGAGTTTTTGTTAAGGATCATGGCCTGCTATTTTATTAAAATTATCTTATTCCTGGGTTTTCCTGGTGACTCAGATGGTAAAGAATCTGCCTGCAATGCAGGAGGCCTAAGTTCAATCCCTGGGTCAGGAAGATCCCCAAGGAGAAGGAAATGGCAACACACTCCAGTATTCTTGCCTGGAGAATTCCATGGACAGAGGAGCCTGGCGGGCTACAGGTTGCAAAGAGTTATACTAACGTCATTTTCCTTTTCACCATTATTTTTCTATGGGATGAGGCAAGGGAAAGAAAAAGGGAAAAGCCATCATACCCAAGGTGTTGGATCCAAAAATTTTGAAAGTAACGTTCCCCACTCTCCCATTTTGAGGTTGAAATGACCCCTTAGGGGCCATCTGTAGTGGAAGTGGAAATACACCTTAAGTGTTAAGTACCCTGGAGAGAGCTGAGACTTGGCAATTCTTGGTAGCAGCACAGCCCCCTGGAAAACACATCCACTTTAGAGCTGAAAGCTGTGGGGCTAGGTCTCAACTTTGGCTCTCACCAGCTGAGTGATCTCAGCCAGCTTCTTATTTCTTTATTGGCTTATCTGGAAATCAAAGGAGAATTTTACCTTCTTTATTGGGGGATGTGAATACAAATGAGATGCTTCCTGCAAAAGTATCTTGTAAAATGCAGAGTACTCTAAAATGTTCATTCCTTTTGCACTTGTTACATTTTTATCAAATGATTTTCTGACACTCACCTCTCACTTTAGTCTGCGTTCATTTTCCCTCCTCTGTGATCCACACCACCTCTAGCCTTCCTTTGCTCACTCCATCAAGTATGAGCATCCACTGGGCACCAGACACCACGTTAAGCACTGCCCCCTGCACTGAACTTACCCAGACATTTTTGGAGAGACTATTTGCTTCTTGAAGGCAGGTTGTGTTTTTCTCATTTTGAAGGAAAGGAGCAGCTATTTGTTTCTTGAAGCTAAGGAAATTGATACTCTTTCTCTTCACAAAGTACCTAACATACAGTAAATGTTTTTTTTTAATTATGATTATTGTTGTTCAGTTGCTCAGTCGTGTCAGACTCTTGGTGACCTCATGGACTGCAGCATGCCAGGCTTCCCTGTCCTTCACCATCTCCCGGAGCTTGCTCAAACTCATCTCCATTGAGTCAGTGATGCCATCCAACTATTTCATCCTCTGTCCTTCCCTTCTCCTCCTGCCTTCAATCTTTCCCAGCATCAGAGTGTTTTCCAACCAGTTGGCTCTTCTCATTAGGTGGCCAAAATACTGAAGCTTCAGCCTCAGCATTAGTCCCTCCAATGAATATTTAGAATTGATATCCTTTAGGATTGACTGGTTTGATCTCCTTGTAGTCCAAGGGACTGTCATGTTATTTCAAATGTTTTATTAATATAAAAATTTAAAGGTTACACTCCATTTACATTTATCACACAATATTGGCTATATTTCCTGTGTTCAATATGTCCCTGTACAATACACCCAACAGTTTGTATCTCTGATTTGCCCACTCCTTTTTTGCTGCTCCCCCACCATTGGTAACCACTAGTTTGTTCTCTATATCTGTGAGTTTGCTTACTTTTTGTTACATTGTATTTGTTGTATTTTTAAGATTCCTCAATAACTGATATCATACAGTAGTTATCTTCCTCTGTCTGACTTATTTCACTTAGCATAATGCTTTTCAAGACCATCCATGTTGCTGAAAATGGCAGAATTTCATACTTTTTATGGCTGAGTAATATTCCACTGTATATATGTACCAAACCTTCTTCCAGTCATCGTTGATGGATTACTTCCAGGATGCTTCCATATCTTGGCAATTGTGAATGATGCTGTGATGAACATTGGGGTGCATATATCTCTTCGAATTGGTGGTTTTGGTTTTTTTTTGGATATCCTCTCAGGAGTGGAAATGCCGGGTCATATGGTAGTTCTATTTTTGGGTTTTTGAGAAACCTCTATCCTGTTTTCCACAGTGGCTGTACCAGTTTACATTCCCGCAATCAGTATACCTTTTCTCCACATCATCCTTACCAACATTTATATACAGTAAATGTTGACTGAACTGAGCCCTGTGTGTCTCATGGGCCTCCATCTGGTCTAATCACCTTATACGGCAGGAAAGCGAGAGGACAGGGAGTTAAGAATCCAAATGGTCATTCTCTTCCTAGACATGCTTATATAATTAATAATAATAACAATATTTGAATACTTCAATTTTTAATGAACAAATTCCTCAATCTTAGCAGAATTAGCATCATGACCTACTTGGACCTCTTGGCTCTCTAATCCTTGCTCATCCTCCAATTTTGTGTTTTCCCAGCTTCAGACACATGCAATTTATTTTCCTTCATCTTGAAGCTTGCCTACCTACTCTGGGGCAGTACCCTCATGGATACACCACTTGGAATAAACTTGTTTGAGAGGACTGTAGGACCTCACAGCCTGTGTCCTTACCTGTACCTGTGGTTGTTCAGGACACACTTCAAAAGAGGTAGGTTACCCAGATAGAGGCATAAAATGCCCCCTCACCAATGCAACTTCTTTATAAGCTTTAAAGTTGGTCTGCATATATATGCATGACTGAAAAATTCCCCAGACTTTGTCTACAGATACATATTGAGTCTTGGTGTGTGTCAGTCCCTGTCTACATGGAATGAAGGATAAAAAGAAGGATGTGAGACTTGAAATATGCCTTTAAGACTTGTGATCCTTTTGGAGGGATGAGACATGAATTCAAGAATGTCTATCAGGCTCTTTCCATAAAGAGATGATTGTGAGTTGATGGGAAGAACATGGACTAAGAAAGAGACCCAAGCTCTTGCCTGGGTTTATCATCAACTCTCTTGTTTAGGAAACTCAAGTCCTTTCAGATCTTAGTTCAGTTTTTATCTGATTTTGTATAGTGAGTTTTCTGATAATTTCATTTGAACAAAGATTTCTTTTTTTAAATATAAGTTTATTTATTTTAATTGGAGGCTAATTCCTTTACAATATTTTATTGGTTTTGCTATACATTGACATGAATCCGCCATGAGTGTACATGTGTTCCCCATCCTGAACCCCCCTCCCACCTCCCTCCCCATCCCATGCCTCTGGGTCATCCCAGTGCACCAGCCCCGAGCACCCTGTATCATGCATCAAACCTGGACTGGCGATTCATTTCATATATGATAATATACATGTTTCAATGCCATTCTCCCAAATCATCCCACCCTCGCCATTTCTTCTTCTGCTGAAAAACAAGGTTAAAATCACTCCATTGTTAAGGTCCTTTTAGTTTGAATGACCCCTCTCTTCTAAGAGAAGTCAGAAGAGAACAGGATGCAGTCAGTGTTGTTTTGACCACGACAATGAGATGTCGTAAAGTCCTTAGGACATGGGCAAGCACTTACTAAGCGTTAACGATCAGTAGCTTTTTCCTTTCCTCTCTTTTTTCTTCCTGTTACATTTTGCTTTTTCTCCTTGTTTCTTCATGGCTAGTGTGGCAAAGCTTGTCCAGCTCTTTTGTTCTCAACTTAAAATTCAATAACTTCCACCCTTGAACTGTAGTTAGTTGCTTTAGGCAAAGACAAATAAGATTAACCGTGACACCTTAAGTTTGGTCAAGTCACATTCTTTGGCTCTCCCAGAATTTAGGACGCTTCTGTCTTTACTTGTAGCTGAAGGTTTCAGGGCAGGGCATCTTGGGATAAACTCTCTCTTGGGTATTTTGGCTTTTGTGGTGGGTGGTCCTGAGTCCCCTGCCCCACCTCCCCCCTGCAACTTCCCCACCACCACACCCTTCTCCACTCCCAGCCAGGAACAGCATCCTTATTCTGCTGTTTAAGAACTCTCTTCTGGAATGTCTGGGCTCTTTGGACTGGAGTGACTGCTCCAATTTCTCCCCATAGATGTGGCTTGCTGTTATGAGCTGGTTATTCAGCCCTTGGAATACTGAACAAATATTTTCCATCAGTTATTGCAGTGAAATCCTGGCCATTGGGAAGGTAATAAAATCTCTGACCCAAGGAAAGAATGTTTCACACATACCTAGCAACCAGAGAGAACTCATAAAAAGTTCATTACAAAGCAGCCCTGTCCATTCTTGCGCATCTCCCCATGACCATTGCTACAAAACTTCTCTCTAGAGCACATGTCCCTACAGCTTCATAGGGACAAAAGTTCCCAAACTGTGTGATTAAAATACATTTGGGTTAAAGATTCTCTCCTCTTTTAAACTATCATTTGTCCTTCCATTTTCCTACCTCTCACTTAACCCTCTATTGAACTTTCTTCCTCCCCTTTTATTTCCTCTTCATTCTAATCAAGTTGCAAAGAAGAAAAGTTAAAAAGAAACCAGTTAGGTCAAGCAGAGCCCAAAGCAGAAGGAGCTGAACTAGCCAGTGGACCGAGATCACGTGATATTTGAGAAGCTGTGAGTTGAATAACTCGAATATTTAAGGAGTATTTGAAGCTTTGAAATGTGATGTGCTGGACATGGTAAAAATAAACTGAGGTCAGAAATGAGGGAAGAAAAAAATCATTTATGAGGTGCATACCCCCCTTTTAAGTCTTCTCTTACAACTTGGAAGAAAACACAGCAAAGTGTACATCTTTTCCCAATTTACTGTGAAACTTAAAGGAGACTGCTTCCCCTTAGCAGGAATGATATCAAGGATGTTCATCATGTATAACATTCATCCTGAATGAGAGATAGCCTGTTGACCAGGTTTAGAAAAGTCTCTTCAAAGGAAATGCCCTGACAGAGAAATACTGTGGCGGTATTTTAAATTGATGTCCAACAGGAGGAGTTTCAGAGAGGAAGGTTTCCAGGAGGAAATAATACTTGAAAATGTCATTATAAAAATGTAATGATTAATTTTGTTTCTCCTCTACATGGCTTTCTAATTTTTGCCTTTTTTTGAGAAAATGGGTGAGTTGCTGCAGACCGCACAAGAGAAAGGGTCGCATCTGATGATGGTTCTAGAATGAGTGTATAGTTCTAGTCATTATTCAACCCAAGGTAAATATCTGGCTGTCTGTATCAAGAGTATATAACCAAGGAATATATGACAATGAGCAGAAAGGCACTGGCATCTACTCATTTAAATCTCTGTAAACATCCCTTTTCTTTAATAAAATGATGCCAAAGAAAACTCTTTAGAGCAAAAGTTTTCATTTTGGTGACTCTAATTGTCAAGTTTTTCTTTTACAGACTGTGTTCTTGGTGTATGGCCACAAGTATTTTCTGTTATGTTTATTCCAAAGGCTTTATAATTTTTGGTTTTTATATTTAAGTTAATATGTTTTAAGCTATGGTTTTTCTGGTAGTCATGTATGGATGTGAGAGTTGGACCATAAAGAAAGCTGAGTGCCAAAGAACTGATGCTTTTGAACTGTGAAGTTGGAGAATACTCTTGAGAGTCCCTTGGACTACAAGATCAAACCTGTCAATCCTAAAAGAAATCAGTCCTGAATATTCATTGGAAGAACTGATGCCGAAGCTGAAGCTCTAATACTTGGGCCACCTGATATGAAGAACTGACTCACTGGATAAGACCCTGATGCTGGGAAAGATTGAAGGCAGGAGGAGAAGGGGACAACAGAGGATGAGGTGGTTGCACGGCATTACCGACTCGATGGACATCCGGGAGTTGGTGATGGACAGGGAATCCTGGTGTGCTGCAGTCCATGGGGTCGCAAAGAGTTGGTCAGAACTCAGTGACTGAACTAATATGTTTCAGTTAACTTTTGCATAAGGCATGCATAAATTTTTTTTGCATATGGATTATCCAATTGTTCTAAAACTATCTGTTGAAAAGACTACTCTTTCTCCATTGAGTTGTTTTCATACCTCTATCTAAAATTCAATGGACATATTTATGGGTCGCTCTATCCCAAGATCTCTGTGTCTATTCCTTCACCAATATACATCACACTACTCTGATTATTATAGCTTTGTAATGTCTTAATATTAGTTAGTATAATTTTTCTAACTTAATTTTTTTTTCCCAAAATGATTTTGGCTTTTCTAGCTTCTTAGCCTTTCTGTATGAACTTTAGAATTAGCTTGTCCATATCTACCAAGAAAGTCCTGGGATTTTGATTGATGTTACATTAAGTTTATAGATCAATTGGTCATCTTTACTATATTGAGTCTTTTAATCTATGAATAGGACTTCCCTAGTAGCTCATTTGGTAAAGAATCTGCCTGCAGTGCAGGAGACCCAGGTTCAATCCTTGGGTTGGGAAGATCCCTTGGAAAAAGAAATGATAACTCACTCCAGTATTCTTGCCTGGAAAATTCCATGGACAGAGGAACCTGGTGGGCTACAGTTCATGGGATTGTAAAGAGTTGGACACGATTGTGCGACTAACTTTCACTTTCACTTTTCAATCTATGAATTCACTGTGTCTCCCCATTTTTTTTTTTTTTTAGTTTTTTATGTCTTTCATTAGGATTTTGTAGGGATCTGTAAAGTATGACCTGTGAGCCAAATCTGGCTTATGGCTTATTTTGTAAGACTAGTGAGCTAAGAAGGGTTTTTACATTTTTGTTGTTCAGTCGCTCAGTTGTGTCTGACTTGTTGCAACCGCATGGACTGCAGTGCTCCAGGCCTCCTTGTCCTTCACCATCTCCCCAAGTTTGCTCAAACTCATGTCCATTGAGTCAATGATGCCATCCAATAATCTCATCCTCTGTCACCCCCTTCTCCTTTTGCCCTCAATGTTTTCTAGCATCAAGGTCTTTCACAGTGAGTTGGCTCTTTGCATCAGGTGGCCAAAGTATTGGAGCTTCAGTTTCAGCATCAGTTCTTCCAATGAATATTCAGGGTTGATTTCCTTTAGGGTTGACTAGTTTGATCTTCTTGCCGTCCAAGAGATTCTCAAGAGTCTTCTCTAGCACCACAGTTCAAAGACATCAATTCTTCAGCCATCAGCCTTCTTTACAATCCAACTCTAATATCTGTACACGACTACTGGGAAAACCATACCTTTGACTATATGGACCTTTATTGGCAAAGTGATGTCTCTGCTTTTTAATATGCTGTCTATAATGGGTTATAAAACAAAAAATAAAAGCAAAGCAAGACAAGAAAAAACAAAGAGGAATATGTAGCCAACACTCTAATAGCTCTTAAAGCCTAAAATCTCTCTGGCCCTTTGTATCAAATTTTCTGGCTTCTGATGGAGATGACTTGTTAGCTTATACCTCCCCGTGCTTCATTTTGTGGGGAGCTATTGCAAATTTTTGTTTGTCTCTAGTTGTTCACTGGTAGTATGTAGAAATCTGATTGGTTTTTGTGCACTGACTTTAGCTTACATGGAACTGAAAACACATTTATTTTTTATTTAAAAATTCTTTTAAAAAGATGTTTTTGATGTGGAGCATTTTTTAGAAAAAATATTTACTTTTATTTCTTACTGCACTGGGTCTTTGTTGCTTTATGTGGGCTTTCTCTAGTTGAGTTGACTGGGGACTACTCTTTGTTGCATTATGCAGGCTTCTCATTGCAGTGACTTCTCTTGTTGCAGGCAAGTGGACTTAGTACTTGCAGTTTTCAGGCTCTGGAGCCTGGTAGTTTTGACACATGGGCTAAGTTCCTCTGTGGCATATGGGAGTTTAGTGGACCAGGGATTGAACTGGTGTCCCCTGCATTGCAAGATGGATTCTTAACCACTGGACCACCCAAAATCGTTTAGTTTTTAAATCATTCACAGTGCTAACCTTCTGTGGCTATGAAATCAATGAAATCCTTTCCCTCTACTTACTGTCTGATGGTGATGGAAGCAGTGCTGGGAGGCAATGGACAGAATTCACTGTGAGTTATAAAGTGATGCAGATGGCATAGGATGTTTATGGTTGTTACGGAGCACAGACAGGGGCTTCCTAGGTGGTGTTAGTGCAGGAAACTTAAGAGATCATCTGCCAGTGCGGGAGACTTAAGCGACTCAGGTTTGATTCCTGGGTCAGGAAGATCCCCTGAAGGAGGACATGGCAAGCCCCTCCAGTATTCTTGCATGGAGAATCCCAAGGACAGAAGAGCCTGCTGGGCTACAGTCCATAGGGTTGCAAAGAGTCAGACATGACTGAAGCGACTCAGCATGAATGCATGCAGAGGGAAGAATGACATTATACCATGCAGGCAAAGAAGGGAAGCTGGCCTGGGGAGGCCCATGGGTAGCTGACCCGAGTCTTGAATAAATAAGATTTAAGGAAAAGAGCAGGAAGACTTTAAAGGCAGAAATAGAAAGTCATGAAACAGCAGGTTTGTTTCTAGAACTACAGGCAACTCAGTGTTTCTGGGACCAAGTGTGTATATGTAGAAGGAATGAGAGATGCTGCCACAGGGGCCAGACATGTGGGTTGTGTGTGTCAAATTAAGACATTTCAAACTTTATGTTGAAAGCTATTGGAAGATACTAAAATTTTGTGAGCAGACAATACCAAATTCTCTGTACTGAGTATGACTTTGGCACACAATGTGTGATGTTTTGTCCCAGAAGAGTAACTGCCTCTATTTAGAGGGATGTGACCAAAAAAAAAGTCTTTGTAGAACTTCTGCCTCTCCCAAAATAGTTACTCTCATGTGAAAAATCTAGCTGGCCATCTGGACTCAAATTGTACCTTCAGACATTTCTGCTCATCACCTCTCTATCCAACTTTTAGCAGCTTCCAATGTCCTGCCAAGGACTTTTCTGCATATTTCTCTCTTGCTCTGCTTTTTTCATTCCATCTCTGAAAAAATTCCAGTTCAAGATTCTTATGGGCATGAGTGTGCAAAGCAACAAAGCAAACATTTGACAAGAAATATACTTGGAAGTCAGTGGAGGGACTTCCGGGAAGCCTGACGCCCATTGCACTTGGGTGAGGATGACTCAGCACTCCCGGTGGATCCCAGGACAATACAGCCTGGTGATCCTCTGTAGCAAATCCTTTTCATGTAGTGTGTCATTAAGTGGCTGTATACACTGAAAACAACCTTAGAAAACATGTATAAAGTATGATTTACTAGTTAAGACTAGAGTTGATTTGCCGTTATTTAACCTTTCTAAGTTTGTTTCCTCATCCTTAAATGAGGCCAACAATGGTACCTACCTCTTTGGGTCCTTGTGAAGATAAAGTGAGAAGAGGTCTGTAAAGATCTTAGCAGGTACCTACCCAGGATAACAGCTGCCCTTAGTGCTGCTGTTCCCTGTATGGTTGTGTTAGCTTCATAAGCCTATGTTTGTGCTTTTTAGAGCATTTTGGAGGAACTAAAAGTGAGTTGGGAAGGAAAATGGGAGTCATCCTTTGCTCTTCATTATCAGATATAAGGATCTGCACATTTTCCCCCTTGAGATGAGCTAAAAATCCATCTCGGTAGAATTTCTACTCATTGGTTCTAATTCTCCTCCTTTGGACCCCATAAAACACATGTTGGATTTTTCTCTCCCATTGTGAGCACTTTGAACATTTTTGGAAAGTAGTTCTGCTCCTTATTACATCCTCTTTACTTAAAGAAAGACTTTGCCTTTCCCAGTGTAATGAGATTATATCAGGATTTGTTTCTAGGCTCATAGGTTCTGTCTGCTTTTAGGCTGTGACATCCATATCATTTCAGTCACTTGGTCGTGTCCGACTCTTTGTGACCCCATGGACTGCCGAATGCCAGGCTTCCCCATCCTTCACACCATCTCCTGGAGATTGCTCAAATTCATATTCATTGAGTTGGTGATACCATCCAACTATCTCATCCTCTGTTGTCCCCTTCTCCTCCCACCTTCATTCTTTCCCAGCATCAGGGTCTTTTCCAATGAGTCAATTATTCACATCAGGTGGCCAAAGTACTGGAGCTTCAGCTTCAGCATCAGTCCTTCCAGTGAATATTTAGGACTGATTTCCTTTAGGACATGCAGATCAGCAGCCCCCAAATTCCTTATAGAAAGGGAGAGCCAGAGCCACAAATCAGTCTGCATAAATGTATTGAGTGTCATCATACATAAGGCAACTGGAGAAGAGAGATGTCACGTGCTTCATAACATCAAGTCCTTTGGGGTTGACAGTGGAGGGTGAATCTATGCCTGCCTGTGACAGTGGGTGGAGGTGCTCAGGGTTGGAGGGTGAGGCCAGCCCTTGGTGTTCACACCACTGGTGGGAAGATACACTTTCCCCTTGGAAAGTATTAGTCACTCAGTTATGTCCAACTCTTTGCGACCCCATGGACTGTAGTCTGCAAGGCTTTTCTGTCTATGGAATTCTCCAGGCAAGAATGCTGGAGTGGGTAGCCATTCCCTTCTCCAGGGGATCTTCCAGACTCAGGGGTTGAACTTGCATCTTCTGCATTGCAGGGAGATCCTTTTCTGTCTGAGCCACTCAACCAGTGGCTAATCCCGATTGCTAAAGCTTCAAGGCTGCCTCGAGGCTGCTGCTTACTCTTTACTCATTGTTACGAATAGAATGTTTGTCTTCCTTGAAAATTCATATGTTGAAATTTACTCCCTTCACCCCCATGAGAAGGTATTAGGAGGTGAGGCTGTAGGAGGTAATTAGGATTAGATGGGATTACCAGGACAGGGAAATCTATATGCAGGTCAAGAAGCAACAGTTAGAACTGGACATGGAAGAACAGACTGGTTCCAAATAGGAAAAGGAGTGCATCAAGGATGTATATTGTCACCCTGCTTATTTAACTTATATGCAGAGTACATCATGAGAAACGCTGGGCTGGAAGAAGCACAGCTGGAATCAAGATTGCTGGGAGAAATATCAATCACCTCAGATATGCAGATGACACCACCCTTCTGGCAGAAAGTGAAGAAGAACTAAACAGCCTCTTGATGAAAGTGAAAGTGGAGAGTGAAAAAGTTGGCTTAAAGCTCAACATTCAGGAAACTAAGATCATGGCATCTGGTCCCATCCCTTCATGGCAAATAGATGGGGAAACAGTGGAAACAGTGGCTGACTTTATTTTTTGGGGCTCCAAAATCACTGCAGATGGTGATTGCAGCCATGAAATTAAAAGACGTTTACTCCTTGGAAGGAAAGTTATGACCAACCTAGACAGCATATTCAAAAGCAGAGAATTTACTTTGTCAACAAAGGTCCGTCTAGTCAAGACAATGGTTTTTCCAGTGGTCATGTATGGATGTGAGAGTTCGACTATAAAACAGCTGAGTGCCAAAGAATCGATGCTTTTGAACTGTAGTGTTGGAGAAGACTCTTGGGAATCCCTTGGACAGCAAGGAGATCCAACCAGTCCATCCTAAAGGAAATCAGTCCTGGAGTGTTCTTTGGAAGGACTGATGTTGAAGCTGAAGCTCCCATACTTTGGCCACCTGATGCAAAGAACTGACTCATTTGAAAAGACTCTGATGCTGGGAAAGATTGAAGGCAGGAGAAGAAGGGGACGATAGAGGATGAGATGGTTGGATGGCATCACCGACTCAATGCCCATGAGTTTGAGTAGACTCTGGGAGTTGGTGGTGGACAGGGAGGCCTGGTGTGCTGCAGTCCATGGGGTCACAAAGAGTGGCACACAACTGAGCGACTGAACTGAACTGAACTGAACCAGGGCAGGGCCCTTGTGAATGGGATTAATGCCTTTATGAGTCACAAGAGAGCTTGTGCTCTCTTCTGTCTTTCATGGGAGCATCATAAGTCAACAGTCTGGGACTCTAAAGAGGGCTCTCATGAGAACCTGACCATGCTGGCCCCGTGATCTCAGATTCCAAACTCCAGAACCGTGAGAAATGACTTTCTGTTGCTTATAAGCCACTCAGTCTATGGTCTTTGTTATAGAAACCTGAACGTACTTAGACATTTCTGCTGCTCTGGGTGGTTACAAACCCTCCCCATTTTTTTCAGAGCACAGGTGAATGCTGGAATAAAATTAGGGAGTTACAGAGTAGCTCACAAATAGGTACCATGCCTGCTCTCTCAGCAAACAGACCCTGGCCCATCCACATGGATTTTTCCAGGCTGTTTTTGTCTGTCTGGCTGGCTCTGGATAATTGGATGTAGCAGCAACCACTGTTTCACTTCCCATCAGGAGCACCCTGCATATATCTATCTCCTCAGAGTACTGACCCAAGGAGAAACCCCAGGAGTGAGAAGAAATTCCATCCTCCCATTTTCTGCACCCCTATTTCCTGCTATATGATCTACATCATCTCAGGATGGTGGGAATTTTCTCTTCTATTAGGAGATTCTCTGTCTTTTACCCACAGGGATGTGGCCTCTTCCTATACTCTGAAAGTGAAAGTTGCTCAGTTGTGTCTGACTCTTTGCAACCCCCTGGACTATACAGTCCATGGAATTCTCCAGGCCAGAATACTGGAGTGGGTAGCCATTCCCTTCTCCAGGGCATCTTCCCAACCCAGGGATTGAACCCAGGTCTCCCACACTGAAGGTGGATTCTTTACCAGCTGAGCCATAAGGGAAGCCCAAGAATACTGCAGTGGGTAGCCTATCCCTTCTCCAGTGGATCTTCCTGGCCCAGGAATCAAACTGGGGTCTCCTGCATTGCAGGCAGATTCTTTACCAGCTGAGCTATGAGGGAAGCCAATCTTCCTATACTCTGAGCCAGTGCAAAACACCAGAGCACAACAGCATATCTGTCTTACAAGGACTTGCAAAGGGCACCTTTAGGCTGCTTTTGGATGTATGCCTCATTTCTGTGCCAGTCTCTGTGGCTATAGGACTCGGGTCCTATGGCTAGTTCAGCTTGAGTCACATGCCCAGTCTCATGGTAAAGAGATAGGATTTACTGTTTGCAGAAGGAATCAAGAAATGACCATGATCTGTGATTCACCCATTCCCCCCCTTCCTT
Source organism: Bos mutus (assembly GCF_027580195.1). NCBI lineage: Eukaryota > Metazoa > Chordata > Mammalia > Artiodactyla > Bovidae > Bos > Bos mutus. Next base: position 20,902,778 of record NC_091627.1, read on the forward strand.
TACATTTCCTGCTGTTTCTTTTGATATATTCCCTGATCTGGAGCCCAAGTGTATTCTGACCAGTACATAAAATCATCATCAAAATTTCTCCAACCTCTGTTATGTTCCAAATGCTATACAAAATCTACGACATTTACTATTTCTAGAAAATCTATGGATAAATATTGTAGATACAACTGAGATTGCTTTCAGAAAGCTAAGTTATAAAATCAACCCCAGGAGATCAGAACAGGGCAATACAAAACTACTTACAGCAGAAAAATGTTCCTTGGGTCTAAGGGATTTGAAGAAACTCAACTGAGCATGTGAGTATTTCTAAGGGAAAAAATGAGGCCATCTCAAAGGACCCCAGGAAGCAGAAGGTGTGGAGGTAAACTTCACCAGTGCCTATACAGGCACTCTCCTGGGAGAGGGGCTGTGAATATTTTGGTTTCAGTGTCCTGATGCTTTGAAACAGGCGTTTCATCTAATTCTTGTTCTGACTCCATTTTCACCAGTCAACTCGTGATTATAATGTGGCTTCCCCTCTGCTTTCCAGTAGGGGGAAAGTGTTAGTCATGCTGATGTGACCTTGAGGTTTTTATCATAATTCTAATCCTCCTTACCATTTTCAAAGTTGGTTTTCTGTTTTTTCATCACTATAGTGAGCTTGGTCCGTGTGACTCCATCTTGAGAGATGGGTGGACATTTGGTGGGCTGAAAAAAATCATGTCATTATTGTCACAAAACTGATTGCCAGATGTTAGATTATAGTAAATTTCCGAGGTACCTACATTTGCCATTCTTTCCTTTGGACACATTTTTCACATTGTATGCTTGGGCTAGGACCAGCCCTTTTCCTTTGGAAGGTTTTCCTTCTAAACCTGTCTAGATTTCAATAACCTCATTTTTCAGATATAGAAATTAAGTGATTCCTTAGAGATCACAATGTTAAGATGGTAGGTTTAGAATCCAGGTCTGTCTGATTTCAAAGCTCATGCTATTTCTCCTTGACCAGATACTTCCATCTCCTTGTTTGGACCCAGTAGTTCTCTTCTACAGCCCAACATTGCATGCTTAGTAGGGAGGTTGGTTTAGTTGCTAACTCGTGTCCGGCTCTTGCGACCCCATGGACTGTAGCCGCCAGGCTCCTTTGTCCATAGGATTTTCCAGGCAAGCATAGTGGAGTGGGTTGCCATTTCCTTCTCAAGCTTAGTAGGGAGAGGGCTGTCTTGTATGTATCTGTGATGGACCCAACTCTTCATCTACAAATGAATACTTCCCTAGAGAAAAAGTCAGCTGCCATCTTTGTGAACAAATGTAAGACGGCACCACCAAACAGAAGGAAATGAGGTGCAGAGTCTCATATATAAAGACGTTTTCAGATAAGTATGTAAAGGGCCGGGCTTGGAGTACGGTAGATCCCCTGTCACTGGTGGCTCTTTTCCCTAATGGGACAGAGAAGTTGCAAGACAAAACAGTGTAAGCCAAGGATTCCCTTTGGGTGAAAACCACAGGAGCCAGTTGCTGCATAAAATGTTTGGACAATTCTTTGTAATCACCCACCTCTGGTAGATTGTCTGCCCCCTTGGGTGGGAAACCCCCTCCCAGACAGAGAGGAAGGCAGTAATCCATGGGAACCGTCTGTCAGCGCTGACGGGACTTTGGCGGGGAGGCAAGCTGGGATCCATTCTTGCTGCTGCTGCTGCTGCTGCTAAGTCGCTTCAGTTGTGTCCAACTCTGTGCGACCCCATAGACAGCTGCCCACCAGGCTTCCCTGTCCCTGGGATTCTCCAGGCAAAATACTGGAGTGGGTTGCCATTTCCTTCTCCAAGAATCCATTCCTACTGATCTGTAAATCCAGCTTTAAAAACTGCTCCCCATGGGAGGCCTGAGGATGTCTTAGAATACTTTGTGGGTCAATTTCTGAAAGAGGGTATGTGAAAGAGCAGGAGGAAATGTCATCTGGATCCATTTAAGAGGATATTTTTCAGGCCCCAGTTCAGATGACACCTCTGTAGGAAGGCTCTTGCCCCTGAATTGTATTTCTCTATTTATATATGTCATAGATCAACCATTTGAATCCTATTTATTTATTTACTACCCTCTCTCAACTAGGATGTAATCTTCATGAGGGTAGAGGCCTCATCTCCCTTTTGTCAGAATATTGCAAATGCCTGAAAGAGAGTCTGGTACGTGGTAGGTACTTGATAAATATTTGCTGATGGATTGAGTCAAAGAATGAAGCAATAAATAACTAAATTAATGAATGGGTCCAGAAGATGGTGAGAAACAGTAAGAAACTATGGTGAGTGGAAGGAACCCAGCATTTGGAGATAGATGGACTTGATCCCAACCTTGATCCTAAACTAGTTGGATATATGACCTTAATTTTTCTGAGTTTTATTTTGGATCTGTAAAACTCTGTTTCATAAAATTATTATAAAGATTAAATCATAGTCCATTACCATAGGCAAAGTGTCTGGCATCGTGGCTGACATCATGAGCCATGATGCCAGTCACTTTGAGAACTCGTGTTTATTAGTGTCACTGTCTTCCTTCCAAATACATAAGCATAAGCACAACCATGCATCTACCTTGTGATAAATAAGCTTCAAATCGATATATATTTCTTGTACAAACTGCTAGGCACTTGGGACTGTTAGATAAATAAAGTTCATATTCTACCCCCAGAAAGTTCCTAGCACCCTTTGTGAGTGTGCTCAGTCACTTCAGTCATATCTGACTCTTCGTGACCCTATGGACTATACCCTGCCAGGCTCCTTTGTCCATGGGATTCTCCGGGAAAGAATACTGGAGTGGGTTGCTGTGTCCTCCTCCAGAGGATCGTCTCAACCCATGGATCGAATCTGACTCTCCTGTATCTCCTGCATTGGCAGGCGGATCCTTAACCACTGAGCCACCAGGGAAGCCCTCCTAGTACCCTTTACATAGAAACAAAAAAAAGTTTGTTTGGAGTCAGGAATATGAGGTGGCATTTTCATTTCTTAATCATACAAGCACCTACTTTCTGTCTTACACAAGTATTGAATTGAATTTTATCTTTAAACCAAGCCTAAGAGATAGGTGCTATTTTAATTTTGCAGATAAAGAAATTGAGACTCAGAGAGTGAAGTAATACTTTCAAGATCACACTGTTAACGGGCCACAGACTAGCAGCTCAGTACCAGTTCTGTAAGACGTGAACTTCTGCATTCTTCTCACTATTTCACGCCTGAGTGTTTCTAACAACTCTGTTGGTGACTCTATTTGCATAGGCAATGTTTATTCTCTCCTTATTTGAATTGAATCTTTCTTCTTGGAGTCCTCTAAGGCTTTGGTATATGCCTGCCTTTATGTGAGCTATTGGCTGCTACTGCTCAGTTTATTTCATTTATTATAAAGGATATGCACATTTTATGTATTCTGCTCCGGGGCAACTTAGTGAATCATCTTGTGATTCAAAAATACCAGACCAGTGGTTTTTTTGAACCGCAGCCATCATTTGGTGTGATCACAGAAGTTTAGCCACTTGGAAATTTTGTTCTGAGAGCCATTTTGTTTCAAGGTGACAACTCACAAACTGAATGAAAAAAAAAAGATGTATTGAGAATAAACTACACTTACATGTAAGAATATTTCATAAACTACATGCTGAGTAAAAGATGCCAAAACTCGAAAGATTACATGCTGTATGGTTCCATTTAGTAGAGTTTAAAAAGAGCAACACTATGGTGAGAGGAGTCTAGGTGTTGGTTACCCTGGAGTCGGGGAGGAGAAGTGGCAGCTCGATGGGGGAATGAGGAAGACTTCTTTGGCTCATCCAGCTTGGAAAAGGGAGCAAGATTCTCTCAAATAATTCTGATGATCTTTCCCTTACACTGTTCTGCCTCTTTCCAAGTAGGAGTTTACTCTGTAGAAGGCAGACTCTTCTGTTTTTGAGCCATTCCAGTTGACTAAATGCCCATTACACAGAGAGCTTTCTTCTGCAACTTCCAGCCATTGGTTCTACTTATGTCTTTAATTGTCTCCTAGAAGAACAAGAGTAATAACTACTGAATTTAGATGAGACCAGTCATGTGCCAGGCACTTTACTGATTTTCTCTTTTAATTTTCATTAGCATCCTTCAAGTTAGGTACTTGAGGATCAGAAAGGTTAAAGTTAGGTCCTATTTTTTCCATTTTAATATTTAAGTAAATTAAGCATCAGAGAGGTTAATAGCTTACCTAAGGTCATACAGCAACAAGATGGTCAATTTCAAACTCAGGTCTAAGTTCAAAGTCTGTGGTTTTTCCATCACTCCACTTTACCCCCTTTCCTTTGGTACAGTCTGTTAAATGCTTGAATGCCAGTCATCATACCCCAACTGTTTTGTTTTATTCTATACGTGACCATGATATTGAGCTCACATTTACTTTGAAAAACACAGTGTAATTTGATCTTGATGATGATCAATCGTGATGTGTTGCTGGTGACAGTGATGGTAATGGTGGTGATGGTGGTGGTGGCGATGATGGTGGTGGTGATGGTGGTGGTGGCAATGATGGTGGTGGTGGCGATGGTGGTGGTGATGATGGTGGTGGTGATGGTGGTGGTGGTGGTGATGGTGGTGGTGGTGGTGGTGGTGGTGGTGGTGGTGGTGGTGGTGGTGGTGGTGGTGGTGGTGGTGGTGGTGGTGGTGGTGGTGGTGATGGTGGTGGTGGTGGTGGTGGTGGTGGTGGTGGTGGTGGTGGTGGTGGTGGTGGTGGTGGTGGTGGTGGTGATGATGGTGGTGGTGGTGGTGATGGTGGTGGTGATGATGGTGGTGGTGATGGTGGTGGTGTGGTGGTGGTGGTGGTGGTGGTGGTGGTGGTGGTGGTGGTGGTGGTGGTGATGGTGGTGGTGGTGATGGTGGTGGTGGTGGTGATGGTGGTGGTGGGTGATGGTGGTGGTGGTGGTGATGGTGGTGATGTGGTGGTGGTGGTGGTGGTGGTGATGGTGGTGGTGGTGGTGGTGGTGGTGGGTGGTGGTGATGATGTGGTGGTGGTGATGGTGGTGGTGGTGGTGATGGTGGTGGTGGTGGTGGTGGTGGTGGTGGATGGTGGTGGTGGTGGTGGTGGTGGTGATGATGATGGATGGTGGTGATGGTGGTGGTGATGGTGGTGGTGGTGGTGATGGTGGTGGTGGTGATGGTGGTGGTGGTGGTGATGGTGGTGATGATGGTGGTGGTGGTGATGGTGGTGGTGGTGGTGGTGGTGGTGGTGGTGATGGTGGTGATGATGGTGGTGGTGGTGATGGTGGTGGTGGTGGTGGTGGTGGTGGTGGTGATGATGGTGGTGCTGATGGTGGTGGTGGTGGTGGTGCTGATGGTGCTGCTGATGGTGGTGGTGGTGATGATGGTTCTGCTGATGGTGGTGGTGATGGTGGTGGTGGTGGTGGTGGTGATGGTGGTGGTGGTGGTGGTGGTGGTGGTGGTGATGGTGGTGGTGGTGGTGGTGGTGATGGTGGTATGATGGTGATGGTGGTGGTGGTGGTGGTGATGGTGGTGGTGGTGGTGATGATGGTGGTGATGATGGTGGTGCTGCTGATGGTGGTGGTGGTGGTGATGGTGGTGATGATGGTGGTGGTGGTGATGGTGGTGGTGCTGATGGTGCTGATGGTGATGATGGTGGTGGTGGTGATGGTGGTGGTGGTGATGGTGGTGGTGGTGGTGATGGTGGTGGTATGATGGTATGATGGTGGTAGTGCTGATGGTGCTGATGGTGATGATGGTGCTGCTGATGGTGGTGGTGGTGATGATGGTGCTGCTGATGGTGGTGGTGATGATGGTGGTGCTGCTGATGGTGGTGGTGGTGGTGGTGATGGTGGTGGTATGATGGTATGATGGTGGTGGTGATGATGGTGCTGATGGTGGTGGTGGTGATGATGGTGATGGAAGTTACACAGTGGTAGCAGTTCATAGTAGCTGCAAACATTTTTAGTAGAAGCTGAGAGCTATTTGTGAACAACAGGCCTATTTTCATCTTATGGGCACCTACGGGAAGATCCCCTGGAGAAGGAAATGGCAACCCACTCCAGCACTCTTGCCTGGAAAATCCCATGGACGGAGGAACCTGTTAGGCTACAGTCCATGGGGTCACAAAGAGTCGGACACGACTGAGCGACTTCACTTTTTCACTTCAATCCTGTCACTGCTCAGGTTTCTCTCTTTGCCTTGGCTGCTAGAGAACACAGAACAAAAACTGTAGCTTACCTCTTGTCCAGGATCATACAGAATGCAGTTATATGGACTGACCTTTCCCTACATTTTCTCTTTCCTTCTTGTTCATGGTTTCCCTTCTTATTTTTCTTGCTGCATCATGTCTTTTGGTGGATGCTGATTATTATTTGTGGTGTGGAATCAGGTGTGGGGGAAAAACATTGTCAATGCAATTGTCACAACAAGTTATGGCATAGGTATTATTACTCTCATTTTATACATAAAAAATGAGTTTCAGAGAGGTAAGATGCCTTTCCAAAGTTGCACAGCTTGTATGTGGGAGACCTTGGTTTCAAAAACAAAATGATGCTACTTTAGAGCCCACCCAGGACACCCTATTTCCTCCTTGCAGGTGCCTTTTAGTCTTTTCTGTTTTTAATTGTACAGCTACTTTGTTTTCATTAATTTTCTGTTTTTGAGTTGCTCAGTCATGTCCAACTCTTTGTGACCCCATGGACTTCAGCACACCAGGGTTCCCTGTCCATTTCCATCTCCTGGAGCTTGTTCAAACTCATGTCCACTGAGTCACTGATGCTGTCTAAACATCTCATCCTCTGTCATCCCCTTCTCTTCCTGCCCTAAATCTTTCCCAGCATCAGGGTCTTTTCCAAGGAGTCAGATCTTCACATCAGGTGGCCAAAGTATGGGAGATTCAGCTTCAGCATCAGTCCTTCCAATGAATATTCAGGACTGATGTTTTTTAGGATTGGTTTGATCTCCTTGCAGTCCAAGGGACTCTCAGGAGTTTTCTCCAATACCACAGCTCAAAACATCAATTCTGCAGTGTTCAGCCTTCTTTCTGGTCCAACTCTCTCATCCATGCATGACTACTGGAAAAATCATAGTTTTGACTGTACAGACCTTTGCTGGCAAAGCAATGTTTCTGCTTTTTGATATGCTATGTAGGTTGATCATAGCTTTTCTTCCAAAGAGCAAGTGTCTTTTAATTTCATGGCTGCAGTCATCATCTGCAGTGATTTTGGAGCCCAAGAAAATAAAATCTGTCATTCATTTCCATTGTTTCCCCATCTATTTGCCATGAAGTGATTTTTTAAATTAATTCATTAGTTTATTTTTGGCCACGCTGGGTCTTTGCTTTGTTACATGGGCTCTTTGTTGCTGCTCTAGGGCTTTTCTCTCGTTGTGGTGAGTGGGGGCTACTCTCTAGCTGTGGTATGCGGGCTTCTCATTGCAGTGGGTTCTCTTGTTGCAGAGCATGGGCTCCAGGGCTCATGGGCTTTCACAGTTGTAGCACAGCCTCAGTGGTTCTGGAGCATCGGCTTAGTTGCCCTGCAGCATATGGAATCTTCCTGGACCAGGTATCAGACCCATGTCCCCTGCTTGGCAGGTGGATTCTTAACCACTGGACCATCAGGGAAATCCCAGCCTCCCAGTCTTGAGAGTCTAGTATTCTTGTTCCACCGTCTGAGGATAGGCGGGTGCGTGGTGGTAGCAGAGGGGACCCCAGGATCTCTATCCTGAGTGCTGATCACCACTGGACCTCCTCACCATGCAACCCATTCAAACTCTACCTCCCACCTCCTCTCCTTTCACATAGGGATCCCCGGGGCTTGTGTGTCTCTTCCATCAGCCACCCCAATTCTCTGAGGGCTAAAAAAGTGTGGTAGTCACGTGGCTGCAGGTTTGGTCAGTAGCTGACCTCACCCACAGCTTTTGCTGTTGTTCAGCTGCTTTCTTTCATCTAATCCTCACAGTAACATGATGATGTAGGTCCTTTTTTGATCTCCATTTTAGAGATGGAAATACTCACAGAAGGGTTAGATAAACACCTTGCATCCATTCACTCAGCAAAGAATGAGCAAACCAGAATTTCAATGCTGATGTGCTTGCTGCAGAACCCATGATCTTCACTGCTGTGCACACAATCGTATTATTCCCCACTGACTCCTGTCCTGTGTCCCAGGATGGGGTTCAGGGACCTGAGCTGAGGACTAGGTAGCATTTACAATGACCCGTCTTACCTCTCAGCCCTCCTTCCTGAGTCTGGATAGATTGGATTCAACTCTGAGAGCCTCTTAGTGCTCCAATTATATTGTAGGTTTATACTGGTTTGGTTTCAGATTGTGAGGCAGGAGACAGGAGTCTCAAACCCATCCCATCTCTTTTCCTGCCCAGTTAACCTCTGCTCACAAGAGCTGTGCCTTTAGTGGGACGCCCAAGCCTGGAAGAACCTCCAGCTGAAGCCAGCCAAGTCTCATTCAGCCTTCAAAGGCCCACCTCAAGGAAATGCCAGATCCCAGTATCAGATCCTGGTCCAACTCATGCAAACCACACAAGTCCAGGGCGATTGAGGCCATGGAATTCTGAGTCGAGATCAAGTGGCTTAATACTAAAGGAAAACATTTCCAAAGTTTTCTTAGAGAGAAAGTAAAACAGTGATGGTATTGAATTCTCCAGCTTGCTAATTCATTCCTATTTGATCAGTTCTTGATAGGATGTCATGTCTGAGTGTCCCAGCCCACAAATTTATAGTCAAAGAAGTCAGTGTTTTTACATGGATCAAGCAGACGCCAGAGACAGACTTGGACCCGCCCAGCACCAAGTGAGGAAATTTTCCATACCAGATCCTGGGGTAGTTGATTTTGCATAGATTCTCTTATTAATCTCACAAATGCTTTGTATGGTCCAATATTTTTGGCCACACTTTATAGATTTGGGCATGAAGTTTATAGAAGAAGGAAGAGAAATAACATTTTATGGATCCTAGAAAGTGGTAAGTCCAGTGCTTTGCAATCATGCTCTCAGGTTCAAATACATTCTCTGCTTCTACTTCCAAGTGAACCCACCATCACAACAGGGCTCTTCGCTGGGCAGAAGCACTATGTCAAGAGAGGAGGGCATTTCCTTGTGGAGATACTGGGGGTGCTATTTGACACAGTACTACTGCACTCTACATGGTACTGGAAAGTGCACAAAAGCACATCCACTTGTATGAGTGTGACAAAGCACGCTGGACATGTGAACCAACATACAGGATAGGACATAGCAACACATATTTGCATCTTTGACAGTTTGCAACTTGAAGATTCCTTCAAGTAGGGGACTTACTGTATATCCTTCAGTCTTGGTGAGGGTGCTGGAGGGGATAGCCCAATGTTCATTACCTAAGCCATTTGCAATCCTGGCTCATAAAAACCTTGCACATATAATCATCACCTTGTTTACCTTCTGTATGGAAAGAATTGAACGACCTAGGAAAGGGCAGAGCCACAAGATGAGGAGTTTGGGGTCCCCGAATGACTGATGGAGCAGAATTCTCCAGACAGAAATGAGCAATGAACAGACCCAGAGAGATCAGGATGGATTTGTAACTTACAGCAGTTGGCTTACCTTAATACTGGTGGGAAGATGAGGAGATTGAGGGGAACCCTGGGAAGATTCGGGGTCTGCAGAGCTTCAGTGTAATCTCAGAGAGAGGGGAGACATATAACCACAGACTTAGGAAGCAGAATGTGGATTCTTCTGCTGATCCTCCTCTGTACACAGACGTCCCTGGTAAGGATCACTAAGGGCTCTGGAGAGTGGAGGAACTGAAGGCACAAGCTCCAGGGTTGGGTTGCTCAGCTTTGCAACTCAGCCCCAAGCTGTCCTGGGGGCTCTGCTTTGCCCAGCACTGGCTCATCCAGGTAGGATCAAAGCCCTGGAATCTTGGTTGTTGGGGATAAACATCTGGGGTGTGTGCATCATAGACACCCCCTAGAGATAAAGGGGGAGCTAAGCTGGCTAGAGAAAGGTGGTGTGTATGTGTGATTGTCACTGAGGCATGCAGCCCCATGGACTGTAGCCCACCAGGCCCCTCTGTCCATGGGATTTTCCAGGCAAGAATACTGCGGTGGGTTGCCACTCCCTTCTCCAGAGGGTCTTCCCAACCCAGAGATGGAACCTGGGTCTCCGTATTTCAGGTCTATTCTTTACCATCTGAGCCCCCAGGGAAGCCAAATGAAAGGTTACCTAAGCTTTTTCCTTCTCAGTTTTCTGAGTCCCAGATTCCAAACACAGACAAGTAGGAGGAAGGAATCTAAATTTCTACAAAACAGCTCGGCATCTCTTGTTCCTGCAGCACTGGGTGCTTAGTGCAGGCTGGTGGGAGGCGAGGCAGGACCAGGCAGACCTCAGAGGTTTCTCAGGGCCATGCTGATGGGTTCAGTCTTCACTGGGTAGGCAAAGGGGAGACAGTCAAAGCAGCAAGCAGAGCTGCTCCATGTCTCTGATGTCTCCAATGACCCAGATCCGGAAAGGTGGTGGTGGGGTGGCATGTGAGTTTCTATAGGGCACTGGTCCAGAGTGGACATGATGAGGGCAGGATGTGGAGAGCAGCAAGGGGAAGTGCTGATTGGCCAGTGGGATGCCGCAGGTGAGGGAGGCTCAGGGATTAGTAGCTGTTTCAAGAGTTGGGAGGAGGTGCAGAGAAGACTAAGCAGCGGTGACCCAGGGTGAGCCCAGGGTAATTAGGGTAGGAAATTAGGAAAATTCTGTAGTTTCCTCATTGCACCCTCAGGACAGAGGCTGTGCTTTTCTCAGCTCTGCACTGGCAGTGCCTGGCAGAGCATGTGTGGGCTGAATAGAATCCATTGCTTCTCTGAGCCATCTTCTCGAGTTCAGCAAACCAGTTCTTTTGCTCTGCCTGAGGTTCCTAGAACTCTGGCAAGGACCCGGGATGCCAGAAACTATGTGGCTTCTATCCAAGGACAGCTCTCAGTGACCTGGACAGAGGCTGTGACGTCACAAGCAAAGGACACCGTCCAGAGCTACCAGTTGCAGACCCAGACCAGGTTGAGGGTTGCCGGATTTAGCAAATAAAAATACAGTGCGCCCAGTTAAAATTTGAATTTAAGATAATAAAATAAATACATTTTTAGTATCACAATGTGTCAAAGGGCTTCCCAGGGGGCACAGTGGTAAAGAATACCCCTGCCATGCAGGACATGCAAGAGATGTAGGTTTGATCGCCGGGTTGGGAAGACCCTCTGGAGAAAGAAATGGCAACCCATTCCAGTATTCTTGCCTGGAAAATTTCATAGACAGAGGAACCTGGTGGGTATAGTCCATGGAGTCGCAAAGAACCGGACACAGCTGAGTGACAGAGCACACATGGAGATGTGTCAAATATTGCTTGGGACATACTGATTTGTTGTTTATGATTCAAAATTAGCTGGGTGTCTTATATTTTCTTGGCAAGCCTGTCCGGGTCCCTCATTAGCAAAGTCACAGAATGACTTTGCTAATGAGAGTGCCTCCTCCCAGTAGCTAGAAACATCTCTTGTGTTGTTCAGTGTCTAAGTTGTGTCCAGCTCTTTGTGACCCCGTGTACTACAGCATGACTGTCTCCTCCATCCTCCACTATCTCCTGGAGTTCACTCAAATTCATGCCCATTGAGTCAGGGATTCTACCTAACCATCTCATCCTCTGTTGCCCCCTTCTCTTCCTGCCCTCAATCTTTCCTGGCATCAGAGTCTTTTCCAGTGAGTCACCTCTTTGCATCAGGTGGCCAGAGGATTGGAGCTTCAACTTCAGCATCAGTCCTTCCAACGAATATTCAGGGTTGATTTCCTTTAGGGTTGACTGGTTTGATCTCCTTGCTGTCCAAGGAACTCTCAAGAGTCTTCAGCACTACAGTTCAAAAGCATCAATTCTTTGGCACTCAGCTTTTTTGTAGTCCAACTCTCACATCCATACATGACCACTGGAAAAACCATTGTCTTGACTAGACGGACCTTTGTTGGCAAAGTGATGTCTCTGCTTTTTAATACACTGTCTAGGTTTGTTGTGGCTTGCTGACTCTAAAAAGGGGAGCCTCAGACCCCACTCTGGCCAAGCCCAGGTTCCTCCCACTAACAATTCCCTCACACTTTCTTTCATTCAAAACACTCAGCCCAAGAAGGTGATGGCACATGGGGAGGCAGCTGGGTGTCATCCATCAAGGCCACTCCCGAGGCAGGCTGAAGAACTGCTGTGGTTCCAGACAGAAATGATCATTAGGGTCCTAATGAAGATTTGTGGTGCTGCTGGGAGAGGCTTCAGCCCCTTGTGGTCCCAGGAGATGGTGGGGGAGTGTCCTGAGGGGAGGCTTATGGGAAGGGAGATTCTGGGCATGGGAAGACCTGGGAAGGATGAGCAGAAAGGAAGAGGGAAGAACGTGTGAGCAGAAGGGGTGTCTGAGCTGAGGGCAGAGCTGAAGGGTGGGAAGGAGGATGCGTGCAGGAGTAGGAGGGTCTGAGGCCATCAAGGGCAGAGTCAGGGAAGAGCTGTGAAGGCAGCGACAAGCTCGCAGTTAAGGGGCTGTTGGCTTCCTTGGGCTGCTGTAACATGTTAGCACAAAACAACAGAAATGTGTTCTCATATTTCTGGAGTCTAGAGTCTGGAATCATGTTCACTGAGCTGAACTTAAGTCGAAGTGTAGACAGGGCCCTGCTCCGTTTGGAGGTTCTGGGGAGAAGCCAGTCCTTATATCTTCCAGCTTCTCGTGGCCCCAGGCATTTCTTGGCTTATGGTCTCATCACTATATTCTCTGCCTCCGTGATCAAATGGCCATCCCCACGTTGTTCTCAAAATTCCCTGTTTCTCACTTATAATATAAAGAGTTATGTGATAGCATGGGGGACCCATTGTGATGATCCAAAGGGAGCTTTTGCTCTCGTGATCCTGAGCTTAATCCCTTCCTTTGCCATATGAAGTGATGTTCTCTCTTTAGCCATAGAAAGTGTTACTTAGTGGTCCCGGGATTAGAGTGTGGACATGTTATTTTGGGAGGCACCATTCAGCCCACTCTCTAGTGTGAGGAGGGACTGAGCATCATGTCAGGGTGGGGAAGGTTTCTTCCGGGGTCAACAGGAACCCTGCCCCAGCTTTCATTCCTTCCCTGCATTTTGATGCCTCAAAGTCCAGGCAGAGGAATTCACATGCTCCATAGGAAGAGGTGTGTGCTCCTGGTAGCAAGCACTGGGCCTGGAGTCCCAGCTCTCTCTGTCTTTGACAACCCCCCGCCCCGCCCCAGATGACCTAGGGGGCTGGTCATGCCCCTCTTTGGGACTATCTCACCCACTGCAAATATGGATGTAGGATTGCATGTTTTAGTCACTCACTCATGTTTAACTCTTTACAATTCCATGGACTGCAGCCCATCAGGCTCCACTGCCCACAGGATTTCTCAGGCAAGAATACCGGAGTGGGTTGCATGGTCTCTAAGGCTTCCCAGGCGGTGCTGGTGATAAAGAACCCCCACCTGCTAATGCATGGGACATAAAAGATGTGGGTTCAATCCCTGGGTCAGGAAGATCCATTGGAGGGGAGCACAGCAACCCACTATAGTATTCTTGGCTGGAGAATCCCATGGACAGAGGAATCTGGTGGTCTATAGTCCATACAGTCTTAAAGAGTTGGACATGACTGAAGTGACTTAACATGCATGAGCCCCTTTGACCCAAAAACCAGTTGGTGATGTCCAGTGTCATTTCATGTGGGGAATCTCAGGTCCCTGGAAGTTGACTTCTGTGTGTTTCAGCTTCACTGGGGTGCAGAACCCAATGTTGGCAGTGGTCCAGGCTCAGCTTTTGGACTCACGGTTGATCTTAGCTCTACTGAGTTCTCACTGACAGCATGTCCTGACTTAGCAGTGCAGCACAAACCCAGATCAGTAGCGGGGCCGCTGGAACACAGGGAAGATGGATAAGACTGGCTGTCTGTGACCTTGGGCATGCTGCTGAACTGTCCTCATTTAAAAACAGGATATTTTAAGGGTGGTCGATGGATGAGAATTAGAAGTCAATAATTGCAGAGGGTCCACTAGAACGTTTGCTCTGCTGTGGGTCTCAGCCAGTGGTAACCCTGGCCCTGAGTAACCCCACAAAGGTGGCTCCTGTTTTGTCTTCAATAACACTCCCCCAGCCCAGAGCAACCTTCTCCCAGACACACAAGGCTCACCCCTCACTTCCTCCAGGTGTTCACGACCTTCTTAGAGAAGCCTCGCTGACACCCTGTGTAAACTCTCTACCATTACCCCACCCGCCCTGCTTTATTTTCCTCCCTGAATTTATCACAAGGTAACTTACCAGACATTTCACATGTTTTTCTGGTTATTCATACTTGCCTGTTTCCCTATTAAAATGTTGGCTTTTAGAGACCAGGGATGGAATCCTGTTTTATTTCTCCTGGATTCTCACTGAAAACAGTGCCTGAAACACAGTGTGCCTACATGCTTAGTCATATCTGACTCTTGGAGACTCCATGAACTGTAGCTCACCAGGTCCCTCTGTCCATGGGATTCCCCTGGCAGGAATACTGGAGTGGGTTGCCGTGCCCTCCTCCAGGGGATCTTTCCGGATCCTCCAGGGATCTGCCCTGCCCTCCAGGGAATCGGACCTGCGCCTCCAGCATCTCCCACACTGCAGACCCACTGAGTCACCTGGGAAGCCCATCTCGCAATAAGCGCTCAAATATTTGTGGAAAGACAGAATGAGTTAGAGAGTGAAGGGGATGCTCTTGCAGCTGCTGTGTTGAGGATGGGACATTAAGATTGAGGGATAGGAGCTGAAGGAGGAATTAAGAGATGACAAGAGACAGGCAGGAGCTGCTGGAGGCTTGGGGCAGTGGAAGCATTGGGGTACGGGGGGTGTAGGGACAGGATATACAGCAGGATCAGATGGAGTGTGTGGCAGAAAGAGGACTTCAGGTTTTTTGAAGCATGTAGATGAGTGGAGCTTCTCTTTACTGTGCTGGAATCTCTGGGGAAGAGCAGGGTTGTGATGCCCACATCCAGGAGCATCCAGGAGCCTTTTGAACTAGGCAGATGCAGGTGAGGATGAACTGTACCAACCTTGGAGGGCTGAGATTCTCCTTCCACTTTCTTTTTTTTTTTCCTTCCGCTTTCAAGAGGAGTTCGCTGGGGAGTTTTCAGCCATGCTGCTGCTGCTGCTAAGTCACTTCAGTTGTGTCCAACTCTGTGCGACCCCATAGACAGCAGCCCACCAGGCTCCTCTGTCCATGGGATTCTCCAGGCAAGAATACCGGGGTAGGCTGCCATTTTCTTCTCCAATGCATGCATGCTAAGTCTCTTCAGTCATGTCCAACTCTGTGCGACCCTATGGACAGCAGCCCACCAGGCTCCTCTGTCCACAGGATTCTCTAGGCAAGAATACAGGAGTGGGTTACCATTTCCTTCTCCATTTTCAGCCATAATGTGAGTGAAAGTGAAGTCACGGAGTCATGTCCCACTCTTTGTGACCACATGGACTGTAACCCACCAGGCTCCTCCATCCATGGAATTTTCCAGGCAAGAGTACTGGAGTGGGTTGGCATTTCCTTCTCCAGGGGATCTTCCTGACCCAGGGATCGTACCTGGGTCCCCCGCATTGCAGGCAGATGCTTTACTGTCTGAGCCACGAGGGAAGTCCCTAACATGAGGAAATGGGTGAATTAGACCCATGTGAGGTCTTTGGACAGAGAAGGTGATGGCACCCCACTCCAGTACTCTTGCCTGGGAAATCCCATGGACAAAGGAGCCTGGTAGGCTGCAGTCCATGGGGTTGCAAAGAGTTGGATACAATTGAGCGACTTCATTTTCACTTTTCACTTTCATGCATTGGAGAAGGAAATGGCAACCCACTCCAGTGTTCTTGCCTGGAGAATCCCAGGGACGGGGAAGCCTGGTGGGCTGCCGTCTATGGGATCACACAGAGTTGGACATGGCTGAAGTGACTTAGCAGCAGCAGCAGCAGAGGTCCTTGAAAAGGCAGTGCGCAACAGTGAAAAAGGCTAGACTTCGGAGTTAGACACATGTGGGCTCTGATCTGATTCTTGTCATTTTCTCACTGGATTCCTTATCTCTCAAATGAAATGGTAACCTTGACCTCACAAGGTGTAGCAGGAGAGAAAGGGACAGGGCACAACTTTTGAAAGAATGACATAGCCCAAGAATATAACATGAACTGATTAGAATCAAATGGGACCAAAATGACAGACAAAGACGAGACCTTGATCCTCAATCAGCAAATGAAATGACTCACCCAGAGGTGCCATGACAGTTCCAAGGCACTGTTAAAAGACCAAGGAGTGGGTGGTGGCCCAAATCCTGGAAATCTCTGCCCCCTTCCAAAAAAAAGTTGGAATAATCCTCCCACTCATTAGCATATCAAATTAGCCAGCCTATAAAAACTAACCATGCCACATTTCATGGCTTTCGCCCTCCGTGATGGCCCATACTCTGTCTGTGGAGTGTGCTTCTCTCTGAATCTGAATAAATCCATTTCTTACTTATCACTTTGTCTCTCACTGAATTCCTTCTGTGATGAGACATCTAGAACCTGAATTTCATTAGGTCCTGAAATCAGGTAACATGGGTTTTGGCTGGGTTTGAGTCCCAGCTAATTTGGAACCAGTCTGTTGTTCCATGTCTGGTTCGAACTGTTGCTTCTTGACCTGCATACAGATTTCTCAGGAGGCAGGTAAGGTGGTCTGGTATTCCCATCTCCTGAAGAATTTTCCACAGTTTATTGTGATCTATACAGTCAAAGGCTTTGGCGTAATCAATAAACCAGGAGTAGGTGTTTTTCTGGAGGAGGCAATGGCAACCCACTCCAATACTCTTGCCTGGAAAATCCCATGGACGGAGGAGCCTGGTAGGCTGCAGTCCATGGGGTTGCTGAGTTGGATATGACTGAGCGACTTCACTTTCACGCATTGGAGAAGGAAATGGCAACCCACTCCAGTGCTCTTGCCTGGAGAATCCCAGGGATGGGGAAGCCTGGTGGGCTGCCGTCTATGGGGTCGCACAGAGTCGGACACAACTGATGTGACTTAGCAGCAGCTGCAACAGCAGGTGTTTTTCTAGAATTCTCTTGCATTTTTGATGATCCGAAGGATGTTGGCAATTTGATCTCTGGTTCCTCTGCCTTTTCTAAATCCAATTTGAACATCTGGAAGTTCATGGTTCACCTACTGTTGAAGCCTGGCTTGGAGAATTTTGAGCATTACTTTGCTAGCATGTGAAATGAGTGCAATTGTGCGGTAGTTTGAGCATTCTTTGGCATTGCCCATCTTTGGGACTGAAATGAAAACTGACCTTTTCCAGTCCTGTGGCCACTGCTGAGTTTTCCAAATTTGTTGGCATATTGAGTGCAGCACTTTCACAGCATCATCTTTTAGAATTTGAAATAGCTCAGCTGGAATTCCATCACCTCCACTAACTTTATTCATAGTGATGTTTCCTGAGGCTCACTTGACTTCACATGCCAGGATGTCTGGCTCTAGGTGAGTGATCATACCCTCATAGTTATCTGGGTCATGAAGATCTTCTTTTGTATAGTTCTTCTGTGTATTCTTGCCACCTCTTCTTAATATCTTCTGCTTCTGTTAGGTCCATACCATTTCTGTCCTTTATTGTGCCCATCTTTGCATGAAATGTTCCCCTGGTATCTCTAATTTTCTTGAAGAGATTTCTAGTCTTTCCCATACTATTGTTTTCCTCTATTTCTTTGCATTGATCGCTGAGGAAGGCTTTCTTATCTCTCCTTGCTATTCTTTGGAACTCAGCATTAAAATGGGTATATCTTTCCTTTCCTCCTTTATATCAATGTACATCAAAGCTGTATATTGTCACCCTGCTTATTTAACTTACGTGAGGAGTACATCATGCAAAATGCCAGGCTGGATGAAGCACAGGCTGAAATAAAAATTGAAGGGAGAAATATCAATAACCTCAGATACACAGAAGACATCACCCTTATGGCAGAAAATTGGAGAGGAACTGAAGAGCCTCTTGATGAAAGTGAAAGAGCAGAGTGAAAAAGCTGGCTTAAAATTCAACATTCAAAAAACTAAGATCATGGCATCCAGTCCCATCACTTCATGGCAAATAGATGGGGAAACAATGGAAATAGTGACAGACTCTATTTTTGGGGGCTCCAAAATCATTGCAGATGGTGATTGAAGCCATGAAATTAAAAGATGCTTGCTCCTTGGAAGAAAAGCTATGACCAACCTAGACAGCATATTAAAAAGCAGAGACAGTACTTTGCTGACAAAGGTCTGTCTATTTAAAGCTATGGTTTTTCCAGTAGTCATGTGCACATATAAGAGTTGGACTATAAAGGAAGCTGAGTGCCAAAGCACTGATGCTTTTAAACTGTGGTGTTGAAGACTCTTGGGAGTCCCTTGGACTACAAAGAGATCCAACCAGTCCATTGTAAAGGAAATCAGTCCTGAAAATTCATTGGAAGGACTGATGCTGAAGCTGAAACTCCCATACTTTGGCCACCTGATGTAAATATCTGACTCCTTGGAAAAGACCTTGATTCTGAGAAAGATTGAGGGCAGGAGGAGAAGGGGACGACAGAGGATGAGATGGTTGGATGGCATCACTGGCTCAAATGACATCAGTTTGAGCAGGCTGTGGGACTTGGTGATGGACAGGGAGGCCTGGTGTGCTGCAGTCCATGGAGTTGCAAAGAGTCAGACATGACTGAGTGACTGAACTGAACTGACTGAGTGCCAACCATAGTGGATTCAAGTCCCAGACTGGATTTTGGCTGGGTTTGAGTCCAGCACGTGGGTTCAATTCCCAATCTGTGGTAAACGGTTTCAAAGGTACCGTGAAGTTCAAGTGACACATCTCTAAGACCCAAACACTGTGGCAGGCACAGAATATAGAGTCAGTAATTACTGATTTTCTCTCTGACCTCACTGTGACTTCACAGTCTCTCTACAGACAGAGTTGCATGATGGTAGGGGGTTTTTAATGTTCTTTACTTATGTGCATCTGAGAAAACATTTCAGTGCAAATATGCCCCACAGATTGTTATGAAAGGCCATTTAATATGTACCAAATAAAAATGTTAAAAGGAAGATCCATTGCTTTGCTCAGTGTCACTTGATTATATTATACAGAAAGAGTTAGAATTAGTCTCTTTCTCTGCCATCACCTTTCTGTTCGATTTTCTCACACCAGGTGTTCACATTCCAGAGAGAAAACTTCCTCTCCTCAGTCTGACATTTTCCAACGTGTTGATACATACCCAATGGAGTGATTCTACAGAAGAGGGTGCCACTCACAGATCTGACCTGAATGAAGTGGCTCCCCGAATTCTATTAATGTCCTAATGAATATACTCAAGTTAACGGTGTCAGAGTCTTGCTACGCACACCTGCAGCTGAGAGGACAGTATGGGTCTGGAGTGAGTCTGAATTTTCCTTCCACAAAAATAATTTTGGCAGATGGGGATCAATATCTTCCTCCCATATGTTTTAAATTCTCTATAAAGGATAATTGAAGACACCCATCTCAGCAGTGCTGTTCAATGTGAATGCCTTCAGCAATTCTAAAAAGGTAATTTGGAAAAGGAAGGAGACTGACACTTGGCTCATGTCTACTATGTATCAAGTCTGTGTT
The DNA here is from genome assembly GCF_027580195.1 of Bos mutus. Lineage (NCBI taxonomy): Eukaryota > Metazoa > Chordata > Mammalia > Artiodactyla > Bovidae > Bos > Bos mutus. The sequence goes on from NC_091627.1 coordinate 20,922,399, forward strand.
ATGCACCTTTGCATATGTTATCTCATGTAATCTGCACAACAGCTTGGTGGGGAAGCTAATGTCGGGCTTGCTTTTGCTGCATGGGAGACTGAGGCTCAGAGAGGTTAAGTTACTTGCTTAAGATCACATAGTCATTATTAGTGCATCTGGGTTCTGAAGCCTGTGTCGTCTGACTGCAAAGCTTGCTCTCTTGAGTCTCATCTTATACTCTGCTCACTTCATCTCTAATTTTCCACCTCTCCCACCTCCAGGCTCGTTTTCATTGAGAACTTGGGCTAAATCAGTGGAGAAACCCGAAACTCTGAGACCAGATTTGGAAAGAACCTTCATGGCCCAAACTTATACTTGGACCACCTCCATTTCATCTTCAGTTAAACTGCGTCAGTGTCCTTATTTCCTTGTGTGTAAACGGAAGCCAAGTTGGACAGAGGTGTCTGTGACCTTGGACCTGGGGAGATTTTGCCTCTATTCTAGGAAATGTGTCTCCTTCTCGGGAGGTGAGAGGGAGGTAGTTCCTGCCAGGGGAGATGGATTCTTTCCATTGCTGACTGATCATCTGGGCAGCCTCCCAGCTGAGCTCTCAGGGCGGCTCCTCCATGCTCTGCTGCTTGGTTCCTGTTGGGGTTAGATTTGGCTCTGGGTTTCCCTCTGCCCATTAATCTTCATTTTAGTTTGTCTCTATAAAGATACATCTTGAAACATTCAAGAAGTGAAGGAGGAGTTCATCCGTGTCATAGACAGCATGCTTCAAGGGTTACTATTCCATCAACCTGGCCAACTTGGACGTCAAAGCATATACCCCGGGAGGAAGTGGCCTTGGAGGTTTTCCTTGCTTTTCACCATGTCCTCAACTCCAAATTTGTCCAGAGCAGCAATAACCCATTTTATTATTGAGTCTATGACCAAGAGGACAGGGATGCCTTCTATGGCCCTGAGAGCGTCTCTGATCCCAGGGTATTCCCAACTATCACGGTCCCCAGACCATATGCCTTCAGCACTTCACTGTGTTAAGTCCTCTGCCTGGAGCCAGTGGATCTCTTCCAGACCCTGCAGACCCACTGGCAGTTCCCTTGATGTCCATGTCATTATTATGAGTCAGTCTCCTTGGTCTCAGGACTCACACTGCTTCTGCCTCTCGCACATTTGTTAAACTCATAAGTGCTGCTAATCACTAACTGTACACTGATATGACCTATATTTCTTTAGGGGGAATTCCAGATAAGGGAGAAGTTCTGACAATTGGTAACTTTGGATTGAATGAAGATGCCTTCCTTAGAAAGTGGAGCACTTTTGATGTAGAGGAATGAGAGTCTTTGGAGAGTGTGTTCCCTAATTTCAGCTTCCAGAAAAATGCCTTCATGGGGCCGGAAGCAAAGGGGATTAACACTAACTGAGTTCCTGCAGTCAAGTTCATATGTTCGTGGCCTTTGCTATCTACTTTATTTACATTGGGGCTTCCCTGGTGACTCAGAAGGTAAAGAGTCTGCCTTCAGTGCAAGGAGAGGGTTCAATTCCTGGGTTGGGAAGATTCCCTGAAGAAGGAAATGGCTACCCACTCCAGCATTCTTGCCTGGAGAATTCCATGGACAGAGGAGCCTGGTGGGCTACTGTCCATGGGGTCACAAAGAATCAGACGTGACACACTGTCTGATTTAATTTGTGGCGAGCATAGCCTTACTTTGCAGAAAGGAAAACTCAGGCTCAAGGAAAGTAAGTGGGTGAGCATGCAAATGGGATTGTGCCTGGAAAGACTGAATGGAAGCTATCGTCAGGCTGCTGAGATGTTTCACAAGGTGATTAGTGTTGAGGCACAATTTTTATGGCTTAAGCTATAACCTTTAGCTTTCTGGTTGAATCAATTCACCAAGATTATGCACCATCTCTTGGGGCAGACTCACATTAACCAAACTTATAAAGGCTTATGTAAAACACCATGGTGTCAATGTATTAAGTGAGAATGGGAGTCACACCTCACACAATGGCCAAAATACTTGCAGTGACCCAAATGGCACCTTCTCTTCTTGTTGTCAAGTTACACTGGAGAATAAATTATAATTGGAAGGTTCCTTGATGAAAATACAGAGTATGATTAGGTAGTTATGCAATGCAAGTGTCCCATGGTCTTGGACTCTAGTGGCCTCTGGCCCCCATTTGCATAAAGGGGCTAACTTTTGGCACAGAGGTTGGACAGACTGACCCTTAGACCTGGATTCCATCTCCCCTGGTCATTACTACCCTGTGACTCTCCACTTCCAGGAATGACCGAGTGCTCCTCTGCTTAACTTGAGTTATATTAATGTCACCAGTTATTAATACCTTGGCTTATAAACCATTCTATTTTTTCCCAGTTATCTTTCAACATCCCAGCTCTGACCTGGTATTTGCAGTGCTATTACTAACTCTGCTATTTATTCTCTAATTTCCAAATTGTTGGCAACCCCTATAGCTTTCCCTTGTAGAGATCATTTCTATGCTGTAGGATTTGGGGAATGGTTAAGTGAGAGACAATATATGGTAAGAGAGCCCAGAGTGAGGCAGCTGATTCTTCTGTTCTTTTCTTTCCAGAGGGTTCAGTTCAGTTCAGTTCAGTTCAGTCGCTCAGTCATGTCCGACTCTTTGCGACCCCATGAATCACAGCACGCCAGGCCTCCCTGTCCATCACCAGCTCCTGGAGTTTAACCAAACTCATGTCCATCGAGTTGGTGATGCCATCCAGCCATCTCATCCTCTGTCGTCCCCTTCTCCTCCTGCCCCCAATCCCTCCCAGCATCAGAGTCTTTTCCAATGAGTCAACTCTTTGCATGAGGTGGACAAAGTATTGGAGTTTCAGCTTCAGCATCAGTCCTTCCAATGAACACCCAGGACTGATCTCCAGAAGGTTAAAACTATATAAAAATGCCCTACCTAGATCACTATCTCACTGATGTCAGAAGGCAGAGTTAAATTATGATTTCTTCCTCATATCACAAACTGTGGAGCAGGGAAAAGTTTTTCCCTCACTTAAAAAGAGACTATTTACTAGCAATGATGGTCTCTCTTTCCACATATGTGACTTTGATTACATTTTATAGAATCTACATGTTGGAGACCATTTTTCTCAAACCTACTGCCTGTGGAGCTGGTCCAATGTCGTCAGAACAGAAGCAGCATCACTAGCCAAGGAGGACTTGACATTTCCTTCTGCTCATACTTAGCTTTAAGAAAGCCTTTACTGCCATAGAACTTCAATGTCCACGGTGATACCTTGAGTTTGGGCTTCAAAGAGGGGAAAGAGCAAGAAAGATGGCACCTAACTACCCATACGAGGTGTCATGGTGTTGACCAAGGTAGACATCCAAGTTCTATGCCTTCCAGACTTTGTATTTCTCCATTTAAAGAGTGAGGCGGTAATCTCCGGATAATATCAATTAATATTATCATTAATAAACAACACTTTGAAGTGTTTCATACTTGATTATCACATTTGATCCCTGATGAGGGTTTTTTAAATTTTAATCCCATTTTATAAATTAAAAAATGGACAGCAGATGCATCATATAGCCATTCAATTAGCAGAGACATATCTCTGTTGACTCCACATTCAGGACTCTTTTCAGGATTCCATGTTTTTTCCTCATTTCTGGGTTCAAGTTCACCTCTGGCCCTTAGAATGAGTTTAGTATGAGGACTAGGAAATACATAACATGGGTCACTGTCCAGGTTAATTTTATTTTATGTGTCAACTTGCCTAGACCACAATACTTGGGTATTTGGTTAGATGTTATTTCAGATCATCCTGTGAAAATATTTTTTAGATGAGGTTAACACTTACATCTCGGAGAAGGCAATGGCAACCCACTCCAGTACTCTTGCCTGGAAAATCCCATGGGCGGAGGAGCCTGGTAGGCTGCAGTCCATGGAGTTGCAAAGAGTTGGACATGACTGAGTGACTTCTCTTTCACACATTGGAGAAGGAAATGGCAACCCATTCCAGTGTTCTTGCCTGGAGAATCCCAGGGACGGGGGAGCCTGGTGGGCTGCCATCTATGGGGTCACACAGAGTCGGACATGACTGAAGCGATTTAGCAGCAGCAGCAACACTTACATCTGGAAATGCAGGAGACCCCGGTTGAATTCCTGGGTCTGGAAGATCCTCTGCAGAAGGAATAGGCTACCCACTCTGGTATTCTTGGGTTTCCCTGGTGGCTCAGATGGTAAAGAATCTGCCTGCAATGTGGGAGACCTGGGTTGAGTCCCTGGGTTGGGAAGATCCACTTGAGGAGGGAGAATTCCATGGATGAAGGATTCTGGTGGGTTACAGTCCATGGGGTCTATATTCAGATGAGATTTTGAACTTAGAGTTGGTGCTGGAATGGATTAAGAATTTAGAGGCTGTTAGGATGAGGTGAGTGTATTTTATATGTGAGAAGAACGTACATCTTGTGGGACCAGAGGATGGAGTGTTATGGGTTGGATGGTGTCTGCCCAAATTCGCAGGTTGAAGTCCTAATTGCCCAGGACCTCAGAATATGGCTGCATGGGGAGACAGGGCCTTTAAAAAGTTAACTATGGTGAAATGAGGCTCTACAGTGGGCCTTATCCAGTAAGACTAGCGTCCTTCTGAGAAGAGGAGATTAAACACGGACACATAGACTGAGGGGTGACCATGCGCAGACACAGTGAGAAGACCATCTGTCAAATCAAGAAGAGAGGCCTCGGGAGAAACCAAACCTGCCAGTATCTTGAGCTTGGACTTGAAGCCTCCAGTTCAGTTCAGTTCAGTTCAGTTCAATTGCCCAGTCATGTGTCCAACTCTTTGCTACTCCTTGGACTGCAGCATACCAGGCTTCCCTGTCCATCACCAACTCCTGGAGCTTGCTCAAACTCATGTCCATCGAGTTGGTGATGCCATCCAACCCTCTCATGCAGATGAGAAGCCTCCAGACCTGTGAGAAAACAAGTTTCTGTTGTTTAAGCCACCCAGCCTTTGGTATTTAGTTATGGCAGCCGAGCAAGCTAATAGGTTACCAACATCAATTAAATAATTTAGTGGGAAGGGGAGTTAGCCACAGCGTTTTATTGGCATGAAGATGACAAATCTTGGTTATTTGATCAATTTTGTTATTTCAAACTTGGTACTGCCTAGACCCAACTTTAATTATATGTTCCTTTATCTCTGGGGTTTTTTTTTTTTCCATATAAAATCATTTTCTCTCAAGTTTATTGCCTTTATAGCCTGGGGAATATTTGCTTCTGAGGATCGTATATCAAATCTGTTTCATTTTGGAATATCTCTCTTTCTTTGTAAACAAAATTATACTCTGATTTTAAGTGCAGAACCTTTTGGAAGGAAAAGCCTGCTTTGAATTCTAATGAAGTTTTCTCTTATTACATTTCATCGCTGTTACATTATTCAAGACTTCTACTTGGAGGTTTGTTTGCAGACACTATGTGGAACCAAAGTGTCCAAAATTAGCTGTTTTCCACCAAAAGGGATTGTAGGACTAAGGAACCTTCCCTTTGGAGAAATTCTTGAAATCTTTCATTTCTCTCCGTGAACTTTTTAAAGAACCCTACCTGGTACGGGGATCTTTCCCGCCCCTTCCCAATTCTGAGTTTTAAATGCCCAAGTTCCAACATTTAAGCACAAATACATATGAAAAAAATGACCAAAAGTTATTCCTAACAGACATCTCATTTTCTGGCTGTAGTTAGCTCTGAATATGAGAAATAAGTGAAAGGCTGAAAGAGAACCCTGTCAATATTTGTCAATAGACTCAAGGATAATCTCATGACACTTTAGTTCATGAAAAACATCATTTCTCATTAATTCACTTTTTTGATTAACCAGAAAATATTTCTGGTTTCACCTTTAAAAAAATTATAAATATTAAAAAAAATATTGTGACCAAATTCACAAAATAATGAAACACTATGTTGAAGAAAATCAATTTTTGTTTTGTGATAATTAACTTTATTGGAACCACTGAAGATTATCCAGAAAAGTGTAGGAGATCAGATCAAACTGTAGGAGTTTGCATAATACTCAAAGGATATTTGTTCATATCTTCTATCTTTAAAGTAAGTGCTCTCCAAAGCTCCCCTCACCCCTCAAAACCAAATAAACAAAAACAGACCACTTCAGATCCTGATTAGTTGGATTCCAGGAGGATTTGGCCTCACAGGTATTTGGTGGGTGGTTATAGTTCTGTTGATGGGGCTTCCCAGGTGGTGCTGGTGGTAAAGAATCTGCCTGCAATGCAAGAGATGTGGGTTCAATCCCTGGGTCAGGAAGATCCCCTGGAGCAGGAAATGGCAGCCCACTCCAATATTCTTGCCTGGAAAATTTCAAAGGCAGAGGAGCCTGGTTGGCTACAGCCCATGGGGTCACAAAGAGTCAGACACAACTGAGCAACTGAGCACATTATAGTTCTATTGATGGTGTATTTGATGCGCACAATTCAGGAAAAGGAAGAATCCCAGTTCTGTCACTTTCCCATTATATGTCCTTGGCCAAGTCATTCAAATTCTGAGCCTTGATGGGAGAATAATAATATCTGCCTCACAAATTCTCATGTGCATCAAATGAGATAATGGATGTGGATTTGCTCTTTAAGCCATAACTGGGCTATGCAGATGTTAATCATTATTTTCAAACAGCATCTGCGACCTAGTTTTGATTGTGGTTTACTTTTGGAGAGAAGAGAATTATAAATGCCTCTTGGCTCATCTGGAAAAAACCTAATCCAGTGATTTTAACTACCAATGATCACGTTAAAGGCAAAGACCCTGCTACAACAGAAGACTGACTCCAAGGACTGTTCTTATTTTCTAATTTCTTATTTGCTAATTAATTATAAGTAGCATTTCCATCAGCACACTACATTTTGAAAAATCCATGTAAATAAAAATTATACCCTTCTACAGACCACCTCCTCTAGATTCTCCTGCTTTGTTCAGCTTGGAAAAGGAAAATATATCTTGGAACTTTTCCATATTCAAATATTTCCATCATTTGTAAGGAACTTGCTTTTGTCACTTGTATGTTGTTTCTAGAACAATTTTTTTTGGATAATTCTTCTGTTATGTGTATTTTCCATTTAGATGGTTTTGTATAAGGAACTTTTTTTTTTTTATTGTTCATTTGCCATATGGGAGAGATTAATTGTTAAAAATCCCCAGGAAATTAACCTCTGGTTCACAATATTGCATATCAGATGGAATTCTTCAGGATGACCTCATTTTTTCCATCCCAAACTGTCCATTCAGACATCTTATCAGGGAATCATTATAATGATTTTCTGGTTCAGGCAATATTTTGATAGAATTCAGAGAAAGGAACTGCACAGAAGACCCCCGCCAAGCTTGCCCACCTAGTTGACTTTGGATTTTTGTGCATAGTTAAATTCATACACCTTTTTATCTGTCATCAGTATCTCTGTCTTTATGTTTTAGATCTGACATTGGATTATTTACAAATTTTTGCTCTCACTTCATTTTTGCTGCCCTCTTATAATAGTGTTCTCCAGGTTATGAGCCCCTTTTCTTCTTGTGTTCTGGGGAAACCTCTGGTAGTCGGTCCATCCCAGTGCATAGTTCTCTGAGTTTGAGCTTCTGCGGTGTAGGAGGAAGGGTAGAGGGGGTGGGTTTCAGGACCTAATTTCTGGTTCAGCCATTAATGAAGTCCAGAGTGTTGCCAATGTCTCTAACCCTCTCTGGGCCTCCAAATAAAGTGTGTGCAGCAGCTATTCTCCAAGATTGTTTCCAAGTTTAGATTTTTCATGGTTGTCATGTACATAGTACATGGGAAGATATGGGTTTCAAAGCCCAGCAGACCTGGGCTTTATGGTGTTGGGAAAGGTGACTAAAATTCTTTAAGCCTTGTTATTCTCTGTCTGTAAAAAGGGATGTTTCTGTTCACCTCAAAAGGATGAGGATTGAACAGGTTTATGTGTACAATGGGCTTTCCAGGTGACTTGGTGGTAAAGAATCCACCAGCAATGCAAGAGATATGGGTTCGATCCCTGGGTCAGGAAGTTCCCCTGGAGGAGGAAACGGCAACCCACTCCAGTATTCTTGCCTGGGGAATTCCATGGACAGAGGAACCTGGTGGGCTACAGTCCATGGGGTTGCAAAGAGTAGGACACAACTGAGCAATTGAGCAGCAATAACAACAAATGTATACAAAACTCTGTGATACAGAAAAGAGATAGTAAATGTGGTTTCCCATCTCCTCTTCCTATCCCATTCCCACCCCTTTGGGAAAAAAAAATAGAAATAGAATAACAAGGCATATTTTGCAGTGGAAAAGGAAATCTGTCAGCTTGGTCCCTTTTACCTGGCAAACTCTTGGAGAAGGAAGAGCTGGAAGGCAGTTCGCCAAGATCTCTAGTTCACTTCTAGCTCTAGGTCTCACTGGCTCTTTAAAGGACTTTTCAAGGGACATCATTCAAGTCTTCTCTAATAAGATTTTCAGAGAAAATTGGGGATGAATAATCTGACAAAAGACACAGGGAATGTTTATGAGGAAAGATGATCTAGGAGAGGCAGCAAATACAGAAAAAAATACTGTGATTTCTAGCACATTTTAATGATTTTACAGACAATGAAGCAGACAGAATATGAGATATTGGGGCCGCTCCAGATATGTGAGGTATAGTCATTGTGCCTTGGTGGCTTTCTTCTCTACAACAGAAGTGATGTGGATACGGACTACACTCCAGAGTAACGTGGCAAATTCAGAAATGACAGCTGCTTTTGGAATGCTTGTCTCACCAAAATTCCCAGTTTTACTCTCTCCCAAATTTCCTGATTGTACAGTGCAGAATCTCAGTACTCCGCATTCTTCACCAAGGAAAGGACTGACACTATGATAGGGTTCAGTGGTGGTGGCTGGGAGCGTGAATTGAGAGCGAGGAATAAAATGTAGTAGTGGAAATGCAAATGTCTGTGTTTGAGGAAAATGAAAAATTAGTCCTTTGTAACCATGCAGCTTGGCAGGCATGGGACTCAGCAAAAAGTAGCTACTGAAATCAGTGTTTCAGTGGTTTGAGAGGACTGTGCACTTCCTAGAAACCAGCTATGGGTCATGGCTACCAGGAAAATCAATTCAAAAGGGAAATGCATTATTTGAAGTACTGTGTGTGTGTCTGTGTGTGTGTTAGTCACTTAGTTGTGTCCAACTCTGTGCTACCCCATGGACTGTAGCCCACCAGGCCCCTCTGTCCATGGAATTCTCCAGGCAAATATACTGGAGTGAGTAGCCATTCCTTTCTCCGGGGGATCCTTCCGACCTATGGATCGAACTCAGGTCTCCTGCATCTTAGGCGGATTCTTAACTATCTGAGCCACGAGGGAAGTCCATTAGAAGCATTATGACTTTTTAAAAGAAACGTTGTTTTTCTTGTGATGTGCATGGCCAAGGCTCTAAGTAGAGAGTTGTGTTCACCTGTGGGGCTACTGGTAGAAAGGAAATGGGTCATGTTAGCCCAGAGGGATCACTGGGAGTTTGCCCCTGCTGGTCACTCTGGAATTAGTTTCTCTTTATGTTGCTTGGGGAAGCTCTGCCTATCCCTCAAGACCCTTAAGAACATCTGCACACTTTGTATGTTGTGTTACAGCACATACTGTCCTTTAATCTAATAGTCATTATTGACAGTGTCTTTGTAAGCCATGGATTCCTTGGGAGGACAAACTATTTCTTACTTAACTTCCATCCCTGTTGCTTATACAAGAACATTATTATGTCCTCTATACCTGTTTGCCGAACAGTCAACGAAGAAAGGAGAAGGTTTTCAGATGCACTGAGTTATTCATCTGTTTGTTTGACAAATATTTACTGTGCTTCTGCTACACTCAGGAAGCCTTTATGTGACTGCACCAGTGGATCATGCGTAGACCCTGCATGTGGGTGTTCTCAATCTCACCCAGATCTCTCAAATGAAGTGTGGCTCAAGAAGCTGGGTGCACAGGTTGTACAAAGAGCTTGGCATTATTTTCCAATGTTTGAAGAGCTGCATTAGGGAGTTTATTCAGCCTTTGCAACCTCAGGGGATAAACTTTGATTGGATTCTTTGAGAGAAAATGTTCTAATAACAGTCCCAGGATGGAATGGTTTGTCTTGAAAAATGAGTTAAGTATTGCTCGGTATTCTAGGAAAGAATCTTCCTTCCAAGCAGGAGGTGTGGGTTTGATCCCTGGGTTGGGAAGATCCCCTGGAGAAGGAAATGGCTACCCTCTCCAATATTCTTGCCTGGAGAATCCCATAGACAGAGGAGCCTGGTGGGCTATAGTCCACAAAGTTGCAGAGAGTTGGACAGGACTTAGCAACTAAACAACAGCAAATGCCAGAGGGGCAGTGTTTGTGGCTGATGCCTGTGATTCCCAGCTGACCGGAGGGGCCAGAAAATGGAAGGCCAGGCTCTGAGGTCTCCTTTGGTCCTAAAGCTGTTTTCCCTGAAAAAATGGTTTTGCAGAATAGGTATTTGGTCCCAGGCTCTTATCTTCTCTTGCAAAAATAAAACCTAAAAGAAAAGTAGAATACAAGGTCTATGTTGAGAAAAATTTCTAGGGACTGCTCAAGTAAGATCCAAGAAAATGTTTAGTCACTGGCTTGGGATACGGTCAGGGAGTCACCTCATTTATTTTTGCTTCTCGAAAGATGTAAATCTATTGGGTTTGAAATTTCATGTGCGGGCACAGCAACCTCAATAGGACACTCTCCAGCCATTACTTAGAGTCTTATTGATACATCGGCACTTGCTTTTAGCAGAGAATATGATGCTAGAATGAATTCTCCCAAAATATAGCTGTTAACCTCTGTAGGGAGAAGATGTAAGAAAGATATTACACACCAAATTGTATTCCATGAGAACAATGGATGGGAAAAGAAATCTTTAAGTATTTCTTCTCTCAGTGGTTGAGTCCTAACTGCCCGGTGCAGTAGAGAGGTCCTACTAGGAGGGGAGGGAGGCCAAGATGGCACATCCCACTGGGACCAGCTTGCTGTGTGAGCTAGAGTGAGCTGGTCACCTCTCTGGTTTTTGATGAAATGATCCTCTGGGGCCCTTCTAGCTCTTATACACCAAGATTTTTGTTTGATTCCAATCATCTTCTCAGATTTCCATGGTGGTCCAGTGGTTAACACTCGGCACTTCCAATGCAGGGCACATGGGTTCAATCCCTGGGGTGGGAAGTTCTACATGCATCCTGGTGAATCCAGGAAAAAAAGAGAGAGAGAGAGAGAGATGCCAAAACATCTTCTCTGCTGACAGGTAAGCCACTGATTAAGTCACTAATGCACTTGTTTGTATATTCACAAAGAGAGATGCAATTCTTTGCTCACACCTTTGAGTTGCATCCCTGACATAACTAAATAAGAGTTTTGATGGCTATTTAAACTGGTGCTTGAAGAATGATGAAGAATTTTACATTTGCTGGAAGGTAGAAAGGTTGTTATTTACTCTTTCTCAGCAACCAGATCTATGAACATTTTTTACTCCCTGGGTTGGTTTCCTGGCATTTCTTAGCACCTGGAAACACATAAAATATGTCATATTTGAAAAATTTACTGGGCATGTTTCAAAAGTTGGGTGGAAACAATGTAGGAAAAAAGATATCTTTGTTTACTTGGAAAAAAGCAGTGGAACTTGGAAAAGTGTAAGTTGTTTTGAATTTAAGGGTTTGAATGACATTTCTGTGCTAGAAATTAGCGATTCTTTTCTACTTAAAATTTTTTTTTTCTTTTGGCAAAGGTTAGGCTTTTGAGCATGTAAATTTTGAATACAAAAGTAATCTCTTATTTTTGCCTCAGTTCAAATTATTGACTCTGAGAGGCCCAGCAAAGATGGAAACTGGTAAAAATAGCAAAGTGCTGTTGTTTTTACATCTCAGAAAACAGTGTCTACGACTTCTGACAAGTATTTCCTAGAAGGAGTGGGATCGTCCTGGTGCAAATTGTGATACAAACCCTATCAGGCTCACCAGTGAGCACTTGCAGGCTTTGCAATAGAAAGTGCCCTATAGAATCCTGCAGCACTTTAATACTGGGGATGCACCCACCATCTTCTGTTCATTGTGAAAGTGGCGCCCATTAATTGCATCAAATTTGGAAAATAGATTTAACATAAGGGCTGCCGTAAGTCTACAGAGCAGGGACTTTGGGAAAGACATCTATGTCAGACTGCTTTATGATCGGCTTTTGAAGGTTTTGAGATCAGACTGAGCCCTGGTAGGTAGGGAAGGGTTTGCCATTGAGTGAATGCCCAGTTTCTCATTATCTCCAGAAGATGTATATCTTAAAGCAAGAAAGGAGAACTCAAGAGATGGGCCTTACTCATGTTTTAGAAGTTTGCCTTCTTGTAGAACAAACTCCTCGAGGTCAGTGATCAGTCTCTGAGGCAGAGAGCAGCGTGATGTGATGTAGTGGCAGGTGACCTGCCATGGTCTGTGGGGTCAGAGTGCAAGTCAGGCACCTGGGATCTGGCCTTGGAAGAGATGCTCAGGTGACCCTTGACCTGAGACAGTATTAGAAACAATTCTATCCATACCATTTCCCCTCCATTGTCCCAGAATGCTCTATATCTTCTTGCATGTTGCTGTCTGGGTGGTGGTCGCAGTAGATATGGCGGCAATGATGGTAGTGGTATTGATATTGACAATAATAATAATACACTGACATAGTGCTCCTTATATTCCGGGTACTGTTCCGAATGGTGGTGGTTGAGGTTTAGTCGCTAAGTCGTGTCCGACTCTTGTGACCCCATGGACTGTAGCCTGCCAGGCTCCTCTGTCCATGGGATTCTGCAGGCAAGAACACTGGAGTGGGTTGCCATTTCCTTCTCCAAGGAATATTCCCAATCCAGGAATCGAACCCAGGTCTCCTGCATTGCAGGCAGATTCTTTACTGACTGAGCTACAAGGGAAGCCCACTGTTCTGAATACTAGATGGAAACTCATTTGGTCCTCTCAGCAACATCATGAATTAGGTACTCATATTTTCCCAATTTTGTAGGTTAGGGAACTAAAGTCCAGAGGGGGTAAGCAATTCGCCAAGGGCCCCACAGCTGGTAGGTGTTGGAGCTGAGATTTGCCTGCAGGTTTGTAGAGACGCCTGTGCCTCAGGTATTGTGCGGCAGGCCCGGGGAAGTAAGGCAGAAGCAGTTCCAGGTAGGAGAGGCCACACGTGCCCGGGAGCGTGGGCTGTCACAGAGTGAGCCAACACAGAGGCCTCCTGACTAGGATTTGGGAGAAGAGTCAGGAATTTATTCCAGAGCACAGTCAAGGCAGCCTCCAGAAGCAAGTGAGGACCACTTCAGGGAGGCTAAATTCTCACTAACAAGTTGGAAGCAGGACCTTATGGTGGAGGTAACATACACAAATGCATAAAACAGAGTTTAAAAAAAAGCACTCAGTTATTACCAAAAGGTGAGTACATTGTATATTTTTGTACATATGCACGTTTGTGTGGACTTGTACGTAAAATGTGTTTTTCCTTGGTTTTATAGGTTAGAAACTTTCAAACATACAGAAAAGTTGAAATAATTGTGAGGTGGACACCCATCTAGTCACATCCAGATTTTCTCATTGTCATTTTGCTATATTTGTTGTAGCTCATGTTTCCATTAATACCTATCCACTGAGCCATTCCTCAGTCTATTATCATATACATTCCCTAGTTAGTTGCAGACACCAGTACACTTCATTTCCAGCACTTCAGATCTGCAGTCGCTTACAACACACACCCATATGCAGGCATGTGTGATGTCTTTTCATGTGACAGTTTTTAGGAGCTAAGGAATATTTGACTGGTGGGCTTTATCACAAATTATGACAGCGACATGAAGAAACGAAAACGTCCCCAGCTGTGTCTTCTACTTTCACCCACCCCAGGACCCCTGTACCCACGTGCCCTCCCCCTTTTCTGTTACCAGGGAAGAACTGCCTGGAATAGTTTTGCACCAAGTACCTGCACGATAATTATTTATTGAATAGATTAATTTAACCATGCCCATTTGGGGAACAGTCACTGTTTCCAATATTGTCTATCATCTATGCAAACACCACAAAAACATTGCTTTGCATTTATTTACTTTTTATACCTATTTATTTACTTGGCTGCCTCGGGTCTTAGTTGCGTCACATGGGATCCTTCAATGCCGGGCAGGGAATCTCTAGTTGTGGCACGTGGGCTCAGTAGTTACAGCACATGGGCTTAATTGCTTCTCCACCCATGGGATCTTGGTTCCCTGGCCAGGGATCAAACCCAAGTCCCCTGCATTGGAAAGGGGATCTTATATCCTGGACCACCAGGGAAATCCCTTATTTGCATTTATAAATTGTTTTATAAGAATGGACTTTAAAAGAAGTGCAATTACTAAATCAAAGTTGATGAGCATTTTAAAGCCTTTCCCTCATTTTCCCAAACTGTTGTCTGGAATGCCATTGGGGAAGTAGCGCTTCTTCATGTGTTTGCATGGTTGGTTTTTACAAGCTTGGTGGCCCTTGTTAATTTAGTTCACTGTATTGTTTGAGATGATAGATAAGGACTCAGCTGAAAACAAAAGGAGAGTGCAGGCTATGTGTTGGGAGTGAATGCAGAGATTTTACTGGATTTTGAAATTCAAGGTATGGGATTTCTTGAGTGATTTTTCTCTCACCTCCATGGAAAATCAGTTTAAAAAACATACACTACCTCTCCTACCCGTGCATTCTTGGGCTGGGCTAACATGGGATGTAGGGATGTACAGAGTCTGATCTTGAATTCCAAGGGACTGATCCAATGTCTTTGAATCCTCTATTTAACCTTTTTGAATCTTCCACTTGGCTGGGTACAGAATGCCTGCCATTCCGTCTCAGCAAAGAATGAACACTATTGCACATCAAACTCCTTGCTAATGAAAGAGCATAAATATATAGAGTAAGCAGTTCAGTGGTAATGGCTAGGATGAATAAGAGTTCTGATATGATTTTGAGAAGCATTCTCAATGCCTCAGCATACAAATGAACTTTAATCACCCCAAAGATCAGAACACTTCTTAACTGTAACGATCCATTCTCAACTACCTATTAGTTGGAAGCCTGGATAATAGACATCTGAACTTCAAATATAATTTAAAATGCCCCTGTAACCGCTGAGATGTGACACCTCTTCTTTTATCAAACTTTAAAAAAAAAAAAAACCTTTCCCCCAAAGCTCTTAAACCACGCAATTCAGCTGCTAACCACCGAGGCTCACTCTTCTGGATTTCCCCTGCTGTACCGTGGTTGAGGTGCTAATTAGCAGAGAAAGTGCCAGATGGCAGGCAGCCAGAAGGAAAAGCAGAGAAGTCAGAAGACCCGTGTGAACTGCCAGTGGGATAACCTGTGCAAAATGGAGATGTGCCTTTGAGGAACTCTTCACTGAAGACCCTCTTCTGTTTAAGTGCTATGACAGGTTGGTAGTGGGCTCCAGTCTCCTCCCCTGCTAAATAGGGATTCTAATCAGACCAAGTTCCCCTGCTGGCCAGGGGAGTAAATAAAATTGGATAAGGGGAGTGGGGCATCCCAGGTGGATCTAGTGTTAAAGAACCTGCCCGCCAATGCAGGAGACATAAGAGACATGGGTTCGATCTCCTGGTTGGGAAGAACCCCTGGAGAAGGAAACGGCAACCTACTCCAGTATTCTTGCCTGGAGAATCCCATGGACAGAGGAGCCTGGTGGGCTACAGTACATAGTGTTGCAAAGAGTTGGACATGACTGAAGTGACTTAGCATTTTCATGTATATATAAAACCACCTCTGATTGATGGATGTGTAAATAAGTGATTCATGGCCAAGAAGCTTGTCGAATGTCATAGACCAAGTAGTCTGACCTCTCTTCAAAGCTGAGTCACAGGGCAGAGTGCTTGGCATTCTGTAGACACTCAATTATGTCCGTTATTATTGGAGAGTATAAGAAAAAAAAAAAAACCCAAATTATCCCCTTGTTATGACTGTAAACAGCATGTGTTTAAAGCTGTTGGGAGCCCTTGGGTGCTGATTTTCAACATCTAATTTACCTGCCCTATTTGAACCAATTCACATGAACATTTGTTATATAATGAGCACGTGCTTCTACTGTATATAACTTGGGTTACATAAATCTGAAGGCTGCTGACTATGAGCAGTCTTTAAAATGTAATGGGCTGAGAGGTTTGCTTTGAGCCTTGGAACAGGATGGTTTTGGTTTAATCATTCACTGAGTTTAGTGTTTTAGGAGAAACTGTTTACTGCATCCATTCAATAATCCAACTGAAGCCTGGATTCCAAGCAACTAGGGATGTGATTTCAGTCTCTAAAAAAGATATCAACTTCAATAAAACAAGGTTTGAACAGAAAGTCCCTGGGAACTCTGTATCCACATTCCATCAGGACGACGTAATAGAGGTTGGATCCAGACAAACCTCTCTCTTTGGGTCCTGTGACCACTTACTCCATGGAGAGGGGACATAACATAGCAGAGACATGAGGTGAGATGGCTCATGAGAACTCCAAATCACAGTGGGATTTTCTGTGGCCGAAAATACTTAGCCATTTGTGAGTTTCTCAGCTACAAAGAGGATCTCTGTAAAAAATGCAGGGGAACAGTTTTGGTTAATTGAGGTCAAATGTTGTATTAAAAGAAGAGCAAATTAGAGTTTAGCATCCCATAGAGAAAATTCTCTATGTGGATAAAAGCAACCTAATATTTAGTCTTGTCTATTTCATTGATCAGTTAAAATTGGAGCCATAAAATCAAGAGAGAAAGGTTCTGCAGAGCCCTTGGGTGTATTCCGCTCCATTAGAGCTAAAGTACATATGGGTCATGGCCTCACTGCCCCAAGCTGAGTGTAGCAGTCATACTGTTCCTTCAAATAATTAGATGCAGATTATGGGACCTATGTTGAGTCACTCAGTTCTTCTGTAGCTCACATTATTTTTTCATCTGTAAAATGGGATAGTAATGGTACCTACTTCAAAGGGCTCTGTGTGCAGATTGAGTTCTAAATATTAACTAAATATTCAAATTTAAATAAAATAAATAAATCTCTTGGAACAGACTCAGACACATTGTAGATACTAAGGGTTTGTGATTCTTCTTCTCATCTGTATTACAGAGGCAAGAACATAGTACTAGGAATGTGTGAGGTCTTGGGAGTCTGATGGAAACCAGCCCTGCCACACACTGCTTCCCCAACCTTGGGCCAGCACACAAAGTCTCTGAGCCTCTATTTTCCTCATCTGTAAAATGGGGATGTCAATTCCTAGCACAAGTAGTGTTATGATGAAAAGGACATGATTAAATTAAACAATACATAGCAAGCAAGGTGCGCAGCACATAACTAATGCTCTCAATAAATATTTGTTAAAAGAAGTAAAAAGGATGAAAATGGGATGCCTCAACCTCCAAGAACTTTTAAAAATTCAGCATCTACTATGTCCCACACAGTCTGTATTTTAAATATTCCTTACAATTCTGAATGCATCATGCCTTCTTCAAAGATGATACATTGGAATGTGAACCCCAAAGTGCTACACTGTCTTCTCTTCCAGGCTTAACCTCTGATCATAAGGTGAGGGAGCTACCCCCCTAGAGTAAATGATTGCTCAGGTTCCTAAAACTTAATACCCACCATGGTCATTTTCTCCCCAGTGATACATACCATAAACTTTTAATCTGACCATAGGAATTCAATGGTGGGTTGAAAATGAATCAAGAAATAACAATACATAAAATGAACAGACTTGTGGGGATAATGTTTTAAAGTGTAGTATTAATTACTCAGTCATACCACTCAATAAATAGGGCATGCCACTACTTTTCTTAAGATGCTAATTATCAGCCAATGTTCAAAGACATTTTTAACTGTGGGCAAATTAGTGGATGGACTTTTTTGTCTGTCACTTTTTAAAAAAGTACTTAAGATACAAGTTTTATTAGTACCTCAGTCTGCCTTCAGTAATATGCCTAAAATATTTTTCAGGGCCAGGAGCATTCAGTTGAAAGAAAATCTTTTTTACGACTGCAAAATAGTATTAAAACTAATGCCCTGGTCCAAGATTAGGTTTTTAATGACATTAACAGTAGTCTGATAAACATCTAGAAGTCTGGCATTGAGAAACAAAAGCTTGTACCTGACTAGTATTTTTATTTAAAAAAATTAGTTCTGTTAGCTTATTTAAATTCTCTTACATTTATTTATCTGTAGAATTTATATTTATTTCATTCCTTTTATCTCACTGAAAACTGTCTGCAGGCTCTTTGATTTGGATTAGATGTGTGAAGTACTGTCTTTTGCCAAAAACCTCAAAATTACCTGTTCTTTTCAACGTAGTGGGTTTGTGCTTGTTTGGAGATCAGTTCAAAAACTATCTGTACTATCTGTACTGCCTCTGATGTTAAGATTTTATGTATAGCATAAGGAAGCTAGCTCTGACTATATTTTCCTAAGAATAAAGACCTATTTTTGTAGCAAAAAAAAAAAATTAAAAAAAAAAATTATGAATCTCAAAAATCATACATCTGATTTTTCTTCCTTTAAGTGGCCTATGTGGCTTCTCTCTGGATCTTCTAAATTTTCTCTAATTGTTAATAGCAGTAGAATCTAGACTTGGATCCAGTACCAGAAAGAGAATGGTTATATTCAAGCCAGTGTGAGAAGCCCCTGGGGTTTCTAGGAGCTGCTCTGCCACTGAGCACTCTCAGACCTTCTCTTGCTTTGAAGCACACAGTAGCCAGAATTTACACAGCCAGTGAAAATGCTGTACGTAAATCAATTTGTAGGCCTTGGGAAAGTATATTGAGAACAATAGACCTTACTGTTTTAAAAATAAATATCTATTTTTTTCAATTTTATTTGATGAATTAATGCTCAGTTTAAGTTTGTGTGAATCAGCTTTTTCTTGTGTTAGTTTCTGTGGCAGCTCATGATGAATTTTTATGACTGTGGTGATCCCATTTCCTTCCAGCCCTTACCCCAGCCCTCACACTGTTGACTTTGGCCTCAGGCAAGCCCCTTGGCTTCTCTTATCCTGCACAGGTCACTGGAGTAGGGGACACTCAGACAAGATCATGAATGTGAACGCATTTTGAAATTCATGAGGTTATATGCTGATCATTATGATACTATCTGGATGGGTGTAGTTTATGATTTTCCCCTGGGATTCTATTCTTTACTTCTATCTATTAAGCCCTATTACAGTAGCTTCTGATGACATCCTCATAACTATCTTCATAACTTAATAACTATTGATACATTTATGTAAGCTTCTGGGAATGGACCTTGTCTAATTATCCTTTATTTCCAGCAACATTGGCACAGGCTCAGGAGAGAGACGTTTCTTAACAATTTCTTGCTGATACAGAGACTTTTAGGCAATTGTGGTGGGATGAAGATAGATTGCAAACAGCCCCCCACCCAACCCCCTGCTTAATGACCAGCCAAAAGGAATAAAAAAAATGTAAAGGTCAAGAAGAATTCAGCAGCAGCAAAGTAATCAGACTCCAAAAGGTGTAAAATGTGGTGTTTTCATGCCTTGATGGGCTTTACTGGTAAGACAGTAAAGAATCTGCCTGCAGTGTGGGAGACCCAGGTTCCATCCCTGGATTGGGAAGATCCCCTGGAAAAGGGAATGGCTACCCTTTCTAGGATTCTTGCCTGGAGAATTCCATGGACAGAGGAGCCTGTGGGCTACAGTCCATGGAGTGGCAAAGTGCTGGGCATGACTGAGTGACTAACACACAGACACACATACACACACACACACATCCTTTGATAGGTAGGTTTCAGGAAGGAAACAGAAGATTCTTGACACATCTTGGGATAACTCTTTCCACCCTCTGCAGGTCCCCAGAGTGTTATAGAGAAAGAAGGGGAATGTAGAAAATTGTATAACTTCCCATTAGTACTGCTAAGTGCCAAGAGAGCAGAATTAGAGGGTCTTGAATAAGATTAATCCCACCCCATGGGAGATGCTAGGAGGCTGCTCTCTGCCCGTGGTTCTGTGTTGTGGAATGGAGGAGTTTTCTGGAAGAGATCCCGCGACACTCACAAAGGTAGCAGCCTTTGTGGTGTGTGCTCGGCACCTGTGTGTTATGAGAATCCCAAGTTGAAAAACACTAAACTGGGTCGTGCCCACTGAAATTTTTGGGGGTGCACATCAGTAGCAAAGGCAGAACTTCTTTGGGGGGGACTCTTCCGCTCAGTGTTCAACATAGATTCTTCTGGAATTTGTCAAGTCTTGCTTTGTGGCTTAGTAGATGATACATTTTTGAAACTATTCCATGTGTTCAGGAGAATAAGTACATTTTGCATAGTCTTCTCCTGTTTCTGCTTAGCTAAGCACTCTTCCAGTTTGGACACTACCTATCCTGATGTCTACTTTCTCCAAATCTCAGAGGTGCACACTGCTAAATACGTATTGTGAGTTTCAAGGAAAAGTTTCTGTTTATTTTCTACTAGAATTCTTCTCTATGATTTTTTAACTTCAGCATAGTGACTCTTGTAAGCAGATTCGAATGATTGATACCAGAAAGCAGTTTTAGGTCATGTTGAGTATTTGGGTGTCTCCATGGCCAATTGAAGGTTTCTGAAACTTGCCAGCCGACTGACCTGCTTCTTCTCTATTAGATCTCTTTTTATCGTGATTCTTGTTGTTATTATCAGACTGGACAGCTCTCTTGTGAAAGAGGATTTTGAAAGATGAGACCTGTTTGTTCTCATTTTTTCCCCCCTTGTCAAAAAGCCAAGTGCAAATCACCCCTGTCTGTTTGTGATCCCCAAGAGTTGGCATCTAAGAACAAATGATTCCTGGGGGAAGACAATACTTGGGGTTCAGGATCAGGCCTGTTGGACCAGTTATCTCTCTCAAGGAAGGAATTCTCCCTTCAGGTTCACATTCAATATCTCTCGATTTGGTCTCAGTAGAAAAGTCCTTTCTTGGTCCAAATTGCCTGGCCTTCTGTAGGACTTAAATATGATCACAAGGAGTCATCTGACATCTGTTAGATGTTTCCTTTGCTTTAAACATGTTCCATAGATCATTAAATCCTCATGACAACTGGCGAAAGTGTCTCAGAGAGACAAAGAAACATTCCCTGGTCACATGGTTAGTGGCAATGCTGAAAATCAAACCCAAGCCTGTGATCTGCTCACCCTGCCTTGTGCTCTGCCATGCTTTCAGCAGATGTCAACTCTCTTGGTGAGATTATTGGAAACTTGATGATAATGATGTTAGTAGAGCAGAAAGCATGGGATTCTGTGAACGAATTGATTTGATGAGCATAAATGAGTGCTTTCCTTACCAAATCTCAGGATGTTACACTGAGATGAAAACTCTTGGACCCAGAGGACCAGTGAAAAGGAATGCCCTACCTGGCAGGTGGGAATCTTCAAGAAGATCTTGGAAGAAATATTAGAGGCTAGAGTGGCTTTGCACGTCAGATCTCAGAGTTTCAAAGTCTAAAATGAGTTGCCTACAGGAAAAAGTTCCTGCTAATTAGTGGAGCACACAGAGTCCTTCCCAATCTTTTTGTCTTTGATCCCAACCTCTTTACCTACTCGCTCCCCAACCCTGGCCCACGTGGGACAATCTGCTGCTCACTACTTCACCATGCTCTTTCCTTTCTCCATCCCTTTGCTCATGCTGTTTCCTTCTCCTGGGACAATCCCACCCATTCCAAACCCCCAGACTTTGAAAAAGACTACTCTCCTTCAAGTCCAAGCTCAGATGTCTCAGGCAAAGCCTTCTCTTGGCACAGTTCCTCTGATACAGATTTTCAAGATAGAGATGATATTTTGTTTATTTCTCGAGTTCTAGGGCGTTGCACTGTGTATAATGCACCTCAGAGCCTGTAACAAGTGTTTGCTGTGAGTATGACTGAATGAATTCACAACACAGCAGCAAAGGCAGTGTAGGGTGGTGGAACCAGAGCCAAACCGGGGATTCCGGATTTGAGCCCTGGTCCTCAGGTGGCTACTTCTTGGCTCTGTGACCTCAGGCAAATCACTGACTGTCAAGACTTAGATTCCTGTAAAATGGGGAAGTGTTAAATCTTGCTCACCAGGTTTATGGGGTATGGAAAAGATATGAAGAGTGAACTGTAAACTGTGATGCAGAATTGGCAGTGGTTTGAGAAGTAAAATCCAAAATACCAATATGAACTAAAGACTGATAAATTACACTACATTAAAATTAATAAGTTCTGATCCTTAAAAGACACCATAAAAGAAGTGAAAAGACAAGCCAGGAGATGTTACATGTAGCATCAATAACTGACAAAATCCTAGTCTTAGGAGCTCCTGAAATCAATATGGAAAATCCACACAATAAATATGGGCAATAAATATGTAGTGAGGTAGATGAAACTAGAACCTCTTATATAGAGTGGAGTAAGTCTGAAAGAGAAAAGCAAGTATCATATATTAACACATATATGTGGAATCTAGAAAAATGGTACCGATGAACCTAATAGATAATGGACCTGTGGACACAGAAGGGGAAGATAAGGGTGGGGCAAACTGAGAAAGTAGCATTGACATATACACAATACCACGTGTAAACTAGATAGTTAGCGGGAAGTTGCTAAATAACTCAGGTAGCTCAGCCTGGTGCTCTGTGATGACCTAAAGGGATCGGATGGTGGTAGGGGAGGGAGGCTCAGGAGGGAAGGGTTATATATATAATTATGACTGATTCACCTTGTTGTACAGCAGAAACCAACACAAAATTGTAAAGCAATTCTCCACCAATTAAAAAATTAAAAAATGGAAAAAAATAAGGGAAATTCAAGAAAAGAAGACTATTATAATCATTTTGAAAAGCAATTGATGATATTTTATAAATCTGAAGTTCACATACATTCAGTTCAGTTCAGTCGCTCAGTCGTGTCCGACTCTTTCTGACCCCATAAATCGCAGCACGTCAGGCCTCCCTGTCCATCACCAACTCCTGGAGTTTAACCAAACTCATGTCCATCGAGTCAGTGATGCCATCCAGCCATCTCATCCTCTGTCATCCCCTTCTCCTCCTGCCCCCAATCCCTCCCAGCATCAGAGTCTTTTCCAATGAGTCAACTCTTCACATGAGGTGGCCAAAGTACTGGAGTTTCAGCTTTAGCATCATTCCTTCCAAAGAAAGCCCAGGGCTGATCTCCTTCAGAATGGACTGGTTGGATCTCCTTGCAGTCCAAGGGACTCTCAAGAGTCTTCTCCAACACCACAGTTCAAAAGCATCAATTCTAGGGCGCTCAGCCTTCTTCACAGTCCAACTCTCACATCCATACATGACCACAGGAAAAACCATAGCCTTGACTAGACGGACCTTTGTTGGCAAAGTAATGTCTCTGCTTTTGAATATGCTATCTAGGTTGGTCATAACTTTCCTTCCAAGGAGTAAACGTCTTTTAATTTCATAGCTGCAATCACCATCTGCAGTGATTTTGGAGCCCCCCAAAATAAAATCTGACACTGTTTTCACTGTTTCCCCATCTATTTCCCATGAAGTGATGGGACCAGATGCCATGATCTTCGTTTTCTGATGTTGAGCTTTAAGCCAACTTTTTCACTCTCCTCTTCCACTTTCATCAAGAGGCTTTTTAGTTCCTCTTTACTTTCTTCCAAAAGGGTTAGAAAATTAGAGATACCAAGGGAAAATTTCATGCAAAGATGGGCACAGTAAAGGACAGAAATGGTATGGACCTAACAGAAACAGAAGATATTAAGAAGAGGTAGCAAGAATACACAGAAGAACTGTACAAAAAAGATCTTCATGACCCAGATAATCATGATGGTGTGATCACTCACCTAGAGCCAGACATCCTGGAATGTGAAGTCAAGTGGGCCTTAGACAGCATCCCTACCAACAAAGCTAGTGGAGGTGATGGAATTCCAGTTGAGCTACTTCAAATCCTGAAAGATGATGCTATGAAACTGCTGCACTCAATATGCCGGCAAATTTGGAAAACTCAGCAGTGGCCACAGGACTGGAAAAGGTCAGTTTTCATTCCAATCCCAAAGAAAGGCAATGTCAAAGAATGCTCACATACATTAGCACCCCAAAATTATCTCCTAAGCATACATATATATAAGAGAAAGTCTTATACATATGTACAAAGTCTATGTATCAGAATATTCATAGAACTACAGTTTTTAATATGAAGTAACCCATGAGTATATTGACAGGAGACTGGATTGATAGACTGTAATATAGTCATACAAGGGAATATTACATAACAATGAACATGAATGAACTTTAATGAGAATCTGGACAAATAATAATATCATAAATGTGAATAGAAAAAAATAAATGTGACACAGAGTATGATAACTTGGAGTAAAAAATTAAGAAAACGAAGTGATACATTGTTAATGAATACAGATAGATGCCGTATAGTAAGGAAAACAAAATTCAGGATGTTGGTTTCCTCTGGTGGGAGAGGGGAGATAGGAAAAATGATATATGGGAGGAAAACATGATAAATGCTCCTTAATTGTGTATTTTCTATTTCTTGGCTTAGGTGGAAGGATCATGGAAGTTCTTTATGTTTTTAAACAAAGAAATAAACACAAAAGATACAAGGTCATGCAAGCTCTGGGGATGTCAATCAGTGCACCATTGCCGATCAATTCAGTTCAGTGTATCTTTTCTTGAGCACACATTCACTTTTTAAAATTTTTTTATGCACATTTTAATTTATTTTTATTGCTTTTAAACTTTTTTTTTTAATGTTGGAGGATAGCCGATTAACAATGATGTGATAGTTCCAGGTAGACAGCAAAGGGACTCAGCCATACATACATGTGTCCATTCTCCCCCAGTCTCA
The DNA here is from genome assembly GCF_027580195.1 of Bos mutus. NCBI lineage: Eukaryota > Metazoa > Chordata > Mammalia > Artiodactyla > Bovidae > Bos > Bos mutus. Next base: position 20,947,198 of record NC_091627.1, read on the forward strand.
TCGAGGCTGCCCCATAGCACTGAGTAGAGCTCCCTGTGATATACAGTAGGGCCTTGTTAGTTAAGAAGGACCTACTGTATAGCACTGGACCACACATTCCTTTTGTTTAAAATATAGTGGTGAATCACACATTCGTTTTGTTTTCACTCTGTGTGTGTGCATACGTGGATATGTCCCTGGTGTTAGAAAGGGGAAGGAGAAGTGACCCTAGGTCAGTTTGTCATTGGCCACAAATATGGGAGAATGGTCACTCCAAACAACGACTGGTTTTGGGAAAGTCACTTCTTTACTGTGCCTCTGTTTACCTGTCTCTGAAAAGGGGAGTGGACACAGAGGCTCGGAACTCTTGAGTCTCTACAGCTTCTCCTTAATTTCTTTGCCACTCTGCAGGTGTCTTTCTCAGATGTCTCTTCCTGGGTTTGCCTCTCCATCCCTGCCTCTGGGCACAGGCTTGGGCGCAGCAGCCTCATGCAGAATCCTAGCTGCAAACCCAACTTGGCATCTTTTTTATTTTTTTCTGCCTTGACCGTCTGACCACATTTGTTAATCACACAATTTAGTGCCTTGTAAGCATGGCCACTGCTTCATTTCCCCACAAATTCCTGAAAATAGCAGCCAGGGAAGATTTGTTTCTAGTCATGAACCAAATATGAAGGTCGCATGATTTTGTGATTTTTTTTCTTACTGAAGAAATATGGGAGGCTTAAGCAGGCCAACCTTCCAATTAATCCTACGAACAGCTGCCTTCGAGGTGGGTGAGCCTGAATATTATTCACTTTCCTAGTCATTTATCAAGGAAGGGAAACTGTCCGCTGGCCTCCGATAGCTTTAATTCATTGGAGGCTAAAATATAGCACAGTGAGAAGGTCCTCGACTCACAGGCATGATGCAGATTGTTACCTGTGCCCAACTTTGCTCTCTAGTGGAAAGGACTTGACTGATTGGACTGTCAATGTGGGTGCACTGACCTGTACACTCAAACACACGCACACACACACACACACACACACACACACACACAGTGCAGGAGTCGGCATCTTCCTGCTGGTCATAGAGCTTTGGGGTACTCAGGACCACCCCCCACTCAGTGGCCCAGCCAAGTTGCCCTTGTCATCTCTTCTGTTTGTCCTTGGTCACACCTGCCTCACTTGCCTAATTCTTAGCTCCATGCAGCCGTAGGCTTTTCTAGTAAAAAATGTGCTTGGTTGGTGGCTTACCTTAGAACAGGGGAAGGAGGGCAGACTCAAAGTGGGAGGAAGCCACAGTATCAACAGAAAACCAGCAAAACGGCCATAGTTACTAATGGATTTGGGGTCAAGAAGGGGGAGGTGAGGAGACTGAAGGGGCAGAGACATGGGTCAGGTCCTGTTTCCAGCGCTTGACACCTGTAACTTCAGTCTGCTTGATAACACAGAAGGAGGCACTATTAACACTGTGTTATCTGGTGACCCTTGCAGATGGTTGCTGTGGGTACTGCCTAGCAGGGACTTGGTTCCAAGTGGGTACTCTGTACATGTCTGCTGAAGAGATGGGTGGGTAGATGGCTAAAAGGAGGTGACCTTGCTGATCTGCATACTAGTTTAAAATTGTATCTCTGTTGCGATGTGGTGTTTTCAAGATCCTGGGAGCACTTCGCTCCCCTGTCTGAGTGGGCAAGAGATTTCTCTGGGTCCAGGTTCCCAGAATTCCACTGGGCCCTGCCTGATCAGAGTGGACCCAAAGAAGTCCTTTACCTCAGTAAGAAATAGATTCCATAGAGACAAGTTGGCGAATTATTTTCCAGAATGGTGAAGGTGATGAACTTAGATGGTGACATATTAATATTAAGGGAGCTCAAGTTAAAGTGAAGTGAAGTTGCTCAGTCGTGTCTGACTCTTTGCGACCCCATGGACTGTAGCCTACAGTCTGTCCATCCCTCTGTCCATGGGGTTCTCTGGGCAAGAATACTGGAGTGGGTTGCCATTTCCTTCTCCAGGGGATCTTCCCCACCCAGGGATTGAACCCAGGTCTCCCACCTTGCAGGCAGATGCTTTACCCTCTGTGCCACCAGGGAAGCCCTAGGCAGCTCAAAATCAAGCAAAAAAAGGGAGAAATAATGCTTCAAAGGGCTGGGCAGACCCAACAGAATGGTCAGGGAGCCACTTAAGAGAGCTATGATGAGGCTGATTCACAGATTCTCTCCCTGGAAGGCAACTTTGAAATTTTTGTGCCAGTTCTCAGAGAGGGAAATAGAGAGAGGTCTTGTGTGCCTGGAACAGACACATTTAGGGTCACTTTTCTGACGGCATGGTGTCACTGGCTTCAGGACAGGCACGGTGTCCTAAGTAGAGTGTCTCTGTCCTAGGCCCTCTTCCTCAGTAATTCTAGCCCAGGCCCTCAATTCTTACACACCTCATGAGGGCTCTCAGACCTCTGGTTTCACCCCAGATCTTTCTCCTGGGCTTTTGACTCACACACTCAACTGTCTCTGAGTCTTTGCCTCAAACGTCATGTCTGAATTGAATTCCCCATCTTCCTCTGAATCTGAGTCTTCTCTAATCCCTGGAACTGTTACCAATTTCTACTCACCTAGGCTAGAATTCTGATATCATCTTGTATTAGTCAGGGCTCCCCAGAGAAAAGAACCAATTGGATGTGTATATATAAAAAGATTTATTATACAAAGTTAGCTCATGCTATTATAGACGAAGAGGTCCCAAGATCTTCAGGATCAGTCAGTTGGCAGGCTTGAGCCCCAGGAAAAGCCAATATTTCAGTTTGAGTCCAAAGGCAGGAAAAGGCCAAAATCCTAGTTTGAAAGTGATTAGGAGGTAGAATTCTGTCTTACTCAGGAGGGTCAGCCATTTTGTGCTCTTCAGACCTTCAACTGATTGGGTGAGGCCCACTCCGATTAAGGAGGGCAATCTGTTTAGTCAGCCTATGAACTAAAGTATTAATCTCATTCCAAACATCCTCTCAGAAACACCTAGAACAATGTTTGGCCATGTATCTGAGCATCCTGTGGCCCATCAAGTTGACACATCATATTAGCCTTCCATCTTTCCAAACACATGTTTTCATTATCCAGTTTAATCCATCTATTCCCTTTTTATAATATCTGCCCCAACTGTCCTTTCTTCCATTCCTGTTGAGATTGTTACAAGGTCACAAAGCACTTGCCCACAGGGACTTTCTGCCCCTCCAGCCTCAGTGCCCGACTTTGTCACTGCCCTAGCGTGAGACCTAAAACAGCATGAGGCCACACCCTCAACTTTCATGCTCATGGTGCCCTGTCCCTCTCTTTCCTACAAAATAACAGCCAAGCTCCCTGCAGGGCATTCACAACTCTTTTATATTACAGTCCCAACTTATTTAAGCCTAACTTTCCATTGCATTCCCATAGGTGCTCAGAGGAAACTCAGTAGACTTCTCATTTTTGTACACTCCTCTCCTCCTATTTCTTCATGGAATTTCCATATTTTTGAGAATACTCATTGCTCATTTTGTTCCTTCAGAAGCTGATATGCAACCAGCCAGTCCTTTCTGCTTTCAGAGTCGAAAAGGCCACTCACAAACCATTGAATTTTCACCCACTAGCCTCCTACCATAGACCCTGACATGTGGTTTCAGTCTCTTGCAATTGTGCCTGTATACCTCACACCAGAAGACACAATTGGTATATGGGGCTCTGCATCACTGTGCAGTTTAATGCAAGTGCTTCCAGCAAAGAATGGGATTCGAGTCAGAAAGACCTGAGTTTGAATCCCACTGTATTAATTTCTAGCTGTGTGGTGTGGAGAGAACTATTCAATTTCTCTGAACAACAGTTCCTTTATTTGTACAGTGATGCTTCCAAGCTTTCTTCCAGGATTGTGACTATTAAAGAAGGCATGTGCAAAAATGCTAAAACAATACTGGCATCTAGTACACATTCAGAACTTTTATTTGATCAAAGGAAAAGTGAAATCATAACCTTTCTCTTTTAACACTTCATTTAGTCATCACATATTGAATATTCGTTTTTCATGTATGATCCCCCTCCCCCCAGCCCCCGCCTCCATTTTAGTTTGGTTTTCCTCAATGTACTTTCTGAAATAATTTTTTGGATGATGTGAATTATTATTAAATGTTAGTTACTGCTCTGTCTCTCTTTTAATGACTGATTCCCTGGCTTGAATTTTCACTCCAGAGTGTATAAGGACCAGTGTTACACTTTTAAGCCATGGAAGTATGCAACATGTGGTAGCCAATCCCCAATTCGCGGTGTTCCACTGTGGGTGTGGTTTCCGTAAAACAAGAGGGGTGCTGCTTTCTGGACCCTGAAGGGACAAATACGAATCTACGTCTCAGTTCTTCCAGGAGAAGCGAAGTGTTGAAAATTATATTCAGCTGCAAGAGTTTTCAGCATCACATTCAGAAAGACAGAGCAGAAGTTGCTAGAGGCTATTTTCAGAGAACTTCTAATAAGTACAGAACCAAAATACAGACACGGTTGTTAACACCCTGGGAAATGCCAAATCCAAGCTGGATCTCAGCCAGCAGAGAAATGGAAAGTCCTAGATAGCTTATCTCGGAGCAAATCTGTATTATGCAGAAGGTGTGAGATGCAATTATACAGGAGAATGAGCGCGCTCCTTCTCCGCTCTGCACCCGCTCCTTGGATCCGCCATGATCGAAGTGTATTTGGCATTTTCTAAATCTGCTTTCCCCGAGCAGCTCAGTTGCCCTGGCCTCTGTTTTTTCCTATGCTTCCGGCTTTCTTCTTTTATACTCTATGCGTTCTTCCTCTTCCAGCTCATTCGTGCCCATCTATATCCCTAAGCTAACAACTTCTCAATATGTATTAAGTATTTCTAGCCTTATAATTTTTTTTCTAAACTTCAGACTCCCTCACCTTGAAGTTCCCCACAGACTGCTAAACTTACCATATCTTTCTCTACCTCTGTCCCTCAGCATTTGAGCTTAGGTTCTCTGTCTGCCAGCTTGGAGCTTTTCCTCTTTAAAACAATGTCTAACAAGTATGGAATTATTGCTGCTGCTGCTGCTTCGTCGCTAAGTCATGTCTGACTCTTTGCAACTCCGGGGACTGTAGCCCGCCAGGCTCCTCTGTCCATAGGGTTTTCCAGGCAAGAATACTGGAGTAGGTTGCCATCTCCTCCTCCAGGGAATCTTCCTGACTTAGGGATCAAACCTGTGTCTTCTACATTCGTAGGTGGATTCTTTACCACTGCGCCACCAGAGAAGCCCCATGGCATTGAATTGAGATTAAATTATCCATTTAGAAAGTATTTTTTGGAAAGGTAACAGAAAGGCTGTGACATTGATTAAGAACTTGAATTCCAGGAGACTTGGGTTCAAACCTAAGCTCTGCTGCTCTGTGGCAGCATGGTGTCAACTGAAAAAAAAAAAAAAGCACAACCTAAATGTTGAGTTACTTTTTATTGAGTAGATTTTCTGAGGACTTAAGCCCAGAAGACAACCTCTCAGATAGCTCTGGGGGAGGACTCTGAAGAGGTAAGGAAGGATATACAGGATAGACAGGAGTTTTTGGAACAAAAACTGGGGAGTCAGAACAGCAAAAGATTACTGTGCTGTGCATAAAGGAAAATCAGACATCTCAAGTTAAGGGATTCAGTGCCTTTCTATGTATGGGAAAATGCGAGAGTCTGGATTCATTGAAATCATTCTTTTGATATGCACCTTGGTTATCTAGAAGGCTAATAACCAGCTTTTTCCCACCCTGAGTCCCCTCAGGGAGCACAGTTGGGGGCGGCTGTGGTGGCTGATAGCTTGCTGGCCGCAGCATCCTTTGTTTGCTGATACAGCTGGCATCATTTTTCATCCTCCAGGATTTCCATCTGTAGGAAATGGAGCTAGATAACAGCCGATAATAACAGTTAGTCACTATGTTGTGATGAGCATGGTCTGGGCTCTGTTCTAAGTGCCTTCAATATATGAACTCACTGGATTGTCATAACCACTCTGGGAGGGATGGAACCATCACTGTTCACATTTGTTCAGAGTAGGGAACAAAGTCACTGAGCCTAAGAAAGTGAAGGAGTGGGGAATCCAGGAGATTCCACAAAGGGCACTCCTAGCCCAGGGCCTGCCAGGGTGCATGAGTGTTTCTCATGTTTTTAATTTGAGAAAAGTGACAGGAGAGATGAGGGACACACTTGAAGTCCTCCAGCCTCAGAGGTCAGTTCAGTCTGGAACAAAAGACATCCGTCTTGCCCATTTTTTTTTCTCTCCTGCTCACTTTTCTGGCATAGATTTTTATTTACCCAAAGTAATGTTTAGTCATAGGGCTTCCTAGGTGGTGCAAGTGGTAAAGAATCTGCCTGCCAGTGCAGGAGATGCAAGAGACACAGGTTTGATCCCTGGGTTGGGCAGATCCCCTGGAGGAGGAAATGGCAACCCACTCCAGTATTCTTGCCTAGAGAATCCCATGGACTGAGGAGCCTGGCGGGCTACAGCCCATGGGATTGCAGAGTTTGACATGACTGAGAATACACACACACAATGTTTAGTCATAACAAATATGAGCAAACAGAAAAGAGTCATTGCCATTCAGTAGGACTGCCATTCAATAGGTGCATTGAATTTCTATCAGTGTTTACTTTTTCAATGTTTACTTTTTTCCCTCTTGGGAACTGGTCATTCAGCTTTCAGAAAGACAAGGGCCTTACAGTTTTCTTGATTCCTTATGCCAGTAATTATAAGCGTGTCCAGGCTTTGACTTCTAAGTGGCAACTGTGGTCTTTAAGTTGCAGATGCTACTACTTTATTCTGCACAGGTTGGAGGAAAAGGTGGTCCAGATAATGCCTGTCATTGGTTGAGGATGACAGATGGTGGACTGGAGCTCTTGTCTATGGGACTGAATTCTATTAAGTTTTATTTGGAAAATTGATATTGATGTCTTATTTTGTTCTGGGCCTATTTATATGCATCCGAAGAAGTAAAAATTCAAATAAGGAACCTTCATTCCTGCCACAATAAAAGAAAAAAAATCAGTTTTATAGTAATCATGCTCACATTTTATAGTGTATTAAGATTTTTCAATCAATCGGGGATTCCCCTGTGGTTCTGCTGGTAAAGAGTCTGCTTGTAATGAGGGAGACCTGGGTTGGGAAGATCCCCTGGAAAAGGGAAAGGCTACCCACTCCAGTAATCTGGCCTGGAAAATTCCATGGACTGTATAATCCATGGGGTTGCAAAGAGTCGGATACGACTGGACGACTTTCAATCTATCAATCAAGATTTTTCAAGTGTTTGAGCTTTACACTTATGAAAAGAGATGTTGTTGCTCTTTTAGAGAGAAGTAGAGAGATACTCAGGATGGAGTGACTTGGCTCTGGGCTTGCTGTTAGGAAACAGCAGGGGAGAGAGTGATCTGGCTGTATGGTGCCGAGTTCATTGGTTCCCTTTCATCTCCCCATGACAAACTTCTCTGGATTCCTGCTTTCAAATTGGGTATTCCTCCTGGATGAGGGAGTGTTTTATCTATAACTTTTTATATACAAAGGGAAGAAAAGATGTTTTTTGCTTTTTTCTTTAAGTCATTCTCTGAGTTTTTGCTCTGTATCCATTTCTAATTTTCTCCTCCTATCCGTTTCTCACTCACTTTCTCTTCTTATCTTTTACCCCTCTTTTTTTCGCATTGTTATTATCATGTTTCAAAAGCACAAAATGTTAAAATCTAGCACAGGAGTTGGAAGACTATGGCTCAATTGTCTGATTTTTTAAATAAAGTTAAAAAATAACTGTAATGAGATATGATTTAAATACTATAAAATTCACCCATGTAAAATGTAAAATTCAGTGGGTTTTAGTATATTTATAGAGTCTTTAAAAATATCTATTTATTTTATTTCTTTGGCTGTGCTCGGTCTTTGTTGTGGCATGCCAGCTCTTTAGTTGTGGTGTGCGGGCTCCAGCGTGCACGGTATTCATAGATTTTCACAACCATGACCATTATCTAACTTTAGAACAATCTTATCATCCCTAAAGAAACCCATACTCATTAACAGTCATTCTCTGTTACCCCAATGTCCTCCTGCCTCTGGTCCTGGCCCTAAGCAACTCCTAATTTACTTGTTCTCTCTACGGATTTGCCTATTCTGTATATTTCAAGCAAATGGAATCATACAATATGTATTCTTTTGTGACTGGCTTCTTTTATGAAGCATGATGTTTTCAAGGTTCATCCATGTTGAAACATGAATTACTATTTCATTCTTTTTTTACTGCTGAGTAATATTCCATTCTTGAAATGTTCCATTGAAATGTTCAGTTGATGTACTTTTGGCTTGTTTTCATCTTTTGGCTGTTGGGATAATGTTTCTATGAGCATGCATGTACAATTTTATGCATGGACATGGTCTTTATTTCCCTTGAGGGTATATCTAAGAATGGAGTTGCTGGATCATATGGTGACTCCGTGTCTAATATTTTGAGGAACTGCCAGTCTAGTTTTCAAAGTTTAACAATCCCATCAACGATTGGAAGTTCCGTTTCTCCACATCCTTGCCCAAATGTGTTATTTATTTATTTATTTTTGATGTGGACCATTTTTTTTTAAAGTCTTTATTGAGTTTGTTACAATACTGCTTCTGTTTTAAGTTTTGTTTTTTGGTCTGGAGGCATGGGGGATCTTAAATCCCTGACCAAGGATTGAACCTGTACCCCTGCATTGGAAGGCAGACTGGACTGCCAGGAAAGTCCCAAACATGTTACTTTTTATTTTGCTTTTCAATGCTTTTGTGGAGTGATATTTTGCCCATTTTATTTTATCCATTCTGCTAAGTCGCTTCAGTTGTGTCCGACTCTGTGCGACCCCATAGATGGCAGCCCACCAGGCTCCCCCGTCCCTGGGATTCTCCAGGCAAGAACACTGGAGTGGGTTGCCATTTCTTTCTCCAATGCATGAAAGTGAAAAGTGAAAGAGAAGTTGCTCTGTCGTGCCTGACTCTTAGCAACCCCATGGAGTGCAGCCTACCAGGCTCCTTTGTCCATGGGATTTTCCAGGCAAGAGTACTGGAGTGGGTTGCCATTGCCTTCTCCTTATCCATTCTAGTGGGTGTTAAGTAGTAGCTTCAGGATACATTTCTTATCAATGTGTGATGTGCAAATACTCTCTCCCATTTTGTGGGTTGTATGTTCACTTTTAAGATAGTGGTCTTTGAAACACGAGTTTTAAATTTTTATCAATTCCAATTTACCTGTTTTTTTTTTTTTTATCAGTTGTGTTTTTGGTGTCCCTTCTTTAAAAAAAACATTGCCTTATCCAAGCATACAAAGATTTACTCTCATGTTTTCTTCTAGGATTTTGATAGTTTTAGCTATTATATTTAAGTCTATGATCCATTTTGAGTTGACTTTTTTTATAGGGGTGAGTTAGGGGTTCAACTTCACTTTTACATTTGGATATACAGATGTCCCAGTACCATTTGTTGAAAATAGTATTCTTTTCCCATTGAGTTGTTTTGGCATGTTTGTTGAGAATCACTTGACATAGTCATTCACTTCCATTTTAATAGCTGGTATTAATATTCTCATATACTGATCTTATATTTTATTTCATTTAAGGCAACACCACTGGCCCACTATTACATACACAGAGCAAAGATAGTGTAAAAGTTGGAATGAGTTTATTTTTAAGCTTGGAGGAAGGAAAGCCTTTCTGAGTAGGATGGAAAATCCAGAAGCTGTAAAAGACAGATACAGGTGACAAAGCGGAAATTTTGAATTTATCTCTGGCACATAAGACCTGAAACAAAGTAAACCCAACAAATCTAGGGAACATATCTGCAACAGACATAGCAAGTGAAAGGCTAGTTTCTAGAATCTTTAAGTAGCTCATATAAATTAATAAGGTGAAGTAATAGGGGGCCAATGAAGAAGATCTACGAATAGTTCAAAGGAAAAGAAAAATGGACATGAAGCTTGTTAAAGAATTCTCAGTGCATCTCTTAGTAAAGGAAATTCAAAATAAACATTAGGAGGTACCAAGTCACTTCATTACAAAAGCAAACATGAAAACAGTTCTTGCAAAGTGCTGAGGTGACTGGGGTGATGGGTGGGGAACAGGTTTTCTTACACATTGTGGAAGTTTAGGCTGTTGCTATGTTACAGTTGTAATCTGCCAATGTTCATGAAAATACAAATTGCTCATATTTTGATCTAACAATTCCATTGCAATGAATATACTTGCAAGAGTCAACAAAACAAAACACAAAAACAAACTTGGGTATTACGATGCCCACTTTTTAAAAGAATTTCCATTTGCATGGAATATTTTTTCCACCCCTTCACTTTCAGTCTGTATGTTTCTGAAGTGGGTCTCTTGTTCAGTTCAGTTCAGTTGCTCAGTCGTGTCCTACTCTTTGTGACCCCATGAACCACAGCACGCCAGGCCTCCCTGTCCATCACCAACTCCCGGAGTTTACCCAAACTCATGTCCATCGAGTCAGTGATGCCATCCAACCATCTCATCCTCTGTCATCCCCTTCTCCTCCTGCCCCCAATCCCTCCCAGCATCAGAGTCTTTTCCAATGACTCAACTCTTCGCATGAGGTGGCCAAAGTACTGGAGTTTCAGCTTTAGCATCATTCCTTCCAAAGAAATCCCAGGGCTGATCTCCTTCAGAATGGACTGGTTGGATGTCCTTGCAATCCAAGGGACTCTCAAAAGTCTTCTCCAACACCACAGTTCAAAAGCATCAATACTTTGGCTCTCAGCTTTCTTCACAGTCCAACTCTCACATCCATACATGACCACAGGAAAAACCATAGCCTTGACTAGAGGGACCTTTGTTGGCAAAGTAATGTCTCTGCTTTTTAATATGCTGTCTAGGTTGTAATAACTTTCCTTCCAAGGAGCAAGCATCTTTTAGTTTAATGGCTGTAATCACCATCTGCAGTGATTTTGGAGCCCCAAAAAATAAAGTCAGCCACTGTTTCCCCATCTATTTGCCAGGAAGTGATGGGACCGGATGCCATGATCTTAGTTTTCTGAATGTTGAGCTTTAAGCCAACTTTTTCACTCTCCACTTTCACTTTCATCAAGAGGCTTTTTAGTTCTTCATCACTTTCTGCTATAAGTGTGGTATCATCTGCATATCTGAAGTTATTGATATTTCTCCTGGCAATCTTGATTCCAGCTTGTGCTTCCTCCAGCCCAGTGTTTCTCATGATATACTCTGCATATAAGTTAAATAAGCAGGGTGACAATATACAGCCTTGAAGAACTCCTTTTCCTATTTAGAACCAGTCTTTTGTTCCATGTCCAGTTCTAACTGCTGGTTCCTAACCTGCATACAGGTTTCTCAAGAGGCAGGTCAGGTGGTCTGGTATGCCCATCTCTTTAAGAATTTTCCACAGTTTATTGTGATCCACACAGTCAAAGGCTTTGGCATAGTCAATAAAGCAAAAACAGATGTTTTTCTGGAAGGCTCTTGCTTTTTCAGTGATCCAGCGAATGTTGGCAATTTGATCTCTGGTTCCTCTGCCTTTTCTAAAACCAGATTGAACATCTGGAAGTTCACAGTTCACATATTGCTGAAGCCTGGCTTGGAGAATTTTGAGCATTACTTTACTAGTGTGTGAGATGAGTGCAATCGTGTGGTAGTTTGAGCATTCTTTGGCATTGCCTTTCTTTGGGATTGGAATGAAAACGGACCTTTTCCAGTCCTGTGGCCACTGCTGAGTTTTCCAAATTTGCTGGCATATTGAGTGCAGCACTTTCACAGCATCATCTTTTAAGATTTGAAATAGCTTAACTGGAATTCCATCATCTCCGCTAGCTTTGTTCATAGTGATGCTTCCTAAGGCCCACTTGACTTCACATTCCAGGATGTCTGGCTCTAGGTGAGTGATCACACCATCGTGATTATCTGGGTCCTGAAGATCTTTTTGTACAGTTCTTCTGTGTATTCTTGCCACCCCTTCTTTATATCTTCTGCTTCTGTTAGGGCCATACCATTTCTGTCCTTTATTGAGCCCATTTTTGCATAAAATGTTCCCTTGGTATCTCTGATTTTCTTGAAGAGATCCTAGTCTTTCCCATTCTGTTGTTTTCCTCTATTTCTTTGCATTGATCGCTGAAGAAGGCTTTCTTACCTCTCCTTGCTATTCTTTGGAACTCTGCATTCAAATGGTTATATCTTTCCTTTTCTGCTTTGCTTTTCGCTTCTCTTCTTTTTTTAATTTAATTTTATTTTTAAACTTTACAATATTGTATTGGTTTTGCCAAATATTGAAATGAATCCACCACAGGTATACATGTGTTCCCCATCCTGAACCTTCCTCCCTCCTCCCTCCCCATACCATCCCTCTGGGTCATCCCAGTGCACCAGCCCCAAGCATCCAGTATCGTGCATCGAACCTGGACTGGTGACTTGTTTCATATATGATATTATACGTATTTCAGTGCCATTCTCCCAAATCATCCCATCCTCTCCCTCTCCCACAGAGTCCAAAAGACTGTTCTATACATCAGTGTCTCTTTTGCTGTCTTGTATACAGGGTTATTGTTACCATCTTTCTAAATTCCATATATATGCATTAGTATACTGTATTGGTGTTTTTCTTTCTGGCTTACTTCACTCTGTATAATAGGCTCCAGTTTCATCCACCTCATTAGAACTGATTCAAATGTATTCTTTTTAATGGCTGAGTAATACTCCATTGTGTATATGTACCACAGCTTTCTTATCCATTCATCTGCTGATGGACATCTAGGTTGCTTCCATGTCCTGGCTATTATAAACACTGCTGCGATGAACATTGGGGTACACGTGTCTCTTTCAATTCTGGTTTCCTCAGTGTGTATGCCCAGCAGTGGGATTGCTGGATCATAAGGCAGTTCTATTTCCAGTTTTTTAAGGAATCTCCACACTGTTCTCCATAGTGGCTGTACTAGTTTGCATTCCCACAAACAGTGTAAGAGGGTTCCCTTTTCTCCACACCCTCTCCAGCATTTATTGCTTATAGACTTTTGGATGGCAGCCATTCTGACTGGCGTGAAATGGTACCTCATAGTGGTTTTGATTTGCATTTCTCTGATAATGAGTGATGTTGAGCATCTTTTCATGTGTTTCTTAGCCATCTGTATGTCTTTTTTGGAGAAATGTCTATTTAGTTCTTTGGCCCATTTTTTGATTGGGTCATTTATTTTTCTGGAATTGAGCTGTAGGAGTTGCTTGTATATTTTTGAGATTAGTTGTTTGTCAGTAGCTTCATTTGCTATTATTTCTTTCCCATTCTGAAGGCTGTCTTTTCACCTTGCTAATAGTTTCCTTTGCTGTGCAGAAGCTTTAAGTTTAATTAGGTCCCATTTGTTTATTTTTGCTTTTATTTCCAATATTCTGGGAGGTGGGTCATAGAGGATCCTGCTGTGATGTATGTCGGAGAGTGTTTTGCCTATGTTCTCCTCTAGGATTTTTATAGTTTCTGGTCTTACATTTCGATCTTTAATCTATTTGGAGTTTATTTTTGTGTATGGTGTTAGAAAGTGCTCTAGTTTCATTCTTTTATAAGTGGTTGACCAGTTTTCCCAGCACCACTTGTTAAAGAGATTGTCTTTAATCCATTGTATATCGCTTCTCTTCTTTTCACAGCTATTTGTAAGGCCTCCCCAGACAGCCATTTTGCTTTTTTGCATTTCTTTTCCATGGGGATTGTCTTGATCCCTGTCTCCTGTACAATGTCATGAACCTCATTCCATAGTTGATCAGGCACTCTGTCTACCAAATCTAGTACCTTAAATCTATTTCTCACTTCCACTGTATACTCATAAGGGATTTGATTTAGGTCATACCTGAATGGTCTAGTGGTTTGCCCCACTTTCTTCAATTTAAGTCTGAATTTGGCAATAAGGAGTTCATGGTCTGAGCCACAGTCAGCTCCTGGTCTTGTTTTTGCTGACTGTATAGAGCTTCTCCATCTTTGGCTGCAAAGAATATAATCAATCTGATTTCGGTGTTGACCATCTGTGATGTCCATGTGTAGAGTCTTCTCTTGTGTTGTTGGAAGAGGGTGTTTGCTATGACCAGTGCGTTCTCTTGGCAAAACTGTATTAGCCTTTGCCCTTCTTCATTCTGTGCTCCAAGGCCAAATTTGCCTGTTACTCCAGGTGTTTCTTGACTTCCTACTTTTGCATTCCAGTCCCCTATAATCAAAAGACATCTTTTTTGAGTGTTGGTTCTAAAAGGTCTTGTAGGTCTTCATAGGACTGTTCAACCTCAGCTTCTTCAGCATTACTGGTTGGGGCATAGACTTGGAGTACTGTGATATTGAATGGTTTGCCTTGGAAACGAACAGAGATCTTTCTGTCGTTTTTGAGATTGCATCCAAGTACTGCATTTCGGACTCTTGTTGACTATGATGGCTACTCCATTTCTTCTGAGGGATTCCTGCCCGCAGTAGTAGATACAATGGTCATCGGAGTTAAATTTACCCATTCCAGTCCATTTCAGTTTGCTGATTCCTAGAATGTCGACATTCACTCTTGCCGTCTCTTGTTTCACCAGTTTCAGTTTGCCTTGATTCATGGACCTAACATTCCAGGTTCCTATGCAGTATTCCTCTTTACAGCATCGGACAGACAGCATTATGTACGGGTTTTGCTTTTGTGTTTATTCAGCCAGTCTGTGTCTTTTGATTGGAATATTTAATCCATTTACATCACAGCTTAAAGGTTTTGTCAAGAATATTAAACAGTCTATAAGTAGCTACAGTACAGTCTACACAAGTAACTCTGCATCCTAACAGGGAAAAATCCCTCTGAATATTTTCGATGGGGAAAAAGTTAAATCCTAAAAAGTGTGCAGAGTATAAAACAAGTTGTATAAACATTAGCACTATAAATATAAAATCTTAGAATGTAAATATAAACATGCAAAGTGAAAATGTAAAAATATACACCCATGCATATGTGCCATCATAACACTTGTCTAAGGGCACCATCTGTTGTTGTTTAAAGGATATGTTATGACACTGTTAATAGAGATTACCTTTGGAGAGAGGGGCTGGGAAGGAAAAAGAGCTTACACTTCTCATGTTACAACATGGGCACTGCTGAATACACCAAGTAAGTTCATGTTATCACTTTTACCTTCACAAATGTGGTCAGCTGGGATTATTTGAGTATTGGAATTATGAGTCAATGTAATAAATCTCTGCATTAAAGAAAGTTATAGTCTTTTTCTTTAATATTCTTATAAAAAGTTTTTTTTATTGAATTAAGTTGATTTATAACATTGTATTAATTTCTGCTGTACAGAAAAGTGACTAAATTATGCACAAATATATTAATACATTCTTTTTTATATTCTTTTTTATTATTATGGCGTATCCCAGGATATTGAATATAGTTCCCTGTACTGCACAGTAGGGCCTTATTATTTATTCATTCTATATATAAGAGTTTGCATCTCTCAATCCTAACCCCAAACTCCTAATCCATCCATCTCCATCCCCACCTCCCCCTTGGCAACTACACATGTATTCTCTATGTCTGTGAGTCTGTTTCTATTTTGTAGATATGTTCATTTGTGCCATATTTTAGATTCCACATATAAGTGATACCATATGGTATTTGTCTTTATGACTTACTTCACTTAGTACAATAATCTCTAGTTGCATTTATTATTCTTGAAATACCCACCAGCGGTACCCTAGCAACTCCCCTCTCAAGTTGCTAAAGCTGGTTAGGTGATGGAACTCCCAGAAACCAGATGCTTTCTAGAGAATGTTGTTCAGTGTTGACACTCATCTGTTTATTGTTCTTTTTTTTTATTGTAAAAATTTCATAACATTAAATTTACCATTTAACCATTTTAAGTGTACAGTTCAGTGGTCTTCAGTACATTCACATGATTGTGCAACTGTGAACATCATCCATCTCCAGAATTTTTCATCTTCCTGAACTGAAACTTTATACCCATTAAATAATAACTCCTCATTTCTCCCTTCCCTTAGCCCCTGTGAAAGTGAAAGTCACCCAGTCATGTCTGACTCTTTGCAACCCCATGGATATACAGTCCACAGAATTCCCCAGGTCAGAATGCTGGAGTGGGTAGCTGTTCCCTTTCCAGGGGATATTCCCAGCCCAGGAATCGAACTGGGGTCTCCTGCATTGCAGGTGGATTCTTTAGCAGCTGAGCTACTGGGGAAGTTTTGGTAGCCACTATCTACTTTCTGACTCTATGAATTTGACTCTTTTTGGTACCTCATAAAAAACACCCTCTTCCAACAACACAAGAGAAGACTATACATGGACATCACCAGATGGTCAACACCGAAATCAGATTGATTATATTCTTTGCAGCCAAAGATGGAGAAGCTCTATACAGTCAGCAAAAACAAGACCAGGAGCTGACTGTGGCTCAGACCATGAACTCCTTATTGCCAAATTCAGACTTAAATTGAAGAAAGTAGGGAAAACCACTAGACCATTTAGGTATGACCTAAATCAAATCCCTTATGATTATACAGTGGAAGTTAGAAATAGATTTAAGGGCCTAGATCTGATAGATAGAGTGCCTGATGAACTATGGAATGAGGTTTGTGACATTGTACAGGAGACAGGGATCAAGACCATCCCCATGGAAAAGAAATGCAAAAAAGCAAAATGGCTGTCTGGAGAGGCCTTACAAATAGCTGTGAAAAGAAGAGAAGTGAAGCAAAGGAGAAAAGGAAAGATATAAACATCTGAATGTAGAGCTCCAAAGAATAGCAAGAAGAGATAAGAAAGCCTTCTTCAGCAATCAATGCAAAGAAATAGAGGAAAACAACAGAATGGGAAAGACTAGGGATCTCTTCAAGAAAATCAGAGATACCAAAGGAACATTTCATGCAAAGATGAGCTCGATAAAGGACAGAAATGGTATGGACCTAACAGAAGCAGAAGATATAAAGAAGAGGTGGCAAGAATACACAGAAGAACTGTACAAAAAGATCTTCAGGACCCAGATAATCATGATGGTGTGATCACTGACCTAGAGCCAGACATCCTGGAATGTGAAGTCAAGTGGGCCTTAGAAAGCATCACTACAAACAAAACTAGTGGAGATGATGGAATTCCAGTTGAACTGTTCCAAATCCTGAAAGATGATGCTGTGAGAGTGCTGCACTCAATATGCCAGCAAATTTGGAAAACTCAGCAGTGGCCACAGGACTGGAAAAGGTCAGTTTTCATTCCAATGCCAAAGAAAGGCAATTCCAAAGAATGCTCAAACTACTGCACAATTGCACTCATCTCACACGCTAGTAAAGTAATGCTCAAAATTCTCCAAGCCAGGCTTCAGCAATATGTGAACCATGAACTTCCTGATGTTCAAGCTGGTTTTAGAAAAGGCAGAGGAACCAGAGATCAAATTGCCAACATCCACTGGATCATGGAACAAGCAAGAGAGTTCCAGAAAAGCATCTATTTCTGCTTTATTGACTATGCCAAAACCTTTGACTGTGTGGATCACAATAAACTGTGGAAAATTCTGAAAGAGATGGGCATACCAGACCACCTGATCTGCCTCTTGAGAAATGTGTATGCAGGTCAGGAAGCAACAGTTAGAACTGGACATGGAACAACAGACTGGTTCCAAATAGGAAAAGGAGTTCTTCAAGGCTGTATATTGTCACCCTGCTTATTTAACTTCTATGCAGAGTACATCATGAGAAATGCTGGAGTGGAAGAAGCACAAGCTGGAATCAAGATTGCCGGGAGAAATATCAATAACCTCAGATATGCAGATGACACCACCCTCATGGCAGAAAGTGAAGAGGAACTAAAAAGCCTCTTGATGAAAGTGAAAGTGGAGAGTGAAAAAGTTGGCTTAAAGCTCAACATTCAGAAAATGAAGATCATGGCATCCGGTCCCACCACTTCATGGGAAATAGATGGGGAAACAGTTGAAACAGTGTCAGACTTTATTTTTCTGGGCTCCAGAATCACTACAGATGGTGACTGCAGCGATGAAATTAAAAGTCGCTTACTCCTTGGAAGGAAAGTTATGACCAACCTAGACAGCATATTCAAAAGCAGAGACATTACTTTGCCAACACAGGTCCATCTGGTCAAGGCTATGGTTTTTCCTGCGGTCATGTATGGATGTGAGAGTTGGACTGTGAAGAAGGCTGAGCACCGAAGAATTGATGCTTTTGAACTGTGGTGTTGGAGAAGACTCTTGAGAGTCCCTTGGACTGCAAGGAGATCCAAACAGTCCATTCTGAAGGAGATCAGCCCTGGGATTTCTTTGGAGGGAATGATGCTAAAGCTGAAACTCCAGTACTTTGGCCACCTCATGCAAAGAGTTGACTCATTGGAAAAGACTCTGATGCTGGGAGGGATTGGGGGCAGGAGGAGAAGGGGACGACAGAGGATGAGATGGCTGGATGGCATTGCTGACTCGATGGATGTGAGTCTCAGTGAACTCTGGGAGTTGGTTATGGACAGGGAGGCCTGGCGTGCTGCAATTCATGGGGTCACAAAGAGTCGGACATGACTGAGCGACTGATCTGATCTGATCTGAAAGCAAATTAGGGCTTCCCAGGTGGTGCTAGTGGTAAAGAACACGCCTGCCAATGCAGGAGATGTAAGAGATCCAGGTTCTATCCCTGGGTCAGGAAGCCTCCCTGGAGGAGGACATGGCAACCTACTCTAGTATTCTTGCCTGGAGAATCCCAGGGACAGAGGAGGCTGGTAGATTACAGTCCATAGGGTCACAAAGAGTCAGATACTACTGAAGTGACTTAGCATGCATGCAGTCACATAATGAATTACAATATTTGTCCTTTTGTTTCTGGTTTATTTCATTTAACATAGTGTCCTCAAGGTTAATCCATGTTGTAGTGTGTATCAGAGTTTCCTTCATTTTTAAGGCCGAATGAGCAGCAGATATTCCATTGCATGTCTAGACAACATTTGCCTATCCATTCATCCATTGATGGGCAGGCATTTGGTTGCTTCTGTCTTTTGGCTATTACGAATAGTGCTGCCTTGAATGTGGGTGTGCTTGAGTTTCTGTTTTCAATTTTTCTAAGTACATACCCAGAGAAGGACTCTGGATCCTATGGTAATTCTATATTTAATTTTTTGAGTAACTGCCTTATTGCTTTCACCATTTTACGTTCCCAACAGCAATGCACAAGTGTTCTAATTTCTCCACATCCTTGCTGATATTCATCTTGTGTGTCTGTTTATATATATATATATATTTTTTTTTTTTGATAAGAACCAACCTAGCCAGTGTGAAGTGATATCTTATTGTGGTTTTGATTTGCATTTTCACCTGTTCCTTCTTACAGCAAAAGTTTATTCTGAGCTCACAGGGGCCAAGTCCAGGGTTAAGCCTGCAGGCCTCTAGAACTGCATGCCCCACCCCTTCACCCCCAGTCAGATACATCAGAGTGTGGTGGGGGGAAAAGATGATGCAAATGCAAACTGGTGTTTCGCCCTGTTGGCATCAGTGGGCTGGTGGCAGGTGCGTGGTGCTATGAGACCTGTGGTGGTGATCAGGCTTACCACTTTTCTCTGTCATCTCTGGTACTTACTAGCGGTCCAAAGGGAGTGAGTTCCAAACACTTACCAGGAAAATTACAGAATAAAGCTTCACATTGGGAAATGTCTGTTCATCTACTTATTCTTCTCCTGCAAATTGGGAAAGGACATGCACTCTTTGCCTTTATTGTTAGAACGCCCGGGTTCTTTGGAGCATTCACTGAGCCCTGCAGGCTGAAATGAAGCATGTATTTCCAGGGAAAGAAAGTGGAGGGTAAACTATTCCCTGGGAAACTGCTCCATGTGCAGCCTTGGCAGTGATAAGGTGCAGTGAAGGCAGTAATAACCCCACCACCTGGCGTTTGTAGAAGGCGTTTAACTCTTCAAAACACTGCTACATAATCAGAGGAGGTGGTGTCCGTGCTGAAAAAAGGTTATCGCTTCATTTTTGGCTCGTCTATAATTACTCTTGTGCTTCAAACACCTGGTGGAAATTATATTTAACCGTGTATGCAAATGCTTATTGCCAGAAGGGGCTTACATTTTCCTAGTTACTTTCTATAGTTTTCTTAATTTGGGCCCTATTAGCCACTTTTTATTCATTTCTGTTGATACTATTTTCTTGGGTGGTAACATCTTCATTTATGGCTATCTTGGAGGTAGGACAGGCTTCCCAGGTGGCGCAGTGGTAAAGAACCCGCCTGCCAATGCAGGAGATGTGAGAGGTGTGGGTTCGATCCCTGGGTCAGGAAGATCCCCTGGAGAAGGGCATGGCTCCCCACCCCAGGATTCTTGCCTGGAAAATCCCATGGACAGAGGAGCCTGGCTGGCTACGGTCCATGGGGCTGCAAAGAGTTGGACCCAGCTGAGCGCAGCACACATGGAGATAGGACACACATTGTATGTGTGTTTGCTAATATCAAATTCTTGAAAAATTATTTATTCAAACAAAACCAACCAACAACCAACCAACCAAGCAACCCAAAGGTTTGAAAGCAGAGAACTCTAGAATCCTACACTGGCATTTCTTTGAGATCTCATCAGTTGATAGCTGTTACACTTTGATGAGGTTCAGTTTTATTCCTGCTGTTTTTTTTTTTTTTTTTGTAATAAGCATCCCCCCAGTGCCCTGCCTCAGGATCAAGATGTGGCTCTTAGATTTGTGTTCTTTCTTTTCCTGTTTAAATGACATTCAGAGCTTCCCATCTTCCTTTGCTGTTTGTTGTTTAGTCGCTGAGTTGAGAACGACTCTTTTGTGACCCCAAGGACTTTAGCCCTCCAGGCTCCTCTGTCCACGGGATTCTCCAGGCAAGAATACTGGGGTGGGTAGCCATTCCCTTCTCCAGGGGATCTCCCCAACCCAGGGATGGAACCCACATGTCTTGCTTGGCAGGTGGATTCTTTACCACTGAGCTGCCTAAAAGCCTCCCATCTTCCTTACACAGTTGTAAAACTGCCTACGATTTTAGAGGAAAAGGGAGTGGGTTAGGATATCTGATGGGAGAAGAGTTGTCTCCTCATTCTATCAGAACCCAGAAGGTCCCCAGCATGGTGGAGGCTTTGGCAAATCTGACAGGTTTCTTCAGGCTTTGGAAAGAAGGCGGAACAGCTGTACTCAGGGAACTGAAGTATCCAGTTAGGGTCTCTAACAGGGATGATATCAGAAGTCCTGGAACGGGCCATGGGGTCTTTCTAATTCAAGAAATAAGAATGTATCATCTGTCACAAATAAATCAATCTATGTAACAGAAACAGAATCACAGACATAGAGAACAGACTGGTCATTGCCAAGGAGGAGGGGCTTGGGGGAAGGATGGAGTGGGAGGTTGGGGTTAGCAGATGTAAGATTTTATATATAGAATGGATAAACAAGGCCCTACTGTATACCACAGAGAACTATATTCAATATCCTATGATAAACCATAATAGAAAGGAATTTAAAAAAAGATTGGACTTCCTCCACAGTCCATGGTTAAAACTCTGGGCTCCCAAAGTAGGGGGTGCAAGTTTGATCCCTGATCGGGAAACTAAGCTCCCACATGCCATACGGCATGCCCCCCCCAAAAAAAACAACAAAAAGCAACAACAATAAGAATTATGAAAATAATTTTAAAAAGAATATATATATATGCATAACTGAAATCAACTATATTTCAACAAAACAAAGGATTTATCGTCTCTGTCATGGGTTGAATTGTGTCCCTCTCAAAGATAAGTTGATGTCCCAAGCACTTTGCCTTTGACTATGACCTTGTTTGGAAGTTGGTTCTTTAAGATATAATGGGTTAAGATGAAGCCATACTGGAGTAGGGTGGCCCTAATGCAATGTGACTGCTGTCCATATAAGAAGAGAAGAGATACAGACTTGGACACAGAGAGAACACCATGGCAAGATGGGGACAGAGATTGCAGTGATGCGTCTACAAACCAAGAACAACCAAGGACTTCTGGTTCACAATCAGAAGCCAGAGAGGCTTGGAGAAGATGCTCCCTCAGAGCCCCAAGGAGTAACCAATCTTGAAGGCACCTGGGTTTGGACTTCCAGCTTCTAAAATGTGAGAAAATAAACATCCATTGTTTTAATCCACCCAGGTTGTGATAAACCATTTTAGCATGGCTGCCTGAGAAGCTTCATACAACTTCCAAGATACCAACATGTCCTGGTCCTGTGGAATCCAAGGTGACTGGGACAGTGCATGCCATGACCCTTGAAGAGCTCACACCATCTTCAAGATGGGGAAGCACGCACGTATGATTAGGACAGTGGGTCCTGTGGAAGATGGTGGGCTTTGGGGTCAGATGGAGCTGGCTTCCAATCCTGAGCTGGTTTCTCCATCTCGAGTTCCTGGTTTCATCATCTTCACAGGGTAGAGCACTCATACCTTTTTCCTGGAATTTCTGGTGAAGGATTTGAATGAGCTTGACCAGTGCACAGCCCCTTTAAGGTGCTCTGCTAACACTTGTTACTAACGACCTGGATGTGTTTTTGCTCCATCAGGTCATCCATTTAGAGTCCGTCTCTGGTCTTTCAATTTCATCTTGATAATTTTTGTCCTTGCCTTGTCTTTATTTCAGGAACCATTCAGTTGGGTGAAACCTCACAGCATTTAGGTTTTGGCTCAATGCACTGGAACCATCTACAGGGTATTTATAGCTAAAAACGTTTGTGCACCCAAACCACATTATTTTCATCTTCTGACACTTGAACGAGCTCTGGTTTGGGTTGGATCTTCAAGCTTTCCTGTGGTGTGGAGGAGAGCAAAATTTCCAACACCCGTCACTCGTCTCCATAAATATCTTGGTCCCACCCCACTGAGTCGGTCCAAACTGCCATCTTTATCAGGTGATGCAAACAGCGCCCTGGATGATACTAGAGTGGGAAGATGCTGGGTGCAGATCCTGTGGGTCCTTCTCAGCAGATACTGGGCATGATATTTTCATAACTCACTGCTCACCTTTCTCTGGACTCACTTCAAGTGTCTTAACAGACGCTTTCTGTGGAAAAAGAAATTCATATTTGGGTCTCATACGTGTTCATATTTGGGTCTTGGCAAGACCCAAACACGTAGAAAAATTTCCTGTTTTTTCTATACACCTGTGTGAGAATGAGCCAGGATTTATGAAGTTTGTTTTTTTGAAAAAAAAAAAATTATTTAATTCCCAGCCAATACCATGACCTTCATGTGCATTCCAGCAAGATCTCCAAAGGCAGTTGGATGAGTGGGCCCCCAAACCTCAGGGCTTCCTAATCAAGACCTGAAGTCAAACCCAAGTAGACGGTGGAGGAGGAAAGACTGGAAGAAACAAGAGCCGCATTTTTGTTCTTTTGTGGCCAGAAAGCCAAAACCAAAGGTGGAATTTTGTGGTTCCGGCACTTTTTTGTGCCTCCCAGTCATTTCACACAGATGGTTCTGGTTTAAGGATAAGACACTTCATCCACCAGAAGGAACGGAGCCCAGTTCCTGTGCCTGCGCTGGCGTTCTTGTGCCAAAGTATACTTTGCAGCCGGAGAAATGAGAATGAAAAGTTGATTCTAAAGCCATTGGTTGGGAGGTTAATAAAAAACAAACAAAAAACACAAAACTTGGAAAGGTAAAATGACTCTGCAATGCGGAAGACTGAACATCTCTCCTAGTTATGTCACCTTGGGAATTCTAATGGGAGCCTCTCAGTCGATTGTGAGTCGGCTGGAGACCTCCCACCTATCATGATGATGGTCACTCGTCAATTGTTCTTGCTGCTCCTCTGTCATTTGAGAAAACGGAGACTCTGTGAAGCTTAGTGACTTGCCATTTATCAAAGATTCAAGTTCAAGTGGGAAAAATCTAAGTGGAAGTTTGCATTGCCTCTTTCCTCGCTACTGAGTGGGTGTGAACTGTTTCTGCTCGTGTCTTTCTTGATCAACCCCTTTTAACCCTTGACCTTTCCCCGTTACCATCTCCTAGCACAGCTCCTTGAGGTCTCTCAGTTCTGCTTCACCCACAAAGTGTGAGGTGGTGGGATCACCAGGAGGGCTGGGTCACTCACTGTACATCATCCTGCCTTCTCTCTTTCCATGAACCAACCCCAGGTGAGAAAGTCCACGGCTTAACAGCATCCTCCTCTGAAAAGTCTCAACCACTTTCTTTCTTTGTATTTGTGCTGTGACTTGCTTGATTTATGAGCACATTTTTCATTACTTCTCCACATTCAGCTCAGTGGCCTTTCCTTCAGGAAGCCCTTTCCAGGAAGCTCAAGGCCATAGAAGCCTGTTCTTTCCAATGCATCTGCATTATTATTAATACGTTCCTGTCATTCACTTCCAGTTTGGACTGTGAGTTTCTCCATAGGTAGAACCCCACTGCCTAGTGGTGAATTCTCAGTGCCTAGAGGTGCCTAGTACATTAGAGGGAGGGTCAATAATTTAGGTTCTTTACAGCCTTGTAGGTTGGCCCTCTGGTTGAAAATGTTCCTCTGACAAATCCAGTTTATCCACATGACTGTGACTTTCTCCCAGGCCTGTGTCACCTGGCCTAGTTCATACTTTTGGTGAATTGAAATTGGAGAAAATGGTATATATTACATTTATTGAGTGGTTGGCAGTTTGCATTATACTTTCATGAATGTGTTGATCCTTGGCCTTATCCCATCCAAGAGAGACAGGTAAGGCATGCATTCTACCCATGATGATGGATTATCACCTCCATTGCACAGACAAGAAAACTGAGTCTCAGACTTATTGATTTTTCCTCCTGGTTACAAAATTAGTAAATGACAGCTTAAATCCAGGTCTTCTGAATCCCAGTTCACAGTTTTCTAACAACATGGTATTGTTGTTAGAAGAGCATAACAGTAATTTTGTGGGCTTTGTAAAACAAAAGAAAACCACAACCCACCATGATGATAATCATCACGAGGTCTTGAACCCTTTGGCGCAGATGCTATCTATGTTTACTGGTGGGTCATGTGCTGGAGTGCCACTGGTGTAGTGAGCAGTGCCCAGACCCCAAGCACACACGACAGGCTGCAATGGGCAAACATCGTCACGGCTCATCAAGCTCACAGATCTGCAAACACAAAACATTTACCAAGACTTGGCTCCATGAATGAGGGAGCCAAGCCCCTGGGATGCGGCCATGTGATTCCATCAATAAAACACTGAAACAGACCTTGGCAGGGTTTCAGGGTTCACATCTGGGGAGAAAGGTGTGATTCATCATTACTTTGTCCATGTTTGCAAGCGTGGGTCAGGCCTTCCTTTAGAATCCAGGCTGGACTGATTTACGCTGGCATTTCTTCTTCTTTGGGTCCTTCTAATGGTATTTCCAAGTTCCCTTTTGGCAAAGATGTAGAGGAAGCGATTTATTTATTTATTCTTAAGCCAAATTTCTCATTCTGGCCTATAGCCAGTTAGGTGGGTTTAGATGATGTTTCTAGGCAAAATCTTCTGGGTCCTTAGGTTACCCCAGGTCTTTGGGGAAAAGGAGCTCTTGGAATTTCTGTGGATCCTTGAGGATTTAGATGAAGGAAGGCTGACTTGAGTCATTAAGCCAAGAGCAGCATGGAAAAACTCACCGAAGTCTCACTGTATGTGGTCCATGCTCACGTCTGGAGTGCTTGACTCCCTCACTTCTCTCTGAGCCCCTCTGGCTGAGTGGTCTGAGCAGAACCCCAGACTCCATGTATCCTTGTCACACTCTGGGAGCCATCACCTTAACTGAGACCCTCTTTGTGCAGTGTAGAGCGTCACTGCTGGGGCCAGACAACCTGGGACCTGCGCCTGTGTCAGTTCAGGGTGAAGTGTGAGGTTGGGTGAAGCCTTTACAAGCCTTTGTCTCAGTGTCTGTAAAGGGGCCGTGTGTGAACAGCTGGACACCCCTGGGATCAGTTTCTGCTCGTGGCTGCCTAAAGTCACATTCCTTAACTCCTCTGGGCCTCAGTGTCTTTATAAATGAAATAAGGATTGTAGTACTTAACCCAGGGCCATCAGTTCAGTTCAGTTCAG